>NC_139720.1:65998999-66598999 GCF_964211835.1 Anser anser
GCGGGGTGATGCCTCGGCACTGTGGGTGTGCGTTCCCGTGCGCGCACCGCTGCCGTCGCAGATGTCCCCCCAGCCACCGCTGCCCTGCGCTCAGCCGCTCCCGCCTCTCGCTCGCCACCCCTCTCCCCCTATTTATTATTTACAGGGGATTACGGCCCCTTGCCCACGCCGCCACCTAAGCACGCAGCTCCTCGGCCCCCTGCGTGGGCCGGCCGGCTGGCCAGCGAGCCAGCGAGCTCGTGCCAACTAGAGTCCTCCGAGAGCTCGCCGGGTGACGGAGGGACTTTCTGCTGGATTTGGCTTTGGGATTGTACAGGGTTCACTGGAAGAGCTGCCCATCTCACAGGAGGGTCCATCCCAGCCCGAGCACGGTAAGTAGAGCCGTCTCCCCGCCGTGTTTCCACCCCAGCCCAAGTGAGAGCAGGGGGGCTGCCCGCGGGGAACCAGCAGCCTCCCTGGGGAGGACCGCGAGGTCCTCAGTGCAAGGCTGAAGGGCAGCGATCCCCCCAATGAGGCAGAGCGACCGTCCTGCCGCGGAGGCTGACGGTACTGGTCCCAGTCCAGTTTCAGGGTGGGCAGCTGGAAGCAACTTCTCCCAGTTGTGAATGGCACCGGCATCCCTCGCGTGGCTCTGACAGCTCGGGTGCAGCCTACGGGCTACGTACGATGTGCTGCGGTCACCAGGTACCGGGCAGGTCCCGGTGAGCCCTGTTTCTTGTGTCCCCCCTTGGTGCTGTGGGTCCAGCACATGAGGTGCCGCTCACCCCAGCTGCGGTGGCTTGGCTGAGTATCATTTAGGTCTCAGCTGTCTCAGTAAGAGCAACCTAAAATGGAGAAGGGAATGAGGACCAAAACTGCATAGGTGACTGGTCCAGCATTCAGTAAACAGGCTTCAGGATGAGGGGGTGTGTAAACGTGTGAGAGTGCCTGTGTGTGTATATGCATGTACAATTTCACAGACAAAGCTCACAGACATCACCACAGGACATGAAGCGAAGGATGCCCTATCACAAGTGGAGCCAAAAATAAGTCCCCAAGCTGTTTCCAGAATCCCCGCAGGCTGAGCGTGTGATTTCTGAACTTTTAGGAGGAAGGGGGAAAATACAGCACAGGGAAACTTCACAGCCTTTCCCAATGTTGCCACAGAGGGCAGATCTGCCTGGGAGAAAAGAGGGAGAACTGCATACATCCCGAAGGAGCTGACGTGAAGCCTCCTACAGATTTCAGCTGAGGCGGGGAGCATATATGCGAGCGTTAGGGTGTGTGTATGTGCCTGCATATGTACGCGTGCACAGACACGTGCACACATCCATACTGCACGGGGCATCCTGCCCCCCTCCTCCCGCTGCCTGCCCAGCTCATTGCTGCCACCGCATCTCATTCTAATTGAGAGAGACGTGTAAAATCAGACCTCTCCTGGGCCGGGCAGAGAGGATGCTTGGCGTTGTCGCTACAACCAGGTCACAGCTGAGGAGCCAGGCCCCAGGACCACAATGTGCATCATCAGGTAGACCAAACATGCCAACCCCAGCGCATCCCTGCTGCGAGCTGCAGGTAGCAGGGCGCAGCATTGCTCTGCGCCGGTGCCTGATCTGCCAGTGAAGGATGGCGAGAGAAACGAAGACCTCGTTTTGACAGAAGCTGGGGCAGCTGCTCTCCAGCATGCTATCGCACCATGCTAGGAAGGAAACCCCGAAAGACAGGGGCTCCCTGAGAGGCACAGAGGGACTTGTCACAAAGCAGGGGATGTTTCTAGCAGCGGTGAGGAGGGGGTGCCTTGCCGTGATCACAGACCATTTTTCTTCTGAGCTTTGTCACTTGGGTCTTTTTCGGGGGGAGGATCTTCCTCTAACCGCTCAGGGCAAACAACATTTTCAAGGGAATTATTCCACATGAGCAAAAGGCTTGAGGGAGTTGTCTCCCCATCAGACATCAGTGCTGCCTCTCTTGGTGTAACTTGTCCTCCCGGAGAAATTATGGCAAATCTCAGCAGAGGGGCGGTTTGCAGGGAGAAAGGGGGGAAGCCCTCTTATGTAAGTTTTATACTGGATCACAGCTTCACCCTTGCCTCTAGCGAAGCAAATGCCACATGCTAGCAAGGTGTACTCACAGCTTGGGTATCTCCATCCAGCTCCCTGCCCATCCCATGGCTTTTCTAACCCTGACGCAGGAAGGGTTTTCTAAGCTCTCCAGAAGCAGAGGAGCCTGCTGGAGGCAGAAGTGTGACCCCAGCATGGCAAGGAGGGGAGATTCAGCAGCAGCACAGGGTCACGAAGGCAATTGAATGTGTTGTCTCAGAGAATGGCAGAGGCTGGAGCTGAGCAAGGGACAGCTGGGGAAAGGCTCAAGCCCATGGCAGGGTATTTCTGGGCAGGTCTTCAGTGACTCTTCCACACTTGCCTGTTGCTGACTTAAAAGAGAGACCAAGCAGCTTCCCTCACTTGCCATGTTTGGTTACAAGCAGCTGCTTACAGTGCTTGACATCTGTCCCAGTCCTGGGTGGCTCAAGCAGTAATTCAGATGACCATACTGGGATGCTCCTGGCAGCTGGGTAACGCTCAGAGTGCTACACCACGACACGTGCGCCAGTTCGCAGTGGGAAGGAGCTGGAGTCAGCACCCTGGGCTGTTTCTGTCCCTGCTGCAGGCTCTCCAGCATGAAAACATTTCGTAATGCATACCTGATTCCTGCCGTGGCTTTTCTGGCTCACAAAAATGCTTTGTGTGGCTCCGGAGACCCTAATACCAAGAAGTAGCATTTCTTTCTATATATCATTTCAAATGCAGGCTGGAAAGACTGAAGGGAAAGTTGCTTCTTTTACCTGTGAGGTGTGGGTTTATGTAAAATATGGTTTTATTCCCACTGCAAAAACAAGCACTTGAAAGTTAGGAAATGTCAGGATTCAGGGCACCATGCCGCTTGTGCTGGGTTGCAGTCCTGACTGGTTTGATCTCTCTTTATTTTCATGAGTCTGCCTCATTCAGGGCGCCAGATCCATGGTGCTCAGCGAGTGAAGCAGGGGGCTGTTATTTTTTTGGTACTGAAGCGCGTGCCTCTTTTATTTGTTTACTGCCTGTCATCCCAGCCCCGCGGGCAATACATCAGCGTGCATCGTCTTGTGGTGTTCTGAAGACATTTGCTGCTATAGTTGCCTCACAGATGATAGAGAATTTGTGCTCCTGATGAGGCAAGAGAGAGTGGTTGTTTTCCTCGCTGCTGAAGGGGAGAGAGACTTCTCCCCTCGCCAGCCAGTGAAGGAGCAGCAGGTGCAGGACTCGAGCTTGGGGCCTCTTGGCTCTCAGTGCCACTAATTCCTTCAGACCGTACCAGCTTACTGGCTAGGCTGCCAGCATTTTGGAAAACAGCTGTGAGTACTCAGCAGTTCTGGAAAATGGCCCCTAGGGTCTCGTGTTGGGCACCCGCAAAATTAGGAATGTACAGACTGTGGCCAGCTGCCAACGCTGTGGTTTAGTATCTTATGCTGACCATATAAAAATAGCCTTGTTTGTTACAACATCTTCACTGTTAGCCTGAGTATCATGTGTCGTTTGCTCTGAGGATGGCACAGGGCCCTGAGCAGTACCTGCTCGGGTAAGCAAAGGCTCTGCTGTAACGCATGAATTAAGGCTGTGTAGTTATTGCCTCACTTTTAGGTACCTGCCCTTGCAAACCTAGTGGCATATTCTTTCAGGTAGCCATCTTTTTAAAAATGAAAATAATAATTTCTTGCTTTTTTATGAATGGGAAAACAAGATACTTTCTGATATTTATACATTGCAACACCTCACAGCCACCACGGGAAGGATGAGACCTAAATTTACGTCAGGGCCATACAGGTCTGAGCTCCACGACGGGCTGCGGGTGAAGGCTGCCACCCCGACGTCAGGCCCTGGTATCACACTCCTCCTCACTCGGAGGAGGCAGGGGTGCTGCCTCTGGGTGCTCCCCAAAGTAGGGTGTGCTGCTGCTGCTGCTGAGATTTTGTGGAGAGGAGCCTCTGTAAGGACAGAGGGTCTGCAGTGGGCCCTGCTCTGCATCCAATGATTTTGATGGGATGTGAATGTTGCCATGCCTGTATCTCCTCTGTGGCTGCAACCCCCCAGAAAACCTAAAGTCCCCTCAGATCTGAAGACATTCCCCAGGCTCAGCAAGCCCCGTAGCATGGGGCTGTGGATGTGTGTGCTGGCCCAGACGCATCTGAGGATCCTGGCTGGAGCTCTGGGCTGTGATAGCTGTCACCACATCTCGTTGAGCTGTGGGCAGTGTTCCCAGCTTGTACAGAGTGTAAGCGTGTCCCAGCGAGCCTCAGGCACCCTTGGAGCTGCAGGCAGCAGACTGGACCCTGTGCAGATTGCATGGACTTTTCAGGGATGCCCCTCTTGGATGCTCTGAGAAGGTGATGGGGGATAATGGGGTAGAGGGAGAGGAGCTCCCGGCTCTCTCTGACAGGCAGCACCACAGTACTCAGGCCACAGTGGCAACCAAGTGAAACAGATCTATGCAACTCACTAGGGCAGAAAAAGAAATCAGCGAAAGGTCTCATTCAGAGTTCAGTATAAATGCATCATGTGTGAACAATGAGAGTCAGCCTTTCCTTGGGAGGTTTGCCAGGAGCCGTGTGTGTGCTGGGTCACTGATCCCCTTACGGTAAGAGCAGAGAGGATTTTTACTGCTGGCGTCCCGTGCTCTGCCCCACCACTGCACACGCACAGATGACCCCCAGCCCCTGTGAACACGCCAGGGGCACAGGCTCGTGGAGTGAGATGGCAGTGAACTTCCCTCATCCCAGTGTTTTCTACCTCCTCTCCCTCCTGCTCCAACTGCCAAGGTGGGAGGCCGCTACCCTTGCAGCCGATGGTCTGATTCTGAGGAACCAGCAGCCAGGGATGCGCAGCCAAGGTGCTGGGTGAGGAAGAGTGGGAGGGATGCTCTCGCTCAGCAGCTCAGGTGGCAGCAATCCTGCATCACGTTGGCTTCTCCACCAGGCACTATCTCAGCTCCCAGAAGCAAAAGTAACAAGAGTCAAGCACTAGGAAGGCTAGTGCTTGGGGGCCTGACACATTTCAGAAGACAGGCTATGACAAAAGGCAAAACCAGCTCCTGGGCTACTGCATACAGGAATGGTAGCAGATAAATAGGTGTGGGACACTTTGCATGCATGGCACCACGTAGGCTTGCAGAACCTCACCTGACCGTAGGAACTAGGAGGCACAAGGAGAAAGCCCTATGTTTGAAGCACTTTGGTCCAAATAAGACTTAACAGGTGTCTTGGCATTGATCTGGAAGACCTCTGATTTGGCACTTTGGCTGTACTGTTTGACAGATGTCTGCCTCTCCAAGGACACAACTGTGAATGGAGAGCTACTCAGCACTTGATAATGAAACTTAGATTTTCGTATCTGGCTGTTAAATCGACGCACCTCCATTTACTACTCTGAGCATGTAAATGTATCTGTCATCTCAGACAGGCTGGTACCTTCCCTGTTAGGATCTGCTGCACCCTTTGACCCTAATAAGGGATCCAAGGAGAGCACTGGGTCATCTCAAGATTTCTGAGCCCTCAGAGAACCCTTTGCGAACATGGGCCCATACTCTTCTTCTTGAACACAAACCAAAAAAAAAAGAAAATCCACACAAGAAAGAAATTAATTTTGGTTCCAGAGCACCACCCAACTAAGAAGTGTGAAAAGGATCTGCGTGTGGGGCGGGGAGGGAGATGAGTACCACCGAGCTGGGATTCTCCCACCGAGCCGCCTTCTCTCCCGCAGCCTGTCCCTGGGGTACGCCACCCACCCAGCACCCAGCCACAGGGGAGGCTCGGCAGGAAGGGGGGAGCAGCATTTTAAATGCCAACAAGCTGAAGGACGCTCGTGGGGTGTAGGAGAGGGACTGGGAGCCGAACTGTGCCTCCCTCAGATGTGCTGAGCTGGGAGTGGCCGCAGTCCTTCTGCCAAGGGCTGTGTGGAAGGATTAAGGGTCTGAGCTACTGCTGGCCACGGGATTAACCCCTGTAGGAAATTAAAGTTGTAGAGAAGGCTCTTCGCAGCTGAGAGAAAAACTGGGATCTGGATTAGAATTGGCAGAGCTGGTGACAAGCCACCACCCACAGCCAACTGTTCCCGGCTGGATCAGAAAATGTTATCTCAGTCTTCATGCAGAACCCCCCTCCACATCTCACTTGGTTATCAATTTTTGCCAACAGCGTGAGAAGAACAAAAACATCACTCTGTGGCAAAAAAAAAAAGAAAAAAAAAGAAAAAAAAATAAAGAAAAAAAGAGGAGGAAACTGGGTAGCCAGCTCACGTGTCTCTCCTCTGAGGCCCCCTCCCACTCCCTCACCCGCTTCCCTTCTCATCTGCCTCCGTTTTGCTGAAGGAAGCAGGCACGTGGTCTGTCGCATTCAGTAATACTCAGAGAAGATGCTGGCACACACATGGCTGGATTTCTTCCTGTCAACTGCCCCCTCAGCTCTCCTCCTGCTGCTGCTCTGGGCCTCCTCCATATGCCGCGCTCTCGCTGTGCTGGGACTTTCCTGTCACTCTCGCGTTGGATATCCCGATCTCCCCACCTGCTTCCACAGCCTCCCAAGGAATCCCACTTCTCCACAGCAATCTGGGTCTTTCCCACCAGTGCTACCCCCCGGGATGCTCTGTGCTTTCTCAGAGGCTTCCAGGAGGACGGATGCCCTTGGGATTTCCAGCCCCTCTGACCTTTCCCAGTCTTGTTATTGTATGTTGGTCAGGGAGACTGGGGATGCAAATAATGTTTCCTGGTTAAGGTACGGGATGAGGAATCAAGACACCTGGCTCCTCTCCCGATTTCGGTGCAGCCCAGTCAGGCAGCTTTGGGGAAGCCCTGCCAAAACTCCTTTATTTTGTGTAACTTTGCTAAGCCCTACAAATTTCTGCAGGATCGGAGAGCATTCTCAAGCTCATATGATTCTGCGCAAGCACTGCACTTGGCAGCTTTGAAAATCTTGAGCTGGGAACTGATGTGAGCCCTCGATGAAGTATCAAGGGCTGGGCAGCTGATATTTCAGACAGCCAAATTCAGCAGTCATTTTTACTTCTAACATAGTTTACCCCTACATGAAATGGGGATAAAGTTGACCTTTCTTGGCAGCGTTTGGGGAGGGAATGTTTTTTTTTTAACACCAACCACATTTGCATTTTAGAGGTGCCTACACGTTATCATTTCAAAGATCAGAAGCTTTTTGACCCCTTCACATCCCAGAGAATAGGGTGAGGTTTATTCACACCGAGTCAGGAATGTGGCAGATTCCCTTACAACACTGAGTGGGTTTTGCATGCTTTGTACTTACTTTACAGCTTTCTGTATGAGGTGTTCTGCTTTGCTGCGATCGATCGCTGCATGTCAGATGGACCATTTCTTGTGCAGCTGGGTTTCTGGTGTGAACTTAAAATGTGCTTTCCATTGATTGTGACAGCACAACACTAATAAATCCTGAATACACGTGTTAATAAATCAGCAAGCATTGGAAATGAATCCCCCAGCTATTTAGCTTCCACGCTCACTTGGGGCAGTGACACACACTGTATGTTTCTACAGTGCTGCTGAGCTTGGCTGCCATGTCTGGGTGCTTCTTTTGCAGTCCAAATAAACGACAAACGAGGAGCTGCTGCTGAGACAGTGAGGTTCAGTGTGAACTCTTGTGGTCAATAATTTGCTGGACTGACCTAGGTGTGCTGAGGGACCAAGAATGGGCATCTTTTCCACGCCATCTAAACCCTTGTGTGGTACTGCAGAAGAGTACAACTGCCTGCTAGGGTTCATCAGCCAAGTTACTTAATGAAATTCCAGTTGCTGTAATCAGGTGACATGGCTGATGCATCTCCCTTCCCTCTGTGTACAGACTCTTGCCCTCCGAGCACTGATGGAAGAACAGACATACAACAACATACTTTAATCACTGGGCTCTGGGGTACCGCTGTCCCCCTCCATTATGGGCAACGGCAATAAAACAGGAATCCTAGAAGCAACAAGAAAAGGGGGGAAAAAGAATAATCTCCTTTAAATGTCCTCCATGCCCTCCCTTGCACTGGTGGTTTTCTGATAAAGGCTAGAGCAATTCAGCACTGGAAAGGGACTTTACCATCAGTCATCAGGAGAGCATGGGGGAGGGATGAACGTCTGCTTGTACTCTCTCATAATTTATCACTGGCATCTGTTGCAGCCTCTGTTACCTACCCTTTTATAATATAGGTCACCCACATGCCCTGCCGATGCTAGTAAGCCAGACTGTTAAAGGAGTCTGATCCACAAGCCGTGATCCAAGCGTTAGTGCAAAGGACTGGGAGAGAGAATCATAGACAGAGGTTGCCGGCTGGTTGCTGACAGAGCCCTGCCTGTGACTGTGGCTCATCCTAGTGACACGCTGGTACAGTCACCTGGCTCCATACCTCAGTGTCCCTGCTGGGAAAATGGGATAATTTTGTCCACCTGCCTAGTGCAGAGGCACTACTGGCTACCACCGCAGCTTTACTTCTGGGGGTCATTAAACACAAAATAACAGCAGCAACACCTACAACCATGGTAAAAGCCATTTGTAAAGCAGATGGAAAGCTTTGGATAGAAGGTGTCACAGAATTTGAAAGTGTTACTAAAGCAGTATGTGGATGCAGTAAACAGTAAACCCTCCCCACCCTCTCAGCATGCTCCTTGGGACCCTACTTACGAAAGCTAAGGCTTTAGAGTGATACCGCAAACCTTACTGGTGTCTGGGCAGGGAGAAGGGAAGAACACGACACTGATAGTTCCTGCTGTACCTTTTATACCCTGGCAAGTGCTGTAGAGTCATTACAATCTTCCCAGCATCCCCCCCCAGTAAAGTTCCCTGTTTAAGCTAATTAGGGGAATCCTCATTAGAGTCCTCTGGGAAGTCTGACAGCAGGCCGAATGTCCAAGTGGCACTTCAGCTCAGAGTATTTTTGGCCACTGGAGCCAACGGCAAGAAATGGATGATTTCATTCTGCTGCTTTGAGCTGAAACTAAAAAAGTTGTGCTTTACTGTCCTATACCAAATGGCAAGAAGAAAAGGCCATCACCAGCCCCACGGGGTACTCTGTTCATTTCTCCAGAATCTGGAAGAGAGATTCAACTCCAAGCATGTGGAAGAAAGCTCTGAACTCCGTGTCCCACGGATCATAGGGCATTCAGCTGAGAAGTTGTTCCAGGGAGAAGGAACCATCCAATAAGCCCAGAAGAAAGATTAACGCTGGGTTTGTAGAGCCCCTGGGAGAATTCAGAGCATTTGGAGCTCCAGCCCTGCGTGTTGGCATTAAGCTCCCAAACACATCAATCCCACACTAGTTCAGAATGGATGGCATGGTGCCTCTCCGCTTGGGCTGGGGCACTCCTAGGTCTGGCACAGTCCCCACTGCTGGAAATGTCCCCAGCTCTAAGGCTGAAGGCAGCCAGGCAGCTTTGGTGATGCTCTGGAAAGCTTTGGGTTGTGGGCAGGTGCTGGTTGGCCAAAGGGCTATGAGGTTCCCAGTGCTGCATTTGCATCTATCTGGCTGGTGCTCTGCAGACCAGAAAGCATCTCTTGACAACAGCTAATTAAGTCAGAATTCAAGACAAATTAGAGAAAACCTTTCTACTTCAAGGTAAAAATGCAGAAGCTCGCTGGCCCTTTCAATTCAGCGTTCAGGAACCTCCACCTATTCCAGAGCTAATGCCCTGCCACCTGAGCATATGCTAAGCTTGGAGAAGCAGACAGTTCTGTGCAAGACATGGATCTCCATAAATATGGGTCACAAAACTCTAAAGTATGTGTGCTAGCCCAACTCTGCGGACGTATTTGTAAATGTAAGCTAGATTAGCAACTCTATCTGCATATGTGTATGACGCTACTTGGTTTTAAGCCTTAGAAGCGTGTTTGAGTGCACAAACGCGTGGATGCTATCTATGGGGCAGGGAGCGCTGTGTTTGTGTGACACGCTTTTAAAATAATCATGGGCTTATCAAGGCGCCTCCATCTTTGTGCATGTTGCAGCGCAGGAGACAGCATTAAAGCCTGAACAGGTGTTAATCACTATGCACTGTAATAAATTCTAAACATAGGAAAAGGGCTTATTTATACACGTCTGTTCCTCCCACCCTGCACTCGGTGCTTGAGCCCTGGCACTGCTTCGTAGGAAGAGGCGCCTGCGAGGTACCAGGGATGAGCGCGGGAGCTGGACTCTGCCTGCCAGAGCAGAAGGGAGCAGGGGCACAAACCCTGACTCCTTCAGCACCCTCGTGCCCGGGTACGCAGATGCTGTCCTCGGTCCCCCGGGGATGGCGTGGCAGAATCGCGCAGAGCAGCAGCAAGCGGGGGGAAAACACCAGCCCCGGGACCGAGCGGGGGCCTGGGCTGAGTGAGGGGGGATCACAGAGGGAAGCGGTGTCACGAAGCACCCAAAGGAAGCTGTTTTTATATATTTTTTTTTTCAAAAGCTTAGCCCCCCTGCTTGGAGCTCAGCCAGCTGATACAGATGGGGTGTTACAAAACAGAGCCAAAAGGCAAGAGTGCGAGGAACAGAGCTATCTATAACCCAGACAAAGTTAGATGGAGCGAAGGTGGGGAAGAGGGAAAGGCAGAGCATGGCAGGCAGCCCCTGATGCTGAAAGCCAGGACGTGATGGTTCGGCAACAGGATTTGGAAGTGAGCGACTCCCGCTATCCAGCAGCCAGATAAGGCTCCGTGGCTGTCAGCTTAACTCTGCCGTTTATTCCTGTGCTGTAGGGAGTTAAATAGAGCACACGGAAAGCCTGCTGCCGGCAGTGAAAGTCACGCAGGGAGAGGGAAGGAAGAGGCAGTAACTGTGCAGTGCCCGGGGAGCCGGGTGGAAGTGGCAGTGGGCAGAGCCCCTCCAGGTAAGTGCTCGCGGCTTTTCTTTGCCCTTGTTGATACCGGCAGCCGGAGAGAGGAGACTTCAGGGTGGCATTCAGGGCAGAGCCATCGGTATGGGGGAGGCTGGAAGTCTCGTTCGCAGCCGGTGCGAGCACAAGCACTGAATGGGGACAGCTATTTGTTGAGGCTTCTCCTTCAGCAGGAGCTGCAGGAAGGCACCCAGCTCAGTTTTGGGAGCAGGGGGCTGCAGTGGGTGAGGGGGAGATTGGATTTGGTGCTGCGAGAGGCATGCCTCTATCTGGTGCACTGGCATTCGGGTAAACGATCTGAACAGCCTCGCAAAATGTACTAGTCCAGGCACCGAACCTGCTCATCTGTCTCACCGAGATGCTAATGTAAAAATCTCCTGGTAGTTTACCAAATAAATCAGTCACAGGAGCCTGGGGGAGGGGAGCAGCTGGCACGTGTGTGGGGAGAGCATCCCGGTGGGAGTGCAGTGCCCATCTAACATAATGGCTACGGTCGCTGCCAGAGCCCCTCAGAGGGGATGGAGGATGGTTTATTTCTGTGCCCTGATTGAAATGTGTCCATCCAGCTGCTGCTGTGAGGGTGGGTGACATGTCAGAGACTGCCTGTGGGTCAGGAGGGTCTGTGGTGTTTCCCCTTTTCCTGCCTGCCTGTATCCAAAAGGGAAGCGGGAGGGTAGGAGGGACCTGTTGTCAGTCACTTATTGTCAGGGGAGAGTTTATGGTCTTTGGGTTTCTAATTAGACTGAGCATTTTTCCTTCTTCTAATTAAGCTGTAATTCCTCTCTTTTCAACACTCCCACTCAGTCTCCCCCGCCCCAGGTCCTCCCTTCTCCTCGGAGGCTCGCTCGCTCCTCAGCTCCTGCAGTTGCTGCAGTGTGAGATCCCCCAGCTGAAGCTGTGCTCTGCTCAGCCCTGCTCTAGGCACCACATCTATTTTACCTGGAAGCAGAGAGGGAGCGCTGGTGGGAAATACGGGGTGGGGGGGAGAAGCGGCTTGGCAGCCGGTGGTAGCCAGACCTCGTGAGCCCGAGCGTGCATCAGGGCGCGGGGTGCACAGGTGGCAGCAGCCCGCGTGGCAGCGAGAGGGAGCGAGCTGGAGATGGCAGCCCCGGCAGGGTCACCTCAGCCGCTCGTCAGGCTGACCTTGAGCATCAGGCTCACCGAGCTACCGCAGCAGGCTGTTCAAGCACAGGCTTGTCTCTTCAGCACATATGAGAATTAGGCCTTACTTCCGTACTGCGAGGGTAGAAGTGAATTCGTGTTGTGCCTTCATCATGCCGCGCCTCCTGCATCATCCTCCAGCTCTCCTCCCAAATGGGGATTAGGCCTCAAAGGCAAAGCTAGCTGGGGAGGGGAAAGGAGAGCACCGAGTCCAGCCCTGGATCCTGTGGGCAGGAAACTGAATCCCACCCATTCTGCTCTGCTCTTCCCTCTAGGACCAGGCAGGCAGGCTACAAGGTTCACTCCTCTGCTCTGTGGGGCCGTGCGCCAGGCTGGCTGGTGGATGTGAAGACACACTGGAGAAGACAACAATGCTGCCTGCAACTGCCGGCCACCGGTGGAGGAGCAGGTTCCTCATGAGGTGGCAGGAGGCTTGCCGTAAGTAACGTCTTCTCGGGTACTAAGTACAATGATCCTCTTTGTCAAGGGAGTGGGAAGAAAATAGGTCGCACCAGGGTTAAGAATAGGGGAGAGGGACAGCTAAGAATGGAGATGTTTGAACTAATTCCTGATTCCTTTAGAGGCCAGGCTAGCTGGGAGGGAGAGCGAGACTTTAAAGCTGAAGATGGGCTTAAAGTGGGACAGTGAGTGATGATTGCTTCTGAATTCCAGTGGGCCTGACAGGTGAGAAACAGTGAGACAGATACCACCGCACAAAGATCTACCCTGAGCGTTTCTCAGATCGGCATCATGTAAGCTGCAGCCTCCTCTCTGTGCTAGGGCTTTGCACGTAGGCTGCTGAGCAAGGCTCCCAGCTCTCCATGGCAGAAGAAGTCATGACAGATTTTCGAAGGGAATACAGGATGCAAATGCAGAATTCTCCTACTAGGCACTGCCACTTGTAGTGAAAATCAAAGAGTAAATTAAGAAGATATGCTTCAAATTACATTGTAAACCTTCAGCCTCTTCCCAGTGGACCAGGGCATCTGCTACAACGTTCCTGAGTGCAGAGCAAAACTGCTAGGGTGATAAGGGCCTTCAGGGGATGTACCCGCATTTCAGAGAAGCACCTGGAGACTACAGCAGAGGAAAGGGAGCACTCGGAGAGTGCACATCACTACTGCATGGCCAGGCAGCTGAGCAGACCTGTGGTTTCCCTTTTTCCTGCAATCCCATCAAATTTGGGGCTGCCACTGTAAGAAGCTGGGTGAATTATTTCCTTCTCCAGAAAACAGGCATTTCTGTAATCTATCCTCACAGACTGGGCTGCTGTATGAATTATTTACAATGAATGCTACTGAGTCTTGACTTAATCTGATATTCCTGGATCAGCTTTCTGCCACCTACTAGAGTCACCAAACACCACACGAAGTAACTTCATCTTCTCCTAACACAAAAACAGACACTACTCATACTTCTGCAGGGCTGGAAGAGAGCTTCAAGTTCTGCCTATTGCTTCCCTCTCTTCCTTGTAAAGCTGAATCCTCAACAGTGCAATGAATTTCTTGGTCTTAGCTCATATTCCAGAGGATGCATCTCTCACAGGGACCTAAAATAAAATCAAACATTCTCCTCTCTGTGATTTTAGTACAATATTTTCAAGAGCACAGAGCAGTATATGGGTAACAACAAGACAATTTTTGGCACATCCTTTATGGCTGCAGAAACTTGGCCTAAGTCCAGTTCCTGAACATAACCACAGCCAGATGCCTGAGACTTTGTTCCTACCCGCCACTGGTGGCACCCCACAGCCACGCAGCCGGGGGCCAGTGGCAGGTAGGTATTTTGAGAGATAAGCCCTGAACAGAATGCCACCTGTATCGCATTACACAGTCTGCTCTTGCTTTTCTCAGTATACAAAGAAGCTAAGTGTTATCTCATCATCACAGCTGTCAATCTATTATTAATACTGTACTTTTGTTAAGCATCTAGGAAAAGATGGGGTCACTCGAGTGACTCATGTCTCTCTCTCCCCTCCCCACTCTAGCTCTCATTCTTTTAATTCTTTTCCTACAACAAGAGAGCGATGTATTCTGAATGGAATTAAATATCGCCCAGCCAGCCAGTACCTGCACTGCACCAGTTCACAGGCTATCATCTGCTTTCATGGAAATCTTTGCTGTTAACCCCAACTTTTCCATGACAAGAAAGCACAGAGGTGCCCAGGATAGGGATCTCTCTTATATTTCACTATAACGATCTATAATTATCATTAAAAGAACAGATTGGCATGGCCTGGGCTGATGTACACCTGAGATCTCAATTGTAGGCCAGAAAAATCTCTTGAAGGAACTGTGAAAGATGGATGAAAAAAAAAAGGCAGAGACATTCTCTCTGAGCACTTATCCCTTGGCCCTTAATAAAGTCATATATCTCAGGATCCAAACTGTGTAGCTCTCCTTAGGCTACCAGTCCAAAAATCTGCCAATTCTCACAAGGATCACTGGGAACACAAAAAGAACTGACATAGGATGACAGGACTTGAGGCAGACTAAACTCCAGAGACAGTGGCATGAGGGAAGAGAGAAGAACCACGACTAACTGCAGAGCTGTTCCAGCCAAAGCTTCTCCACAACACGGGTCTCCACCAGCTCTCTCTCCTACGACAGTCTTTTCAGAATTCTCCTTGGGTCAAGAAATGAAACACTTGTTTATTGTTTCTTGGGAAAAAAAAAGCAGGAATGCAGGCAGGGCAGAGGAATCTAGTTTCCAGTCCAAGAAGGAACAGCAAGACAATAAATGCATCTATTTTAGCCATGATTCACCCCTAAAGATTACCAAGACCAAATGACTGCCTTCTCTGAAGAGGAATGATAGGGCGTGAAGCAGAGACAAGCCTACTTCAGTTTTAGTCAAATATTCAAACTCGTCATCTTAAAAAGCACAAGGGAGCTGAATTTGCTTCCCACATTGAAGCAATTAATCTCAATTCCACAAAAGGAATTAGGATGAAGGATGCAAATGTTTTACATAGTCTGCTTAAACAGAACTCCCACTCCTCTAATGACAGGAGGCACAAAGCTTGCTTTCTTGTTGCTGATGTTTCCTTGTCACAGAAAGGAAAGTTTTAAAAGCTGCTGGCTCCCAAGGAGGGTTGACAATTAGAGCCCTGACACTGCTCACAGGACCTGAACCCATGTCTGGAACAGTGATCCAGAACAGCTCTAAAAAATGCTGTCTTGTGGATTGTCCGACCTTACACTTGAGGCACTATAGGAGAAAGAGGATGTACGCTAACCCTTTTCCAAACACCCCTTTCTTCAATTACAAGCCTGCAATGTTTTCATCATTTCTCCCTTGCTATGGGTAATTTTGGGCAGAGGAGATGGTTGTGGGGCTACTGCTGTGGGACTCAGAAACTACTTTGAGAGCAATGGCAAGTACGAAGTGTTTGGTGGCTTAGGATCTCATTGGTACTTCCTAATAGCTTTCTTGATCACACCTTTGTAATGTAATCTAATTCATAAAAAAAAAAAAAAGTTTTTTGCCACAAGACCCACATAAGATGTTGTAGATATGGAGAGCAAATGATTTAGTGGCTAACTTAGACTTGAACTTGACATCACAAAGGTTGTGATCCAAGCCACAGGATTAAAACTGAGATGTTGGTTGCTTAGTTTTGATTTTTCTTAAAAGTTTTTCATTCATGTTTACTTCTTAAAAAAAATAATAGAGCTTCTTAAACACGTACTAGTGACTTGTCTCTTGACTCTGACTTTTTAGAAGTAGCTGTCCTTTATCAGAGGTGACATCTCCCACTGCTCTCTGCTCCATCCTCTTCTGACAGGATCCAACGCTCCAGCTCTGGCAGCAAAGTCATCTGGGATACACTGTCCTTACCTCTATGTGAAACTAGGAGGATATTTATTTACTTGCTCATAAAAAAAGGCTCACAGGAAACTTGTGCTCTCAGGGTGCAGGCTGGCAGTAAAAGGATCTGTCTGTGAGGAAGCTTATTTCACTTGGGGCACTGTGGCGAAGAGTCCTCCTGTGAGGGTCGTGTTGTAGCCACAGCTGTGTGCAAAGAGGTGATGGGTGAGGATGGGAAAGCACTGCTCTAACACGTGCTCTCTCTCTTCCTCTCCCCTGCTTTTCACCTACCAGTGCTCGGCTGCTGGCTGTCGCTGTGTGCTGCAGAGTCCTTCTTTGCTTGCCCTTCCTCCTGCAAGTGTAACAGCGGTAACCTGGAAGTGGACTGTAGTGGCTTGGGCCTCTCCTCCATCCCCTCAGACATCCCCACAAACACCAGGACCTTCCTCTTTCTCAACAACAAACTCAGCATCCTGCCGGGACCGGTGTTTTCCAACCTCTCTGCCCTGCAGAGGCTGGACCTATCCAACAACTTCTTGGACCAGCTCCCTCAGAACATCTTCAGTGACCTGGGGAACCTGACGGAGCTGCAGCTGAGGAACAACAGCATCCGGGCCTTGGACAAGGACCTGCTACAGCACACGGCCCTGCTGCGCCAGCTGGATCTCTCCATCAACGGCTTGGCCCAGATACCCTCGGGCCTCTTCGATGACCTGCCCGCTCTCCGCTCCCTCTCCCTCAGGTCGAACCGCCTGCAGAGCCTGGACAGGGTGACCTTTGAGCCACTGACCAGCCTGCAGCAGCTCCAAGTTGGGGATAACCCCTGGGAATGCGACTGCAATCTCCGAGACTTCAAGCACTGGATGGAGTGGTTCTCCTACCGAGGTAGGTGCTCGCGCAGCGGGAGCGGAGCTGGCAAGCGCTAGTTGTTCATGGAAAGGGAAGAAACACGGGCTGACACGTCCGGCAGATCAGGCTGACCTGAATTCCAGACCCTAGCCGAGGAGGACAGTGCTGTAAGGCTAAGAGACAGCGCAGTGCTGCTGCACTTCATACAGTAACGCTGCCAGGTCCGAGAAGCCCTCTACAGCCTCAGACTCCCCGCCTCCTTGCTTTGTTTCTAATCCCAAAGACCACTCTTTTTAAATTATTTTTTTTTGAGGGGAAAGAACTTTCCTCAAATAACTTCAAAATTTAGAAGTATAAAGTCCCCTCACCCTTTATGCCTAAAGAGAAAAAATGCTTTTCAAGCTTGGAAACAACTGTCTGGTTCTCTTCCTTGCGCTGGGGGAAATAAAAGCTGGATTTGGCTGCAAAGCATCAGGTTTGCTTTCAGCAAAAGGACCACAGGAAACAGTGCCACTTGGGAAAATATTACAACTAATATTGGCAAACCCAAACACTCAAATTAACAAGTCAGTCCCTAGGTCAGACTGGCTATAAAAGCCTTATTTCAAAACAAGCGTATTTTGACAAGTTTGTATTTCCAGCTTTCCCCTGAAGGCTAGGAAGGTACCTATCGCAGTGCAGGAATTCTGACGGACTGACACGATTTCAGGACCTGCAACTCAAAGCAAAATAGCACATTTTGCAGGAATGATGATTGAAGGCCTGACTGTCCGTCACTGCACCAATGAGTAGGAAAGGGTCTCAAATCATGTGGATAGCAGCAGTCAGCTGTCACATCCCTGCTGATCACAGCCATGCTGAGAAGAGATTATCTACGCCTATGGCTAGACTGCAGTCTGAAATATGCATGTGTGAGATCAGAATCACACAAGGATACGAGTGCCACTTTTCTCTTTTTTTTTATTTTTTTTGACTCTCATATCCCACAATCCATAAAAAGCATAGAGTTAATTTTTTTTCCCCTTTCAAAAGAAATTGCCCAAACTCACTCAAGCATTTGTTTCAACATCTGTCACTATTTCCATCGGGGGGAGGGTGGATTAGTTGTTAGAAGATGGTGCTGTGTGTCCATTGTTATTCTGAGAAGATAGAGCTCGGTCCTACCTTTTTGCTTTATTTTCTCCTTTTCTAAAATGATTCTGCTGACACTTATGTAATTCAGTAAATAGCATTAGGCTGACTTAATAGATGGTTTCAGAGGGCTTTCAGGTCTTGCCTGAAAGATGTCTACACAGGTATCATGAACCATGAGCTCTACTGTCAAGTCCCACCTAGGTAGAAGTATCCCAGCCAGCTGCCATGGTTCAAGCCATTCCAGTAATGGAGGACTAAGGCACGCAAAATGTCTCTAAATCAGGCAAAGCAATCATTTTAAAGGATACCACGTGCTCTTTCTGTCTGGTGCATGGAGGTGCAGCCATTCCTCCCTCCCTCCACCTTTCACAAGCACTGTGGATCTGGCAACACATGGAGGTCTGCAGCACTTCTTGACTTCATTCTTACCCCTGAACTCTAGAAACACCCTGTGCTAGGTCATGGCTGCCTTTTGGGGTAGGGAGAAGCTCTCTGAATACTCTTTTTACTCAATAATGCATTCACACGTGAGGCACTGGATTTATGGCTCCAAGGCTACAACAAAGCAGTTCCCCACTTGAAAATCGTAATGCTGCTGTGCCTGGCTTGTGCAAGGCAAATCCTTGCCAGGTACGAATGGAGTCATAGGAACATTTCGCACCTGAGGATCTAGCTCTGTTGTCTTTAAATGCTTTACCATAGCACTGCATCAGGATGAAGCTTGGTTCACTCCTGTTATCTCTGTTGGGACAGGTGGGAAAATCGACCAGCTGGCATGTACCCTGCCCAAGGAGCTGAAAGGGAAGGATATGCGAATGGTGCCCATGGAGATGTTTAACTACTGCTCACAGCTGGATGATGAGAACAGCTCTACTGTGCTGGACAATACTGGCCCACCCTGCACAAAAGGAAGCCCAACTCCTTCCAAATCTAAATCGGGCCCAGAACCAGAGGTGGAGCCCAGTGTGGGATGCCCTCAGAAACAGAGATATAGGCCTGTGAGCGTGCGCCGAGCTATTGGCACTGTGATCATTGCAGGCGTGGTTTGTGGCATTGTTTGCATCATGATGGTGGTGGCAGCTGCTTACGGTTGCATCTATGCCTCCCTCATGGCCAAGTATCACCGGGAGCTGAAGAAGAGGCAGCCGCTGATGGGTGACACAGAGGGGGAACATGAAGAGCAAAAACAAATCTCTTCTGTGGCATGAAACTCTTCGAGGAAGGAAGGGACAGCAATGAACAAAGGTACCTGAGAGCAGTCAAGCATGGGGTCCTCCCAAAATGCATCTTCCCAGACAAAAAGACAGACTGTGCTATTGCTCCACTCACCCAAGCAGTGCGACATGCTTCTGGGGGGTCAGGGCACCTGACTCTAATCTCTGTTCCTCTGCCCCAGGCCCATTTTGTGCCCTTTCACCCTTGGGCCCAGAAAAATAAAGTAGAGTCAGACCTCGAGTGCTTGCTGTGCCTCATGCTCTCGCACAGAGCTTCCCTCACATGCCTGCTGTGGAGGCAGCTGGCACCTTCTGGGAACCTGTGTCATCCTCTCAGCTTCAGTCTTGAGTTGTCCTGTATCCTGTCAAGAGCTGTCTGCAAACAGAGAGAGCAACTCTGTGAAAGCTTGCGTGAGGAGCGGGACACCAAAAGTGTCCATGCCTCATCGGTTAGGGTAACTGCTGCTGTGTGATGGTAACTTGCTGCCCACAGTATGGCTAAGAGCACATCGGAAGGGAGGGCAGGTCCCTTGGGGGTGACAACAGGCAGAGGGAGATTTTCCTTTGCACTTTTAAAGGTGGAGATACGTACATCACTAACACGCTGCCAGAGAGCACAGTGTCCCTCTTGTTGCTCCTGGCCAACTCCAAATCTGCCAGCGGCCACATCATCCATTACAGGTGCACAGACACAGAGCCATCCTCCTGTACACGCTTCCTGACTCATTCTGATCCTAATGCACACACACGGCCTCAGCTCCACACATCCAGACACCTCATCTGTGCGTGCAGAGCCACATGTGCACATGCTGATCTGCCCTGTGCATGCAACCATGAACACATTTAGCCACTGTACCTTACTCTTATCGTAACACTGCACAGTACCTTCTGCTTCAGATGAAATACATGAACTCTGCCACTGAGGAGCTAACACAAACATCTCACCATAGTGCAGAGCCAGTGGAAATGGGCAGGAGAGGACAGAGAGAGGCAGAGTTATTAAGGTTAGAGCATGAGTCAGTGGAAATGACTACACAGCATGAAAAAAACGGCATTTTTGTTATCTTTTTTATGTTTTCTGCGATAAAAAGAGAAGGTAAAGATATGAAGCCTCCATTTGGAAATGTTTGATAGGCACAGCAGATGTAGGCCATCAGGAAAGACACAGAGGAGAACATGGCTCACCAGCCTAGCTGCTGAGGGGTAGTGTGGGCCCAGGGGGAGGTGGCAGGAGAAGAAACACAGCCTGAGAGCCAGCATTGCTGGCAGAGGGGCAAGCATGGTGCACAGAGTAGGGTAATGCAGCTGGGGTGACTTCTAGAGGGTCTTGAAGTGAAGGCTGAAACCTGGACCACAGCGTGGCACAGGTGAGAGAGCCCACGATGGGGCTGACACGGTACGCAGCACAGCCCACATACGCTCAGCTCACCACCGCTGTGCTCACTGCCATCCACAGCTGCACGAGTGTGCCCATGCACATGACTGTGCACACTGATGCTGTGATGCAGGGTGACTTTCCCCAAAACAGATTTTAAAGCCCTCAGACTGCAGTGCCTCCTATTAGTCTCAGCTCTTTTCAACCTGACAGGAAAGGAAAAAAAATAAAGAAGTTAGAGGGGAAAAAATGAAAGGAACCCAACATAAGGACTCATTTTGTATCACTGGAAGTGGGATAAAATGCTGTCTCCAGGGGAGAGCGCACATTGCCATGGTAACCTGCTCTAACCCGTCACAGTGGGTATTCCTGGGCTAGGAAGATGACACCGGAGGTCGTGCATCCGCAGTGCCTGGGGATGGTGTGATGCTTGCCGTCAGGAAACAGGCTGGCAGCGAGCCCAGCTTTGCAGGGTGCTTTGCGAGTCACCTGTGCTCAGAGGCCAGCAGGCACTGCAGGTGGACCCTGCCAGGGCACGCCACCTCTTCCTCCTGCTCCAGCTGGATCCAGAAGCCTTCGGACACCTCACGGCCCTCCTGCTCGCTGCTGCTGGACCCCTGTGGAAGCGATACACGCTGGCTCCTCACCCCTTCTGGTCCCGGACAGGTTGTTGTACTGACCCACGGGCACGCCAGCACAAGTTTTTAATCAAAGCCTGGCGTGGCAAAATCCCTCCTGGCCTACCCAGGGCCACCAGAGGCAAAGAGAGAGGATGCTCTGGACTGTTTTAGCGTGACTTCCCTTTGACACAGGGCTGCACGGGACAGAGGAGGATGTTCTTCAGGAAGCAGAAGACCAGGCTGCCCTGGAAGAAGGACTGGGAGAAGCAGTCCACCCACGAGTGCATGCACACACCGCATCCCCCTCTCCCAGCACACCACTTGTGGGGAAGAGGAGGAGGAGGGGGGCTGGCAAGATGTGAGGAGAAAGGACTCTTCCCCCATGCACTGTATAGGCACTCAAACCATCCCATCTGCTGCAACCGTAGCCCGCTCTGAAGGGCAGAACTGGTGCACTGCAGCCTCCTTATGTGTGTTACTGCTGCTCCACATTCCCAGCAAGCTGGGACTAGACTGCCTGCTGGATCCAAATCCCCCCACAACCTCCCTCTCAGGGGAACTTCTCCCTTTACCATACTGGACTCAGCAATCATACTTGAAATGGGACTTGAGTCAGAGCGGTATATTTATAGATCTATATTTTACTTGCATCAAATAATGGTGAAACATTGCACAAAACCAATGGGATCTATATGTGTGTGTGTGTGTGTGTGTGAGTGAGTGAGCAAGAGAGAGAGTGAGAGAGATTGTTTTTAAGGAGATAGACTAGAGGTAAAATGAGTAGGAGGGACCCAGGGGACAATGCAGGGGTTGGGGAAGGGGGAATCCTCCTGACTCCGCACCTTCCCCGTGACGACCTCCTGTCCCGACCAATTTTTCTTTGTTGCTAATAATATTTTCTATATCTTGTGTTGTGGGGCTGATGATGACCTCACCCATCCTTTCCTATTTGTTTTCATTTCTAAGGCAGAAAGTCTGGATTCATCTCAACCCTAGACAAGGGACTGCTATGTTTAGAAACCCACCCAGGAAAGAAGAAGACAGGGAAGGGGAGAAAAGAGTTGCTGAGAAACATGAAGGCTGGATGCTATGGGGAGTCCCACTGGAAAGCAAGTGGAAGGACAAGGACCTGTCCTCTTTCATGCAGAGCAGAGTAGCAGGGTTCACCGGGAAATGCCCTTTTTGTACCACTGCTGGCAAACAGGCTCTTACTCTCTTTCCTAGCACACCTGGGAAGCTGCCACCCTGCCAGCATGCACATCGGGAACACGACGCCTGACGTAGGCAGAAATGAGTGTTTCCTGCAGGATGCCAGATACAGAACGAGCCCTAGCACTCCCTGAACGCCCAGGCAACGGGTTCCCCTCTGGCATGTGGGATAGGGGCTCCCAGTGCCCCTGCAGGCATGGCTAGGCATGGGGGAACCCCCAGTAAAACCACCCTTTGCCACAGGCAGGGATACCGATGCCAAGAAGAGGTACCTGCCCTCAGGAAACGGTCTTGTGGAGCAGGCAGGTCCAACCAACAGGTCAGGGCCATGTGTCCCTTAGGCGCTGGCAAGCCCACCAGAAACACCCCTTCTGCTCCCCGCCACCCTCTGGCCCCACACACCCACCTGTGGTACAGGCAGGCACATTTCTTGCAGGGAACAGATGGCACTTGTAATTTCTTTTTCTTTTTGTTACTGTTTGAGGAAGAGCAACAAGATTTTCTAAAATGACTGAATGGAGGTTTCTTTGGCATGAGACAGATCATTTTTAAAGGTATATTATATTTCTGGCTTGTTGTTACAGAAGAATAATAAAGAATGTATTTTCCTATGCTCCTTCTTGTTTAAATGAGATCTCTGCTAGTAACTTTCCCTCTCCCCTGCTCCCTGCTAAAGCAAACACCGCAGGGATACAGCCAGCTAAATGAAAAAATTCTGAATTTCCCCATATGCCTATGCTTGCCTATACATAGTGCCTGAACGTAGAGTGAACATGCACATACACTGACAGCATTCCCATGTGCGTGTAAGTGCCAGGCAAGCATCTGCCCGTAGTCAGGGTGAGGCTGGAGGACTAAATATGCAGTCAGTCAAGGTGAGACCCTGGATCTAGAAACACACAGGCACGGCTCCAGGGACACAGCCAGGCAAGGGCGATTGTGTAACAAGGATAAGATACTGTGGCAATCAGCTCATTACATAAAAGTAGAAAGGGCCAAATTAATCCCTAGTGTAAGAATGCGGAAGCCAATGGAGTTATATTCAGGTCATATTTGATTCCAAAAGCTTTTTTTTTATTATTTTTTTAATTAGAGCATAATGTTCAATAAAACTTGCTGTAACAAATAGTGAGTGATGGGTTCCTACCTCTTCAGATTTCTTACCCTCCTGAGCAAGGTTATTTTAAAATGAGTGGAAATCTCTATCTAATCCTATTGCACCCCCAAGTACACAAGCTGTCACCCCTAGAGCTAAATGAGTCTCTCCACCAGCTGTTCACTAGCTAGGTTTATCACACGCAGCTAAGATGTTTAAATTCCCTACTCGTCCACTCCCAGTGTTATCCACACACAATTCATCACATACTATTCCTGCGAGAAGAAGCTCATCCTGAGGCACGTGGAGTCACAAAAGATGTTAAACCCCACCGCAAGCAAACCCTTGTGCCACCACACTCGTGCTGTTATATTCAGCCACATTGCTATGCTCAGCCTGATCTTCAGAGAGAAACCGGGAACAGAACCCCGATACTCCTCATCTGGTAGCAGCTGAGGCATCTCTCCTGCTGAAAAGGTATGTGCCGTGAGAGAATCACCCCTGTTGTTTAACAGTATGGTGTCTATGACGCATAGTTTAATCTAATTTTACCGTGCAGGTACAGGAGCGCACACAGATACCACTAAGCAGTTCATATAATACCAGAAATGTAGAGCTGAAAAGGCAAAGCCAACATACTCATCTGATGACTCCAGGCTTTTTTGGTTCACAGATCATCTGGGAGCAGCCTATGATTTTCTGCAATTTGATTATCTTTCATTTGGCAAATGTATTTGCCCCCTATACATATCTTCTCACACACACATATAATTTAATATAGATAAACATGCAATTATGTATATGCATGTATAAAATACATGGAAAATATATAAAATAGAATTCCGTCTCAGTATCTTGATCATTGGCAGCTTAATCTGGAGGCTTGCACAGCGCTTGCTAGCACTGATTGGAAGCACAGGTCAGAGGGTCAGTTTCTATCCACTGATTAGATAAGGGCAAGTCCTAGCATGGGATTTCTGAAGACCGAAAAGGTTTCCCTTGGAGAACACTGTGTAATGCAGACAAAGGATAAGCATCCCCTGATGATTAGAGTTACAGAACACAGCTGAAGTAAATAAAAAATTTCCTGTGTCATTTTTGGGGAGCTTCCCACAACAGTAGCAGCCCTAGAAAGACAGGGACAAGGCAGCATCCTCACAGCTTTTCTCCCTTTAGAAGGTGGGAGAGAAGAAACCAAAGGGATAGACCTCTCCTTCCCATGGTGGCACAGTGACGCTGCCAGGCAGAAGCCACTTGCAGGGCACCTGGAGCCAAGGAGAAAGCAAAGAGTGATGCTAAGAATAACAACCTGTCTTGCACGGAGCTTCTGAGCCAGGACAACGTGCAACTCCTTGCTCGGGGCGCTAGGTCGAGATCTGGCCCTTCAACATTTGCTTTTTCTGTGCTCTAACTTGGGAATAAACTTGTTTGCTAGAACATCTGCAGAAAGTCAACATGTAAAGGGCACAGAAAGAGCGACAAATGTAGGTATTTCATTTGAGAAAAAATGCACAGACGATACACTGAGATATTCACCCAGCTCTGCATAAAGCTCAAGGGAAATATCCAGAGTAACAACAATGCTTTGCATTTCTATAGTGCTTGCCTTTGGCAGCTCTCTGGGAGCTTGCAAACATTGTATGAATTCACAGAGGCAGAGATTCAGAGAGTATAAAGGCCAGAAGGGACTTTAGATCATCCAGTCTGACCTTCTGTGTATTGCACGCTACTGGGAAAGTGTGCAGAAAAGAACCACAAACGTTATTTGAGGGTGGCAGAAAATGCCTTGCTGTGAAAGGCTTAAAGAGCTCGATTTGTTTAGCTTATGAAACAGAAAATAGAGAAGTTATCCTGTATGAAGTCCAACAGTGTGTGTTTACATGCAGCTAAGTCGAATTTTCCAGAAAGGCATCTACATTTGATTTGAAAACATGCAAGAGATGAAAAAATAAAGCCCTCTTCCTTTGGTACCTTACTACAGTAACTACTCATGCTCATTGTTAGCATTCATGCTGAATATCTCACTTGAATCTGCTTGGTTTCAGTTTCCTGTCATAGGTTTTTGTTATGCTTCTCTCTGGTAGATTAAAAAACATATGTTTAGTAACCAGCACCTCTCCCTGTGAAGGTACTTTATACACTAATCAAATCACCTTCCAATCCTCTTTTTGGTAGGATAAGCAGATTTTCATTAAGTTCATTTTCACTATAAAGCACTTCCTCAGCTCTGGAACAATACCGTAGCCCTGTGTTGCACTGTTTCCAATTTTTCCCCCTTTTAAAAGTACGCTCCTCACCCATTAAAATCTGTGACCTGTCTTGCAGATAATACATAGCTATTGCCACACAATAGTAAATATCACCTTTCCCTACACCTACCCACCAGCCATGTCTCACAACACACTTGCTAGGCTGTGTGAGCATTATTCCTACTTTAAAGATGCCAGCAGAAGGAAAAGCTACTGCAAAACCCTGTAAGTCATTTTGAGGGAGCTAGTTAATTGTAAACTGGTTCTGATCCCACTCGCAACCACCTTTATTGTAGCATAGATTCACAAAACTCTCCAGATTTCTACAATTCTTGGCAAGAGGAAGACCTAGCTTTTTATCTAAACCGATGGTCCCCCTCCAGCAGTCCCCACTTTCTCATTCACTCCTGGTCTCATATGATACCTTTCAGATCTCTCCCACTGGACATAAATGTCTTTGATCCCCCGGTTACTCCTCCTCCCTCCCGCTGATTTTCACTCTCTTGTGACTGATCATCCCCTTTCAGCGACTGCCTCTGACCAGCTGCTTTTCAGATTCGCCCTTCTCTGATCTCCTCAACTGTCACTTCTCAGCTGCCACACACACGCCAGCCCCCACATCCCCATCTGCTTTTTAAAGGCTTGTTATCATAAGCTGGGGCTTCTCCGCTCCCTCCTCTTTACCCTGCAAAACCCAAATCAATCAAGAGAAACCATCACGCTGTCAAAGGCTGAGGGAGGGTTTTAGGTCAGCCCCGTCCAACCTGCGACCTTCCTGGCACTGTGCTGTGGCCTCCAGCTGCATTAGCAGGAGTATTTTTATTCAATCATGACCAAAATCATGGAATATGTGAATTATATGGCAAAAAAGCCCAGCCTGGTACCTGAAGGGAGGGCTGTGGAGAACGGGGAGTACCACGAGTGACTGTCCCGTGGCTCGCATGCTTGCTTGTGTCTGTGTTGCTGAATGGTGAGACAAAGGACTTCAGCTGGTCTTCAGTGACAGAGAAGGGGCTGGAAGCTAACATAGTCTCACCTCTCCATTATAAGCACCATCACCCTCTTACAGACTTTTCAAGCTTCACATTAAACCCATGTGGCTTTTTACCTCTGATTCTGTCTGGAAAGCTGTTCTAAAGCTATATTATCCTAATGGCTAGAAACCCTCCACGAGTTTTCCACCCTAAATAATTTCATGGCCTATCTATACTACACTGTTTTCATACTAGCAGTGCCCTTTAGTTTAAATGTTTCCTCCAGGATGCATTTACTACAGCAAGCCTATCTGCTGAAGCTCTGGTTCCACTTGGTTAAACAAGCTGGGCTGTCACAGGCCACTCTCATGAAGACAGGCTTCCCTTTCCTCTCCTTCTGTCTGTACCTGTCTGAGCCTGTACTCCTCTGGCCGAATTGTAACACAAACCAGAGAGGTCTCACAGGGCTTTGGGCAGTAGCACTAATACTTGAGTTACTTCCCATTGGAAATAACTCACCAGGTGCATTCTAGGATAACCTTTCCTTCTTCCACAACTGCATCACTTGCCATCATCCTACCATCAGCTAATAAAGTTCTCAGCATTTTTCCTTTCAGCTTTCTAAGGACATATTTACCAACTCTTTCCTGAAGAGTTTTTTTTTTTTTTTTTTTTTTTAAATCCTCAATTTGGAAGACAGATCCTCAGAACACGAACTTTTGAGAGCCAAAGGTTGGTGATGAACAGGGTTGAGTACAGCAGGACATTGCTGAGCCCTGGCTAAAGCTGCTGGGAGCCACCAAGTCTGCCTGGTTACCTTTTGGCAAGGATTTCAGATCTTGTGGTAGGCTAATTTTTTTTGTGGGCATCAGGGGGCAAACACAGCCTAAACTGAGGATCCTTACTGAGACTTGTCAAAATGGACCCAGCAGTTCCCAGAAGACAAGGGCTGCCTCTAGTCCTGCTTGCTGTGCTCTCTGCCAGATCTTAGAGAGTTCCCAGCTCACGGATTTCTAATATTAGTTCTCAAGCATATGACCTTGTCTGTCATACTACTGAAATTCATTCTGTTTCTGGTACTCCTGCCAAGGTCAAATAAGGCTTTCTCTATGACATCCTGGTCCTTCCCTGTACTAGCAATGCCTTCTAGTGTTGAGTCTTTGGGACACTTCCTCACTACCTACTCCTATTAGTGTCAGGGTCTCAGGTTAATGCTGGCAAAGACTAATACCATGGCTGAACACGGGGGAGTGCTACAAGTAATCTTGTGCTAGATGGACAGGTGATCTTGCTGTTGCCATCATTCCAGACTCAATTCTACCTCTCTGTCCCTTACAGCTCCTCTGTCTTTCCTTATCTTCTCTAGTTTAACAAATTCTTTCTTATGGGGCACCATATCAAGTGCCTTACTGATACACAAAGATAAGACCTTAGAAATTTCTTATGCCTTCCAGGGAAACAATCATCTGAAAGGAAGCTAATGGGTTAGTCTGGCATGAGCTAGCATTGTTGAACACATATTGCCTGACTCCCTTTTCCCCTAACCACATGATAATAATTGCACTTTCCTTCCAGATTTCCTCTAAAGCACTACAAACATTACAGAGGTCACACTTACAGGTCTGAGACTGACAAACTTACTTCTCCCCCTTCCTTAATCCTGACTGCTGAATTTTCACTTTTCCAGCCGACATGGAGTCACAACTGTGGACAGAGTTGAAAAAAATCACCCTTGCTATAAGCCTGTGTTTCCATATGCCAGTTCTGCCAGGGAGAGAGAGCATCCAGGCCCCAGCACTGAGAGCACTAAGCAGCTTGAGCGGCTTGTTTCCAGCACTCAGACTGCTTCTTTCCCCAAGGACGATACTGCTGTCCTTATCAATAACTCGGGTGCAGAGCCCTTTTGGGTTTTGGCTCAATCTATAGTCTCCTTAATCACCCAGAAGCGGCCCCACTTCTTACTCTCTTTTTCTTTAAGTAGCTGAAGAATCTTTTGCTGTTTGTTTTAATCTGCTTTGCAAAGTCTAACTCAGCTTGATTTGTAAGCAATCTTCACTTTATCCCTACATTTCCCGACCTCTTAGACACAGCTTTCTTCGCTGTCTCTTCTTTTTTCCATTCCACATAGGCTCTTCTGCAGAGCCAGCTTAAGCCGCCTAAGCAGTTGCCTGTGGTGGCAGACGGATGGAGGGCAGCAAAACCAGGCGCTGCCATTTGCTGACTCTTCCCAGAGACGTGGGCTCCACAGTGTCCTGGAAAGCAGGCCAGCTCCCTCCCCGCACCCCAGACATTGCACTGCTGCCTGTTGCAGCAGTGCCAGGAGCCAGGGGCAGACCGCCCCTCCTTACCCTCCGGGAGAGGCTGTCTACAGCCGGCCTATCTCCTGCCCACCCCACCGCCCTCCTCTGCCTCCTTGCTGCCTCAGGAAGGCCAGGCCCTTCCCAGGGCCTCCAGAGAAGAGCTCCCACCCAAGCTCTCCTGCAGACTCTCTCCTTTCCTCTCACACCCTCCAGGCCTCACCACCCAACGCTGGGCCCGTACCCACTGCATTCAGCACCTCCACCGCCCCTAGTGAGCCCTTGTACGGGGCAAGGACAGGCAGAGAAAAAGAGAATTGCTGCCAGTAAAGCCTCTCTACAGACTGAGACTGTAGTGTAACTGCATTAGGGAGGAATGAGGAATATTTTGGGGAACGTTATCAGGAATATTCCTGCGATGAAGCCCTAAGCAAATCAGTCTGGCCTCCTAGTTGACCCTGCTTTGAGCAGGAGGTTGACTAGAGACCTCCTGAGGTGCCTTCCAGCCTGAAGTATCCTATGATCCTGCAAATGGGACTTCTGTATCCCAGTGAGAGAAACAGAAGAAAAAGGTCTTATGAGGGAAAAGGCCTGGCAGCGGGAGTCTCATTACATAGCCTTGTGGTGGGGAGATTTGTACCTTAAGGGGATGGCGCAGCAGAAAAGGAATTTAGGAAGGAAATAGGCTGAGTTTGGTGGTAAAAGTCATACATCTTAGGAATAGACTGGAAATGCCTCAGACCTGCTAAGTTTCCATGTTTATCAACCCACAATGCTTGTTTGCTTGTGCCTTGGCTGAAATTAAGCCAAATCACCTCACAAAGTATTTCCTATAACCTGCTGTACTGTATTTACCACCCTCATTCCCCACATTCACAGACCGCTTCTGTGACCCTTTTAGCATCTTCTCACATGACTGTGCTCCTCTGCTGAACTACAGGCCCTAACACAGCTCATGGCATCAAGTCACGAATGTGCCAAAGCTATGATCCTTGCATGGGTAACACCACTTCACTCCAAGCACATTAGATGTGCAGACATGGGTTGTTGTGGGGGGATAGGGGTGAGTGAGGCAAAGCACTGGCCTTGCACTCACACAGAGATTCCAGTTTGCACCCTACTTGGTCAGAGGTGTTAATGTCCCTTGCTTGGTAGCCTCTGCATCTTCACACAGCTCTGAATGAGAGGCCCTGGCCCATCCATGACCCGACGGACTGCTGCCACCCATCTCTGCACACCTGCATCTACTACACACCAGGTACACTTCCACATCCACATGGATTACTGATGTACATACCTCTGTGTACACACAGAAAACATGTGCAAGTACGTAGCCCCACCACAGGCAAGTATATATGCAAATCACTCCATGAATATAAGCATCTGTGCATGCTCATAGCTATGTGTGCAGACAGGTATCGCAACCACACAACACGCTGCAGAGAAACTGTTTGCATATGCAAAAGCACACACATATGCACAAATTCCCTCGCACATTGCGCATCTCCACATATTCTACGTGCAAGATGCTCCCACGGGCTCACGTGGCCCTGGGCAGAGATATAGGTCCCTGATGATCCTGGCTAGGTAGGAGTTAATGCAAGAGAGGATGGGAAAGAAATTAAAAGCAAAAAAAAAAAAAAAAAAAGTTGAAAACCCAGCACATGATTCTTCTCCTATCACATCTGTGAATCCTGGAGCGCGAGAGTAATTGTCTGCAATGAGTCAGACCAAAAGGCACAAGGAAATGGTTGCTATGGCAACTCTCGCACTGCTCTAATTCGGCTCAGAATTAAAATGATATCAAATAATTTGCAAGCAAAGGGAACACGGCGAAGGCGCCGGGTGCCAATCTAAAAATCCAGCTATATGCAAGCCTCTCCTGAGTCAGTGTCAAGGGCTCTCTTCCCTTCAAGCGTGACAACCATGGCAATCAGAGGAGCTACAGAGGCGGGGGTGATGGATAACCTTAGGCTAGAAGATTTCTGCTACACACAGGCAAGAACAGGCTCCTGGGCTGGAGCTCCAGCCTGGAACAGGCTCCACAGCTGGGGTCGTTTGAGGGCTGGATGTCCCAGAAGGGCTTATTCCCAAGGCAACAGGCAATGTCCACTCACACCGGGAGGCACAATCCCTGCACTGAAGATCTCAAAATCTATGCAGAGAACATATACAGCATAGAGGAAAAGGAAATTGCTGATGGATGCCCAGCCAGAGTAGGCAGAATGCTATGGAAAATGTCCCACATTACTATTTTTTGCATTCTTCTGAGGATAAAATAAAGATATTTGGTCCCACTGGCATACTGTTTATGTGCAGAGATGTGGAGTTTTATAGGCAGATGCTTCTCTTTCTGCCTGTTCACTGATCTGGCTGGAAGATAACTAGCTCTGAGCAGGGAACTATGCGGTTCCAGCACTGATTCCAAACCTTGGCAAAAAGCTGACTTTGTAAGAACAGTCCCCATGAAAAATAAGGCAATCACCTTACTTTTGTCTGGCTCATACAGTAGCTGGGGTCTGCCCCAGGAACATTGAGACCCCAGCCTTTTTGTTTACAGGTCTCTTTGCACAAAGGCAAGGAAGCAATGTGAATGGAGAAAGACTGGTTTTGGCACACCAGTGGCACTGTGTGAGGTTCATAACCTGGCCTGCAGAGGACTGGATCAACTCTTAGACCAGTCAAGTGTGTACTCACAGCCTACAGATGGATGTCCTGACAGCGGGAGAAGGCACAGCTGCTGGTAGTACCAAAATCCTGAGTGTTTCTGCCTGAGTGCCTCTGACACTTTTTATGACTGGGCTCCAAGGTACTGCCCCCTCAGATGTCTCTTGGTTTGTTAGATCAAAGGGATGCCTGAGCAACTGCTTGGGCTTCAGGGATTGCCAGGAGGGAATGACATTAGGCAGCAACCAGAAGTAGCAGGTAACGGGCTGAAAATGAGCTAGGTCTTCCTTCTTTCTACCCATTCTACCACTGGATGCAAGGGAGATCACGCCCCTTCCATAAAGGCACCCAGGTGATGCCCTGGGAGCTTGCAGAAGTTTCTTGCAAAGTTCCTGCATTGGGAGGATGTTGGCACAACATCCAGCATTAAAAGAGGGACAGCGTTCCTTCTGTATATGGCAGCACACCCTCAAGAGATCAGCTGCTCTCAGATTTTGTATAGGCAATATCATGCTGGCTTTCAAGCCAGTGTAGTAAAATAAATTTAATTCTCTAGCTTGGATGCAACTATTCCAGTGTAAAAGGTGCTCATGTTATTTCAGCTTATTTCCATGCATTTTACATTGCTTTTACAGGTGCAACTGTCACTTTCTGGAGAGGAATAGAGAGGAGATTGAAATGTTTTATCCACCCAAACAACAAAACCGTAGGAATACAGAATTGTGTGTAGATTAGTTTGAAAAGATGCCACAGCAACAGAACTGCTGAAAAAGACACCTGCATCTCTTCTCTCTGCTTGCTGGTAACAGACAGCAGGTAGCCAAAACTGGGGACCAAGGAAGAGGATGGAGAGACGTCAAGCTGGCCAGTAAACGGTTTTCAAATGAGGAGCTTCCGTCAGACTGACAAAGGTTGGATTTTAACCAGCAGTCTAATGGCAAAATTACTTTCCATTATCCGTTTTCAGATTGGCTGATTTCAAATACTTCTGAAAAAAAAAGTCTAAGCTTTTTTGGAAATCTGCTCCTGCTGTGAGTACAGAGTTCTTCTGAAAATACTGGCCTTAATACTGTCCTTACTCAATGTCCCCAAGCCCTCTCTGTATATGTAGGAAAGATACTTCTCTTCTTTCACCCTTCTTTGGGCTTGTCTTGGGCTCTCCCCATACACATCTGGATATACTGCTGTCATCATGGGGTAACAATTTTGGAGTGGTCCAATCGTTGTAAATAAGTAAAATTAACTTTGAATATAAACAGAAGAGAGTGGTAGTGTATAAAATAAACCTGGATCTCCCAAGTGCCTGTTTGGATGACCTATTTGTTTTATCAGGCACGTTGGAGCCTGTGCATGCCATGCCCCGTGGTTTGCTGGTATCGGCCATCTCCTGTCCCTGAGACAGCAGCAGTGACAAGGAACCTCACAGAAAGAACCCCCTACCTGTCCCTGGTCTGACCAGCAGCCAGCCGGCTACCACATAACTCAAACAGGGAGAAGGTCAGGCAATAAAAGAGACGTCATACCCTGCCCAAAGTGACAGCTAAACTCCCGTGCAGATTCCAGCAGTTTCACTGGGGCCTTAAATCACTAAAAGCTTCTGTCAGCAACTACATGTGATTTCTGCAGCACACCCCCTGAGGACCATAAAGCCCCAGGCTACTGACTCAGTGGAGGGAGCAGATGACAGTGCTATCTGGGGCAGGACTTGGCTTGCAGAGAGTACCATTGCAATTCCTTATTTTTCATTTCCAACGAAGTTAGCGCTAGAGAAAGGCACTGGACTGACATCCCAGGAGAATAGCTGCAAGCTAATTAATTATAATTAATCATCCAGGCATTACTTAATGTTTGCATAGAGCTTTGAACTGCCAAAGCACAATATAGCAGGTAGATAATATTAACTCAAAGTAACAGCTATAGCATCAGATTTGCCTGCGTGGCTTCCCCAAAGCCCCAGCAGCTCTGCGAGCACCCCAACTCAGCGTGCACAAGCAGCTCCGTGGCGTCCTCTGTGGGTTCCTCCAACCCTCCAAAAGTCTGCACGATGCCCTGGCTGCAGGGGCTTAGGCTGGGCCGTGCCAGGCCTCCGGGATGACGGAGGCCCCCGTGCCCCCCCTCCATTGCTGCCCTCAGCCCTCCAGGCCGGCTGCTCTCTAATCCCAGCTGACGTCTCCCTTGCTGTCTGACAGAGCCCAGGCCTATGTCATCCTCCTGGTCGCTTGGTTTTTGGAGCTTGCCTTTCTCCGCCTTGGCCGGGGACTGCCATTCAGCTGCCAGAACGAAAGGGGCCCTGTCACCGGCGTCCTCCTGGCAGGGGCACGGGGGGTGCCCCCTCCCCACGGGCAGAGCAGTAAATCCTAGAGCTTAATTCTTCACTGCATGCATAGCGAACATTTCAGAGTGCTTACAAATTCCCCCCAAGCACCATCAAGTCAAGCAACTGACAGTAACAATCAGTGGCAGAATGACAGGCCAGTTCATTCAAATTACACTTTTATAGGGGCACTTAAAAAGCCTTCTGCTGTCCCCCCTTTACAGAACTGTGACAGCATTTATCCAGAAACTGCAAGCCTACCCAGGTATTTGGCTTCCTATGAACCTGTGCTGGGAATCAAGCCGATTTCTGGTAGTATCCCGACTCTAAATGAACACGATTATCATGCCCTCTGAGGGCTGATGCCATCCAAATAACAACAATAATAATAACAATCTGCATCCCATTCTGCTCTGATTGCCTCTTGCTGTGTCTCCATTCACTCCCCTTCCTTCGCCTCTCTCCTGTACCTAGCATGGGGGTAGGATGGTATTGCAGCACTGCCCACCATCATTTGCGCTGCAGCCTACACCAGTGGGTAAAGTCCCCCAGAACCAGGTCCTAGCTACTCACCATGATTACGTTAGTGTGAGGGGGATGAAGAGAGGCCTTCATCCTTCCTCTCATAGTTGTTACCCTCAAGATCAAATAGTATTGCAATAGGTAGCATGAACACAATATATTTCTTTTAATGGCTACTGCTATTACGAAAGATTCAGATGATGAACCTTGTCACTACTAAAAAGTCACTACTAAAAAAATGCAAATGGTAATATAGATACAGAACCACTTTGCTCCCTGATGCCCCAAAACCAAGTCGTAAATGTACGTCCCAATCTAGCAGATGGGATGTACCTCAGCAAACCCTTCCACTCCCACTGAAGTCAAGAGGGGCTACAGCTGGGGCCTTGAAGGATTTTGGACCCTTTGGGAGAAATTAGTTCTCTTAGTGTTGTCATGCAGCCCATATTTTGGATGAAACATGAGTATTTTTCATCAACATATAAGAAACAGAGAATGGAGAACACCCAGTTGAATGTATCACGTGTGGAAACAAGCAGAAAATGCTTATGGTCAAGTCACCTAGCATGCCGACTAGCGACAGAGGCCATGGTACCTCTAAGGAATGAAAGCAATTGAGAATTCATTTCTCTCAGCTTCTGTGGTTACATGTGAGGAAACTGGTTTGTTCTATATAATTTCCACAAATGACAGAAACTTTACTTTAATACCACTGTTTTGACAGGATTTTTCCCTATCCTCTGCTGCTTTTCCCACCCTCATCTTCCTACAGCAGAGGATTCTGCCCCTTCACAGCATGTCCACACAGAGTCTATTCCGCATTCAGCATAACTGAGAGGGTGGAAATCTCCACAGGGGTTTTGAAAAGTGCTGCCGACAGAAGAAAAATAGCTCCGTCAGGGGCAGCTCCTCCTGTCACTTGTTCTTGCTCCAGCTCTTCCACACAGAAGTTTCCTTCCTTGTATTTATGCTGAGTGCCGAATCAACTGTTTGTGTGCCTCTGCTCTAACTCACAGCTCAGGAAAGGAAACAAAAAGAATCATGAAAAATGATTTTTTTTTAAAAAGTGTTTGTTTCTCCTCCCAAATTGATGCCCAGAAAAATGCCCCAGTGTTGCATAGTCTCAATGCTATTTCGTTCTCGTAACAGTGCCAGCTAGTATCAGTTCTGGGAGCAGTTTCTGTGACCCAAGCACCTACTTTAAATGAACTGTACAGAAACCTCTTCTATTTCACACGGGTCTCTGGACAGGCTTCACTTCACAATAAATCTGATTGGATTTGAAATGGTGTTATAGCAGTTAAAAGCACTATTATATATCACCACTCCCTCAGTTTGTAAGTACTCTCTCAATCCCCAGGTGATACATAGCACCACTCTCAACTGGAACTTATTGAAAGCCTGGAAATTAAAGAATGGTTCATCAGATGAAGTTAAATTGCTGTAGTTTAACTGAACAGTAGATTGAAGACCATCCATTGTGTCTTACCTAGCCTAGGTAAAAGCAGCGGCTGACTGTGATTTGAAGGTATCTGCAATATGACCTTCTCTCTACTGGATATTTCTTTAGCAATTGGCATAACCTCATGCTGAGATAAACATTGCACAGTTTTTCTTTAGAGAACATCTATTGTAATGCTACTCAGTATAGAAGAAAAGTCTGAAACTTATTTTACTGTTAAGAATTAAAAGACAGATTCCCACATAACTGGAAATTCAAAGTTGTTGTTCAGCATCTGCTGTATGCAGTCATTCCTTCCACCGGATGGGACTCCATTAACACTAACCATTCCTTCACAGGTAGCTTTGCATCTCTGCATGTTTCTGCTAATAACTGCTCCATTATCTGTTCTGCCAACCTATTCCCTTACTGTTTCCACATCTAAAACCCAAAATCCGCTCACATTTAGCTACATTTTTGTTCACACCAGTACTCTTACACAGTGATTTTAGCTTGGGTATGAAGCCAACACTATTGATTAAAGTTGCTTTGTTTTGTTAAATGGGTACTCTGATTCACTTCTGAGTTTATTGTACTGTTGTAAAGCCTGAAGCAATTGCTACTGAAAATGGTAAAGTTTCAAAAGCTTTGAGGTTCAGAGGGAAACAATGTCCCCTACAAGTATTCCAAAAGTAGATGCAGAGTCTGGTGAAGGTCTGTTAAACAGGGTTCAAAGCTCAGATGCAAAGAAAAATTTACAAATCTGTATGTACGAGTTGGAAATCCAGCAGCAAACCCACTTCACCAGCAAAAGTTATTTTTCAATGGAGAAAACAACAGAGATGCAGGAATGTGCTGTTCTTCCAAAACCAAAAGTGCGTCCTGAAAGTGGTTCAAAACCTGCATTGACTTCTTAACCAACTCATGCTCCAGGGAAATAGGCAGTCTCAATCCACAGAAATCACTGGTGCTGAAGATGGAAAGCTTGCATTCAAACAGCCCATTTCCCTTACAAAGGCATGTCAGCCATTTAGTACCTTTTCCAATGTTCTCTGTTTTGCCTATTTTTCAACATGACAATCTATTGTGGCTCCCATCACCTTCTTTGAATGACAATCTAACAGCTCTCAACTCCCACTCTCAATATAAGACGCTACCATTTCATTCAAGATAAAAGAAAAACCAGAATTTCCTACCTGCAGCAATACCCATCTTCCCATCCACAGATACAGCCACTGCTGTGCTCACTGTCACCACTTTTGGAAGGCCTCCTCCCTCTGTCAGGACACAAAACCAGCAGGCTTGGTTAGTTTACATGCAGCAGGATTCACATCCAGATCAGTGCATACTTATGCCTCAGCCCTGAAGGATCCAAGAATTCGGAAGACTGCATCTTTCAAACCAATAAGCAACCTAAAAGGCTAATGAGTAGACTTGTTTCTCTCATGATGAAAGTAGCATCCTTGGCATAAAATATAGAGGACTGGCCTCCTGCGTTTTGGGCAGGTAGAACTCCTCTTAGGCTGGAAGATCGCTTTGCTTCACTCACCAGCTAAACTCTGTAGGCAGAGAAGCAAGACAGGGAATTCTGGCATTGACCCTTGCACAACAAAGGCCAGGCTAATGCCCAGCTCTGTTGCCCAAGTCAGGCTACCACTACAAACTGGAGACAGACACGATACTCACGGGTACTTCCAGAGTGCACTCCATTTTAAAAACAAAGTCTTCTGGGATAGATTCAGCTACCTAAACTTTGTTATGCCCAAGGGCATCCCTTTTATCATTTAGCTGCTGCTTCAGGTGTCCCTGTAGGTCCTGTGTCACATTTGCCAGCCCCACGCAGATCTTTTGGATCCAACAAGGCATTTAAAATAGCACAAGTGAATAGATTTAAGCAACTGAACCCCACTTGCTGTCTTTGCTAGTGCAGTTGTTTCATCCTGCAATTGCCCATGTTACATTAAATAATAATAATACAGAAATGGAAAGTGATTAGATTAGCTTCAGCTGGAGCACCTCTTTTGAAACTGCCAGGGGACAGTTTGAAGGTCAGCACAATCAATTTAGCCTACAACTGACTCCTTGCTTGCATGCTGTATGGAAAACTCTTGCTCAGACGGATGGATCAGGGATTCTTTCCTCTCCCAGAGCTACAGCATTTTGTTACTGTTTTCCACTTCTGCCGTCATCACTCCTTTTGGTACCCAGCATGTCCCGAGCATGATTCAGTGGCTACTGCAGTTTAGCCTGGAGTCTCTCTTTTTTTTTTTTTTTTTGGGCTGAAGCCAGATTAGCTTGCTCAAGGATGTCAGAACTAGTAAAGCCCTTGTGAAACAAATACCCAGCCAACTTATGCTCACATGTCTTGAGCCTGATCCTGCCTTTATGGTGAACCCCAAGTTTCTTGCTCACCCCTATGATGGGACAAATAAGCAAAATGCACATATTGTCCCTTAGAAAAACAAAGGAACAAACAAACCCAGCACACACAAGAAAACCACAACAAACATCACATGACACATCTGGACTGCATGAACAGTTTTATTTGACTTGCAGAGCTTTCCCTTCTGTCGTCTTCTCTCTGGGACTTTTGGACACTGGATGGAGGTACTCTGGATAAATTTTTCTGATGACCTGCAGCCATTCCCTGCTGGACTCCTCACCAGCAGGGAGGTCTTTGGGCTCTTCCCTCTTATGTGACAAGAAGAGCATCGGCAATGAACCCCCCGTCACCGTGGGCATACACTGGCTCATGCGGAAAGCATGGAAGGGGTACTTTGGCATCTAATCAGCAAGAACTTCTTAAGAAACTGGGTGGCCTGTTCTGACCAAAAGGTGAGGCACCTCTGCTTCTAAGGATGTCAAGTGAAGGGCTCAGAGTCTGCTCTGACAGTGGAGCACAGTGGCTCAGAGGAACTGAATATTATTTCCAGGCACTTCATAGCCATCTTGTATGATCTCATGAATCAGTCTCACTAAGCCCAGCTGCTCACACCTAAAGAGACTAATAATCTCCTGTACATTTTAGAGAATAAGGTCTTCTGAGGCAGGCATTACTTCTTATATAGTGCCTGGAGGGTTTCCAGGCAAATGGGGTCCTGGACTTGACTGAAGTTCCTGACCAATAGCAATGTCACACAAAAAACATAGGCAGCTTTTATTCTGCCTTTATCTATGCAAAACTACCTGCGACTGCAAATAAAGCCACATCAAGCCACAATCCCAATGTTTAGCCAGCAGTGACTACTAGGGCCTGGATAACAGCTATCCTAGGGAGTCCCACAGGGTGTTCCTGCCTGTTTTTCTAAACTGTATTCCAAAGAGCAAATGCTGTTGCGTGCAGGGAAGTAAAAGGTCTCTCCTGCCATGCCTCCTCCTCCTCCTCTTTCTTCACTTGCCATTTGAGGGAGATGTAAGGGTGCTGTGCAGAGAGAGAGGCTTTGGTGGAAGGTTTCAAGTACTTTCTCTTCCCATCCCTCCCTCTTTACATCCTGGTTCACCTCCAGCCTCCCAGTCTGGTTTTCTCTTTGCTACTTGCTTTCCCACCCACCAGCCTCCCACCACTGTGCCACAAAAAGCTTTAACAGCTAAAGTGCGGAGCTCCGTCACAGAGCCTGAGTGCTAGGGGCCAGGGAGGGCACAGAGGGGATTTCACCTTCTGTGTAGGAGTCTCACAACAGGGTCTTGTTTTGATTTTTTTTTTCTTTCTAGGCTCTTCTGCTCTCTTTCAGCCTTTGAGGAAGTCCTGGCAGGCTCTGCAAGCTCACAGGAACCAACACCCTAAGCAAGAGACACTGAAAAGCCAATCTTTGCTTTTTCTCTTGTGTTTGAGCTCCTTTGCTAAGGAGGAAATGCCATATTTTAGTAGTGTGATGGAAAGAACATAGGGCACCAATGAGACACCCTCACCAAGAGAAAACTACAGATAAACACTCCTCCCTTTTCCCTAACAAACCCATCCTTTCCTGTCATGGAAATCAGTGATGGAAAAAAATGACATCCTCTAAAGTCACTTCTTCCTGAGTCCCTGCTGACTCCTCATCAGACCTGACTGTGAGTCTGATGGTTCTGTCCCTCTGCCTTTACGCAGGGTATACCAAATGCCATGAGGCTGGACCTCAGTAATTCCCACTGTGCAAGAGTGGCAATAAAGGGATTGGGATAAGCGTGGCATTGGAAGCTATACGTGAAAACCTTTCTCTTCTCTCCTCTCGTGTTCAGGCTGAGGTTACCTGAATCATCTTCTGAAACTATGCTGTAGATGAAGCTCCCAGGGGGGTGCTCAGCTGCCCGGCGATACCACAGAGGGAAGTGGTCCATGGTGAAGATACTCTCCTTGTCCTTTCGAGTCAGAAATTTCCTGCCAGAAGAAAGCAGAGAGCAGCTTTTTGCACAGGGCAGCTCTCCTCGGGGCTACGCTGCAGGCAGCCCCCCCGGGCTGGACACCCCCTGGAGGCACCTCAGCACCTGCCGCTTCCCCTGCAGGGAACATCTAACCACATCTAACCCACAAAGGCAGGAGCCAAGCTTCCCGCTGATAACCGCTGGGGCGCTTCAGCCTCCCCGAAGGCAATTTACAGCGAGGGAGAACCACCCCCCCCTTGAGCCGCCATTTTCTGTTAGCACCCCCGCCGCTCCGCCGCCGGCTGCCCGCCAGGTGCCGCTGTTGCCCAGGCCGAGGCCCTCGGCGCCGCCGTCGCCACCGCCCCCACGGCGGCCCCGAGGCCGGGCGAGGGGAGGTCGGGGCCCCGCGGGGAGCTCCGCGGCCCCCGGGCTTGGTGGCTGCGGAGGGCGTCCGGGGGCTCCGAGGCACGGGAAGAGGTGTCCCCCCCCACCCCCCGTCGCTCTCTCCTCCGGGGTGCACCCACGGCTTATGCTGCGAGGGCACGGGGCAGCGCTGGGAGTGAAGAAGGAGACGCTAAGGGCACGGGCAGCCTTCCTGGCTGACACACCCCCTTTGTTTTCAGGCTCTCCTTTTGCTATGTGTTTTGACATAACAATAATTACTCATTTATGCAGTTCCTTCCTTTCAGGAGACTCCAAAAGTGCCTCTCCTGTGACAAGCAGGGATCTGTCATTGAAATGTAGTGACTGCAACCATTCAAAAGCACTGAACAACACTGTGTGGGGTAGGGAGTCATCATGTTAGCTTCCTTTAGCACGTGTTTTTTTCTTCCTTGTCACCAGATCCTGGCTGTGCTGAGCTATCCAAGACTTCCTCAGAAACATGAAGACTGTGGCTGTCAGGGTGTGCACATCAGGCACAATGGAGCTCTCTGTCTTGAATATGCAATTTGTATTTGGAGAACTGGGAGACAGTGAAACACCTACCAAAAAGCTGAGGACCACCACCATCCTGTTTTGTTCCATCTGCTGCTGATGCCTTTGCAGCCTGTCCTTTTTTACAGAAGCTTGGACCAGCCTGCATGTTCAAAACTCAACTAAAATGAAAACTGTGCCCTTTCCACGTCAAAAACCTCCTCTGAATATGTACTTTTGCCTTTAGGGAGAGGACAAGAGAATGAATCATATGTGACAGATGTCAGTCACATCACTTAATGCATCACTGGAAGGCACTGGGATACTATGATGGGAGCAATGTAAGAGTCAGAACAGAATAAAACTGGGAGAGAGGAGGTGAGACAGAAAGATCAAACCTAGCCAAGCCGGAACATAACCGGGGCACTGGAGTGCAGAGCCTTTACACTGCAAAATGGTCCAGGGGATATAGAGTAATTGTGGACATTTCCTCTCTTAGCTGGCTGAATTCGGGCCATAATCAAAGTTCTTCATTTTACAGTGAAATTAATGCACTTTGGGATAGTATTTCAGGAAAAAGTCAAGAGGACCAGGGCAACACAAAGGGCCCCTTCCCTGCCTGCATAAATCAGCACCCAACCCACCAAGGTCTTGCTCCTTTCCTTTCTGTTTCTGCATCCCCAAATACATTGCTAAGCCTGGTGGTGCTTTCATGCTGCCCCTTCAGAGACACTGAGAGAAATCCCTTAATGTGGATTAGGGACTTACCTGTTGGAAAGTTTCTCAGAGCCCACATACAGGGCACTCCTCATGAGTCCAGCTCGAGTGCCCAGAAATGCCATCTCGACCCCTGCCTCAGTCTCCCTGTGGAACAGAAATATATGAGCAGAAGCAAACAGTTCTTAGAAGAGCCATCCTTCTGCCCGAGTGAGGACCTTAGGCTTAGACCTGTGCCTAGATTGACACCTTTGAAATTTGCTCATTGCTTTCTTTTGAAAGGAGGATGTGAGCTGTTCTCCTCCTGCTAGCCCTGCTCTAGGCTGCCTGCACGTAGGCTGAAGCGAGGGAGAGGGACTGCAGGGAGAATATCTGTCTCAAGCAAGCACAGGATGGGCAGGGTAACAGACTGACTCTGTAGATTGATTTGGATGTGCCTTGCTGGAGTTACTAAGGGCACAGATGGGAGAGCTACATGGTAGAGAGTCTGCTGCAGCGTGGTGGTATGGCACAAACTTAAAGTAAGAGGTGTGTGTTGGTGTTGGCTGTTTAAGGGTGTGTGCACTGGTATTTGGGTATCCTAGCATGATTGCTCCTGGCTCAAGCTCCATTAGTAGTAGGGATACTGGTAACTGAAACAGGGACAGGATTCCCATAGACACACATCTGTGAAAGTTGCATGTCATCTGCTGAAAGAAGATCTTTGTTCACTGAATCACTGCTGACCTCCAGTGGAATTCAAACATGGGTGGCATTAATATTCTGTTACCAAAAAAAACCCTCACCAAGCTAAAGGCTTACCTGAGGAGGCCCAACCTGCTGGAGTCCACTCCTGAGAGACACTTTTTGAGCTATCTATAAAGCTATTTAGCTATTTCTAACAGAATTCTAAGCTATTTCTAAAGTTTCTTATATACTTTGAAAGAATCCAGGACTTTTTCAGCCATTACGTAAGCCCATAGCATCTGGAAATGCAGCTTCAGTGGTGTTTTACCCATACTTGCTTCTCATAGACTTACATGGACATATTGAGGGCTAGTGTTGTCCAGTAGGCTTCCATGGGTGCAGTGACCACGGCATCAAACAGCACTTCCTGGACCAACTCCTCATCACCTAAGGAGGAAGGAGAACAAGAATCAGGAGAGAAATACGTATGTCCCACTAGATGTCTTAGATACGGAGCATCTGCCTGGACCAGGGCACTGGGGCTACATGGCACAAAGAGAGACCACCCCTTGCAGGGCCGAGAACATGACCTGCCATCCTGGATGGAGGAGAGCAGAGGAAGAGATGTAACAGCTAAGATCGCAACAATGGTTCCCGTGTAAGCTCAGTGGAAGGATTTAGGTTTGAAGGTGTCGGCAAATGAGAGGCTTTCAAATGAAGTTACTCATCAGACTTTTGCTCCAGCCTTCTTGATTGAACAGTCTATCTATAGCCATTGCCTCAGATCCCTCCCTTGACCTTTCTTCTGGGTGCCCCATAGTGAGGATACCAGCTACCCCATTCCACTCAAGGAGCCTTCTTCAAAGCCCCTGGTGACTTCTTGATGGCCTCTACTCTGTTTACCTTTCTCGAGATACCATCCTGTGCTAAATGGCATACTCAAAAATCCCCCTTACTCAACCTGCTTCATTTCTATACCACCCTGTTTCCGTTTGTCTCATGCTGTGAGAATGCAGTGGCTGTCATACTGCAGATAGGGATTAATGCATGTTGCAGGCCCTTTCAGTGCTGTTCTAGGCAGAGCCATCCCATCTGTTTCAGTGTTTCTGGCTCTGGTTTCTGGGTTGAGGCCCCAGGTATCACCTAATCCCAACTTCCTTTTGCCTTTATTTGTCACAGCTGTCAGGATCCCTTTCTCCATCCTTGCTATCATTCAGAACTCAGAACCAGAGGTCACCAGCAGATCTTTCCTTCCTCAGGCCCTGTATGCCTAGGATGTGTCCTAATTCTATTTCTTTTTCCTCCACAGCACTTAAAATCTGCGTGGTTCTCCTAGTCAGCTCTTCCAAAACTTTCTTTCTCCTTCCTGTCTTCTTCAACTGCTACATCTCTTTTCAGCCTTTTCAAAACTCAGCCAGGAGTGGTCTGTTCACATGGTATAATAAAGAAGCAATTATCGGATTACATTTGTTTTTAGTTTTAAGAGATCCAAATCCTTGTGTCAGAGGTTTCTGAAGCATTATACACAAAATCTTGATTCAGCACTTGGCACAGCTAAGAAGGCTGAAGCCATGGAGAGTGAGGTGAACCTAAGGACATCCTAAAGCTAAATTCCTGCAGGGAGTTCCCATGCACAGCTGCCCACCTCTGCCCCTCAACAGAGGTCCCGCTCTGTAGTGGTGCTGTATCAGCTGCTTGTATGCCTACACTTCACCTGGAGAGTGGGACCTGCTGCAAGGGGTGAGTAGGGAGGATAATCATTCTGTAGCATTTTTTCTCCCCCCCCCCACCCCCCAAATAAAAAATCAATTACTGATTGTCTTTGGAAAACAGAATTAATAACCTTTTTGTGAAAGAATCCATCTGTCTACATGGCACAGTGCAGCCCACGGAGGATGCTAGCTGGGGCCCTGGGGAGCAGAATTGTGACGGCAGCTTTCTGCCTCCTCCTGCCATCCTCTAGCCCAGCTGGTCGGTCTGTCTTAAGCATGGTGTGCAGCCCCCACCACACCCCATTCAAGCCTTTCGTCCTTCGCTATTTCCTGTGCTGAGACCTTCAGTGAAGTTAAGTTATGTGACAGCTTTGAAATTGAAAAAAAAATCCTCTGCTGGAGACAAGGAAGTGGATCCTCAGCTCATTTCCACCTGTGAATTAAGCTGGGTTTGAGTTCAGCCCTGCCTGTGGGAGCAGTTGCCACGGGAGCTCAGTCTGACACCAATCAGTTTCTCACAGTCCCCGCTCGCCCGTGAGGTTACAGAAAACCTCAGCAGGGCCCTTCTGATGGCCAGCACTCACATTCCAGGTCAGGTTCCTCTCCCGTGAGGAAACGGATCACAGCCTCCAGCTGGCTGAGCTTCCGGTGGTCGGGATCGATGTCTGTGATGCAGTAAATCCTGGTGGGGGGAGAAGAAGCCCAAAAGGGCAAAAAGAATCACAGTCAAACGCTCCATGACAATAACAACTGCAAACAAAAATACAGTGAGAAAGCTTGGGCTGCAAAAGTTTTGCTGTTGCTGCATGCCACGGCCACACAAATCCTAACAATGTGGCTCTAAGTCAAGCCCTACCAATAAAACCAAACATTAATTAATCTAACTGCTGCACTTAGTAGGGCTGCTGGTATGTTCTCCAGCTTAAGTTCACAATGCAACGTAGTTAGCATTCCCAAATCCTTTCTGCAAGGTTATCTATATTATGCGCTGAGTAGTGTGTGTACCTGTGTATCTCTACACAATAACAACGTGATGCAGAGACCTGAAAAGCAGGAGGCCACATGCAATGCGAGTAACATTGGTTTGGGAGTGGAAAAAAGGAGACAGAGAAGCAATGTGAGATGAGGAATGAGCTTGCAGTATGATACGGTGTCAGCAAAAACTTTCCCAAGGGGACACAGCTGTAGGACACAGTCTGGGGAGAAATGGGAGAATGTTTTTCAAGTGTGGGTCTCTGTATGATAAAATAAACCAGTCTTCTAATCCTGCTTCAATTTTGACTGCTTCACTGTCAGGACAAGGGAGAGGAAGGGGTTATGAGAGAGAATTACATCTCATTAAGGGACTGAAAGGAATGATTTATGAGCAAGGCCTAAGAGTAATGAATATGTAAAATGTGGTAAGCTGACACCCCAAGTTAGGAGTAGAAGAAGGAGAAGTCACTGCATGTGTCTCAAATGCTGTGCCTATGAAACTTGACAGTGTAATGAGAGGTGTGAAGGGCTGTGGGGCTTCTTGAATATAGTTATTTTGGCTTTGATACAGGCTGGGTTCATGGGCCTGAGTGTAACTGAATGTTGGGTTCATGAAAATCCCAAACCTCACAGCAATAAATGGAAAGTGCCATGCTTTACCCTGTTTCATATCCAAACCAAGCAAAACCATAAATTATGCATGCTCTTGAAACAGCGGTCATAAATCACCCCCATGTTCACTAGAAATTAGGTCTAGGCTCAGTTCAGAGGAATGCCAACCAAAAATAAGCTAGGATTTTAAAACATGTTTCGGTGTCTCGCTAACCTTGCTACAAAATTCACTGACAGGTCTGACATACTGTGGGTTTTGTAGCACAATTCAGAGCAACACGAGGAAGAACAAAATGAGTTTGAGTACAGAAGACTGAGAATAAATCTCAGGAGACGTTTCCTACTGGGGGATGTCCCAGGCCTTGGTGGGAACTCACAAAGGAAGAGATGGAACTGAGTTCTGGAGGTACCACTATCGTACCCTGAGGCCATCAGCTCTTTCCAGGTGCAGTCCCTGAACAGCACTGCTTTTCCTCTGGGCCACTGAGGGTGGTGAACTCGAGCAGAGCTGCTGGGAACTTTGACAAAAGCTCATGACAAAGTCCAGCGTCTTTGACAAGATTTCCTCCACTTACCATTCATTCGCTAAAGACAAGTCTGGCTGGAGCAGGTCGTGCAAACCTGAAACCAGATAATACACTGAGTATTAAATTTGGTAGCAGACAGACAGATACAGGCTGTGAAGAAGTAAAGCAGTAAGTTTCAGAGCAGCTACCTTGACCTTTGGGACAGCGGGGCTGTTCCAAATTCACCTACCTTCCTCCACAGAAGTGTTCCCCAGCAGAATGTACTCCCCGTGTCCCCTGGACAGCACAACCCCCAGGCTGCAGGCAGGAGGGAAAACAGAGGGTTTGTCAGAAAGGGGAGGTGTAATCCCAAAACACGACACTGCATTCCCTGTAGTGACAACCCTTAAAGATGTTAATTCCCTCCACAGCTATTAAAGAAAAGAACATCATCGAAAGAGGATTAAGTGAGATCTGATTGCAGCACAAGAGGCTAAGGGACCTGTCTGTAGAGCTGTGAGACGTTTTTGGTGACAACATTTTTGGCCAGAGTTGTAAGGTTCAAATCAACAATAACATGTATCAAATCTATGACAATTTCAAAACATTTTGGATGTGGAAAAAAACACAAAAAAGTTTAGCTTGATTTTTTTATGCGATGTTTTAGCATTTTCAGTTTACAATAATGTTCTGTTTAGAACCAATACCAGCATATCAAGCATTCAATGGAAATGAAAACTGAAGATATCTCATTTCTCTGAAATGAAATGATGTGCTTCACCTAAGGTGTTGCTTTTGGACTCTGAACTTCAGATAAATAATTTTTTAATGATTATGGGAACAAAGAAATCAGTTATTCACACTGCTCTACTCATGAGTCACGTTTTATGACCATTTTAAAGACCATTTTCCCACCCCTGATGGCAGACTTCAGATGCATTGTATTGGTGACGTGTGAGCCCATGCTCACCTGAAGGGTGTGCCACTGATGTCCGTGAAGAAATAATCATTGGTGAGGAAGAGAACTCGTTTCTGGAATGAGAGCAGGAATAAGAGAGTGAGAGACCGTCTGACAGACCAAGGCCATAGTGGTGATGGCGACCTGGGATCTACATCCCTAGGGATAAGCAGAAGCGGGTGATCATCACCAACACTTCGCACTCATCTAGGACTGTCCAGAGACAGGAATGAATATGTGGTATTCAGCATATTCAGCAACTCATGACTTTCAGGGTCCATGCAGCCACCCTGTCTTTCCATCTAGGTCTTCGGTTAAACCTTTCGTTTCTCTAGAGGTGAGGTGGGAGGAGAGGCAGGATGGACACCCTACCCACTGCATGAGTGGGCAGCTGGGGACAGCTCTCACCACTCCTGTGGGAAATGCTGAGATTCCTGACACTTCCTTTCATGCCAAATGGGGACAAAACATTAACATATTCCAATTTTGTAAAAAAAGAAAAAAGAAAAAGAAACAAGTTACATTTTCAAATGAAAAAAATGCTGATTCAAATCCAAGACATTTTGATTCACATGAAAATATTTGTTTCAGCCTGACGTTTCAACTCAAGACATTTCAGATTTTTGAAAGCTGCTTCAGAACTTCAGCTGCTTGCCAGACTGGCCTTTTCCTGTAGGAAAGTGTTGATTTCAGTGGAAATCTTTTCCAAAGGAGAAAAGTTGTTGGAAAATTTTTATTCAAGCCTTATGGCAGTATATGAACCCTAATATGTTTAAAATCCCAGCCCCAGCCTGAAAACGAGGTGAGAGGATGTGTGTGGGAGACGGAGTGAATACAGAAAGCTCACTGTTCCCCGGGGAAAGCCGTGCCTGCTCTAACCTGCTTGAGCCGTGCAGCTGCAGAAGAGGCACGATGCACAAAGGGCAAAGCCAACACCAGCTCCGCAGTGTGCCCCGAGTTAGTGCACATGGCAGATGGGAGATGGAGATGGGGTTATTGTTTGGCGAGAAGGTGGCAGGCAGCTCAGCTCCTTCTCTACCCTCTCTTTCCCTGCATGGCAAGTGTGTACTGCAACAACTGGAGTAGCAGGGGCTGAGTCTTTTGCTGAGCTGAGATGTACCAGCATTGCCATGGCACCCCCAAGCAATATGTCATGGTGCAGTTTTGGTGGCTGTGGGGAAGCTACAAGGGGTACTGAGCCTCCATTTCCTTGTTTCCAGAGTGATCTGCTGGGGGGGAAGGCAGGGCGAAGAAGGAGGGCTTCAGCAGGGCTTGCTCTGCTCTTCCTTTGCTCCGCACACACTGCCCCTCTTCTGTCCATGCAGCCACTCAGCACTGGTGCTTGTGGGAGGCTGGCAGAGCTCTCCTTCTGCAGGATGGGGAAATGCACAGCCTCCCTAAGACAGCTGTAGGCATCGCCACTCATCCATGGGAAGGGGGAGCAGCAGAGCACCCTGGAGCCAAGGAGGGCTGAGGACAGCCAGGCAGGACTGTGCCACATAGCACAGAGCGAGGGAGAAGAAGAGGACACGGGCACGCAGGGTGGCTCAGTACCAGCACCAGCGGTCTGGGAACACGTGTAGGTCAAGTGTTGGTATTGCACCTGTTCTAGGCAGCCACTCCTGACTAATGGTCTTATCACTGGTTTGCCACAGGCCTACCCATTTGTCCCCTAGCTGAAAGCAAAAGCAGGTTTTGCCACCAGATTTCTCTAATGACTGCCCTTTGTCTTTGGACTTTATTTTTCCTTCTCTATCTCACTCTGCTCTCAATACCTCCCCGAGATCAACTTGTGGAATTTCTTTTAAGTGGCTGACAGAATAATTCCTATCCGCTTCACTCAGCCCTTCTCTCTGCTGACTGCCTCATGCTCTCTGTTTCCAGGCTCTGTCAGCAATTTCTTTGTTTCGGCTCCTGCTCTGCTTCATCAGCTACCACAGTACTAGTGGGAATTGCTAAGTTTCGCTTCTTGTCCCTGCTCCGCGTGTATTCAGATAATAGTAAAATTGTGACTTGCTCAGCTTCAGTCTCCTATTATGCTTCATAAAGCTTGCAGAGTTGCAGAATAAAACAGGTAATATCTCTTACCAAGGCCACTTTTTGTTGTCTTTTTTTTCCTGGGTAGGGGAACAGAAAGATATCCCTAAAATATTGAACTAAAAAGCCATCTTTGGATGACTCAGAAGGTATGCTATTGCGGGTGCACAGAGAAAAGGTGAGAAAAGAGATTAAGTTAGAGAAATAAGCAATCTAGACTTACAAAGAATAGATCTTGCTTTTCTGACAGAATAACAAAGATAATGGATGAAGGGAATAAAGGACATGAAATGTATTTGGGTTTATATAAAGCACTTAAAACAGCTTTTCATGAAATTTTATTCTAAAGACTTAATTAATGTGGACTTAAATAAGATATGAAGTGAAACAACTGCAGTATTGAAACCAGAAAGAAGCAGTAAACAATGGTGCATCAGGAGAAAAAGATCTATTGAGAGGAACAGACAGACTGTATCTTAGGAGCCATTATGTACAGTGATGTGTAAGATAAAATAAATCACTGTTTCTCTGTATACTGAGAAAAAGTTCCAACAGCTCCAAAAATTAGAAAGATGGGACAAAAAGAAGTGAGATTCAGGTTAAAAAAAAAAAAGGCAACTGGAAAAAATAGCTAAGAAACATGGAAACCTAAAAAACAGGTAAGAAACATGGAAAATGGGGGGTTGGAACTAGGTGAAGGAGGGTCGGAACTAGGTGATCGTTAAGATCCCTTCCAACCAAGCCATTTTGTGATTCTGTGAAACATAGGCAGTAATTCTGGGTCAACTGTGTGATGGAGAAAAATTTGAAGGGACAGCAGAAATGAAGTTTGGGGCTTCCTGCTCAGAAATAACCAACTGCAGAGAAAAGAAGCTCTCTACAGAACAATAGGGAAACTGTGCTCAAATAATTCAGTGAAGCTCTGGTACTTGTGTAAAAGAAATGATACAAGAGACAGAGGGAACAGAAATAATTGCTGAACTGATTGGACTGAAACGTGTGCAAGTATTTCAATTGCAGATGTTGGGGAAGGGCAAATCCATTGACAGTTAATAGTTGTAAACACCAAAAATAGAGACAGATAATTTAGTTATAAAGTCTAGCAATACAACCATCCAGGGGAAACAGAGGGGTATCTTCACTGGAAAAGAGCATAATCTCAACAGTGGCTGAGTGCTTGCTTTATTGGAATTGGTGCTGACTGTGGCTTAGCATGGGAGCAGCTCAGCCAGCCTCATGGCTGAAAAAAACCTGTCTACAAAAGATGGAAAATTTTCCTCAAATTTGGAAGACTTCTGGGCAGCTAAACTTGCAGGACTCTGGAATACTTCCTAAGAGGAAATGATGGAAGCCAAACTCTTTGAGAGAATTAAATAAACCTGAATGAAAAAGTACCAGTGAACCTAAATGTACAAGTCCATTTTGCACTGATTCCAGGGGAAGATGTATAACCCTACATTAGAGCTGGTAGGGAACCTTCAGAAGTCTCTATTTCACTAGGAGTTTCCATAAGATGCTTGTAAATATTTGCATAGAAACTTAATCCCGAACTTGGATAAAGAAAATCATTCTGACAGAGTGAAGGACAGTTTTCTTGAGTACTTTTGGGTAAGGAAAGGGAGACAAAAAAAAGCCTCCAAACCTTTCTGTCTAGATCAGCTCAACATGTCTTCCCCTGCTCTAAACTCTTGAAGATCTCAGATTCACTTCACAGCCCTATAAACAATGAACAACTTGCTTTTTGGCTTTGCCTGGACAAAGCAGGGAGCTGTGAGGCATTTCCAGCACCTTTGCACACACGGAATGCCGGTAGGTGTACAGAGCACTTCTAACGACGTTCTATTTTATGCCTTTAGCACATGTGTTATATATGCGGTGAAACAATAAAATCCTCACACTCTGAAATGCTGAGCATTAAAACCACATCCTTCATGGTTCTTCAGCATCCATTTCCCTTCCCCTCCCTCCGTGTGACCCAAGCCTGATAATTTCTTACCCCTTTATCCACAGGGACCTTCACATCCATGGAGAGGTAGCCCGTTTCCCCATTGATCATGGCAGTTCTCAGCTGCAGAGGTGAATGAGATCAACATTAGCATCTCTGGGCAGAGCAGGACAGGAATTAATAGAGCTGCTTGACATTAATATACAGGGGCTGTGACAGGAAAGAGTGGCTGTCATTTTTTTTTTCTCTTCACAGCTCTTTCTTGCTTCTTTTAAACTGAAAACCTGTTCTCAGTGGTCAGGATCCTTGTTCAATCAGTAACATGGAATAATAATGGCTTATGCTGAAAGCTTGTTGATATGTCTTTTGAGCTAAAGGAAAGGACCTGGAAGCTATGAAATTGACAGTCCACATTTCAGACTTCACCATTTGGCAGCCAGAAAGTCATTAGCACCGTGCTCTGAGAGCCTGAAAGAAGAGACACCCGAGAAACCCACTGGCTCCCCCAGACCGAGTACAAAGCTCTTTGGCATCTTTTAAAACTGATTTATAAATTATAGGCTGCATTCAGCACCACTTCTGAGTTCAGCAAAGCAGCTGTTTAACACAGCAAAGCAAGGCTGTGTGATAGCCAGGGAGGCAGTGAGAAGACCACTTCATTCAATTCAGGTTCCAAAGGCAAAATGTAATTTTCACAGTGACTCCCAGCCTCTTGCAAGAAAGAGCCAGGGAATTTTTCCATAAGTGCAGAGGGTTTGACTTCAGGTCCAGCCTGCCAGAGCATATCAACCTATTGCTTCAGCCTGGATAGAAAAAAAGGTGGGAAGTAGCTTATTCATTCACACATATTGCTTCCGTACTTCCAGAGACAAGCTTCCATTCAGGTGCTGGCCAGACTCAACTGCAGTTGCTTTACAAGGCCACAGCTCTATTTCTTATGGCTGTTTGATGTGGGTTATTTACAGGCCTAGAATATAAAGCTTGTGTTTTCCAAGGCCCATGTCTTGGAAATCAAAACACTGACTAGTTCTGTAACTCCTTTCTTGCTAAAAGAGTTTGACCTCCTGCCAGAGCCACGGCATGCTCTGTTCTGGTCTGACAGCCTGCAGCAATTTCTCTGGGTTCTGGGTTTAGTTCGGTTATTGCTGTTTCGTCCATATCTTCTCGAATGCCAGCTGTCTTTCCTTGGCCCATGAGGCAGTGGAGAAGTAAACCAGTGGATATGAGATCTCCTTGGATCTCCTCACCTCCAGCTCCAGGCCTGTGCCCAGCGCTGAGGTGACAGTGTCTGTAGATCAGTGCCACAGCCCAAGCTTGCTGCTTCTTCCTTGACAGCTTCTCCTGCATGCAGAACTCAATCAGCCACAGTCCTGGTGTCTGGGAGTCCCTGTAATGCTCAGTCCTCATTATGCTGGACACTGCTGGCAGCAGCCGGCCTTCACTTTGACAAATGCCTAACCAAGTCTGGATGGAGGAGTTGTCTGCTGCTGACTCCCTTTTCCCATCCACTCGTGTGGTTTCAAACCAACACAGACATACGGTTTACCTGGGGACTCTCATAACATCTAGGTGTTTGGCCACTCAGTCCCAACTTCCTTGCAGGCTAATTTCTTCTTCAGATGCTCTGTCAAGGCTGAAGAAACTTGTTCAGGTGTCAGCTCCCAGACTGCTGGGCAGGACCCCGCGACCCCTGTTCCCCTCACACTGAGAATAACCCTGTGTAACTTTAAAAGCAACCTCAAACTTCCTTGCCGCCCAGCTGCAAATAGCACTGTTGTACATGAATTTCTATTTTGCAGACAGTGCCGTGTTCCCTCCCTTTTTCTTTTCAGCAGCTGGCTGTATTACACATCATTAGCACTTGGGCATATTTTTCCAGTCTGATTTTGCTGCTTATCAGTGTTGCTGAGATTATACTGCAACTGATGTTGAGTCTGTCATTGATCTAATACCATAGCTGCAAATCTGAGTGTTGAAACGTTGGCATCTTTCTGCTGCAGTGGGTGTATCTTGAGAGACTCTCAACTTGCTGAAGTCACACTGCAGATATCAGTGACTGCAACCTTTCTTTCTTCTGGAAGATGCAGTACAGGAACACAAAGTGGCTTTGTTTTGTATGCCTCTTTTGATATATGTATATATTTCACTCTGGATAGTTTTATTCTGATTGCCTAAGGGCAGAAACCTTACACTGCATCATATATACATTCAGGTATCAATGCTTTTTTAAAAAAATTTGTTGTAAAATAGCAAACTGTAGAGAGGAGTATCTCTAAAAGTGTCTTCAGTGACAGAGCTGCTAGAAGACATTAGTAAACCCAGATAAAGCCATAGATAACCTGTCAAGTCCACTGCATGTAAAATCTCATATTTTTGTCTTACTTTCCACATCTCACACACAGTCCTGCTGTGCTTTCTTTCTCAGTCTGCCACCCTTCCACTTGCTGAGTTCTGCTGGCACGACCCTTTCTGCTTGCCCTGTGCTTGCGGCAGTAGCTGCTGTAATCCTCTTGCTGGGCACTTCGTTTGTCCCACCTGTTTCTGTGATATCTATAGCATCAGATCCCTTTATCTCAGCGGTCTCCCCTGTAATCCAGAAGCATGCATCCCACAGCTAATTCTGTCTTACTCCAAATTATTTTCTTACCTTAGCATCTTAAGTAGCTATTCTCTCCTAATTCTTCTGAGTAAAAGAAAGCCAGCTACAGAGAAACCTCTCTGCCTTCTCATTGTATCTGGGTACCCAGTTCTGAAACACTGCAACATGCAGCCGTCGAGGTACACGCTGTTTCTTGCTTACCACTTTTTAATAGTTTCACTTGAGAGAGTAAAAAGGGGATTTTCTATTCATTTCCCTTTGTCAGCTATTGTTTTCAGTGCTTCCAAAGATGTGCAATAAGGTGTTTCCTGGAAAACTGTTTTTATTGAGTGTCTAAGTTCCTTATGCTCTTTGTCTATTATCAGAAATGACTGCAAAGCTTAGTCTCTTTTGGAATTGCACTTTCTTTCTTGTTGCAGATCTCATTAGCTGAGTGGTTTCAGCTATATCTCACATACTACACATATGGGCAACATCATGGGATGCCTCCATACTACTGAGCTATTTTGGCTTTGTGTTAAGCTATGTCCAGAGGTGCAGCTGCTGCCACCAGCATGTAGGTCAGGTACAGACAGACCAGCTCCCTGGAGCATCCTCCGACTACTTCCTTCCTCCTGCCAGCACTTTCTCTCCCTGTTCCATGGGAAGGAAAACTGGTACAGAGAAGGAAGGCAAGCACTTTGTAGGTGAGCATCGGTCTTGTCCTCTTGTAGAATACCAGTCTCTCTTAGTCAGGGCCAGATCTGCACAGAAAAAACAGGATTGCCCCTTCCCTCCCCCTCATTCCATGAAGGCACACTTAGTAATAGAAGGAAGGGGCTACAAAAGCCTAAATTCACTTTCTGATACTCACTATTTCGTCCTGGTCTTCCCATTCCACTTCTGAGAGATCTACGCTGTTGTAGTTTGGCTTAGGCTTCAGTTTCTTTCCTTCTTTATACTGGCATTTATTGAAAAAAAAAAAAAAAAGATAAAATAGGAAAAAGAGAAAAAAACACCCCAGTAAGTGACTAGATAACTTTTAAAATTAACCCTTTAAGAATTTAGTATTAATTTCTAATTTGAAAAATAAGGATTTTTCAGTCTCATTTATTCTCTGACTTGGAAGGCAGTTTTTTGGTGCAGATAATTTCTCAGTCCATATTTCCATATGCCACATATTTCTTTATGCGAGTGGTGCGAAGCTGGGAGAGTTCAAGCGGGAAAGTTTGTTCCAGGAGCAAGGGACAAGCAGGAACATAGGTGAACTTGCAGGTAAAAGCTACAGCCTGGTTTGCGAGAATATTCAGCTAAATGTGTCAGTACAGTATGCTTACCTCCAGGAAATATTTTTTTTTTCCCCACAGCTAAGAGTGTAATCCCATTAACACTATAATACCAGCAGGAGATCTTTCCTGATGGGAATTAAGCTTTGGCTTCACTGACAAAAAGTAGGCTTTTCACCTCAGGTTAACTGATGGAAGAGAGCTATTTCCCTCTAATCTTACTGGTGAAGAAAAAAGTGTGAAGTAGACTAAGAGAGGCCAATTTCAGGTGGAGGATAAAGCAATGACCTTGCCTAGCTTTGCTTTGCCTCATCCTGGCAACATGGTGTGATCCTTCTCCTCACATAGTGAAGTAACTACCCGTGTCTGAGGTCTCTCTGTGCAAAGCTGCCTTTATGAAGACAGCTGGTGCGAAGCCCTGTGGTGGCAATTCCTCTTGCCAGTAACCACATTAACACCTATAAGCTGTGCACATGGAGATTTGTGCAGACAGGCACGTGTGTGAAACAGATGATGTATTGCATGCCCGGGTAAGAAAGCCCATAGTGTGGTTGCAGGTACGTGCAGTCTGGAGTTCCAGGTGGCACCATGAAGGAGAAACATCCTTGTGTCCACTCTGACCCTCAAGTATTTGCAGCACACTGGTCCCTAAATTGTTTCTGACATCCCATGTTACCAGGATTTGTGTTACTCCACCTCGCTAGCCTCAAATTCCCCAAATTTCCAACACTACAGCTGCTGGGCAGCTATTACTGGGGAGATAGCCATGCTGAATCTTCCTGTAGGAGATGTGTCCGAGTGAGGGGATTTGGTTCTCCAGTGGAGCCTCACAAGCATGAGCATACATGTGTGCCCAGAGTACAGCAAGTGCACAGAAACACAGCACCCACACGCACTCCTACAGAGAAGACAGGCGGGTTACCTCCCACTTCATACACATGTATACATATATGCACCTAGGGGTGTGACATTGATTTCTCTGTCCCTCATGTTCCCAGGGCCCGTATATCAATAAAACATGAGAAATCAGGATCATCCCTAAAAGCCGGTGTTCCCAAGTCAGCAAGGATCTCCACAGCTATACGTACCAGAGGACGGAGGTCTGGGTGAGAAAGGATGTAGCCGTTGTTGGTGTTCAGAAAGGCGTATCCGTGGACACCCAGCTGGAGAAAGAGAATAATTAGCTCTGCTTTAGCTAGAAACACCGCTGTGTAGTGGGTGCTGCTGATACCCTGGCCCCATCAATATTCAGAAGTATTTTCTTTTTAAAGGTATTGACCAGCAGAAAATAGGCTCCATCCCAACCTTTTTAGCCCTGCATTTCTGGCTGCTCAGAAAAGACTGGCTGTGCTTGGGTGCACACAGGGATGGGCAGGTAGTCTGTCTCTGCACACAAGCAGGGAAAGACACCCCCTTAGAGCCTGACCAGCCTCGCTAGCAAATACCAGCAAGAAATTTCCACGAGAGCAATTGCTCAGATCAAGCCCATACATAATACAAATTCCAGCTAAAGCCTGAGTTGCTGAAAACTCATAGATAGCCTGTGCTTGCCAAAATATGAGGTGTCTCATGGAAAACAAGAACGGCTAAGTTTTCTATCTTCAAAAAAACGTAGCAACTTTATATTCCTATAGAGTCAATCCTGGAGGGATAACAACAGGGAAGCAGAGAGGTAAGTCTTTCACAGTCCGCCTGCACCTTTTTGGAGGGAATGAATTACTTATCACACATATCCCAGATCAAAACTCTGGACTTTATACAAAACATTTTTTTTTGCAATCACATAGAGCTCAGCTCAGCGTGGCAGAATGAATCCAAGGCGTTGGATCAGGACTATGGCAAACTTCCTTGTTGGCCTATTAAAGCTGAAATTTCCCAGCCCAATAAGTGGGATCATAAATGTATGAGCTCTCAAGGGCTTTGGAGCTGGTCCTTTGCAGCACATATGCCAAAGGATTCAAGCTGAGAATATGAGGTTTATGAACCGGTTTGGAACTGAAAGAACTTCTGGGAAGTCATGTCCTGCCTCTGATGTAAATAAATCCTTCAAATAATTTTCTCTTCTTCCATGACACTACTTGGAGGAAAGGACAGTGTCCCTTCGTGGCTCAGAAGAAAGATTATTGTGACATATGGCTTTTGAGTGACATGGGAGAAGGAAGATGAAAAGGTATTATTAGTATTCTACAGAAAATAAACGTGTATAAGAATTGAAGCTCCTAGACAAGACTCCCCCAAACCTAAACCAACTAGCTTTTGCCTGCTGAACACTTGCACCCTGATGCTCTCGGTTCCTGGGTTGCCTGAAGGGCCATTTTCAGCAGCTACATGCAAATGGTCTGCCAATCCTGCATCCAGATCTGGAAGCACAGCAGAGATGCATAGCTTCTGACAGCACTTCCAGTCCTGCAGGTCTCTAGTGAACAGATTTTGGACAACTGCCTAACTGGTAGTTGTTTAATAGTTATTTAAGAGAAACTGAAAACTTGAAATGATGGCTCAAACTGCCTGATAACTTTGGCAATCCTCAGATGTGCTTGATGTCGCCTGGTATGGAGAGTGATTGAACAAAAGGTCACTGCACACAATTCGCAGCAGAAACCAAACTAAACAGTGCATCTCTGGGGTGTTTTCCTATGGATGAACATGAACATTTTTTTTTTTTAAGATATATTGATTACAGAGCTAGAAGTAACTGTTGGACTACTTTCTGGAGAGCAAATACACTGTCTAGGTACAGCATCAGTGGGTGAGAGCCAACCTCCTGTACACTGTCCTGCCAAGAAGTCTTCATGCTGATGGGGAGAAAAAGACTTTCAGACATGGCAGAACAGTTTGGTCTCTGAAATGAATTTAGTCCTCAGTTTTTCTGCCAAGAATACTGACAGTGAAGCTTGTTTATTTTTTGCCAGCTGTTATGGCAGCTGTTGTCCACTGGGAACTGGCTATAAAACATTAATTCTTCTGAGACAGGCTATCAGATCCATCTCATCTCTGAAGGATCTAAACTGGTGACCACAAAGGCGCAAAGACTCCACGACTAGTTGTGAATCCACTGGATCATCCAGTCCTTGTGTTTCTGAAGCAGCCTAAGTGCTTCTAGTGGTGAATGATTTTGCATGTATTATATGCATCACCACATCTGACTGCCCTTGCTTTATGCTCATACTTCTTCCTACAGGAAGAGGAATGATTTTTCAGAATCATGCCCGTGGAAGAATGACTAGTGACTTTGCAGTGTAAAATAAAATTGCCTTATTTCAGTCTTACCTTATACCGTGGAGCAAGTTTTAACAACTCCCTCAGGGGCACGTCAGAGCCCACCACACCCAGCAGTATGCCGTGAGATCTCTTGAAAACAAAGGAAAACCCGTTTTCAGAAGCAAAACTTCAGTAGCGTTCTGCCTGAACACACGCTGTTAACTTCCTACTGACCTTTCTTGTGTTCTCTTTAAGCTTATGTTTAATTCATTCAAAACCAAATAACATACTGTTTGTGGAGAGAAGTATTTCTATCCAATACTAGTCTGCATTTTTGATAATGATTCAGAAGTAATATAAAATGACTGGCAACAAGATTTGAGGGCAAAAATCTGCATTCAGTTTGTGTAAATAACAAAAAGGACAAGGCAAGCATGCAAAGAAATTTAGCAAGTAATTGCTCACAGGACCTAGATGAAGACTTCATTCCTCATACAGCAATGGTGAGGTACCAGATGCCATTTTAAAATGATGTTGAGAAGCTAGAAATGGTACAGAGAAGACTGTCTAAAGGGTTTCAAAATCCAGAGAAAATGCCCTTATCAAAGACACCAAAAATTTTCAACCTTTTTATCTTATCAAAAGAAAGACAGGTTTGACTTTATTGAAGTGCAGAAGATGCTTCCCGGGAGAAAATACCAAGGGCTACAGGGTTTTCAATCCATCAGAGAAAGTCATTATGATAGGAAAGTGAAGCCAGACAGACTCGAAGTGGAATTTGGACACCAGTTTTTAACAGGGAGTGAGAAACCACAATGGAGAGCTCAAGGCTGGATGCCTTTCTTCAGTGACACTTTTGCCAAACACAGGTTATTGGGCTCATGAAGGACTGTCTATATGAAATGTAGAGGTCTGCAATAAAATGCACAGACTAGACAAGGTAATGATCGCTTCCAGTCTGAAACTTTATGGGTCTGTGAATTAGGCTGGGTTTGAAAATGGGAGGGATAAAAACAGGGAGAAGTGTCATATTTAAGAGGTATTTGGAAGAAATAGCATTCAGAGGAAATGGCAGGCTATCATTTCAACAGAAAAATTATCATCTGCACATCCTGTCCAAAGTCTGCCATGGTCCCTGATGGCCATGAGGTCTGTCAGAGGTGCGCTGGCTCTAATACCCCACAAAGGTCTGCTGCAGCCTTCCACCTCTGCTGGCGGGAGGCAGAGCAAAGCCCACGTTGCACTCACCGTCTCGTTCTTCTTGCTGAAGACTGGCATAGCCACCGTTGTCATGAGCAACAGACTTTGAGCCTGAGATGCAAAGAGCTGCCACAGAACAACGAGCCGTGTGTTAGCAGGTGCAATACCACAGATAACCCGAATGAAAGGCACTGGAATTCCCAGGAAGCCCAGATGTTGGGTACAATCAGACACCTCCTCGCCTCCCACGCCCCTCTGAAAACAGATGGCAGCACTTTTCAGTACTCTGTATCCAAGAGGCTCGTAGGATGGATGCTTGCTCATGTGGGGTGATGAGGATGGGCTGAAAGCCAGTGAAATGTGTTGAGAACCTGTAGAAATGGTGGCACCATGTATACCCACCATGAGCAGGAGACATTAAAGAGCTGTTTTGAGGAGGAGACAGTAATGGGTGTGTAGACATGGGCGCTTATGCAGCAAGTGTAAAAACCACCAACACATAGAGCACAGAATGAAGAAAAACAACACAAATATGAGCAAAATCACAAACAACATATTCTATATTGCAGACACATGAATAGCACGAATGAGAAACAGCACAGGCAAATATTTAAAGGGCACAAATACACACACAGCCTGCTTATATAAACTTGTCACTCAGGCATCTAAGCATAGGAAAGACGGAGGCAAAATCATGATACAAACAGGTACAACACAGTGAGCTGTCTCTACAGCAGACACAAGACATGCACATGCATTGGGGTAGCAGAGGCTCCCAGTACTGCAGATGCTCTAAAAACACACAAGAAAGGAGGTAAAACAGGCAAGACACATGCACAGAAATCTCCCAGATCTGCCTAGCATTAAAAAGGGCTTATTCCCTCAATGCCAGTAGCATCTCCCTTCCATTTCTCCTTTGGTCAAGTAAGTAGTGAGGCCAGAACTGATTTACTGTCTCCATTAGTGTGCATGCTAGGAGCCATAAAGCAGCCAGCCAATGATCTGTGCAGTTGCCTGATGGAGATTTGAGCCTGGTATCTTGAGTTATTGGTCTGGATACTTCTGAGTGGAAAATTCCCATTCACAGCAACACTCTTGCTAACACACACCAAGTACCTGTGTCCAGCATTTGCCAGACGCATGGAAGAAGAAATCCAGTGATCTAAGCTACTGCACAACACGGACACCCCTACTTTGGACCCACAGCACAGCTCTCCAGTACATCCAGCATTGCCTCTCCTCTTGCTGGTGTAAGAGGGCTCCTCGAGAGCTGCAGCCCCCTGCCCCCAGATGTACAGGCCAGCTGTGGCTGTGAGCGCTTGCACCGACACACCAACTGGCACAAGGGGAACGGCACGCTCACAAAACACAAGAGAGCAGTTACCTCCTCGGACTGTGGCAGCTAGTGAGAGACATGGATGAACAGATGAATGAGTACATGAATGGAGGAATGAAACAAAAATGGAGAGGTTGGAGTGGAGGAAGAGAATGGCAAGCCAAGCCAAGAAGAAATGCAGCAAAAAAAAGCACAAAAAACAAATCCCTGCTGCTGCCTTGGTAAGTGTGGCACCCCACACCAGTGCCAGGGATGGCATGTTTACTACTAGAGTAAACTTGCTGGGTAGCTGGCAGCATTTCTGGAGGTTTTGCTTAGCACACTCAGGTACCAAGTTCCACCTCTTGCTTGGGACCACTCCTGCAGCAGAAGGCAACCCCACATCACCCTCACAGAGCCAGTGTGCCATGACTGCAGCCGCAATGGTCAGCCACAGCACAGAGTTTGGGGACAGCCTCTTCCCACCAGAGTCTCCTGAAAATATTTTTCCCCCCTAGGAAAGCATACAAAGTGTCAAGGTTTGTTTCTGGAATAGGGGAACCTGACTTCTGGTCAGCTCTGTCACAATTACGCGGAAACCTCTCTGTGGTGAAGATGCCAGCATACATTTCTGCAATGTAAAAGGGGATGGAGATGGAGATTGAGGAGCACCTTCTATCTGGGGAAGTGCAGGGGAAAGCACCTTCAGTGATGATCCCCTTTGTCCTTCCCCTTGTTCCTTTGGATTTCAAAGCTGCCTTGGCAATATAACACCACGATGGCACCAGTTTGTGGTCCTAAGGCCTGAAGTCTTCCCTTAGGCCAGGCAAGGGGCATTGAGAGCCCTGATTTCCTGGTCCCGTTTCCCTCCCAGGAAGCGAGATGTGCCCTTCACACAGGGGCTCTGCCCTGGGTGACCTTGCATCTTGCTAGCCCAAGGAATGAGGGAGTGACAAACTGAGACCTGTATTTCTGACCGGCACTGTGCAGTTAGCTACTGGGCTGGGGGAAATAAATCTCTGTGACCCATATCCTGAGCTGTAAATAGTCTTTCCTGTGAATAATCCTTTAGAAGGTTAGCCTCCTTTCACAGGAGTACTGCTTACGTCATGCTGTGTCTGTGTGATTAGTCCTGGGCTCCTGGGTCACTTCAGGTCCAGACCTGAGTCTACATATACATCTCAACTCCAGGAGCAAGCAGAAAAGAAATATTGCCTGTCTCAGCACAGCCAGAGACCAGTAATTTCTATCAATCAAACAGCTCCTGGTTTTACTTATATTTCAGGATTTCATTTAGGTTCTGACACACACAAGACATTTAGATGGGAAGCTGGACTAAGTTATGTGCCTAACATACTAGCTGAATGCCTAACACCTTTGCCAGTTTGGCTCATAGGCCCTCCTGTTTGCTGACTAAAGACTTGTGCTGTCAGTTCTTACCGCACTGTCCATGTAGGCCTCAGTCCAAATAATGTCATGGTCGTGGTTGATGACCATGGGACGGCTGAGCACGTGCAGGTACTCCATCACGTTCTCCTGGACGTCTGCCAGCGTGGAGATCTGAGTGTAGTAGCCTTCACGGAGAAACAGAGCTGTGAGTCACTCTTCTGATATATCTCCCATATTTATAAATAAGTGTCCACACAAAGTCAGAAAATCAGGTGCCAAAGCCTGTATCTGCCCAGACGGTTTAATCTGCTCTACAAAAAGTGCCTTGATATGCTTTGTATCCACACTTTTCTATGGATACAACTTTCTGTGGAAATCTAGAGATTCAAAACACTGTCTCTGTTCTTCTCAGCACACTGGATCAATGCTCAAGACCGGCGTCTCGATATAATCACAACCATGACACACAGATGTAAAAGGCTGGTTTAGGTCTTAGGCAAAAATATCCACTAACCAGGCTGCCTGTGGTCCCAAAATCCAAACATATGCAAAGTATTCTACCAGGCTGCCTGCTCACCCTGTCCAACTTCTCTTCTTGAGTTAACAGTCTAACGTACAACAAGGAGTACAACGGAAGAATGTCTTCGAGTTATCAAAAGACTGTCAACAATAGCTGCTTAACTGGTAAGAAATGTTAAAACAATGCAATGTCCCAAGGACTCTTGTCCTGCTTCTCACCAGATGGATCTGATTGGTTGCACTTGTAGCACCGAGTATGCCAGATATGTGGAAAAATGATGTTATCACTAGGAAATCACTGCCATGTGAAAAGACTCATGATTTGATAAGCCTTGTGATGTGGAAACATTTTGTGTGCTTGAAAATGAGGACTACAAGAGCTATAAAATGTGTTGAAATAGAGGAGCCAAAATCAGTGAGCCTTCCTTGGAGATCAAGTTTGCTAAGTGAGAATTCAAGTGCTAAGAGCATATTTTTTGTTCTCAAGGAGAATCCATTCTCACATTTTATGGTGAAACAACGGCACCATGAAATCCCTGTCACAAATGTTATAGCTGCATATGCTATCTGAAATCCAAGTTTTTGTTTCATCTAATAAAAAATAAAAACGTTACATGTGATTCATAGCACTAACAGATGAACCTTGGACATCCCCAGCTCATGTACACACAGGCCAGCAATTCTTGTCTGTCAAATATTTTCAGTAGCAAATGCACCAATGCCTTTCACAGTATGCTGGAGACACTGCTGAGACAGAGAGCCGATATCCCTAGCTAATCAGCCCCCAACTTCTGTCTCCCTTGCCTTGCCTTGCCTTGCCTTTCCCTGTTGAAGAAGGATACTGACAAAGGAAGCATTGCAGGTCACTGGCCATCTACAGAAGCACCAAGGCCAAGTCATGCCCAAACAGGGAAGACTCTTTTATCCCCCTCTTCTTTCACACTTGTGGACTCCGGTAGGGCTAGCTGGACTTTTAAACTGGCCCCAAATGCGTAGGGATGATTCACCTACTCTGAATGGACTTTCCCATTCATGCCAGCTACAGAGGATATTGGTTTTGGGGCAGGAATAACAAGCTGTCCTGGTACCTCAGTGAAACCACTGGCACAAAAAGAATTTGGCAGGGGTACAGGGGTTAACCCACAGACATTGTGAAAAATGCTGTAAAACCCTTAAAAAAGATGTTTGTTTTACATCTCGGCCAAAAGACATCAGGCTTGCTGACAGAGGTTTAGACAGCTTGTCAAAAGCCAGCAACTGGGACACAATAAGCACAGGGTCTTAGGTGGACTACAGCCAGCATGGATCTCAGGCACAGTGTCCCTTGGCACCAAGACAGGAAAATGTGGTGGCTCAGCACTAAGGACTTGTGTTAGTTGGACACAGGCACACTCCACACAGACTAGCAGGGCCTGCTTTTTCCCTAAGACATCTTCCAGCTGAGGGAAGCTATGCAGAAATGGGCCCCAGTTATGGTGGGGAAGCCTTGGAGGGGCCCAGGGCCCTGTGGCTGCGGTCCACACGTGACGCGAGTGATTGGGGCTGATGCCAATACTGCACCTTTGTTGTTGCAGGCAATCCATTTCACGTTGGGGGCAAAAGTGACTTCCCGTCCAATGAGGTAAGTAAAAACCCGGACCTGGGAACAAAAATGCAAAGGTAGCCTCAGCAGGCTATCACGTGCTACCAAATCCTAGCGGCTGAGGTTTGACTCCCTGCCATGCGCTGGTGGTGCAGGGCAAGAGCTCTGCCTTCACGCAGAGATGGAAGCTTCTTGCTCCATTTGTTTTGCATTTTCTGGGCTGGAACTTCATTTCCAATTACAATAAGCTCGGAAAGCCAAGTAGCACCCGGGATCATCTGCATAATAAGCCAGAACTGCAAATTCTGTTTGATTTTATGATAGCAGCTCTGCCAGGCACTCAGCAACCACATGCAGAGAGGTTTATAGCTCACACGAATCCTTCACCCAGGGGAACAGCTGGCCACGTGAATCATTTAAAGCAAGCTTCACCATTTCTCATGTTTGACCAACAACAAAGGAGTGAATCCTGAAATAAACAGCTCTAACGGGCCTGCACTCTGGTCTTTCAGCAGGTTGCTTCTCTCCCTTTGTGCATTGCTGTTAGCTAGGATGAATTAAACAAATAAATCAGGAAGGTTTAGGATGAGCCCGGTCTATCCCACTTTCACAGTCTGCTCTGTTAATACAAGCCTGTAATCGCAGACCTCAAAGCAAATAGGGCTGGAAGTTACCTGGAGAGATTCTGTGGCATTCCCCTACCCACCATAAGGACTGGTAATAGCCAAACCTTTCCCAGACAGGACCAATTACACACAGTCCTGGATGGGATTAAAATTCTTTGCAGAAGTGTTTTGGTTTTGTTTTAAAATACTCAGTTCAGTCTGTATAATCTTATCAGGAGAACGCTTTGCTTGCCCACACCTGTGGCAAATGATGCGTATGAAAAACAACCTGCCCTGCCCTACAGATACCCATTTGTGATCCCAGCACCACTAAAATCACTGCAGCAGGCTCCCGCCTGGCTGCTTTTTATTGTGTTTACAGCAGGATGCATGCGGGTGCTGGATGCTCAGCTCCGCCCAGTATCCTGGCCCACCCTCTTCTACTCCCAGCATAGCAGGGTAGCATCTTTCCTCGCCCTTTCTATTTGTCACTTCCCAGACAAACCTTCCGATCTGGCCAGTTGTACTTTTCAAACACAGCTTCATAATCCTCCACGGCTCCGTCCGTGATCAGCATGATGGCTTGGTTACACAAGCCTCCTTGACCGGCGTCTCTGAACTGCAGAGTGGAAGAGCATTAGTTATCTCAGCACAGGCCCTTTCTGTGTCACTGCAACACATTTATTCATGATGGGCCAGATCCTGATTTCCTCTTGAAAATCTCACACTGTGCTCAGAAAGAGCTCTGCTTGAAAAAGGACAGTGTTTCGATGCTGCATATATTATTTTTTAATATTATTTCTACAGCCCTTCCTAGCACATGTGGACACAGGAGGCTTTACAAAAATAAAATAAGAAAAAAAGAGCTGTGGAGGAAGGGTTCGATTCCCTGCTGCCTCACAGCTTGCGCAGTCACATTCATTTATGCAAAATGGCTGTAGACTGACCATAAACACTGCCATTCTGATTTGACAGCAATAACTGTCATTTTTTATGGCAGAAAATGCAAGAGGAGGGGGGAATCAGACTCTATTTCAAGGTAAATCCATCAATCTGTCAAAAAGAGCAGGGAAAAGCAGGAAAACATGAAAAAGGAAGGCTGCTGCCATCAGCACCGAAGTAAGTTATGAATGTATCAGACAGAAAGACCACACGCTGTAATAAGAGAGGACGTTATCTGTGCATAAGTGGCATTTAAGGTAGAGGTATGCTGGGACTCTGGTGCAAACACCAGTGCTCTGTTTCCAAAGATGCAAGGGGAAGTTGATTGGGTGCGCTCCTAAGCGCAAGCCAGAACCAGCCTGGTTAGCTGGGAAAAACAGCCTTTGGCTGCTGCTTATCTACAGCTCCCAAACACAGAGCCTGTGCCTCTCGTGCCCTCGGGTACACTGGCTGTGGAGATCTGAGAGCCTCATGCAGCACCAGCACAGGTGTTGAATTAGCAGCCACCAGAGGAGGTAGCAGAGGGCATCAAGGAACAAAAGTGAGGACTTTGTTGTGGCTCCTAGCTCTGTGTCAGCCTGCGCTCCTTTCCCTTGCGCAGAGCCTCACTGTTTCCGTGAGCAAGGGAACGAGATGGAGAGCATATGGGAGACTAATTGAAGGGTGACTAGGTTTACATCAAACTGCCGCAATTTTATGGGGAGAGCATAGACGTATCTTATAAATTAGCAAAAGGCTTTCAAGTGGCAAGACCAATTGCATAAAATGAAAGCAAGCACTGGACAGAACAGCATGCAGGGTGTGAGCTGGGACTTATTAGGTGTTTCAGGTTTCAATTCACAAATCTCATCCGGTTTTGTAATGCTGTTAGGACAGAAGGCAAGTGTGATTGCCAACATGGATAGCACTGTGGTTCATCTGCAGATTAACATCATAACCATTGATACCTGGAAGCCTACTGCAAGTCCAAATTTCCCCAGTCATTTCACCACTCCTATCATTACCTCTATGTTTATTCCTCTTTATAAAATAGGAGGTTCAGTGTTAATGTCACCACAATGTCTCCATCCACTGCCATTTATGTCAGCAGTCCTGCCTTCTTCAACATTACACTTACTGTCAGTGAAGTACTTGTTACTCTACTCCAATGATTATGGATTCAACAGTTTCTGTACACCCAGTATTAGTTCACATGTATGATCCCATCCTTCCCTGTTGTATAATAATCCCATTATTTGTATCACTGACCAGAGTTAGGACAGATGATTGTGAGAGAAAAGAGTGATGCAATGTGGTCATTTCCATGTCTTTCTGTACATAGCCCCCAAAGTCTGATATTTCCAGTGGTACAGAAAGCTTCTATACCTTGTACCACTGAAAACAAAACAAAACAAACAAACAAACAAAAAGTGCCAGCTACAGGGTAGCTGGTACCCCAGGAGGGGTCAGAGCAGAAGTGTCCCCAGCTCAGCAAGGAGATTCAAGGCAGAGGCTGGGGGTGCGGAACAGGAACGAGCATAGGATGTCTTTAGGTGCAAAGGAAAGGGGAAAAACTGTTGACAGCCACGTGGGATTGTGCTACAGACCACCAGATAGGAAGATGACAAGGAGTCTCAGGTGAGCTATTCCAAGGCACATATCAGCTGTGTCCAGATTAGCAGGGAGGACAGCCTAGCTAGCATGAGCTTCCATCACAGAGGCGTAGAGTTATGGTGGTGCAGGAGGTGCTGTCAGAATGAGGTTCAAATCACAGATACGCAAACCTTGAAATTACAAAACCAGCTGTTTTCATAACAGGAACAACAGGCTGTTGCAATCTACAACATGCTTTGTTTAGGTGATTATTAAGTTAACGCTTAATTAAGGTCACCCACCATTTTATCAAACTACATAAGACATCTCTTCATGTAGCTTGCTTTAGACCTCATAATACTGAGATACTGGAAATTAGATGCTGTATCAGAACCAGCAATCTCCTAATTACAGGAGTAGATGATATTTTCAACAGGGAAAATGAGATCATCAGTGTCATAGAAATAGAGATTAAAAAGACAGATTGAGAAAACAAATGAACAAGAGGTAATCCCTGATTTTTAGGTCCTTTTGTGGCTGGCTGCAGCTGTAGCAAATGATCTGGCAGCACTCACATGAAGCTCTGAGAATAATTCTCTGCTCTGATTGAAGTCTCAGGAGCATAAAAGAAGAGCACGATGAGGAACAAGATGCCCACAGACCAGATGTCTGAAGAGGTGTGGGCTAGAGCTGCGGTTGGAAAGGAGGCAGGGAGCTGTGTATTCCCCTGTATAGCTTCAGTCGTGTTGCCAGGAGTAACAGACATGATCTAATTCATTCAGGGTCATAGTCTCTTGTACTCCCTGGTTTGCTCATTGTCATTTACATTGCAGTTTTAGCCTGGCAAAAGCAACGGTGGAGAGATACAAACGTCAGCATAGCTCTGGCATATACGCATCCTGTACCTGTCAGAGTCCTAAGGGAACGGGCTGATGGAGTTGCCAAGCCTCTTTCCATCATATTTGAAAAGTCCTGGCTGTCAGGTGAAGTCTTTGATGACTGGAAAAAGGGAAATATCACTCCCGTTTTTAAAAAGGATAGAAAGGAGGACCTGCGAAACTACAGACCAGTGAGCCTCACCTCTGTGCCTGGGAAGATCATGGAAAAGATCCTCCTGGAAGCAATGTCAAGGCACGTGCAAGACAAAGGGGTGATCTGAGACAGTCAGCATGGCTTCACCAAGGGCAAATCTTGCCTGACCAATCTGGTGGCCTTCCATGATGGAGTGACTGCATCAGTCAGCGAGGGAAGACCAGCTGATGTCTTCTACCTGGATTTCTGTAAGGCTTTTGACACAGTCCCACATGACATCCTGATCTCCAAATCGGAGAGAGGTGGATTTGAAGGGTGGACCATTCGGAGGATAAGGAATCAGCTTGAAGGACGCACCCAGAGAGTGGTGGTCAATGGCTCAATGTCCAGGTGGAGGCTGGTGTTGAGTGGTGTACCTCGGGTCTGTCTCGGGACTGGTACCGTTTAATATCTTTATCAACAACATTGACAGTGGGATTGAGAGCAGCCTCAGCAAGTCTGCAGGTGACACCACGCTGAGTGGTGCGGTCAATACACCAGAAGGAAAGGAAGCCATCCAAAGAGACCTGCTTGAGAAGTGGGCCCATGTAAACCTAATGAGGTTCAACAAAGCCAAGTGCAAGGTGCTGTAACTGGACCAGGGCAATCCCAGACAGGAGTACAGACTGGGAGAAGAGCTCATTGGGAGCAGCCCAGCGGAGAAGGACTTGGGCTTCTGGTGAACAAAAAGCTCAACGTGAGCCAGCAGTGTGTGCTTGCAGCCCAGAAAGCCAACTGTGTCCTGGGCTGCATCAACAGAGGGGTGGCCAGCAGGGGAGGGAGATGATTGTGTCCCTCTGCTCTGCCCTTGTGAGGCCCCACTTGGAGTACTGCATACAGGTTTGGGGTCCCCAGCACAAGAAGGATGTGGGGCTGTTGGAGCGGGTCCAGAGGAGGCCACGAAGATGATCAGAGGGCTGATGCATCTCTCCTGTGAAGAGAGGCTGAGAGAGCTGGGGTTGTTCAGCCTGGAGAAGACTAGGCTCTGGGGAGACCTCAATCCAGCTTTTCAATCCTTAAAGGGTGCTTATAAAAAAGACGGAGAGCAACTTTTTGCTCGGGCAAATAATGACAGGACAAGGGGGAATGGTTTCAAACTAAAAGAGTGGAGATTTAAATTAGAGGTTAGGAGGAAATTCTTCACTCAGAGGGTGGAGAGGCTCTGAAACACGTTGCCCAGAGAAGCTGTGGATGATGCTCCATCTCTGGAGGTGTTCAAGGCCAGGTTGGATAAGGCCCTTGGGCAACCTGATCTAGTGGGTGGCATCCCTGCCCACAGCAGGGGGCTTGGAACTAGATGATCTTTAAGGTCCCTTCCAACCCAAGCTGTTCTATGATTCTATGATACTCACACACTGAGTGATGATGCACACACCTGTCCAGAGGACCAAGTGGCCCCCCTCCATTTCCTTTTGCCTCATTCACACAGACTTGCCTCCAGAATTTTGAGAAGTTCAAACTTAGAGACAAATATCCCCCCTATGAGAAAATTAGCAGTAGAGAAAGAAATGGAAAACCATTGAAGAAGAAATGAGAGATGACTTTAGGCAAAATGGCATAAGCTGGTATATAGGAAATTCTGCACTTTCCATATCCTGATAGATATGCTGCAGAATCCACATCCAGAAAGATGTCAGTGGAATCAAGAAAAGACTCATAAATGTTCAGATAAAAAGCAATAATGTGGGTAAAAAGGGCACGTTGACGAATGATAAAAAAGCACAGGGAAACTGCCAGGCAGAGATGCTTTACAACCTCCATGCTTCGTCATCAAAAGAACAATATTGTATTGGCTGGGTACAGCCTGAAATGATAAGAAACAAAGAAAAGAAAGGATTACATGAAGGATCACAAACTAGTAGGGTTAAAGAAAGTTAGTTGGGAGCATTCAGATAATCTGTGCTCAGCAAGAAGGGAAAAGAATGGCAGGAGGTGTTGCTGGACTACCTGTCTTGTAGGCTGGGACTTGATTGGGACTCTATGAGATCCCAAAGGAAAACAAGAAATCAACAGAAAGTACATTTTACAAGAAGGGAATAAACTAGATGGGTAAACTCTCCTTGAGCATCTATGCGGTGCTAGAAGAATGACTAAGACTGTCCTCTCATGCATACACAGAGGGAATGTCCCACACAGGTTGAACATAAGAGACTAAAAACTCCTTTGACTTCTTACATCGGACAGTTTTATTTTTTCTATGACATCAGTTCTGCTCATGTTATGCAAATCTTTACATCTCACCAAAAGCCAGTTTGTTAACAGTTTCACCTTTTTTTTCCACCTATAGCTATTTTGGGTTGACCTAGTCATTATTAACCTCACAATTTATGTCACGTCTGAGTTCAACAGCAAGTCAAAGTACCATTAAAACAAGCTGGTGTTGAGAGCAGAAACCATTCTATGGTGGCTTCAGAGAGCAAAACCTGGGGTTTCTTTTCTTCCACAGGGTCAGAAAAACATCAGCTTTCAAATCATCTGCTTACCGAGTTGGCCATGAGAAAGGAGGACCCATGAGAGTTGCAGATTTTGTACTGCCTTACCCTAAGAAGTTCATATATAATGAATATATGAATGACTCTCCCATCTAGAATTAGGGGTGTGTGTTTGTATAGGTATGTATGTACACACTTGTATATATGGCATGTCTATAAAAATGTAAAAATATATTTACAATTTGTTTACATTGGAAAGAATAATCAGAGGCTGAAATAAGGAAGAGGAGGCTGAGCACTGGCTGGAGAGGAATACCACAGAGGCAGATCAGCTGGACATGAATTAACAATGTGACAGTGTCTGAGGAGAGGTAACTGTTGTCTTATGTTGTATTAAGAGGACTGTGGAGTGTAAGACAAGGAAAGTAATTATTCTGCTCCGCTTAGCACTTGATAGCTCTCAGCTGCAGCACTCAGTACTGTTGGGAGCATAGCGTTTGAGGGAAGGTGGAGCAGAGCAGTGGCCAGAACAAAGGGGTATAAATCCTGCCAGAAAAGAGTGAGAGGACAAGACATGCCCAGCATATAGGAACAAAGAAGAGAGGGCAGTAGCGAGATAGACTAAAACTTGATAAACTAGAAATCTTGAAAGACTGCACTTGGCACTCGAGAATTTGGAAGTGCTTTGTGAACGTATGCTCAGCGCCATCATTTCCCTGTGATGCATATTTCATCAAAACTACTCGGTGTGTGACTAAATTGAAAAAGAGTGCAAGTGGCTTACGGAGCATGGCAGAGAGAGGCAGGGGAAGCTGGCTAGCTGTGCTCCTGGAGCTGTCATGCAGATTGCGTCAGAGATGAAAATACACCCTGCCTATCCCGGAGCATAATAGAGGAAAACAAAGACAGTGAGAGGTTGCGCTCTTCGTCAGCCCCTTTCTGCCGCTCATACCTCGCTGAATAGGTCTCTGCTGGGCTATTAATTCTACGAGCAATTGGACTAAGGAAAATTACCAGGGAAATTTTGCAGTCACTTTCATTACAGATATTATTATTGGTTGTCTGTTGTAATCAGCAAAGCCTGTTTCATCAGTGTGATGTAGCAATTTTCATTCACTTGCGTACGCTCCCATGAACAGCAACAGGACAGTCTGTGAAGAACAGCTACGATTACAGGCTGAGAATGTGAATTTTGTCTGATGGGAAGGGGGTGGCTGATTCCTTCTCCCCACTGCCCTCCAGCCCCACTGCTGTGGGCCTTACCTGCATGGCTGCAGCAGGATCATGGGGTTGTTGCAGGACACACTGATGCAACCCCTTTTTCTCCCCTTTTACTGATAGGGATCTAACAGGCTCTAGGCGAAGATTTCAGAGAGTCCTTAAAGCATGCATGCACTTGCAAAGGGTGCCCGTCTGCCTCAAGAAGGCCAGCTGAGGTACTTGCATAGCCTGGGGTCCCCCAGCCCTCTGTGATGAGCCCTTACTAGGACACTCACAGTTTGTGAAGGATGCTGCAGGACAGCAGGGGTGCTTCTACCCCAGCATCCTCGGTGCACACTGCCTCTAGGGCTGCTGTATGTGCACTGAGACATGATCTCTGCCTCTTCTGAATGTTATTAAGGGAGACAGAAATCCTGGGATGAAGCTGAAAGTGGCTGCAGGAGGTCCTGCAGACCTTCTGCCACATGTGCAGCTCTTCCACAGCTGGTTGAAGACAAGGCTCCCAGCTGATGGCTTCTGTGGCTGTGGATTTAACCCCATGTTTGCTTAAGAGGAGGCAGCCGTGGTCCATGCTAGTGAATGAGCTCCCTTCTGTCACACTGTGAGAAGGCTGCAACCAGTGTTACTGAGAAAGGAAAACTGGGCAGCGGAGATGCATAGCCCTGTTTCACACCTTTCTTTGACAACAAATTCATCTGAAACCCTATTTCATGGACATTCATGCTGCCACAAAATGGGCAACAGCACCCTTCTGCTTGCTGAGGAGCTTCTGCAGTCCTGCCTGCATGACAGTGTCAAATTCTTTAGTCACTTTAATTCAAGTCATAACAAGAGGCAGCACCTCACTTTCTGAGTAATAGACATCAGATGGTGGTGTTTTGTGTTTTGTTTTGTTTTTAATCACCTTTGGGTGCTGTACAGTCTAGGAGAAATTTTGGCCTCATTAGCTGAGGAAGAATCAACAAGGATCAAGGTAAATGATGGCTACCTAAATTGTTGACTGCATTTTTGGTGCTGAATAGAGAGGAGATCCTTCTCTACCTGCCAGCGAGTTTCTTCTCTGTTACCACCATGGAATTGTGTTGATCCACTGAGCTGCATGGACACGACTCTCTGAAGTATTTTTGTGCCACCTATGTCAGCAGAGGACTGTTTTTTCTCAGTCTTAGCTTTCCTTGTGTGTACCTTCTACTTCCCAGGGGCACGCCTGGCTCAGACTGTGACGGGTTTTGTAATGGTTCTGCCTCCTGCAGGCTTGAGGATTGCCTGCACTAGTGGGTGAGCCATACAGGCCAGGAAGGAGGCATGAATTCTCCTCATTACTGGGACCCGACCAGTGCCTGTACCAGTTGCTATTTCAGCTGAGGCAAGCGGGCTTCCTTTGGGGCTATGCTCCATCCTTCTCCACTGAGATCTTCACAGCTGTGCTGGTTGAGAGAGCCAGCAGTTGAACTGCATTAAACTTCTTTAATCTTTTGTCACTCTACATAACCAGTGGCATGTTAGACATTAAGAAACCAGTTTTCCTCTGGTGGAACAACTGTTTTAATATTCTGACTTATACTACTCAGGCCCACATTGGCTCTGCATCTTTAGTTTTGAAGATAAAATTGATCGTGCCATAAAATGCAAGGATACATTTAGATTAATCTAGCAGAAATTCTGTGGTCATCTAAGCAATTATCTTCCCCCAAAGATGTCAAACCATTACTGCTATGCAAGCTGCCACCCTATGACTGCAGTGACAATGCTACATTACTCTTCTCAAGTTGCCATTAAATCCATTATGCTTCTGTTACCACTGACAAGTCAGCTCAGCCACCACCACTGCTGGGTTCAACTCTGATCATGCTTGCCCTTGTATAGATTTGGAACGCCATCACTATAGTCAATTAAACTTATAGTCTGTAAAATGAGTGAAAGTGGAGAAATTTTCCCAGGATGCCAAGTCCTCTATTACAGCAACTCTAACGTCATCCCAATCATTATGGCCACTAACATCGTACTGCACACATATTTTTGCCAGCATCCAAGGCATGGACATCTTCACGCCTACACCACTACAGATGGGTGATTGAGGAGATGGGGGCATCCAGCGACTCTCAGACCTTTTTTGTTAACATTCTTTCAGAAACAGAGTTAAGCCACCTATCTACCTCCAGGCAGAAGTCGAAATTCTTTGCATACAGCAATTAATTATTTTCAAATCTTATCACAGCCAAAATCCTCCTGGCCCACGGCAAACTGGCACAATACAGCAATAATGGTGAGGAGAGGCTGATTGCTTGGGGCCAGATGGGACCACCACAGTGGCACCCATTGATGGGGTCCCCACACCCAGAAGCGCTGCCATCCTGGGCAGATTCAGCAGCTCCAGGGCATCGTGCACAAGCCAATACCTCCTTGACGCCTGGTCACTCTTGCACACTGCTTGCCACAGGTTTGAGACCCATGAATACCACTGATGTCCCTCCTGTGGCTGTGCTAAGCCAGAAGGGGGAAAGCAGGGGTGGGCAGGGACACATGTGCCCAATGTGGGTGTTGGCACCGAGCCTCTTACCTCCCTCAGGATTTTGAATGACTCCGTCAAGGCCTTGTTCACCGTCCCCACTCCTTTTGCCTGCAATTCATCCACCAGCTGCTTGAAGTGCTGTAGCGAGAAGACAGAAAGGCAGCAGTGAGCTGCAGGCAGGGATTGTCCTTGGAGGGGGGAAAAAAGAGTGACCTGGAGAGCCTGACACATGGGCTGCCCATCCTGCACTGATCTGCTGCACTGCGATGGATGGAGATGGGGAAAGGTCAAGTGGCTGCTCTCTTGGCAGTGCCATCATGTTGCACGCAGCCACAGGACTGCATTTCTCAGCCTGTGGGCAGTGAACCATTAGTAGTCCATGAAATATCACGCAAGGGACAAAACTATTAGAAAACAGACTTTTCCTTTTCCACCTCTTCAGGAAAACAAACAAACAAAAAACAACAAAGCATATTCTTGCGCACGTGAGAGCAACAGGATGGGGAAAGAGGAAAACAAGCACTCAAATTATAAGTGGCTTTGATCTGGTTGCAAATAAAACACCGACAGAGCACACTCCGCAAGACGGACCGTGTCCAAAAGGTTTGTGGATCCTCTGGGAAACACTGCAGGAGATGTCACCCTCTGAAGTCATGCTTCATGACCCAGAGCTAGGCTGGGAAATATTGGAGAAAAAGCTGGGTTTTGAAGATGCAGAGGGATGTGTTACCTCTGTGGTATTAATACAAAGATGACAATGAAGAAAAAAGCGAAGAGTAGGAAGAGCTAAAAATACTGTTTGGCCCAGCGGGTGGTGGAGCAGTCAGATGCAGGCTGACCACCTCTGGGCTGCAGCTGCTGAGCCCTGCTGGGCCAGAGCAGCAAAGCCCCCTAATCAGAGGCTGTTTGCTGGAAACACACCCTGGAGAAGGCTCAGGCTGGGCTGAGAAGACATTCATTGGGAGAAGGCTGAGGATGCAGGGTTTCAAAGGTGGAGAGCCCTTGCCCTCTGCGCGCTGAGCCCAGTCCACTCGTGCTCGAGCAGTGATGATGCAGCACATAGCCACCAGCTAACCCTTATGTCATGACAGCTTTGTATAACCAAAGATGAACCAAGGAGCCAGCACACGACTGAACTGGTGGTGCTTGTTTCTGAAACGCAGACCCATATACCTCTAGGAGACAGCTGTTTCTTGTCCCTAGAGTTTCATGTTGCAACATCTTAAACCCACATATTTATCACATTAAGGGAGCAGACTGGATATACATCAGCAGGAGCCTGTTACTCACCTCTCTGTTATCTCTGTCTGCTTGCACCAGGATACCCTTAAAACAGGGTTCAATAAAATGAACGTAATCATTGTACTGCAAATACAAAGTGAAAAGAAAGGTGTTGTAATAGGAGAAAATTCACAAAGTGGGTTCATGTCCTAGCTGGACGTTAAGAACAGTATCAAGCGTTATTGATTTTTATAAAAGTTTCCCTTTAGAATTGTTTGTAGTGATCATGGCAAATCATATTTCTGATAAATCCCATATTTGTTTAAGTATTGTGTTAATTATAGCATTTACTGACTTCCATTTGGGCATATCCACACATACAAAATTATTTTTTTCCATTCAGACACTCCAGAAATCTCCACACTCTACAAGTTTGTGCCCCTAGCCTTGCTTCTTATACTGTTTGCACTTTTTTTTTTTTTTTGACTTCTGGAGACTTTGAATCCCTGGTCATCAGCTGAACCTTGTAAATGGTTTTGTAGCCTGATATCTGATGCCTCTGGCACACAGCTGAATAATAACATATAAAGTTACCCCACATCCACTGAACTGTGATAATCAGTGGTGTGTATGCTTCCAGCCTGATACGTACCTGAGGTAAGAGATGTCATTGTAAACCTTTTTCTCTAAGGTTCAGATGAACATGTTTTGCCATGGGCTAAGAGGGTACTGATGGTTACCGAGGCTCAGCTGATCAATAGGAGCTTAGGTCAGGCTATAACATGTCTAAGCCAGAAGGCTCTTGGTGTAACAACAGAGTGTATATTGCTTGCCTGATCTTTCTGTGATTTTTTTTTTTTTTAAACAGACCATATCTACAACTCCTTAATGACTTCCCTTCCTTTCTCTGCCAACCCAGTTCACTCCTCCATCCATCCAGACATATGAAGCCAGAGCTGTCACCGCTAGAATTTCTGAACATCTCACACAATGGGAAGTTACGAAGAAAAAATAAGCTTTGTATCTTGGTGATTGTGCCCTTGCAAACTTATATGGAAGGGCCTGAGAATGAGGTGGTGCAAGAATTCGTTTTAAGGAGGCCAGCATACACACAGGAAAGTTTTGCTTTCTGTGGTCAGTGGTACTAGCTCTGTATGGGCAACCAACCCATCCTCATCCTGGCAGGGTTGTGAAAAGGGAGAGAGTAACACCAAGACCCTGACCCAAGACCTTTGCAGACTGACTGAACTGGATTGCAGCCTTATAGGATGCTGGGGCACAAAAAGTCATATGGCAGTGATTTTCTAACCTGGAAATATTATCCTGAGGATTGCACTCCTACTGGACCCAAGCGCAGTGTTCTGGTATTCTCTGCTAGGTGAATTTATTGGCTCAGGTGTCTCTCTATAGCACTTCGTTATCTGCTGCAGTCACATGCCTAAGCAAGCCAAAAGATGCAGCTGACACCTTCCACAGGGGGGTGAGATGACTTGACAGTCACCTTGCTGACCACACAAAGCTGACTTCCAAGGGGTAATTGGTTTTAATCCCCCATTCAACATGGGTATTATGCATTGTCATGCCACCGTAATGCCTGCAGCTTGCTAAGTGGACTGAGGGATCGATACGAGGCACAAGGAAGACAGCTCTGCACTAGGAATAGGACATACTTACTGCAATGATGTTCACAAAATCGTTTTCCCCCAGAGTATCTAAAATGGTGATGATGGTGTGTTTGGCAATGGTCATCCGCAGGCCCTTCATGCTCCCACTGACGTCCACAATGATGACGATGTCCTTGGGAGAGGTGGCTGCTTGGATGTACCTTTATAAAAGAGGAATGTGGGGAAGCACAGTGAGTGTATGAAGAGGAGGATCTCTGGGTGTACTGCTGTAACATGATGCAAGCCCCAGCATAACACATGCTGTGAGCACAGCTGTCCCACAGGGTCCAGCTGGGCACTCGACGGGGTCCTTCCCACCCACCTGCCTCTCCTGCTGGCCCCAGCCTCTCTCTTCCCACATGGACAAGAGCTGGGACAGCTGCAGACATGCTTCAAGGATCAGCCAAGAGTGACGATTGTTAACGCATCATTTAGCCGTGCAGAACAGACTGAACAAAAGCCCTGAATTTCTGTTTGAACAACCTCATCCCTCTGGCTGCAGAATTCGGATGGATAGGACAGGGGGAGGATGCACAGGTGGTGTTTTCCATGTGGCACATCAGATGCCTTATGGAAAGCTGGCACTGGCCGGTGGCAGGGCGGGTTCGCTAACTGGGTATTGCCTTTGCTTATGTACCCCTCTCCTGTCACAGGAGCAGCCTGGTGCAGTGACTGCTGGCTAGCAGCTCACTCAGTGTCACCTTGGAAAAGAGGGAGAGGGGAAGAGAGATGGGTGCTTTGGCCACGTCCCTCCGGTATGCTTACCAGCCGCGATTCCTGCAGTCGAAGGAGATGACCCCGTTCTCGTCTGGTAGCCACTTTATTCCTGAGGGGAGCAGCAAAGGGAGCAATCAGCACAGGCACAAACAGGCATTGGCTCCCTGCTGATGTATTCAAAGCACAAACAGAGCTGCATGGCTGTTGACAGTTCTCAGCAAGCTTTATTCAGTTTCTGTTAAAGAATATACCTCAGTGCTGGCTGGTGTCTCAGTATAATCTGGTAGACTTTGGGGAGCAGTTGAACTTACTATAAACATTTTGTAGCTCCCCCAATTTTTTCTCTCCCTAAGGACATCTGAGAGCATAAGGAGGCCAATGCAGAGAGAGGGATGTGCCCCACGTTCCCTGCTCAGTCGTCCCCACGTTCCCTTCCACAGCATGTGGCAGGTCACAGAGCTAGGGACCTCAGCCATTTGACAGAGGGGCCACCAGGACACACAGCAGCTGTGGAAGATCCCCAAGCTTCCCAAGTTAGGCTTTGGCACGGCTCAGCCCCTGTCCTGCTTTGCGCTGAAGGAGTGAGGCTGATGGCTGCTCTCTTACCCGGGTAGAGCCTGAAGAAGCCCGTGGAGCTGCCGAAGTACTGCCAGGTCAGCGTGGGATCCCTTTCAAAGTTGTCCACGAAAATAGGATTCAAGGCTTCTGACATATAAACGCCGTTCAGGATGTCAGGGTCTTTGGGGGAAAAGGAGAGAAAATGGGTAAAAAAGCATGCAAAAGAGGGGAAGACACCCCCCAAACCCCTCCACGATGGTGGGGGGAACGGGAACAAAGAAAGCTCAGGTAGGAGTACAGCCTTCTGTGGAGGTGTTTCCTCCTGTCCTGCACAAAGGTGCATCCCTTCATCATAGTGCCTCCCTTCACAGTGACTCCTGTCCCCTCAGCAGCAGCTTTCCAGAAGAAGCTGTGGAGGGAACTGAATGCATGGTTCAAGTAGACCTTGGAGGGCAGATCATGCCTGGTGGCTACAGGTGGTCCCAGTTTGGCCACACATCATTATGCCCGATACTCTTACATCCAGGTGGAAGAAGGCTCCGAGAGACTCAGGATGACCAGCAAGCACTAAGTACAGCCGGTGCACTATGCAGGGAGGTCTGAGCTGCTGGAAGGCAGCTGCCTGACGCACCACTAAGTGGAACAGCCTTTGTATGGTGCTTAAACGTGTGCTAGTCCCCATGATGCAATTACCAAAGACAGAGGAGCCGTAGGCTTCACATGCTGTTTCTGTTTCTCCTCTTTTTCCTCATGTTTCTTCTCTGTCTGCCCTCTCCTTCACTAAGCTTGAGCTGTCCTCCCTTGCCCCTGGTCTCTTCCAAACCAATATACAGCTGCAGACTTGCATGAGCTTGTAGGAGGCAGTGTACATGCAGCGTCTGTTTTGACTCATTGCCTCAGGGGGCCAAAAACAGCAGCAACAATAGAGAAGGGAATTATAGGAAAGTGGTCATCACAGGATTAACTGTATTAATGTCAAACGGGATGGGGTTTTGACCCACCACTTCCTGCTTAGTCACTTCAGTAAATGCAGTTTTGGTCAAAGGAAGGGCAAAACTGAGCTGTGGCTCCCCAGCGACGAGGCCAAAGTAGCCCACACAGGAATGGAGCCAAAAGAGCTGCTGAGAGCAAAGCTTGCTGCTCCCATGGCCATGCACTACCAGACCTGCTCCCAGGAGGAGCCCCGGCACATATGCAGCCTCTGCTGCTTCCTCCGTCTCCTGTTTGTCCTCCAGCCATAGCAAGAGCAGCTGGACGGTTTGTGTCTAGCCATACAGACAAGAAATCAGATAGCAGGGCACTGCGTCCCTGCTGCCTCTGACAGCAGCCATTTGGCCACCTTTCTGTGTGTCACTGCAGGCAGCAGCCTACCTCGTTCAGCCACAGCCAGCTCTGTTGCGCACAGGGTTTTAGTGTCTGTGGCTCTCAGACCAGATAAAATTAATCTAAAATCTGGCAAGAAATAATGCTCCCTCTATTGTCCCTCTAAATAATGTACCAGTTGTGAGATCAGTCAACAGTGCCTGCCCCGTCTGGTCCTGAGGCTTATAAATGAGCTCCATCTATGAAACAAATAATATTTTTTTTTTTTTGGCAGTAAAGAGCAGTAAACTTAGAGCAGTTGCAACTGACGCCTCAACCTGCAGCTTATGCAGTGCGCCCACCAGCCGAAAGAGGGGTCAGTTTCTGGTATGTGGCTGGAGCAGTGTGAATGTACAAGGGGGAGAGGACAGACTGTGTACAAGTGAGTGCCTCCCAGGCTCCCGCAGCTGCCAGAGTGCCAAAGACTTGTTGAGATAAGAAGATATCCCAGAACAGTCGTGTCCCAGCAGCAGTTGTGAGTTGCATCCCCTTGTGAATACAATCACTTGGAGCTTAGAGTGTTCCCATGAGGTGTTAGGGCCTCAGAACACAAATGTTTATTTCTCAGCTGAAATCAGTTTTATCATTAACACCTAAAGACCTTGATAGATCTGACCCTTCCTACAGAATAGTAATTTCCAATAAATTCACATCACAGTTCATTTCACAGCTCCTTTGTTTGAGTGGATGGACCCTAACAGACTATGTTGCCTGCCTAAAACAGAGGACTGTCCATCATTAGAGGTCTCCCAAGAGCAAGTTATACCTAAGCCCTGTCACAGTGATAGACTGCAACACAGACATGATCATGCCTTGAAACAATACCTTTCCAGATCTACGTGTTTTTTTTTCTTTTCTTTTTTTTTCTTTTTTTTTTTTTCCCCTTCACTCAATTGTCTTTTTTCCTTCCCATCCTTCATTTTGGTGTTATTACTCCCTGGTAGTTTCCACAGCAACATATTAGCAGTGTGAAAGTAAAGGCCAGTGGTCTATTACCTTTGTTGTAGACATTGGTGGGGAGCTGGATATCACTATATGTTGTGTTCACCAGCAGGTTATTGAAATGCTCATTTGGCTCCAGAATGAATTCATCTCCAAGCTCCACGTAATTGTCATTTTCATCCTTCTCATTAATCAGAAGGGAGTTGTAGTAATCAAACTGTTGATGAAAACAATGGGAAAGGGAAAGGCAATGAGAGAGAATAACAGACATTATTATCAGTATTACCTGGAAAAAAAAAAACAAAAACCAAAACACACCAACAACACAAAAACCAAAAGAACACTTTAAACAATAAAAATGGGACATCTGGAGAATTTGGGCTTTGAATAGGATCAAGATGAGCAACAAATGATAGCCATTACCAAAGGAAAAGTGTAAAGCTGCCCAAATGATGGTTTCTGCCCAATTTCTTATTGTCAGGTACCCATGTTACTTGCAAGCATGGTCATAGCCAGCAGCTGAAGAGCCACCTAAGAGCAAAGGGACACAGTGACAGATTCCCATGGTCCCTCAGCACTATTTGAATTTCTAGCTGGAGAGGTGGAGTTGGACTTGATGATCCTTATGGGTCCCTTCCAACTTGGGATATTCTATGATTCTATGATTCTCGGTGTATCTGTCTCCTAGGTTTGCTACAGGGCATGCCTATGCTGATTCTAGTTGCCCTGTCTCTACTGTTGTCATTTACTGGAGTTAAATCCTGACGCACGTCCAGCCAGGGGTATCCCCTCACTGTGACTCCAAGCAGCAGGAGGACATCCAGAGCAAAGGACAGAGCAGAAAGTGCTCAAAGACAACACTTTTCTCCCCTGTGAAATCCCAGTGGGGATTTACCACCTACGGATGTGTTAAGGTCTCCAGGATAGTCTCCACCGTTGGATAGCAGCTGAGTTTTAAAGTGTTTTTTATTCAGTTTACCTGAGAGAAAGCATATTTAAGGATATTCAAGCAGTAACAGTACTCAGGGGTGTGAATGGTGTGTGAATAGGGCCACGTGCCTTGACTCACACAAAACCCTTACTGTGAACACAGCTGACCCAAGTGGTATGACTATAATGTGATTCTTAAACAAAGAGGTAAAAGAGGCAAAACTGATAGGTAGCTTGGTTTCAAGGATTTTCATTCCCTGCCTTTTCCAACATTGACAGCTGTACTTGGAGGGGTAGCTTGTACTTCTGCTACATGCTGAGTGTTTGTAGTATGGATGATGGACTTCATTAATCAGAGTTTTCACTCGAATTTCCTTCACTAGCAATAATCCCTTAGCTTAGTTACAAACAGTTATTAAGAGAAAGCCAATTATCTTAATTGCATGGACAGCACCGAACTGTCATCCAGTGGGAAGTCCTGATGCACGCATGTCTGCAGGGTAGAGAAAAGATGATTGGAACTGGTGAGAAATTCTTCTCACTGGGATTCACGGTTTGCTATGGGTATTTGTAATATTATGGCCTTTGCAACAGCATCTTTCTCATTGCTCATACACCCGTGATTTTTAGCTCATTCTCCAGGGAAGTAACTCAGGAGACACCAGCTAATTTGCACTAATGTGTCATGTAATAACAATGCTGGTGTGCAATAAAGGTAACGCCAATAACATCGTGCAACCCAGTGTCTTCCCAAATCCTTCCCATTCCTGAGCCAAAGGGACTAACCTCCTAGGTGTTGCTAGGTTTGGGATCTGCCAGGGGAGTTGAACTGGTTTCTAGACAAGCAGAATGTCCTGAAGACAAAGAAACCCCTAACCTGGCTCCTAGACAGAGGTTAAGCATGCTATGCCAAGTATTAGAGGTGAGAGGGTGCTTCTAGGCCAGCCTTTTGGCTGGTCCCTCTGAGGATATGAGCCATATTTTGTCACTGACAGGGATAAACTTACCTCCAGTGAGGAGTTGTACTCATGGTTCAGATCTGCATCCTCTGCTGCTTCCACCAATCGCTAATGCAAACGGATAAAGAAAGAGGAGGGTTGCTGTGGGAAGTCCCCAGAAACTTTTTCACCACTACCAGGAATTCACATAGTGAGAAGACGTGACCACCTTCCTTCACTACAACACAGTCATGGGGCTAAAAACCCTCTTTTCTACTTCCTTTCCTGGTGACCTGCCATCCTGTGCCGCAGTTTTACAACTTGGAAGGTATATTCACAACTATTTATGGCTGAGTGCATTAACACCTGCTTACCCTGGAGTCCCTAATAGGTCCCAAGCGATCTCAGGCATCACAGGACATGTACACACAAACAGAAACATGTCCAATTAGACAAACAACAGACATATCTCATTTTCCATGAGCCTTTCCAAAAAGCCATGGGAAAGGCATCCCAGACCCAGCCTGATGTCAGTATCTTGTCAAAGGAAAACGCCTTGTGGGAGTCTCAGCCTGCTTTTGTTACTGAAACACCATGACTTGATTTCATAGAGGGCTCAGCGATGCTAGGGCCATTTATAAGCTTTTACCATCTATGGGTGCCAATACAAGCACTAGTATTCTCCAGTATGATACTTCAGGGCACCAATTCTCACTTCGCACAGACTGGGGAGGAATCCAGCTAAACATGCGCATGCACAATTAGTGACGGTCTCAGCAAAGCTACTTTTTGTTCCTTCACAAAGGGTAAGGCAATCCAAACACTGGAAAGGCCTGGCTGTGAATTTAATGTTATGGGCCAAAGCCCTGACTCTAAATATGCCCACATTTCACTTTGAGAGTTAAATGATGTGTTTCTGGATGGCTTTTCCACATTAGATGCCTTAAACAGTCAAGGCTCTGTGACTACAGAAACAGGCTTTTTACAGTGGGTAAATACAAGGGAACATGATAGATCCTTAGATGCAAGAAGTAAGAGGGGCCGTAATGATTACCTGCTCTGGCCTCCAACACAGCAACATCCTAAGTCCACTTGCCACCTTCTCCGTGTTTCCCCCTGTATGCAGCTGGAAATCCAAGCGCCTTCCTTGCAGATCGTGTTCAGGGGCTGCAGGAATTTCCCCTGAGCCACACACACAGCCGAAACAAGCTACCAGTCTTCAATGGCCATAGGGCAAGGATGAACTTTATTCCCATTTGCAATAGGCTCGTTTTCCCCTGCTCTTTAAACAGCTACAGAATTAAACATCTTTTCTCCTAAGAGCGTTCGTTCCCTCATATTCATTCCTAGACTTTGTTTTTATCTTATTTCTTACTCTGGGCTGACGGAGAAGCCAGCATTCCCTTGTCTGAACGCCCACGCCCTCCCACCAGTGTCTACTTAAAGCTCAGAAGGAGCCAGCTGCACCAGCAGGCGCTTGCTTGGGCGAGGAAGTCCTCGTGCTACCTCTGCGCCCACACGCTCCTGGTGCAGGCAGGAGGGGGTGACTGCTGTGGGGCCACCACGAGGGGACTTCCTTCCCGCAGCCCCTGTGGTCGTACCTCAACAGCTTCGACCTTCCTGCGGAGCATGCTTTCCATCTGCTCCGAGAACTTCTTCACCAGCTCCAAGCCGTCCACCTCTTTGATCTTCAGAGTCGGCTCCACGTCTTTGTACTTCTACCCAAGGGAAAGCAGAAAATCCTGCTGAGCAGGAGGCCCATAAGGAGAGGGTGAGACTGTTATTGTCAGCTGGGTATTGTCGTGGGTAAAGAAAGGTGCCTTGAAGGGTCCAGCCTGATTTACCACCTTCTCCCATCCTTGCATTTCCTCTTTTATACGCTGTAATTTGAGAGCATGCAGATCATTGACCAGAACATGAAGCATTCTAATTAAAAGCAACTGATCCAATTATGAGCTTGTGGCTTTTGAAAAAGTGGTGTACCTAGGAATTATGAGCATGGGTACTTCATGCTGTCTCCACCGGGAAAGACACCATAAGGAGGACGACCTGGATCTGATCGTTTCAGAACTGAACAGTTTCTTCTGGCCATGTTTTGTATAATGTAGGCACAAAAAACCTGAGAGTACTCCTAAACTGGATAATTGTAATTTACTTCCCTAAGCCTGCCCTTTCAAGACTGCATACAGTGATCTTTAATTCTTCTTTTTTGAAAAAAGTCCTAAGGCTAACAGGGATAAGCAGAAAGAAGGGGGCAAAAAACCTGCAATGGACACTATTTGAATAACACTAAAAAAAAAAAAAAAAAGACAGAGCCTTGTCTCGCCGGCAATGAAACTGTTCAGTGGAAGTGTAGAGGCAAATGACTGGATTTCCCTGGTCCCTCATCATCACTTCTCTCTGCAGTATGTACACATCCCCTCCATCTCCATGTTGCATTAGCAGCAATCTCAGCCAGGGCTGCGCTTCTTGTGCTGGTACAAAGTGAGGAGGTGAAAAGGGTGAGGGGATGTCTGGGGCTTTAGCAGCACTTTTCAATTTAGAAGTGTGGGCGGAAGGACTTTGCATGTCTTGAGGATGAGCACGCAGAGCTCCTTTTGTTCAAGCAGCTCACTGACCATCAGGGAAGGCAGCTGAGAAGCAGAGTGAAGAATGCCTTGAGGATGGGGCAGGCTGAGGATGTCAGACAGAAATAGCAGCAGCATCCAGCCTGCAGCATGCATGGCAGAGCTGCTAGCTCTGCCTGGTGTGATTAACAGCGAGGGTTTTACTGGATTAAAAATGCCAGGCCTCACATCCCCTTTGCTGCAGCTGGGTAGCTGGGACAGCAGGGGATGAGGAGGAAGAGGTCAGGATGAGCACAAAGGTTAGCCCAACCACGCTGCTGAAAGAGGGATGTCCAACAGCCCCCTGAGCGAGGGCCCTGGCTGATGACGAGACCGCAGCACACACCCCAGCTGCTGCCTGTCCCACTTAGCTCGTGTCATGGTTTCATCGGGAGGGAGGTGATCCCTGCCACGCCACACTTTAATCGGGCCCTCCTCGGGGGGAGGAGATTAATCTCTCCTGGGTGAGCTGGCGAAGGGGAGGCTACACCACTACACGCTTTACAAAGCGGCTTGCCATCATTTACTTTGGGTCACGTCTTGAATTAAAAGAAGCAAAGCTTTTGCCTCTCAATTATTTTTAATGTGCTTTTGACACATTGACAAGTAGAGGTTAACAAGGAAAAAGCAATCACAAGCAAGCATGAACAGCCTGCTAATATCATACACATCTCAGCCCTGGGAACTAGCTAGTGCTGGGAAGATGTGGCAAAAGAAATTTTCGCTGCAAAATTTCAGTTGCCTATTGTGAGGGATAAACCAGGTTTGGGCTCAGATCCCCTTTGAGATTTTTTCCTACAGATGATCCAGCAAGCTATTTTGTATCTGTATTACTGCCACTAAAGTCTCCTGCTATTAATGAGTATTTATTGCAAGAGTTCCTAGAGGTAGGCAACAGGATACCTGTTATTTCAGCACTGTCACCAGATGCCATGGCAGAAAGATGGCGAGCATCAACACTGACACTTGTAAACAACCAAGCACAGCCCAAGTTTAGGGCTCTGGTTATCAGATCACTGTATTTTATGGTATGGGAATCAGCCACAGGCTAGGGAGAACCAGCTGAAGAGATCTGATGTTAAAAAGGGACCAAACATGCAACTGAAATAACAGATCTTCTCACATACATCTAGCGCTTTACTCCCTTAAAAGAAGGAGGACAATTCATTACGCTTCTCCTTCCGTGGGGGTGGTAATTTAAAAGCGGAAGATCCAGAATTCAGAATCCAAAGTTTTATCTGTGAACTGAGATGTCACCAAATATATTTTCTCGTTCCCACCTCCATGAAATTAAGACCATTGAAGTATGTAGTGTTGCATTACTCACTGCTAGTGAAACTATATTAAGAGTGTGAAAGACATTCCTTTCATCTTTACCCAGAAAAATGTCTTGACTGTACTTATTTGTCTGTTCTTTGCCATGTAGTTATTTGCAGTGCTTTTTAGTAATTACACAGCTGGAGCAAAGCCCTACTGTCCTTTCTCAGCCCTATGCACCAGGGAAAGCAATTGGCACTTCAGCCTCAGGAGGAAGCAGGAGTTAATTCTCAGAAACATTTATAATACATCATTAACATAGCAGGGGAAAAATTAACTTTGGGGCCCGCCGAGGCCAATTGGTGTTTGTTTCACTCAGAGGCAAGCCAAGCCCTGGGGAGAAGAGGAGAACCACCATGGGGACCTCCTTGTGTGGCTGCAGTTGGTGGCCCCAGGTCTTTGGTGACTGGCAGCCAACAGCAGCAGCAGGACAGAGGTGAGCAGACCTAACAAGCCACAGGTTCAGGCTCTGCTTCACTCCAGCTGTGTTGCCCTCTGCTGTCCTAGAACCCATCCGACATTTTGCCACACATCCATGATCATCAAGGCAGGCTGATATGCCAGACAGGTGTACAAGCTTGTCTTGATCCCTGCTGCACAGTGGTCAAGAGAATGCAACAAATGCTTCAGCCATCAAGTCAAAGCAACTCTTAGGCTTTTTCTACCTCTGTGAGGTTTAATTTGATGATACCTTGTCTGCTTGGGACTGAGAGCCACCGGGGGGCTTTCTGAAAACTCCCTGGCCCAGTGTGAGAACCCACCCTTGTAGATTCAAAGACAGCTGCTGGCTCACCAGGACTCTGTGAGCAATAAAACCTGGCAGGAAACGGAGTGTTTGGGTTTGCAGTGTGACATTTAGTTTCTTCTGAAGGAAAAAAAATTAACACAAAACCCCCATAGGAATCCAAACAAACTGTGTAAACCACAACAGGAAATTTATGCTAAATTAAGAGAAGGTTTACATGCAAAACATTCAGGTAACTGAGGAATTATGACTCTCGGAACAATAAACTAGTTACTTCATACCTATCAGGCACAAAGGAAACATGAAGTAAAATTTGAAAGGTACTGTTTGTTTGTGTTTTCTCAAAGAGAAAATACCCATCGATTTAAACAAGCCCCAAGGAAAGAGCTGTCTGGCACTCTGCACTGCATTCCCCACCCCTGTGCCAGCCTGCACATACTAACCCACAAAGAAATATTTCATGTGAGCAAGAGGCAATGGCCTAAAAATGAGAAAGGCATGTGGGGAGAAAAACCATTTGAATTTCCAGGGTGCATTTGGCTCCCCTGGCTGGACTTGTCTGTAGTCTGTGCACCAGGGCAGTGATCTCCATAAAGACATTTGGGGGTCTGCAAAGGTTCATCTGTGAGAAGCATGAGGCGTGGAAAAAGTTGCCTGTTAGTAAGAGGTTAGTCTGCAGAATTGTATCAGGGGCCCAGAGGGAGCCCTTCAGGACAGTCCCTGGTTTGAGAAGCTGATTTGTGAGGTGTCCAACTCAGTGCTTGCTGAGGCTGATAGAAGGATTGAAGACATGGGTGTTGACTGTTCCTCCCCTCTTTTCCATTATCCCATGAAAGCAGGGGGGAAATGAAAGCTTAAGGAGGGGGGACTTGAAGGGTGAAAGGTAAACCTGACCTCTCTGAACTGCTTTGGCCAGGGTAGGGCAGGATGTGCATTTGGGAGATGACTCTGCTGGAGTGTAGACAGAGCTAGGCTGGATCAAGCTCATCTGTCGCCCCTGCTGGAAGTGGTGACAGTGACTCACTGGAGGACATTTTCTCTCTGAGTCATGGGTGACACTGTCCCGCTCTGTGCTTTGCACAGCCTCTGGACACCACTACCTGTCTGTGCTGCATCCAGGCCCCAAGATATGCTCTTGCAATTCAGACGCCTTCAAATCTACGAGAAGGAACCTGGACTAGGGCAGGCACATGTCATTTTATAAGGCCAAAAGATCTGTCAGGTCACCAGGGAAAAATAGCTCTGCCTCAGCTCCCCTCAGGAGGAATGCTAGATTGGATTTGGCTAGATTCAGACTTCTTTTTCATCGGTTTTCTTCTCTTTCAGTGAATTACACCAAAAGCTGATAGTTATGATTATTATTATATTTTTTTCTCCAAGATCTGGTTGCCATGACTGTCACTCCTAGTGGTTCTGTACCAAACTCTACAGGTCTCCTGCAACCCATACCTCTAAAAAAGATCAAAATCCCAAGAAACAAAGCATGCAGTGTGGTCAGAGGGAGGTAAGAGGACCCAGTGCAACATCTCCAGAGGACCAACGCAGCACAGTTATCTATCTCAACACCCACCTCTCTGTGCCATGGCTGCCATCCTCGGCCTCCACAATTAACTTTCAATGATGCCAGCATTTTCAAGCTATAACCTGTTCTCCACCTCCCCACTGACTTTTGGACCTTAAAGAACATAAACTCTTAATCTGTTAAGAACAGTACCCACAGAAATAGCGCAGACTAGCTGTATTGAAGCAGCAAGGAGAAGACAGTGACGGCAGTGTTTTTTCCATACTATAAGGTAGCACCCCTGACACCTTCCAGAAAAAAATCTGGAATCTGCAGATTTTGCTGGACAGCAAATACTGATCCAGCACCAGGCACAGATATCTGACTATCAGATAACCCTAATTTGGGTGTCTTTGTTGATTAATACAGCCTGCCGCAGCTTTGGGCAGAGATCACAAAGAGGAAAAGAGGAGCAGCCATTCAACTCTGACTTAAGGAATCAAAGGCTACAGGGCAGATTCCCTATGGGTGCAAACAGGAAAATTTAATTAAAGTCCCTGGAGTCGCAACCCTCAGTGCTGAGAGTTTAGCACAGCAGTGTGTTTTTCAGGACATGTGCCTCAGAGACCCTGTCCAAAGGGTAGTTTTAAAGACAATTCAAAGAGAGGAAAGTGCCTTGATGAGTCACTGGAGGGAGACAGAAGAGGAAGCAGAAACAAACAAGAGTATCAGCTGGAGAGCTACAGGAGGGGACAGTGGGGTGATGACGAGCAGATGAGTGATGAGCAGGCAGAGAAGGACTGATGTGCAGTTAGGAAGGGAGGACTGAAAGGCCAGTATGAGAGGGAGTGAAGTGATCACAGGGAAAACTTGACAAGTACTGCTAATTTTTTTTTTTTTTATTTAAATGATTGGACAATTTAGGTGGCATTTGTCCATAGGTAGTGAAGGCAGGAAAGGCATGAAGTAGATCACCCTCTCTGCAGTTCAGCATAGCTATGGGACATCTCTTATCATGGATATGAACCCATGTGGTTTTAAAAGTTAGCTAGAGAACTGCATGCTTATCTTCTTCCACCCCAGATTTTCTATGGAGGGAATTAGGTTGGAAGGCTACATGGGAAGAAGCAGCAAGGCCAGAGGAATCCTCACAGCTGTTGCCTACCTTCTGCAGCAGGAGAGATCCTGAATACTTGGTCACAATGGAGTACAGCTCCCCACCAAAGGCATCCGCCCAAGACTTCACCCTAAAAAGAGGAAAAAAGGGAAAATCAATATTAATAATTCAAAGGCAAGAGGACTGCTTACTTCTTCAGTGACAGTTCCATCTTCCTAAGTATGAAGCTTCCCATATTTCTCTGAGCCTCTACAGTGAGAATGATAACACTTTCTCTCCAGCCTGCTTGTGAGACAAGCAGTAATAGAAGCAAGAGATGGTGGTCTTCAACCTCAAGACACTGGCCAGCAAGTAGCAGCAGGGAGATCTGCTGGTCTTGGCCACTGCCTGTTGACTCAGAGGGGAATCTGTCTCACCTAACTTTAGAGGTGTTAAGGTAAAAGTTGCACATTTAGTCTTAGATATCATCTGGTCTCCTCTGTTGTAAGTAAAGCAAAATAAATAGCTCTCTGGAGACACTTGTCTTCTCTGATTACAGACAGAACCTAGAACGAAGGGGCAGACACCAAACGTCAAGCCAGCTGAACAGAAATAAGCATCAGTGCTGAAGGAAGTTGTCAGGACTCAGCCCTGGATTCAGTTGCTAGAGCTGTGTGGGGCAGAGGCTAACGAGCCAGATGAATTCACTGCTCTCAGAGGAGATACTACAGCTTCATAATGCCAGAGGAGATTATGCACCTCCTCATTGTAAAACACTACTCACATTTGTGCCATCCTGTAAATAACTGATGATAGCAATACCACATGGAGAACATAAGGATGCTGAAGAGCAGCCTGAACACTCAGCCATCCAAATGAAAATAGATGGCTCTCATAATTGACAGAGCACTTCATCAGAAATCTGTTACATGATTCACATTAGGCAGTTCCACCTACATGCAGTTCCTTCAGCAAGGATTCACTCAGGAGAGATTTATTTAATGGAATAAATGGCCTTCTCCACTTACCAGAAAACACAACTTATTTATGGGCTGCAGAGTCTTACCTAAAGCTCTAAGTGGATGCCTCCTGGCTCCCAGCAGGCTTTAACCCCAGGGCCTGATGGCCCAGCACATCACACCATTTTTATGGCAGAATAATACACAGATATAAAGATGAGCTCCAGAGCAAAGCCAGCGCAGCAGTGGTGGAATAACCACAACAGCTAGCCTTAGCCTAGGGAAGTCTGTCTGCTTAGGGTCGTCAATTGCAAATGCAGGTTGATGGGCAGCCATGGGTTGAGATTTAGAGCCTCTGTCAGGCTTCTCTTAACAGCACTTCTCTTCACTGTCTACAAAGGGACCACAATGCAAGCAGGTGCCCTTTGTAACTATTCCTTAATTGGCAACAAGGTGTTCATTTCCAGCTGCTGAGTGTGAACGAGCACCAGCTAAAGCCAATAAGTACAACTCCATCGTTTGGACATTGTGGGATGTATCTTTGACAGCCAGAGCTTTTATCTCTTCATTTCATTCTTAGAGCAAAAGGAATACAAGCATTTGGTAGGAGACTAGGATTTATTGCTGCTTATAAGACTTATTCTACCATGCCCAGAAAAAAAGAAGAGGATAACACAAAAAGACACCCCATGGGATGCTCTCCTGACTGTTGTAGTAATTGTCTTATTGCCTGAGGATCTATGAGCCAACATTAACTTGATGCCCCACCAGCAGATGGTTTTACAGCTTTTATATATGAGATATTTTGTGCTGATATTAACTAATATTCTCCAGATCTTTTCACCTTCTACTGCAGAAAGAGAGAACCTAAACATGAAGTTTGGGATAGTAATTTTTTCAGGGAGATTTATTTTGACCTGTTTTCAAAATTAAAAATAAAAAATCAGGGGTGTGTGGTCATGCCTTTTTTTGTTTTGTACTGCGTCTGTGGCCATGCATGTGACCCTCTTCCTACTACCCCTACTAATTTTTCTACTCCACAGGGTGGAAGACTCAGAGATATTAGGTTCTGACTAGTGGGTGTAGTTGGGCAGCTGCAGCAGAACGATGCAGTTATTGAGGCAAAAGGTTTGCAATATGAGCTTAGCAATTAGTAATCAGTAGAGAAGCCAAGCACAAGGCACAGCTTCATGGAAAACCAAGCCCCAGTGCTCAGGGAACTGCTTGGCTGTAAAGTCGTCAAGTCCTGGTGCCATGCAATTACATGGGATTCTCAGCTTTCATAAAAACAGGAAAGGGGGGTTTGCATTTTAGCCTTTGAGGCTATGTCAAAAGAAGCCTAAACATGTGAATGTTGAAACACGCAGTAACTGCAGAATTCAAGGGAAAGAAAAAAAAGAAGAGTTCAGGATTGGCATAATGTCTAAGCCAGTCTCCAAAGCGTTAAGTGCTAGCCTGAGCATTCAACTCAACAGTGTCGCCTGTTTGTGACTTTTTTTTTTTTTTTTTACATAAATGAGAGAAAATGTCAGTCTACAATTCCGCTGACTCCATGAGCTCAGGAGCAAATGGATAGAGGTGGTTGGGGCAGCCTCAAGAAGCCGAGCCACACTGATATTCACCTCTCCCACCAGCATTTCCTGATGTGCCCAGCAGGCACAGGCTGAGCATCCAGCCCAAACCATCCTCACGACTGCAAGCAAGCCCATGCCATGGCCAGCTTATAAAAAAAGCGGTGTCTGAAAGACAAGAGGAGGTGATTTGTATGGCAAACTTGTACCCCAGAAGCATTGCTGGCAATTGACCCAGCAGAATTTTGCACCCTTGGAGTTAAAGCCAAGAGATCTTTGCAAAGACATGAATAAGTTGGTGATGAACCGAGTGAGGTGCCACAAAGCCAGGCTTAGGAGCAGAAGAGGCTGAGTTAGCTTTGTGTTACTTTACAGCGATTAGACTCAGACGGTGCTTAAAAGCTTTTAGTTTTATGTCTTCAGAATGTCCTTGTGCAATCTATGAAGCAGGTCCATTTTCTGCTGATTTACTCCCTTTGCTCCTCTGGCCAATGTGCACTTCTCCTGAAATTTTATTTGAAAAGGGCAATTTTTGTGTTGCAGTCAAATTCATGAGTGGATTTGAAACACCAGGGATTAATTCAGCTCTTGGTCTGGTTTCAGTACCAGGGGAGAAAAGCTCTTTTTCCATTGTTTATTCTTTAGTCTTGTACATGAGTAAGTTCCAGATTGTGCAAAGTGACGCAACTGTTTTCTCAGTAGTAAAGGGCTATCACATTATAACCAAACACATCAGAAAAGGATTTGGTCAGAGATTGCCTGCCTGTAATCCCTGCACTTGTATTCAGTGGCAAAAACAGCAGAAAGGACAGGCTGTCTTCTTAATGCCACAGATTTCAAGGCCAGAAGGTATTTCCATGCAGCATTTACTCTGGGCACAGAAAGTCTTTTTTTTTTCTTTTTTTTTTTTTTTCCCACAGTCTGAAATTATTAGAGATTGAATTTTATTCTGCAGCTGAGGTAGTATTTTAATTTTATTCTACAATAGAGGCTGGATTTTATTCTATCAAGCAAAGAGAGAGAGGAATATATGGATCTCAAGGTCCTGTCTCCAGGCCCCGTTGAAGAGCACAGGGACACTGCTGCAGTTTGAAGGCTGTCGTCCCTGGCTGCACAGAGAGGTGGAGGTGTGGGGTGGGTTGGGCACCGCTCTGCACAACCTGGGAATCCCTTCTGCGAAACCCAAATGAGAAGAATTTTGCTGAGGCAGGGTTTGGTAAGGGCAGCCAAAATGAAGGTGGTGGCAAAGTGTCCTGAGAGCCCCTCGGTGCAGCGCTTGGTAATCACGTGGGCCATGCTGGTGAGCACACCTGCAAGGGTCTTACTGGTACTTTTTGAACATAAAATGCTTTCTCAAAGTGTTGACTCTGGCTCCGGAGGACTTGAGTTGGTCTAGAGGACATAGCTCTTTCTGAAACTTGATGGCAACATTGTCTCCTCCCTGCGCTATCCCCCTTCCCTGTGCAGACCAACCCATCCCAGCCCTAGAGAAGATGCCCCCCAAGCACTTTTACCAACCACCTTGCTGACGTTTTTAATCCTTACAGGATTTAACTTGCCTAAATCAGCTTAACAAGGTGAGGTTTCCACAAGCTCAGCTTGCTGGGCCCTGCTAGCCTGCTGGTGGGCTCTGAGGTGGAGCAGAGTGGCAAGACAAGGTGCCGTGGTCCCTGTCCTCTATTCAGCCTCCCCCTTTAGCATCCACTGACACGAATTAGAACACACAGATAAATACGAGTGTGTATCACGCAGGCCGCGTGTGTGCACCAGTGAACCCTTGCTTTTTTCAGCCCCCAGCACAGCAGGCTAGCACAGGGATCAGTACCAGTGATATATAACAGTAAAAAGAGCTGCAGACCTTGCTCTGCACAATCTGGCTCAAGGGTTGAAGAGAAGGGTCATCATCCTAACACGCCACACCTATGGCTCCCCAGGCCATATCCTGGCCAGCGCTGTGTCCCCACAGGCTGCACGCCAGCACCCGCGAGAGCAGCCCTCAGCACAGGCTCTGAGGCTGCCTGTGTTTGCCTCCATGGCCAAATTACCTGGGCTGGGGGCTTGTGAACGTGCCTGTGCTCTGGCTTTGCTTTCCACTGCCCAATGCAGCAAGTGGAGCATTAAAAGATGTCCAAGTGCTTATCTAAAGCAGATGGGTGTCACTGCCCTGCTTGGCGAGTAGGGAAAATGAGGCTTCAGCGTCAGCACTGGAGCTGGGAACCGAATCCATGGCTCCTGTGCCCGTGTCCTCTCCAGGGGTCATCACTGCCACCTTTCACAATGCCTCGGGGAAATGCCAGTCCCCTCCCACCCCACGCCGAAATGCGAGGGAAGCACTCACGTCTCCAGCGGTATCTTGGTCTGGGGCCGGGTGGAGGGCAGGAGGCAGAAGAGGCAGAGCAGCAGCGTCGGGACAGCCCCGCGCCCCATCCTCCATGCGCCAACCATCAGCGAGGGGACCAGCCAGCAGGACGCGGGGGGTCTCTGCTCTTCTTGCCACCCCAGGGGGGTCCCCGCGCGGTCCCCGCCATGCTGCAGGCCCGGCACCCCGAGGAATGGCTGCACCAGGAGGCAGCTCCGTGCCTGGAGCTGCAGCGTCTACGTAATCCCCTGCCAGCCCCTTAATCCCCTGGCCGAGCAGCAGCCGCCGCAGATTTAGGGAAGTGGAGTGGGATAAAATCACCCGGGATTACTCTGATTCCTGAAGACGGGTCTCGGCTTCTCCAGCCGGAGGTCAGGGTGGCCTGGTTTAAAGGGGTTGCATCCACGCTCCTGAACCCCCCCCGACCTTTGATCTCTCCTTCCCATGCAACAGGGTGCTGAGTGCCCTGCTCGGGCACCTTGGCAGTGTCCAACACACACCCAAGACTGGTTCGTCATCTCATGGTGTCTTGAGGCCCCATTCAGGCCAGCAGAGGGGACAGGAATTGGGCAGCAAGGAAGGACTCTGCCCATTAATCACCTCCTAATGTGAGCGATTATTTATTAATAGCCGAACCTCTTCATTTGGGCAACACTCAATTGAGATTGCCATCCCTTGATCTGTGTCTGGGGACCAATGAATTAAAGGAGGCCGACAGCTGAACTTGATGAACAACAGAGAGCAGCAAAGTGCACGCTCAGATGAGGGGCACGCTTCAAAAGCTCATTATCATCACGGGGAGTATGAATTATAAATAACTATAGATAGAGCAGTGGAAAGATTATAAATGATGAGAGCGATCTGTTGAACAGCCGGTGGCTATGTTTTCACCCGTTTGTTAGAATATCTTCCAATCACCTTTTGCACCTTTAAAAATGGTTTGTTTTATATAAAATGCAAAGCCATAATAGATTGTCAAGTTTCTGGTAAGAACGTGAATGGGTTAGCTGCCTGTCAAACTACTGAAGTAAAAACAAGACCCCTATTATAGATGTGCTACTGAGTGCAGCTTTGGTGCCACACATTAAATGGGACAATAGAAGTAGCAGAGAAAATACAGAGAAGGAAATAAAATGGTGATACATGGAATCGAGGTTAAATTGTATGATGTAGAGGCTTGAAAGCCCAGGGTGAGCAATTAAATAATTACAAGGCTGACTCACCCCAGGACAGTATGTTTTCTGCATTTATTGCAATCTTTACTCCAGACTGAGTGTCTTTTAAGTTACAATCTTGTTCAAGCACATATTGTGGGCCCGAAGGGCTGAAATTTCCAGATGATGGTCTTAAATCTGTGCTGTGCAAAGGGTTACATGGGAAGGCTGAAATGGCTCTTTTAGACCTTAAAATCTACAAAAAATCAATTTCTACACACACAAACTCACACTCTACAGACAGTGCCTTCAGGGTACCACGTGGCTGTACAGCAAATGGCATCGTTAGCAGACAAAGGTAATAGACAGACAGGTCTGGATCTTACCAATGCATTTCTCAAATGTCCTAAATGTGCTGTGGGGGCCCTGCAGTGAACAGGGGCCAGCACAGACACGGACTACCCAAGAGGACCCTGAAGATGGAGAAACATCTTCCTCCCATAAATACTCATTGCAGACAAGGGGTGTGAAGGCCTGTGAGAATGGAAGGAGCTGGTTGCTCTTCCCTGGACTGTGATCGTGCTGCTGGCACTGGGGGCCACAGAACCAGGCTTCTTTGGCTTTTCCTCCTCCTCTTCCTCCTCCTTCTCTTTCTCCTCTCTCTACATCTTGAAAAGAAAAGAAGGTTTTTCTAGGAGGGTCTATGAAGACCGACCCCTCAAGGTCTCATTTCTCATTTACCAGGATTAAAAATGAAGGGTAGAGTCCAGGCCTAACAGGACATTTTTCTGGATACTTCAGGGAGGACATGATAAAAATTCACATGCTGGAAAAAAAAAAAAAAAAGAAAAGAGAGAGAGAGAGATCTGAAGGCAGGAGAATCCACATTTCAGATGGCATTTTCTCTCCACTTTGCAAGGAGCCATAAACAAATAGTTATTCTGAGTGATTTTTGCAGCATCTTTTTGCTAACCCTTCCAGTCATTTTGTGCTATTTGCAGCTGGGACCCAGTTTAATCCAGATGGGTTCTGGCAAGAGCCCTGCTCTGTGTTTGGAAAACCAAGGAGATGCAGCAACACGCTGAAGTGGGAGACCCAAATTCTTTTATTTGGATTGATCTCGTTTAATGGATATCAGTTAATGGGTGTATCTCACTTAACTCCTTAATGGTCTAAAGTTGCAAGGGAATGGGATTTGAAGGTGAAATGAAAATAGCACGGAAAGCTGGAAGACACTAGGTGACCGAGAGCCCTTAATGGGATTAGTGTCTGTCGAGATGCTTCTGCGGAGCTCAGGCGCTGCAGTGTGAGCACAGCTGGAGCACAGGAAGGAGATAAGCGACAGCAGGGTCACCCTGGGAAGGAAGAAAATGAATCCTGTGAGAAAGAATGAGAGCAAATATGTAACAAGGTGTGGGGATCTGAGGAAGGTTGCAAGAGATATGGGGTGAGACAGTAGAGAAAATGAGAGCTAAATTTGCAAAACCACAGGGCAATAAAAAGTGCCAGTGTGATTTTGTGCAGTATTCACAGGCACAGGGAAGATTTACCAGCTCTGTTCATTTCTGATTTGACTGAGCCCAGTTTGGATTATCTTGTTATGAGAAGGTGCTGGCAAATGTCAGGACCAGCGAAAGAACAAATACAGTCAAAACTCTGGTGTAAGCGGTGCATGAGGACAGTTTATTAAAGACACCAGGAATCCTCATGTCCATGTACTGGTGCTTGTGTTGCCAGCTTTGTCTGACTGGAGCTGGTCACCAGACACTTCTTCCCCCTGTTCACCTCCCAGGTGGCCCATGTGGTGAGGCAGGGATGAGCCCCCATCCACTGGGCACTCTGCAGCAGTCACTCGGGGCCCACAGGGAGCAAGCATCAGGGACATTTTCTAGATATTAGGACAGGGAAGAGGGTGTAGGATGTGTGTGCTGAGTTGATTTTTCATTCTGGAGACACTGGGATCTTGCTGCGTGCTTGCCACCACCTCATGCCTCAAAGCAAGTCTTGCTCCATCATCATCCTGAACGTAAAGCAGCATCAGTGCTTAATAATAATTGTTTGTTTTCATTTTCTATAACTTAAAGCAAGGACTGATGGGAATAAACTATGTGATCTTGCTCACAGCAGATGCATTTATCTGAGATCATAACCTCGTGCCTCTCTCTGTCTCATGGCAGGACCTCTTAGCTAAGTATCCGTGTACAAAAGCTCCTTTCTACCCTGCTCAAATATTGTGCTTGTGAAACTGCTCCCTCAGCTGTGCTGAAGCCTGTATCCTGTTTGTGAGATACGAGGACGATGTCTCTGGCCTGCCTGAGTGGGTTTAACTGTTCTTTGGAGTGGTTTGGAAAGCAGCCGTGCAGTGTTTTGCCAGTAGCAGAGAATCTGATCTGCCTGTCCCATCAGCAGCCAGGAGGAGGGGGCCCTCGCCAGAGCCAGTGGAGGAAAAGCACTTTTTTTTTGTGGTTTTACTGGCTGGCCGTGCAAATCTCTTCTGATCAGGTTTCAGAGCTGTGGAGGGTTAGCACTCGCGAGCCAAGTTTGTGGAGGTGTGGATTCAGTGGGCGAAAAGGGCTGCAGACTTGAGGCAGGCCCCCAGGCTGGGGTCTGGAGAAGCATCTCTGTCCCCATCCCCGTCCCCTCCATGTGCTGCCCTGCCTCTTGGCCAGACCACGCCAAGGCCAGCTGAGCCCCGGGGAGGTCATTGCAATGGGGTGGTGGATGTGGGTCTCTGGTGTCTGCCCAGCTGGCGGCCTACCTGGGCGGTTTGGGAGATGGAGAGCTGGAAGCTGTGCTGGCTGGTGGTGCTGGCTGAGCCATCTTCCTGACTGCCACTTTCTCACTGCTCTTGATGGGAAAATGGCAACCCCCTCACTCCCAGGTGTGTTCTGGTTTAAACTAGCTGCTTTTAGTACCATCTGGCTGCAGGGGAGATGCTGGATACCCTCTGACGTGGTGCGGGGAAGGGTTCCTCTGCTGTTGGAGACCAGGCTGATGAGCGACAGTGGTCACAAGGGGACCCTGATGTCCCTCCGCAGAGCAGGTGCACTGATACCTCACTGAGCCCTTTGCAGAGCAGGACAGATTTACCCCTGGTGTAACCCCGGGGGTGTACAGGCAGGTATTGTATCTGATTTTCTGCATTTCATGGAGCAGCGAATAATGGATGAACATCAGGCCTACAGAGCACCATCAGATGTCTGGCCAAACGTGGCCCTTTAGACCTCCATTCCACACGGCTGCTCTGTAAATATCTGCCTGGAGATTGTTCATCAGCAGGCTGCATGCTCTCCCTGTTGTTTATAGAAGCAGCCATGTAGGTGTCATATTAATTAATGCCTTTGGCTGGTTACTTTGCCTTTTCCTTTTTTTTTTTTCTTTTTCCCCACAGCTCTTCTCTAAATTTAGACTTGTTTAAATACCCCAAGATGAAACTAGATTTAAAAAAAAACAACAACAAAAAAACTCTGCGCAGTCTCAGTGTTCAGAGCAGCAGGACATTCAGGGCACTCAGGGAGACACCAAGGGAGAGAAATTTGGAGAAAAGGAGCACTGAAGCATCTCCCACTGTCTCTGAAGGCAGAGCAAGGCAAGAAGAAGAAAAAAGAAAAAGGAAAAAAAAAAAAAGGAAGTATTAAGTGAAAGCAGATGCTCAGTTTGGGAAGAGCTGTGAGCAGACAGCAGCTTTCCAGGGTCCTGTCACAAAGGTAGCCATAGTGAGTCAGCTTTATCTTTCTCCCTCTTCTACCAAAGGGTTAAACTTAATCTTTTCCATTTCGAATCCACATGACCTGAAGGAACTTGATTAGGAGGAAGGGAAACCCCATTTTAAAAGGGTTTAAAGCCTCTCCTGGTAAAGCGACTGCGCTAGAACAGCTTTTTCGAGGGAGGAGGCTTCGCTTCCCGGGGAGCCCCAGGAACTGCGGTGCATCAAGCGACTAACCAAATGATGCCACTTAATCTGCTAATTTCCACAGCCACAAAAACACTTGACTCAGTGCGCGTCTCACAACATCCTTCATGTTGCCAAATCCTTTGTATTAAACGCATGATGCAATGACCCTGCTCAGAGGACATGCTGCAAATACCTCCTTCTCCCCACTCAGTGTGTCAATGAGGATTTGGGACTTTGCAAGGTTAACAGCACAGCGGTGTTTGGGCTAAATTAGGGTTGCTCCAGGCTGGCTAGGCTAGAAGAAAGGAGGGTCCCTCCTCTCCTTTCCTGTGTCCCCGTCAGGGTCAGCAGATGTGGGGGACAGAGATGAGTTACCTGCCCTTGTGGTCTGATGTTACCACCTTACCTATTTTCTGAAATCCTGATGAGGATTTATGAGAACGGCTGCAGGCTGCTTTGGGAGTGCAGGATGCTCACTGATTCTCTGTGCTCTTGCAGGGCTGGTGGCTGCCTCCTCACTCAGCAGGTTATCTGTGGTCACAGCCAGCAATCCACCGTGTTTTGTGTCCCTCCCTGATTTATTTGGCCTGTGTTGTCAGCTGGAGCCCTGGGCAGTGGTGTCCCTGCTCCAGCAATGGCAGCGGGTTGGGCTCGGAGCAGCAGAGCTGGGTGCAGGGCTCTGCAGACCTCTGTAGCAATTTGGGCATCAGCACCAGCCTGTCTGGGAAAATAGCATCAATAAACAGGAGCCGGCTGCCCCCCGTGTAGCATATAATGACAACGGGCTCTGAGGCTGTGGGTTTGCACAATAAATACAGCTTCCTTGCCTGATCCCCAGAGAGCTGCAGCATGCGACCATAGCACAAATAAGGGGCAATGACTATGCAGAAAGCCTCCTTTAATTGTTTTGTAATCTTTTAAAGTTTTCTGGCAATTTTAATTTATTTTCTTTTGCTTCTGATACTGAGTGTCTGGACAGGAGCTATTGTAGAAATGTACATCAGCATGGCTGGAATATTCAGAACTCAATTAAAAATCTTAAAAGCTTGATTACTTTTTTTTTTTTTTCCTTTCATTTTGATTTCACACAAGGGAGAAGCTTTGCCAAAATTCTAGGTCACAAATTAAAACATTTCATGCTTTTCCCCTTTGAAAACAGGACTATTTTTTTTCCCCATAAAAATCACAGGCGATCAAGTTTTGGTGCGATTAAAGATAAAAGCTGGGCTTTGGATACATTTTACCACACGCTGATGTAAGTGTAGATAAAAACAGTCCATTCTTTCATGAATATTAATGAAAACATGTTTGTGAGTTTAGGCAGCCATCAATTGTTATTAAAAATATCCTGACAGTCTTGAGGAAGAGAAAGGCTGGGAGAAGCTTTCCGCATCGGATTAGCACCATTTCGAAGGAGCCTGCGTTTTGCTCCGCTGTTCCCCTGCAGCGAGTGGAAGGTGTTTCCCTGATTCACAACTGCTGACATGACCGGGGGGAATGGCCTTCAGCCCGTGGGACGGGGGCTTCTCTGAACCCCCGGTGACAACTCCAGTCACTTCCCGTCACCCTAAATTGCCTCCGAGCCCGTAATTAGCTCAGTCACCTGCCAGCTCTCGTAGCACACACTCACCCTTCCTTCCCTCACTGCCTGACAGCGTCTCGCTCAGCGAGAGGCTTTCAAAGAGATTTTCCCCTCCACTCCAGAGGATTTAATGCTGCGAGTCTGCCCTGAGAGGATGGAGATACAAATCATGCTGAGCGCAGAAGAATCATTAAATGCCTCCCCTGATTTCCTTCAAGGAGCTCAAATTAGCTGAGGAAGCAACCCAGTGCACTCCTCGCTAGCAGTTTTTGTTGCTTTTTTAACCCCCTGGACACCGTCTGACAGCATGGGACCCCCATTGAGGGTGAGGTCTCTGCCCACAGGGGTGCTGGGCAGGCAGGAAAACACGTGCAAGAGGGAAGAGTGACTCGCCAGGACACAGACACATGTTACGAGAGCAAATCACCTCTCTCCTCCTGCCGGAACACGTAACAATGTGCAAAATCTATGTCTGAAACAATCAATTTCTAGCAGCCTCGCTTATTCTGCTTCTTCCTGCTGTTGTTGGCAGCTGGGCAGCACGTGTGACACTCGACAGAGAGGGCGGCACCGCGGCAAACTGTTTAGTTGGACTGGGGACAGGGCAGTCTGCAGCACGCTCGAGATGAGTTTGAGAAATGCATTCACTTCATGTGACAAAAAATGGATTTTAGGTTTACCAGAGCTATCGATAAATAGATAATGCATGCATAAGGAACAAAAAAGAAAATCCTTATTCCAAGCCTTGATGTCTGTCTAAAGTCATTCGCCGTTTCCTAAAGACACACTCCAACTGCCTGCCTTCTGGTTAGCACAGCACGAAGGCTGAAGCTAACATCTCTCTGAGCCAGGGGCTCCCAGGTTTCAGACCAAAGCCAGGCACAGTCGTGCCCTGGGGATTCCTGCACGGGAAATCTGATGTGCAGCAAGTAGGCAGACCCCTGCTGAAATCTCGTTAGCAATGGCTGCTTGCTGCAGCTCTACCCCCAGCTTAATTTGTCCGAGTGATGACGGAGTTAATTGGTGTTCCCGGTTTGGAGTGATTCCCTTTTCTAGCTGCAGTTTAAACCTAGGTCTGCTCTGCTTGCCAGGTCTATAAATCCACTGGAAAGAAGAAGCATTTCCTGTCTCCTCTTGTACTCCACTGTGCAGCATTACGCTCTGACAGCCACTGAGCTACTTCATGTCTGTGTAAGGGCCAAAATGTCATAGCAGGCAGCAGTGAAACACGTGTGATGTTACAGCTTGCCGCCGGTAATGGTGATGGAGCACTTCTGCCCTGAAGAGGTACTAGACCACAAGGTCTTTGCCCATTTTCAAAGCACAGCATTGCGAGGGATGAAGACCACAGCCGTGATGGATGGAGCCAGCAGAGCCAGCCCGGGCACACTGGTGACTGCTGGTCTGAAGGGGCAGGTCCCCAAGGAGGCTCTCACAGGGTACATGAGAGCTGTGCTAGTTGCTGCACCTAACCGGGACCCCCAGGACACCTCACCTGGACACCTCATCAGGACACCTCACATTCCCCTTACACAGCTCATACCCCAAGCCTGCAAGCCCCAGGACGTTCAGGAGCTGCAATGCTGAGGCTGGCAGTGGCTCTGTCAGCACCAAAACTGGAGCCCTGGTGCCCCTCATCACCCCCTTGAGATGGACACAGTGCCTGGGACTCAGCAAGTCCTCTGCTGGGGCAACTCCAAACCCTGCTATTTGCAAGTCTTCGGTTTCTGGTCAGCTTTGTCCTGTCTTTAAAGTGCCGTAAGCTTTCACTTGTCATCTAGAGGTTTTCCAGAGTTGTGCTGTTTTTTTTTTTTCTCTTTTTTTTTTTTCTTTTTTTTTTTTTTTCCGTGTGCTAATGTCTGGCTTCACATCTGCCAGCAGCTGCTTTCTCCTTGTTTGCCCAGGCAGCAACACAAAATGTGGAGGTTATTCACTTCACTTCCAAAGCCTTCCCTCTGAGGATGTCTCCAGCAGCAAGCGGCAGGCTGCTGCTCTTCCTCCTCTTGCTGACACACATATGCCGAGGGTGCTCAGCACAGGACAGAGCTCGCTCCTTTCACATGCTTCCTAAAACGCTGAGGGGAGGCCAGCGTGTTCTGAAGTACTACACACTGCTGCTCAGGTTCGGGCTAAAACATAAAAAATAACCTCATGCATCCAGTATGGAATAAGATGGAAATAGAGGAAGTATTTTAGGTTGATGCAACTAAAAATTCCCTAGGATTAATTGTGTAGGACGGTGAGGAAAGCTGACGGGGTGGAGTAGCTGCGGAGCCCTTTCCCTGCTTTTTGGCAGGGACAACAGCGATCAGCTGGGTTTAGTATGGTGCTGCACACACTAACCGAGTAGAAAATTGTTATTAGCACTAGAAAATTGCAGGTTGTGCAGATGGCTGTTCAGGGCCAATAAGCTGTGGAAACGAACACAGACACTGCGCTGGAGAGCACGCAGCCAGGCCAGTCTTTGTGCCGCAGCTCCGTGCAGACAAGGTGAACGGATGCTGTCTTCAGGAGCCGGGAGGACATTTCGTCACTCACAGGGGTTTCCAGCACTGCTGACCAGTGCTGTATGGGGCTGCCAGGCTTCTCTGAAGGCTGTGCTGGCCAATGAAAGGGTCAGCAACAGATCTCGACAGCCTGACAGTCCAACCTGTTCTGGCAAAGTTGTGTTTGTAGGGGAGCAGCTGACAGAGGGGACGCTTTTCGCTTTTCCTCTCCCCCTGAAAATGGACTTTCTGTTAACCCTGCTCTTTTCTGGAATGCCAGCAGCAATTGCTCACCTCTGGCAGGCCATCAGAAAGCCTTTAGGACTCCCATCGCGCTGCTGCAGCCATTTGGCAGAAGAAAAACATTTACAGGGAGGAAGTGCAGCAGCACCTCACAAATCACAGCGGAGGCTCCGAGACAAGAGCCGAGCGAGGAGCTGACGCCAGTGGGCTGGGAAGGACAACGGGAGCCCTGCTCTGGGTGGCCTCTGGCACAGGCTCTGCCGTGCAGCTGGGAGAGTACATCTCGGAGCAGCGGTAATTCATTTTTTGATCGATGCAGGAACTGCATGTGGAAACGCCATCGCTGCTTGGTTCACTCCTGCTGGTTGCATCAGTTCTGCCCTACAGGAGGCCACCTCAGCAGCACAAGCTGCCCAGCCTGAGGGATGCTGCAGGGAAGGGGAAGGGGAAAATGTAACACCTGAACCCCCACGTGCCTTGGGGCTCAGTTTTGGCCACTGTGCTGCTGCCTCTATCTGTTCCTTGCTGTTTCCAGCTTTCCCTGCCCACACAACCTGCTGATCCCTTATGAAGAGCTGCTTCTGGGAAAGAGAGGTGTTTGGGCTAGACGTAGAGATCTCTCTGTTTGCCACAAACAATTATGGGATGCAGAAAGGAGCGAGCCCCCAGTGGTGTGCAGCTGAGTCTCTGGCTGTGTCTGTTGACTTCTTCTGCGACCACCATAAACCCATTGTAACCACTCATCACCACAATTTTAGGTGGAGATAATACTTCTTTCTCTCTTCTTTGCAAGGATAATTTGTATAAAAAGCACTTTGTGTCATCTGGCTATTTTTAGAAGAACACTCTTAGAGCAATGCTGAAGACAAACAAAATGTACGTAAGAAACAGAAATCCTTTAAAATCATCCAAGAGCTCTCATCCCAAGATGTTTAAGTGGATTATGAAATCACCACTTTTGTCATCCTCCTGAAAATGAACAGACCACTGTGAGTTAAATATTGACCACAACTTTTGTGTCCCTCCATCCTGTACCTGACCCTGCCAATCTTCCTCATCCCACCACCTCTGTATTGAGACCTGCTCCCCCAGCACCAGTGTAATGAAACATGTTGTTATGTGTGGTGTAACAAGAAGAAATCCCAACTTTTCTCTTTCTATCACCTCCTAAACTGGTGTTTTCTCTCTGAAATCTTCTCATTTTGGTAGCTGATTTCTTCAAGGTATGCACAGCAGCACTTGCAAAGTGCCCTTCTTTGCAAAGCCTGCTCTGCTTTGACCGCCTGCTGATGGCTCAGAAGTAAGTGCTTACTCTCTTCATCTTTGGTCATCTGGCTTGTTCAGGGGACTTTACACTGAAGAACTTTCGATTGCTGGATTTAACAGCCCCCTGCAGCCAGGGATTAGCTTAGTGTCTCAGGTGTGAAAGCAGGAAGGAAAAAGGCTATCATAAGAGGATGAGACAGTGGGAACAAATGGTGAATTGTGCATATAAACACAGCTCTGAAAAGAGGTGGCAATTGCTACCTCTATTGCCAAACTGTAAGCACTAAGCATGGGATCCCAGACTTCGGCTATGATACTACACCCTGACTCATCCTCTAATTCAAACTCTCTTCAAACTCTCAGCGACAGCTCGCTGCATCAGTGGGAGAGGCCAGGGAGTGCAGGATTTGCCTGGTAAGAACCCAAGGGGAGATCCTCAGGCATAACAAATAAATAATAAAAATTCTAGACGAATGAGAACCACAGACACTTTTACTAAGTGGTAGGTCTGGGGCTACTGCTCTAAGTGGAAAGAAGGAGACCGTCAGTGAGTCAGACTGCTAAGCAGCAGTAAAAATGAAGGAAAGCAGAGCTTTTGTTCCCAGCCCAAGTAGCCCTACACTGGGAGTGCTGCCAAGAGCCTGCATGTTCCATCCTGCCTGCCTGCTACATGCCGTGTTTACAGGCAAGTGCTGGAGAAAAGCACACGGGGTAGGTTTTGAAGTGACATAATAATGGTATCCATCTCTATTTCAGTAGGTTTTGTAAGTAGATTTCAGGTACCAGGTGAAGAAATACGGCACTGATAGCCATACCCAAAGCTATTTGCAGTAAGAGAGATGCACACCAGCAGAGTTCAAGCCAAAGCACAGGAGCTCTGCACTCAGCTGATGGGCCTAAAATGCAGGGTGGTGATACCTGGGAAAGAGAAGAGTTAATAATTATGTAGGATCTAGCCACGGGTTTAGCATCCAGCTGTGTACAGGGTAGCAGCTGCAGGACGTTGTCATCGTTTCCCCTAGTTCCCTCACGGCTTGAAAACAGGCTGCTATCTTACTGATAGTAAGGGAAATTGTGATATTTTCAATTGCTTGACTTTTGGTTAGCTACCACACAACGTGAGGTGTTTTTTTCCTGTCTCTATTGAAAATATTGTTAGTGCGCACACATTGTCATGAACTCAGAACTTACTTTGATTTTGTAGAATTTGTGCCCTAATATAAGAAGGATTTTAATCAATGCACGACCCAAATAATTTCAATTATTTGTTTATTATGTGTGACTGAGGCTGTTACTCCCAAAACCCATGTAATGACTTCCTATTGTGTATACCAGATGCTTATTCTAAATTCATTCTTTGGAAGCCTTTATGGTGTTACTCAGCTTTAAAAGTAAGAATGTAGATTACTTACAACTAGAATTCTTTCCATGAGCTAAAATGTAAAGGTGATCATATACAGGACACACTTTTTCTCAAAAACCTGTTCTTTAAAATGACCTAAAATATATATACTTTTCCCCCTTCCCCCCTTTATCTTACCACTGCTCATTTCCTGTTCGTTTCAGTAGTTTTCTCAGCCATACACACAAAAACCATCTGTTTCTTGCATTTCTCATTCACTTCCATACCAGGAAGATTTGTATCCGAACAGTCTGTTGAGGCTTGATGGTAGTCTCCATTAAATTAAACAACAACAACGAAAAATAACAAGGGAAAATTCACCCAAAAAGCTGCTGTATTGTGAGGAGAAGTAGGGGCTGGCTCAGCTGTCAGTAGTTTCAGTACAAGACAGTGGTGGTGCTGTGGAAGGTGCTTGCAGAGGCTAACTTTAGCCCACTCAATCTAATCTCCCTGGCTAAATTAGGTTTGTACTCAGGCTTGCCCTCAAGAGGATCCTGTCCTTGCACTGCCTCTACGCAGAGCCTAGAGAGTTAAGGCTTACAAACAATACTTAACCTTTGTGGAGGTATCTGCAAACACTTTCATGACTTTCACAAACAGCCAAGGTAGGGCACAACAATGAAGTCACATTTCGATCTTTGTGGCATCTTCTGAGTACCACATGAAGAGGCAAACGGCGTTTAGATCAGTTTCACAGAAATTCAAATCAGTTTAAGGCAACAGAGCAGCTCAACCTTCCCACCTCACTTTCTTCTCTGCAGATCCCACTCGTTTATCCACATGCTCCACACCCACATCCTCAGACCAGTGCAGGTGCCTGTGCTGCTGCCCACTAAATCCATCTACGTTTAAACCAACCTCTGAGCACAGGGAGTCTTAACCTCAACTCTTCTGCTGCAACACATTTTACCACGTAGCTGCCTTAATCAAAACAAAAAAGGAGAAAAATAATGGAAAATGGAAGGAAAGACCAGTGTGGGAGCAGGAGTAAGCAGCCAAGAGTGGGTGGCTGGGATGTGATGCCTCTTCAACAGCACAGCCAGCTTAAAGTGTTTATAAAACTACAGCCTTTGTTTCTTCAGTGTCTTGCAGGACTGCATTTTGCTCCTGTTTGCACATATCAAGTTCCCTTCTGTACTCCCAACTCCACTCCATGCAGATTTATGCTCAGAGGTCAGAACAAGCCTGTTGGAGATAGCCATAACAGTTTGGAAAAGGCTGGCACTCACGAGTCTCTTAAAAGTCCTTAGTCAGGACTAGCAGTAAAGTTATTTGTATGTTGACTGAGGATTAATTTTTTAGTGCATTATTTACTTCAATGACTAGAATTTTGCCTTTTCTCTAGGTTTCAGGAATCCCTCTGGGTAAAGCTGCTGCCTTCTCATAACATTTGCAACATCAGAGCCTCAAATGCTTGCTGAAAAATCTCTTTTGTCTTTTCTGTGGCAAATTTTTCCAAGTTTGCTAAAATATTAAACTATTGTTTTAATATCCTAGAGGGACAAAGATATCTAGAATACCCACTGCACTTGTGACTGAAATTCAAAGCTCAACACAACGTAAATAGGCTGTCAGAGGAGACGAAGCACCCTGCTTATTCAGCTGCATCCTGCTCCTTGAAAAATTTTATTTTGCTGTGCAATTTTAATTATCCCCTTTGCAACAACAAGGAAGAGAAGAGAGAGAAGCAATAGAGAGCTAATGAATAAAAATCAAATTAAGGATTTGATTTTTCTGTGAGAAGGGCCTGAGGAAAGGTTTGGATGCTTTCACTGAACATTACGGATTTCCATGATAAACACCGACAGAATTAGTTAGAGATTATGTTCCAGCATGTCATTGACTTTCTACTCCTCATCTTCTCTCTCTAGTTCAATAGGTATGGAATTTTGTAAGGAAGTGGGCAGTAGTTAAGTGGAAATACACTGAGAACCTTGATGCTGAGACTGGGATTAATGCATAAAGGTGATAAAGGTCACACTGGTATGAATCCAGTTCCCAAATGTCTCTGAAGATGCAGATTCGGCTATCTGAAATAGAAAGCTAGGCAACAAATTTGGCTTCGATTCAGCTCTTTCAATGCTCTTCCCCTTTTGATTGTTATCACAGAATTGAGAATATTTCTTTATGAGCCTGTTCTACATTCTTACCTCTGTTGTTTTTGTAAGTATGCAAGTCAACTAAAATGACATCTCCTTCACGTAGCAACTACCCTTGTAAACCTCGCAAAAAGCAAGTTTACACCACCTGAAGAATCCCAGCTACCCCTTAGAGCAGTGAGAATGTGAGAAAAACAGTTCCATCATTGTTATTCAGTGTAGCCATAACCAGAAGAGAGGGCAGCAAGTAGAAACCCTGAACTAACTTTACCCTTGTCTGCTTTAAGATATGCCTCAGCTTGTTCAGTGTAGTGCCAATACTACTGTCATCATACATGTCAAGAGTTAACAGGTATTTTTTAAAAAAATTCCTATAAGTTTTTTAAAATGACGCCTTACTCTGAAAAGCAATAAATAAGGATGTTCTTAAAATTCATGCATCAAAATAGCTTTTTTTGGTAAATAAGTGTTTCTCCCATAAGTAGAAAACCAATCACAAACACAGTCAGAGATACTAAGGGATTATTTTTACCCGCCATTTACAAGAAGTTCTACATGTCAAATGAGGTCTTAACTATGCATCCCCATCATCTCTAAATTGTACTGTCAAATAATCCATAACCACAGACATTAGGCACATATTTATGTATCTCAAAAACTCCTTTGTGCAGATTCCAATTTATTTCACACCAGTTCATTCAGAAGTTATTCGAATTAATTCAGTAGAATCACATAAATCATAATGGCTACAGGGCTTCCTGTCTTTAAGGTCTGCCCTTGCTGATACCCATGCAACACGTTCTTTTCACTGAATCTGAAAGAATTGTGAGCAATTTGGTTACAAACGGAACCAGAATACACCTTGCTTTCTATGAGCTACTTCAGGTAGGAAAAGTCTAGCATTATCACAGGCACGAGTCTCTTGGGATTCTTCACTTGTGTTGTATAAAGAGAGTAGTTCTTTATTATTATTATTTTTTAAAATTTAGTTTACAGGCTTTCCCAAGGAACGTGAGTAATACCACCGCCATCCCACCCTGAAAAAGGCATGATATACAGGTAATAGGGGCAACTATTTACCACCATAGTTACATATTAATTGAAACCTACATCTTAATTTACACTGAAGAACCTTTTCTTCACAGATAAAGCGAGTGAGTTGTACCTACCTAAAGCCAAGAAGAACATATACTCATTTATGCATTACATGTCAGGCTCCTGGCACCCATAAAAGAAACATCTCCTCAGCAACAACTTGGGGTTCCTAAACTGTAGTAAACTCACACTTCAGCAATAGATGTTAATAAGAATATACAGCAAATTTCTTTCAGTCATTTATTCTAATTGATTTAAGGTCTCATTAATGTCTCTTCTGCCAAGTGTAAAAACATTTCAGAGTCAAAGAAATACAAGTGATCCCAACAAATCTAAATATATAGTCCATGGTACAATAAAATAAAATCACCACATTGTAGGGATTATCCATTTTATTTTCTTTAAAAATGGGTCAATGAAATCACTGTGCTCCAGGAACGCGCTAAAAAATTAACAGGACTTTTACACCATGTAGTCTCCCCCTTAACAAAGTTGCACATTGCTTATAATAATACAGATTGGATCTAGAATAATAGAAACATGAATCCAGTGCCCCCCCCCCCAAGCTATGCTGATAGCAAGTACATTCACAAACAAAACCCTCCCCCCAATTCTTTAAAACACCTGCAGAGTCCCATTTCTATGGCTAGCTAAAAATACTCCTGTTAAAATAGAAAAAGATTTTTCTACAAAAATCTGGGGAAAAGTCATGACATTTCTTCTAAATTGCTCTGCAGACAACTAAGTAAGATGACATAACAGTTTACCTACGACTTTCAGTTCCAGAATTTCACCAGCATTTTCACTTTCCTAAAAATAGTCCAACATTGCCACCATGTGGTCAGAAATGGGCATAGTTCACTGTGAAAGTGGCGTATGACTTCTCAGAGAAAATTCATGTCAAATACCTTGTCAGTAAGTGACCATGCTATAAGTAAAAAAGGAAAGTGAATTCTGAGAACAGAGACTTTATGCAGGAAAACCAATTCTAACCATGGGCCGCTCTAAGCAAAATAATTTAAGATATTTTTTGATTAAGTCTTCAGCATTGTGACTCTCTCATCCCTGAAGGCACAATCCGTTTCTGCCCACTTCTTTCTCAGTACAGCATGTACCTGACAACAAGCAAAATCTATGTGTATGCAAAGTGCCTAAGACCACTCGTTTCTTTAAACATAGCATCACTCGAAAATTTTGAAACCTTTTTCCTGGGATTCAGGAAATAACAGAAATTTAATTTAAAAAATCATCTTTCACATAGACTTCTTCATTGCCGCCTTTCTCACACTGAAGAGATATGCTTCATAAATAATATTTAAGAAGTTGTCATCGTTCTGAAAAACAAAACACAATTGTTACTGCAAGGCAGACATCCCTGAGTATAGATTTTTGTTTTGTTCTTTTTTTTTTCCTCCAGTTTTATGTACAAAACGCCTTTCAACCTTGCTCTGTCTTAAGAAGCGACCAATAGGAAGTCTATTTCCTTTACCAAAAATATATACATGTACTATTTCCAAGACTTTGAGGAACTACATGGGTATATAAATTCTGTCGTGGCAAGCATGAATATCTCTGTAAGTAGTAATGAATAGACAGAAAGCAGACATTCCAAACTCTCATTGGATTTGAGTATACTATTCTTGCATGATATTGCAGTGATTATACAACACTCTCATTTCTTCTCTTCTCATTTACCTAGGGATTTCCTTAAGTAGTTTCCCCCATTAGTTCAGCGATAATTCCAAGTATGTCTGAAGGAACAGTGAAACACCCTGGGTACACCAAATCCTACCTGAGCCAATCCTTGCACCTGGTTTAGCTCTTTTAGACTTAACTCTCCTAACTGATGCTGCTCCTTTTCCTCTGATGCTTGTTTAACTTTTGCCTTCTGAAGATCATTTTGCAAGAACTGGTCAACTCACATTAAGAGAGAAAGTCTTATGTAGCTTACATAAATATATGAAGATGATTAAAATCAAGATACCCCTTGAAGAAAATCATGAGCATCTGAGATTGTAGTTTTATACAACTGAAAATAACACCTAAACAATTGGCAATCAGCATCACATTTTTAGACTTTAAGTAATTTCCAGATAATGCAGTTAATCCTAACTATTATCAAGAACAGCAGGATCGAATATACATTTTACAAATACAGTTTCAGAATGCAGAATCTAAGTTTTCTTGACTAATTTCTTTTTTAACTTTATATATGGTTTTCCTACTATCCAGATATTCTTAGTATGTAAAGACAGGATAATGTGATATTTTTGGTTTTTAATTGCAAACTAAGAACACAGGAGAAAATGAGAAAAACCTCTGGTTTCTTAAAGATACTATTTTCTTTCTGGGTCTATAATTTAAACTGCATTTTAAGCGAGACAAATCAGAATTCCAATAAAGACTTTTATGTTAATGCCAAGCCATATAGGCACAGCTTTGGCCTACAAGTTGGACCCTTAAACCTGTGTCTCTATTCATTACGTGTTATAGCCAGTTCTTTAGCTATACAGCCTCTCCTCAACCTCTGCTCTTCAGGTATTCATCTCAGAGCAAGTCACAGAAAATAAATCATAATCATTCATACCATCTCAGAGCAGTAACAATCGTCTCCTATATGTTGACATGTTTTGTTGGATTTGAACCTGAATAACTGCAGCAAGAGGAATTTTAGCATTTGAAGTAGAGAATTATACTGAGTAGACTGAACTAGTATATTTTTAGGTTATCTAACCCATATTTTAAAGTTGCTTACACTTCCCATCTTAGTTTCTTTCACTGCTAAGCTGCATCTCTGAAGTGTCTGGCAGGTAGAATAATCACCCTTTATTTATCCTTAGCTAAAAATATAACAGGTATCTCTCTGGCTCATAGGCCAGCCTTATGAAGCTTTCAGTCACTTTTATCCTTTTCCTTCAAATTTACTATCTTTCCTGATCCCCAAACTACGTTCATTAATCAAAATGCAGTTAAGCCAGCAGTGTGCAAAGAGAGGTTACTACCTCCCCTGTATATGTCATAGTGCTCCATTAACGCACAGCCGTAAGTAGCACAACTTCCAGCATATATTTTAATTATCCATTTAGCCTCTAGACAGATGGATGCAACTGATTAGGTGTCCAGGTGCTTAGAGCAAAATAGGAATAAGGATTTAAAGCAAAGCAGAAGAATTCCTGGCATTTTACCTGGATCAGGTGTAAAAGTGTTTCTTGCAGCTGTATCTTTGTCATTGAGCTGCTGTTGACCACAGCTGGCTCTGGGGTTTGCAGCGGCAGGAGAAGGCTGGCTGAGCTAGCAGCAGGTTCTTGGTTTGATGCTGCTAACCGCCCACTTTCATTTGCTTTTGCTGGAGTAGGTGTGGACTGAGTGAACACCATTGGGGACATCAACAAAGTAGGAGTCACAGTGGCAGGAATGCGCTGAGGTGAGATTACCTGTCCATATAAAAATCAAGTAACCAATTAACTTATCTAATTAATTCCAAAGGAATTAAGATGATTAAAACTGCAACAGGTACAGAAATTGCTGGAGATTGGTCCAGTTACATGAAACTCTTGTTCAGGACCCCTATATGGTCCAATTCCCAATTAAAAGGTCTTCCATCCAACTCGCAGTAAAACGTAACAATGGATTCAAATATGATACAGTCTGATAGGCAAATAATCTGAGTACAGGAGCATTTTATAACAGAAATCAGGCCACTATTAAATAATCAGCATTCTTAGAAAATGCAGACGTAAAGTTTTCCACATAGGGACAGTAAGTCCTTAAGTTTGATCTTCGAGAATATGCTTGCCTACATACAAATACCAATATTAAAGACTAATCTTTGTACCCAGTACTAGAAAGCATTTGCTAACTGTAACTTTCAGATTACTTTTTATATGTGGATACACACATATGTATGTACATATAAGCACACGTATATACATACAAACACACACTCACATGTCCTCCTTTTATATAAGGAGAGTGGAAAAGAAAACAGGTAAGTGATTTATAAGAGCTGCAGTGAGCTGGTGGCACTGTCAGAAACAAAACTGACTCCTAACCAACATTCAGCTCAGAAAGTCAAAAAGGCCCTAAAAGAGAAGGAAAACCCAGATGCTGCTGTAGTTCTGCAAGTTCTCTCTGTGTCATATCCATGCCAACCCGCAAATATAGATGTCAAAGAATTTTTATGTTTAAATTCTGTGATACATCTTGCAACTCTAAAACATGCAGGACTGATCAATAGTAGCAGATATAACATATGACATAACAAAGTTTATTCACTAAGTTCGTAGATGTTGGAGCTTTCTGCATGTAACTAGTAATAAATCCTCACCTAATCAGCCATCTCCTCAGTATTCAAGTACCCAATCTTCAATTTTTTTTTGTTCCAAAGAACAAAAGGTACAAAGAAATTCCACCATGCTTGGAATTGAAGCATGATTTATTGCTGCTCCATGAAGGTAAAAGCCTATAGGAGCACTCTACTTTGTGTCCCGGATTTCAAACATTGCAAGAAAAATTAAAACTAAGGAAATAAATCTGAGGTTGATTTCCTAGGTAGGCAAAACAATGTAGTTCAATATTAAAAAACATTTTTGGGGGTAGCTCTTCTTACCCCTAGTTGAATGCTCTACACGAGACGTTTCTGAATAATATTAGTTTGGCTGCAATATAAAAGATATAGAAAGAATCAATGAGCATCAATGAGATCTCAGGTTCATTTATGCTAAATTGAAGGAAGCAAAAAGACTAGGGGCCTGGAAAGACTCACGTATATAGAAAGCATGCAATATGCACCTTATGCGAAAATCTTCAAGTTCGCTTTTAAGTTAATATTTTTTCTCAAATACAGAGTACTACTTAGAAATGAAACTCTCTACCCACAGCTTTTTTTCTACCCCATGACATGCAAAATCATCAAGTCTGCCTTTCAAGTTCCTGAATGAGTTAAGATATTCCTAACTTATTGCAGGTTTGCTTCCAAAACAGTAAGGTAGTATGTACGTTTGTGCACCTATGCTTCAAAACCAATGTTCATTTTAAAAGAAAACCATCACAAGTCCATAGAGACATACTTCTGCAGAGCGAGACCTTCAGGCTGTGCACACATATTTTCCTGTAAAAGTACCCGTGGAAGACTGGCTGCTTCCAGACACTTACCGCAACACTTCTGATCTACTCATCCATGCAGCTCATGTAACTCCTCTTTAATTTACCTCAAGTGAAACTGGCAGGGTTAGCTTAAACCAGTTGATTTTTCCTAATGGGATTTAAAGAATGCGTATACAAACTGCCCTGCAAGGGTAGGAACCTCCAGCAAAGGAACGGTGCTGAGCAGCTGGAAGAGATAAGGTCTGTCTTATACTAGTGAGACAGTTTAAGACAGACTATGTCAAAGACCTAAATGACATGTCCTTTGAAATCAAAGGACACTTCTCCCTAGTCTGAGACAAATAAACAAAACCTGAGACAAACCACGTTCTTAGTACTAAATGGTTACTACTGTCAAACACACGTCTGTTAAACCACAACACATATATCAAATATTATTTGCTTTTCCTGGATAAAAACAGCTTTTTGGTAGAACTTGCCAACCATATGGAAGCTATATGGAATAAGCAATATTGCCATCTACTGGTGACACAGCTAGTGTCTACAGGTTACTGCTATACTTGGAGCATTTGCCTCAGGAGACAAATAGAAAATACAGGCGTTTTTTCAGTGCATACTATTTGGTTTTGTGTTCAAACATTAAAATGTACTTTTTTTTTTTTTCCTAAGAGATTGTGCTCAAAGCTTCTGACACTTAACAAGCTTTTACATAAACAGGATGGTTGCTTTTTAAAGCATAAAGGCAAAATTTCAGTTCAGATTCAGAGTTCAGATCACCTTTAGCCACTTGGACAACTGATGCCCATGAGGAAATGTGGGACGCTAGAGTGACATTACTAGTGTAATTCCTATAGCAGCAAGCTCTTGCTGCATGCACTGAAAATGCTCTGTAGGAGCATATGGCCGTCAAGCCAATCTTTTAGCTTTGAGCAATTTTTCACAAGACATAACAGCCCTTCCAAAACAGTGCTGATCAACTCCTTTCTCACAGAATCTAACCCGAGTTGCTTGTGGGTTGCAGCCTCCCTGGATTACTTCCAGCTTTATCAGGTCAATACTTAAATCTCTGAGTCACTAACAACAGCGTAGCAGTCTACCACCAGTTGTGCCATAATGAAGTAAGAACAATGAAAACTGTGCAAGATAATTGTTGCAGCACATAGTATACCTTCTCTGAAGCACAAATGTTCACTACGATATGTTTGATATTCTTCATGGCTGCTGGCAGCTAGACAGAATTAGAGCTGACAAATTCTCCTAACACTATGAACTAAGAAACGCATGGATCTCCTGTAATGGAGACTGGGACCTGGTGCGTGGATCTCCTGTAATGGACACTGGGACCTGGTGCTGCTTCCCACATGTGCACAATTCCAGGCGCATCAGGTGCTCCTCTGGACCATCAGCACCCAGTGGATGCTGTGGGCCTCTCACTCATTGTAGGGCCATTATTTAGAACTAAGAACATTTTATCTAGGAATGGTTCAGGAACTTTAAAGACAGCTGCTGTTAAAGCACTATATATATATTATATATATATATATATATATTATATATATATATTAGCACTATAATGCTAATGTTAACGTTGCTTTGTCTCTCCCAAGTATAATCCAAACAATTTTTATTGATGCTTAACTACAGAATCTTAAATTACTTTTCAAGACAAGTTTAAAATAGCTACTGTATTCCTCCTGCACACGTTTATAATCTCATGATGAAACAGCAGTTAAGATAATAGGTATCTTTGATGAGAGCATCATATCATTTTAGCTACTATGTACCATACACTTGTTCAGAGTACGTAACATACTAGGTAGAAAACACATTTTTGATGGAAAATGCTCCAAGAAATGAGATAAGTGGTAAGCAATGTAAGTGGCAAGCAATATAAGTGGCCTTCTGAAGAAAAGATAGATTTGTGTCAAGGTTATTGCAAGCACTTTTAAAACTAATTCTGATTAACATAAACTCTTAAGCACGCATGTATCTATAATCAGGATAACTTATGCTTAATACTAAGAACATGTTTAAAAGCCCATTGCAGATTAATGCTTTTTTATTGCATCCTAAGCACGCGTTACTCATCATCTGCATAAAGAATACTTCTCAGAATAGGGCTGGCACCAGAATGAATGCTTCCGAGTATTATTCCTTAGTTTGCTTTTTTTGTTGTGTGTTTTTTTTTTTTTTTTGTAACTGGTCTCTTCCTCTCCACGTGGGAGATCGCAGTTCTTACACCAGATGGAGATGCAGAAGCCAATTTAAAATTGGACTTGTAATGTGTCAATTGTGCAGAACACTATTGCTTTAATTTTCTTAGCACTGCTGATGGATCTGGGATGTTCCTTTAATGTGATTTTTCCAAATAACAAAGACACTGTCCAGATACATTTCTATTCCTGTCAGACTTTTTAGAATTTGCTTTTTCTGTATGCTAAATTACAGTAAAAGATGCAATACCAAAAGATAATTACGGAGAACAAACCTTTTGCTGCATTTGTCATCAGAATTTGCTTTGATCAATTTTGCATGAGCATGTGTGGATATATTTGTGCCAACTCAATTTCACTCAAATGTCTGTCTGCAGGCATGGCAGCACTTAAAGCCTTCGGTCTACAGCGAAGATGTAATTATAAAAAGATTAATGTTGGTTTTAAAAGTTTCAAATTTTTACCTTCATTTTTTTTTCATATGGCTAATTCATTGCATTCTACAGAAATAAAGACTCATTCCTTCATTGCCAGGTTTTTGTTTTGTTTTGTTTTGGGGGTGGGTGCATTCCTTCCAGATTGCAGAGCTTTAGGTGTCCTAAACAATGCTTAGTCACACGTTCATCATTTTTATTCTATGTATTAAGTCTTACAAACAACGCTAAATATGTCAGAAAAACTGCACCTAATACTGTTTTATAGCAGCTGTGGCTGTGTCAGTAAAGTCATTCCAAGGCAATCCCAATCTTCTTGGTCTGCTCACAGCCTTGCAAAAGGGGACTAAGAGTCTCTTTATTTTTTTTACTTGTTTGTTTGCTTGTTTTTTTTTCCTGTTTTGTTTGTATGTGTTAAAGCAAAATTGCAGCAATAATCCCAGTGGATGATGCTTCTTCCACTGAAAATTGTTCTCTTCTCTCAAGCTATTGTTCTATTTATACTCAAGCAGTAAAATTATTGGAATTGCAGTACCAGTCAGACCTCTAATTCCCTTTCCATATTGCAACTAATGCTGGAATCAGTTTCTTTTTCAAATATACACAAAGTCATTAACCTCATCAGCATCGATATGGATTTTTCATTCGAAAGTACAACAAGATTTCTGCCACTTTTTATTCTGCGTACTGGCTTATATCCTGGCAATTGCCTCATTGCACTTTTACCTTCAAAGTAGGAATGTCTTATGCCTCCATGCTACGCATATTTACCAGTGAATCAGAAAATTTTTTTCACTTATAGCAGGCAAGTTCCATTCCCCATGAAAACAGTAGATTATTGTGACTCTGGATCCTCTTTCTTTTCCTTAGGACTCCACTGGAAAGTCAGATTACCATCCGTGAGCAACCAATCCTGAATAATTTTAGTGACTAAACCACGAAACACTCTTTCACACAGATTCAACATCATACTAGTTTAATTAAAAGAATAAAAATAATGATAGCTATTTGCTCTATCAAATTCATTTTTCCCTGACCTCTCTCATGGAATTAGAAATTTTGACCTGTCAGTGTTTGTGCTCATGTGGCCCTTAATTGTTAAATGGCTGTTTCAGCCTCCTCAGGTGTAGAATAACTTTCTAGGAATAAGGAGGATATTGAAGCATTCTGTAGTTTTTCACTCCTCAGTAAAAGTAGAAGAGCAGCTTTTGAATTTTATGCTGAAAAGATGAATAGTTTATCATTTGGGTAAGTAACTTCTAGACTGCTTTACAATGTCAGACTCCAACACAACATAATGCTTGTGGATAGTCTTCCACAATAAAGGAAGTTAAAAGGGGCTTGCATGTTCATCTCCCCAAAAGACATAGGAAGACATTCAAGTGTGGAAGCTCCTACAAAAAATGGAATTGTAAACAAAGATATTAGTTGTCTAGGATGGAGGACTTTGTAATTGCATTTGAGGTTCTCCTGAAAAATAGAAGAATGTACTCTTTTGAGACACAATCTCTTGTCATATCCTGATTTTTCTGTGACACCAATCTTAGGGTCACAGTCAACAGAATTCAGGGTTTTGGGGGATTTTTTTTTTTTTTTTGAAGACATTCAGATACAAGGCGACTTTTCAAAACAATACATATCAAGTGGAAAAACAAAACTACTGAATAACTTGGAGTAGCTGTTATGGTACAAGGTAATTCAGCAATATAAAAATACTTTCTAACAGTAGTTTTTTGAAGTAAGTGTCCTTTTAGCAACTGGCATACAAAGAAAAGCATACCTCCACAGAAAAACTTGACTAATTTTATAAGAAAAAACATTATTAAACCCAAAACATCACACTCAATTACCTGCAGTTACTCACAACAGCCTGAGACAAAGTATGGCAACTGAAAACTAAGCGACTTTTCGAAATATGTCTGGATAAAAAGCACACACACACACACACAAAACAACAAACAAACAAAAACTAATTTTTGGTCATTAGTGATGTACAACAGACATACCCCTTCGTATTTGCAATAATTTACAATTAGTAAATCAGAACTTACTTGATGTTGTTCTTAAATTGTCACTTGCAAAATGAAAAATGCATGTTAGACAGCAAAATTTAGTAAGGCAGAAACATGAATATACTGGCCAAAAGAAACATAGAATAGCCTTATAAAGTTCAAGTTTAGAAAGCTGCTATTTTTTTTTTTTTTTTAATCTGAACTTGCTTACCTACCTGAAAGAGAGAGTTTTGTTTTTCTGTACCCGGTGCCTTTTCTATCCAGGAATCCAGTGGTTTCAGTGTACTGGTGTTCTGAGTAACAACAGGAAACTTAGCTGCCAATGTTGGTCTGCTGGATACATGCAACTGCTGTTCTTGTTGCACTATATGGAGCTTTTTCAATAGCTCTTGAGGTGATATCACCCCAGAATTGGCTGACTGATTGCCAGAGAGAGAAATTGGCTGTCTAGGAAGTTTGGGCTGTTCTTTACCAAGTGTCTGAGACTCTAAAGCCTGACCTGGCAGGGTACCATTGAAATATACCAAAGGTGGCTGGGTCATATTATTTATCTGTGCTGCTGGTGCTCCAACAGCAGCAGGAGTCCTGCTGAACACAGAAGCTGTTGAGTTCACAGATCCTGTTGCACTGGGATCCATTTTCGTCACTGAACCTGACTGACTCTGCAATTTCTGTAATAAACTCTGAGTACCAGCAGCATCCTGTACTACATGAGATGTTGCAATACCACGAGAAGTCACAGGTTGGAAAAGTCCTGTGAAAGTCTCACCCACAGGGTGGATATTGCCATTTTCACAGAGTCGGTTCTCAGGAAACTCAGCAAGTGGGTGAAGGTCTGTCCCACGCACCATAAGCTTTTGAATGGCAGGGCAAAGCTGTTTCTCTGCACAGGGAGAATGTCTGCTAGGTTCTTCGTAGGAGAGTGAACGTACCACACCCTGCCTAACAGGAAGGTTCTCTTGATGCTGTTTATTAAGAGGTTCTGAGACATCTGTTTTTTCTTGTTTTCCAAACAGCGCTGTCAAAGACAAGTGTTGTGGTTCAGGATCCACGTTCTGTGAAGGGACAAAGAAAAGAAGTAAACATAGTTGTCTCATGCATGAAAAACCACATTAAGTGGAGACAATATTTAGCCAGAAGTATTAAAGGAAAAGCCAAGAAAACTGCTCTTTTCTCCCAAGAGAACTTTTAATAGTTCTGTCACATCATAAGGGCAAGAAAACAGTTGTCAAGCTGCTAATGTGGGAGAAAACCAGTGAATCTGAAAGATAGCAGTGGTTTCACTTTAAATACCATGAAAGAGCATCTTTCCTTTCAGTCATCCATACAATATTAATAAGAGACAAAAATTTCCCCTTGTACAAAGTAGGGCCACTCTTAACGCATCTCGCTCTCACAGTTGACTGAATTCAGCTTTTAGGATTTTGCAATGTGATGCAGTTTGAAGATATATCAAAAGACTTTATTTAGATTACCTGAATTCCCTTGAAGGCAAAGAACACAAAAAATGTGGTTCAGCAATTGATCAGACCGGCTTGGGATCAAAGCAGCACCCCAACATCGAAAGACTAGTGTTTTTTCCATTGCATGAGGACAGTCTATCTGTAATTTAAGTGCTTCTACGTCAGATGGTGGGGATGGGAGCAGATTTACAAAAATAGGTTTGTTTTGCATTAAAAAAAAAACTTTACTGTGGTTTCACCTCAAGTTCTTGCACTGACCTCCCAACCTAAGTAAGTATTCCTAGTTTACTACATGATTACAGTGACACTGGTCAGAAGACAATGCAAAACGCTTTACCTTGTTTTGCTGAGATATTCGTTGATGCTGATTTTCACTAGGCTTCACAGGAATTGGTTTGATTAGGTTGGGGTTGTTACAGATTGCAGAGGAGCTGGTTATTTGTTTTGGCTCCGAACAGGTCTTACACTGAAACAGAAAAGAAGTATTTTCTAGTTAAGTGCAACAATATTTTTTCCCTTATTTTTCCACCACAGTAAAATCCAGACATAGTTAGGTAGTCACTAACCAAAAATAACAGTTGTAACACTGACTATGAAGTGTTACGCCATTGAAAGAACTATATCTACAAACTAATTTTCTAAAACCACAAAGCATATGTAAAAATAAACACTTCATTCCAAGATTTTCTGAGTATGAGGCTTCCTTTAATTTAAATCTCAGTTCTCATCTTTTGCTTTTCCTGCACTTAACACAAAATCAATCTGACAACTCAGAAACCAAGGAACCAGGCATGCTTTTCCTGCATCAGTAGTCAGCTAGTCCTTCAACAGCCTTAAGTAGTTTAGATGCATAAAGGATTTATGTGCACTCGAAGAACATTTAAAATGCTTTTTACTAAAAACTGAAATTCTAACTCAAACTCTTCTATATAAACATTCCACAATTCGGGAACTTGCATACCCACATAGAACAATAATTACAGAGTTAATTAAGTGGCCAAATTGGTATGTTACCTTATTAAACATGACAGGATTAAAAACTGTATTTATAAAGTGATTGGCAATCAGAGACAGATGAGTAAAAGTCAGGGACACGGAATGACTGATGTATGAAGAGAGAAGGGCATAATTCAGAAAGAATGTGCAGAAACACCGTATGAAAGAGAAATGGAAAACATGAATAAGTCCTATTTACGCTGTAGCAAAAATAAGGATATAGTCAATGAAAATAGAAAACAATGGGTATACAAGGAGTGCTACTGTCAATAGAAAAGAAATAGTATGCTGGAAGTTGTTGTCGTTAGGTATGACTGAAACCAAGAAATGGAGAAGACCTTCTTTTTTAAAGAGTTACTTAACAAAAATCTAATACTATTTAGCAAGAATATTCACTATTAAGTAACCGAATTTGAAGGGCTCAAAATTTTATGCCTCGGGACTAATGACTGGATAAGGAATGATCAGTTCCAGTTTCACACCCCTTCCAGCTAAGAGCCCCATCCTGTGCATCACTGAACTCTGCTACGATTTGGATACAAAGCAGAGCCACTGCTGTCTGGATATAAAAACATCAGTGCCCTCTCCAGAACCTTCCGAGAAAAAATCCTTAGAATTCAAATATATTAGGTGAGAAAATAATTACTTCCTCTATTCCCCCAAATATATCAAACTTACTGTTAAATCCATTTCTAATACGTACCACAACAAAAAATACACACTGGTTCCAGGACTGTTCAGTAAAACCAAAGCTGAATCCTTGAAGGGACTCAAGGGGTGCTGTCCTGACAGGGTCCTGGGGAGGTGCTCAGTGCCTTTTTGCAACATTTGTGCTCAGGAATCCCAGGCCCTTGAGACTGGTGGGAAAGTTTGGAGTGATGAAGACTTACCCTCAGCACTGGAAGACCAGGTTAGGGAGCATGTGGAAAAACAAACAAAAAAAAGGACACAAGTCCATGGAGCCTGTAGGAATGCACCCTGAGAGCTGAGCTCGTGAGACTACTCTTGATTAGTTTTGAAAGGTAATGGTAGCTGAGGGAGGTTCCTAAGGACTGGAAGAAAGCAAGTAGTGCTCCTGTCTTCAAGGAAGGGCAAGAAAAAGAATTTGGGGAACTTCAGGCCAATTTTCCTCACTTTAATACCTGGGTAGTTGATGGAGCAAATCCTCCTGGTAGACATTTCTAACAAACACGTTAAGGACAAGAAAGTGTTTGGGATTAGCCAGCATGGATTTAGAAAGGGGAGATCACGTCTGATCAACCTGATAGCCTTCTACAGTGAGATGGACTGGCTCAGTGGATGATGGGAAAGCAGTGGATATTGTTTATCTTGACTTTGGCAAAGCCTTCAACTCTATCTCCCATAATGTACTCTAAGAAAAAATGATAAAATGCAGGTTAGATAACTGGAAAGTGAGGTGGACTGAAAACTGTCTGGTCTACTGGACTCAAGATATGTTTGACATGAAGCCCAACTGGCGGCCAGTTGCTATCATGTATCCAAGAACTCGATGCTTGGGTCCATACTGTTTAACATCATTAATGACCTAAATGATGCAAGAGAGGAGGCTTGTAGAGGACATAAAATGGGAACATACAGTTGACAGACCAGATGGTTGTGCTGCCATTCACAGGAACATCATGAATTTCAACAAAAGGAAACCAAGGAGGAATAACTGTATGCATCAGTACAGGATGGGCCTGACTGAAAAGCAATCTTTCAGGAATGTACCCAAGGCCCTTGCCAGACAACAAGTCAAACATGAGCCAGCAAAAGAAAGCCAACTGCATTCTGGGCTGCATTAAGCACAGCATTAACAGCTGGTCAAGGGAGGTGATCCTTCACCTCTACTCAGCACTGGTGTGTGCTATGTCTGCTGAGTAATGGAGTACTATGTCCAGTTCTGAGCTTTCCAAAACAAGGAGGATATACCAGCAGAAGTCCACTGAAAGGCTATGAAGTTGTTTGAGGGAGTAAAGTATCTGTCATGCCAGAAGACCCTGAGAGAGCTGGGACTGCTTAGCATCCAGGTGAGAAGACTCAGGGTATATTACTGTGTACAAAATACCTGATGGGAGGCTGTAAAGACAGCCAAGCCAGACCCTTCTGTCCACTGAAGACAAGAGGCAATAGGCAAAACACAGAACATACAAAATTCTATTTAAACTTAAGAAAAAACTCTACTGTAAGGATGTTCAAATACTAGAACAGATGGCCCATAGAGATTGTGGAGTCTCTGTCCATGGAGATACTCAACACCTGAATTAACATGGATCTGGGCAACCTGCTATAGCTGATACTGCTTTAATGCAACGGCGCTGGACAACACTGGCTCCACAAGTCCCTTCCAACCTCAGCGATTATGCCAGTCTCTGCCCAAAAATCATTTTATGGGTGTTTGATCAGTCTCAGACTTCTGCAGTGAATTTGATTCAAATGTTGCTTTTAGAAATAACTTTAACACATGCACCAGACAATCATGCCACAGGGTGGTCTGCTTTTCAATTTGAGTAAAAAACAAGCACCTGTATCTTCTTTCCAGCTGTACCCCTACTGCATAATGCAAGAAACAACCTCAAGCACTAGGTTGGAAAAAATGAGTAAAAAGTACTGACTTTGCCAGCAATGCAAAACCGAATTTCAGTTAATACAAAATCGCATATCAAGTGCTTCTTCATGGCTAATCTGAGTAGACCGCATTAAACATGAAAATATATTTAAACTCAGCTATATTTTTCTGCTCTCTGGAAAAAAAAAACATAAAGTATTTTCTTAGGTTCTTGGTTCTTCAGAGCTTACATGTTGTTATCCTTGAATTTGAGGAACTTTATTTTTTTCCTCCACCCTTTATTGTTATTTCCAGGCAGTTCGCAAGGACTCGCAACAATATCAGCCTTAGTATCGAGCTTTTAGCAACTCACTAACATTTTTTTTTAAATACACTAGGACAAATGACTGAATTATCCTTAAACCACTTTCTTACCTCACTGTCTCAGTCAATTTCTGACTGGTGACTTTTGTTGTCTCTTATTCGCTTAATGACAAATAGGCATCTTACCTAGTTAATTATCAGATGAAAGTTTTTTCATAGTTCAAATTAAGTGCTTCCTGTAGCCACTATTTGACCTATATTAGAACAAGTGGAGATCATTTTCTTTTTTTAGTTCACACATAGCCTAACTCATTATGTTGTTACATAGGACAAACACACACTTAGTAAGATTAAATCTTTTCTCTCCTGAATTTTCTCTTTCTACAGGATGCTGCCTTTTCTTCAATATGCCTCCTTCTCATTGACATTTTTCAGCATAGCTTTTTGGGGAAAAATCATATAAAGACGTATTTAAACTTCTTCAACATGACAGATAACATACTCTTGTATATTTCATTATGAGTTCAGCAGAATTTAAATGCATTAGGACCTTATTTCTCCAGGGTATTTTAATAGGCTGAATTCTTCAGAAACCATAAGTACTTTAGATGCCACTGCCATACTTTACAGGATGCCAGACCTAAAGTAATACAACTGAGGAAAGCAGTAGTAGAGTTCAACGTTTACCACCATTAAGAACATTAAATTCCTCAGCAAAATGAAAAAATACTAACTATACACAAAGGTGTATAATGAATGACTTGAACCTGACTTGGTATCATTCCCATGATTTGCTAACATGACTAACAGGCTGGCATCTGATATAGGGATGCATACTGAAGAACAGTACACACATACACTGTGCTGATTTCAAAGGAACCTGTAGCTATTAGAGCTTAAAATATAAGGTCATTTTGGCACACTAGTAGCATGGCCTAGCTGACAAATAAATTAGGCAGCATGACATTTTAGCCACTGTTGCATGGACAGATAAGGAAAGATATCATCTGCCATCATCATCAACAAACAGCAAAAAGAAGTATGAAAGAAATGTCAATATGTTCTTTAGTCCTAGAACCAGCAGAGTACTGATCAGCTAAAATACTTGATGATTACTACATCTTGCTTCACAGTTCAGTCCTTTAGTCATGTACCTTGTTCAAAGCTATGCTCCTACAAAGGATGCGTAAGGGATTAAAAGGTTTTAAGATCAAGTGAAAGAACGGCTAAGCAATATTTAAAAGACACATGTGAAGAACATTCATCATAATGAACAAAACACCACTGAGGATGTTTTAGGCAAGTCTGGTATAGTCAGAGACATTTAAGGCAAACAACTGTTCTATGTTGTAAGATTTCATAGTCCACCTGTACAATATGCTCAAGCTGAACAGGATGTTGCCAAAAGGAAGGACAATGGACAAGCATGGGACCAGAGCAGCACAGATTTCCTGACACAAATTCCACATCATATCCTCATGTCATGCTCTGTAGGAGAAACCTGACTGAGAAACGTGAGTTGCAAAGACCTATCAAGTACAAAAAGGAGATGCTAGAAGGCCTGATATGAGTAAAGAAGGTTGGCCAGTACTTGATAGGACTTAGTAGAGCTTTATAGATAGATGGTTATGTTGAAAGCAACATAGAGAATTTCAAAGCTGCTTGAATTCAAACGCAGTTAAGAAGCTCTGGAAATGTGGGATTTCAATCTAGGTGATCTAAAGGAGCCACAAGGAAACATTATTGAACAGACAAATGAAAATGCACAAAGTGCTCTCAAAGACAGACACTGGAGAGGACAGCAACCACCTCAAAGCAAGCAGTAGCAGAAAGGATTTCCAGAGCCCTGCTTAAGTGAGACATTCAGACAAAATTCAGACTGTACAAGAATAGCAGCACACAGTCTGTGTCATCCAGCCAGAGTATGGCACAGTGCCCTCAAGAAAGAGCATCCTTCTGGGGAGGTGATAAGGTACTATCCAGTCTTTCATACAGTTAACAAACCGAAATCTAAGAGGACACCTGCCATCTTAGAAACTATATTTCTGTTCAAGCAGGGCAGTACCACTGGAACTTTTTGCTTGAAGACAGTGAAAAAGCAGTCAACAGAAATAAACGCCCAGAGGCCATGCGTGCCCTATCAGAAATTATGTTCTTATCAAACGTCTGTGTGTCTTCAGTAATGAAGCAGGAAGCTTCAGTTACTCTGGTCTTATCAACGAGACAAAGGATGTTCCCCTAATACAACCTCTAATAGACCAAAGGACAGTGCATTAAATGGGTGATCATTAATGGACTTATCCTAGGACTTGCTAGTTGAGCAGAATCCCTTAGATGCTTCAAAATTGATGTTCTTACTTTATGGTTCACAACACTTTAAAATATCTTATTTTATGAAGCCACACAGAATTCAAAAAGGAGAACAACATAATTCATAACTGATCTCAACACGTTAGCAGTGTAAGTTGTAAGACGTGTGCTGGCAAGGAAATACTTGTTATAAAGCAGCCAAAAAGCACGATTGCTCTGAAACATATTGACATAAAATACAAAAATGGCTGTCATCGCCTTTATTTCTCATGCCCTTCCTAGTTTTGTGTTACCAACCATACAAGAAAAAACACAAATCCAGTTCTTAAGAAGTCTGATACTCCTAGCACACATGTCCTGGACAAGGAGGAAGTTTTCCCGTTATTTCCTTAGTAATCACTCATATGCAGAAAGATTAAAGATGAGGTAATAAGCAAATTTGCTAAATATCTTATCTGCAGAAAAAAAAAAATCAGGAAACTATTAAACAACAGATCTTCTAGAATCTTTTCCTGTCTTGATTTGCTATGTGGTCATGTAGAAGTGGAAGGTAACTTTTTAAAAATGCACTACATCCATCTCATAGTATCTGAAGACAGCCTAATATTTTCCAGTTTTCCATTTACAGTATTTTAGGGGTATTTAATGAAATTATTTTATGAAACGTTTAAGCAATCGAATCACACTCTTAGTTCAAGATTTCATACTGGTCCAGTTTTAAAACATAACAATATACTAGGATTTGGAAGTATTTGTTGATTATAATACATTAAATCCATTGCATTATTACAGAAAATATGAAGGTCCTAGCTTCGAAAGAAGCTATACCAACGTGAAAAAGGCATACATTTCACCATAACTCAAATATTTATTATCTTTCTGAGGATCTTATTAGTAGCCACATTTCAGAAAAAATAACTTTTTCCTCTCTTTAGATTGCTTAAGACATATGTATTTCTAGCCTCAAAACACTTATGTAAGGAGCTTTATTACTGCATGACAACACATATGAAATACAGGAAACAGCAGTAGGAACCTGCAGGCTCTGAAACAATTTGCAGCATATATATGAATGGTTAAAATTATTAGACTTTTATTCCCTAAAGTAAAGCATTTTTGATTGCTCAATAATACAGAACATTATTAGTCCATTAGTTACTTCTTTGTTTAGAAGCTTCAGAAGACCAAAGTAGCACATGGGTTGAAATCATGCTAGGTTTCAACCTTTTCATTTCCTTCCAGTAGTGTCTGAAGTAGAGAACAACCACAACAAAAATGGTAATTTCTATGTTCGATGTTTTCCCTAAGGTAAATTATTCGTGCAAACCACAGAAACTAGTAGCAGGTTTGAATACTTCGCCCAAAAAGAGGACACAACTTTCAGGTACCATTCAATAAGCAATAAGCACAGGAGCCCTAAGAGTCAAAATGAAAGCAAATTTACACTTGTTCTTACCCCCTAGCCTCCAGCAAATAATCAGTCACATACATGTTCTCCTTTAACAAGTTCTTATTGACAACATTCATTTCTTTCGAATCTTTAGAAAATTCTGACAAAAAACTTTTTATACCTGCTGCTCTTTCACAAAACAACAGATTACGCTGTCATTTTCACTGAGTAAAATTATTTTACAAAAAATCTTTTATGTTCTAAAATGTGATGCTAATTTACTCAGACTTTACAGTATCACCAAAAACAAATGTCCTCATTTTATAGGTAGCAAATCTCACCTTGGTATACTCATCTTTGGCCTTGGTAAGCATCCGTAAGATATCCACTTCTTTGTTATTAGCAGAATTCATGATCATTGGGGACACTCCTGTTCCTGTGCCCTGCTGTGCTTTGAATTGTTCCTGCTGAGTTAGGCTGAAAGTAGGAGACGAGAGAAGAATATACAAGACAAAACAAAAACAACAACAACAACAACAAAAAACAAACCATAAAATATAAAAAGTTTAACTACAGCTACTTTACAATAACTAAGAAAACAAAACACCCCGATTTTCACCCCACAACTATATTAACAAACAGTAAAAAAAAAAAAACAAACAAAAAAACCACCACTATTTAAATATCTATATCAAAAAATAATTTGACCAGGTGTGAGAAACATTTTGCCCAATCTTGAATACTCTAGGTCATAGACTAAAATTTCCATTTCTCGGTCACAATTTCTATTCCCAGAAGAAGCAGGGAATTCGTAATGTTATTCAGTTTGGCTGGTGGTGGAGGATGGCAAACACACACAAATCAGTCATTAACTACTAGCAAATGACCAATTTCCTGCCCCAGCTGTTTTATTATTATTGTAGAGTGCTGAGAATTTAGACACACAGCCAATTGGCTGAGCGACAGGTTTTGTGCGTTTTTTTTCTTTAAATCTATATGCAACACTGCTATTATAAACCACTACACATGGTTTACAATAGCATGAACCCTCTGAAAACTAGTTTTTATTGTAGTAAATTACCAGTTTGAGAGTAGCTAATCACCACCAACTGCAACTTGAGCTAGTTAACTAAAATTAGCTGTCAAAAAAACTAGATTTCCTAGGGTTCATTGCTTATTTCTGTAAATTCATCCCCATCAATTTTTTCTTGGGTCACAACCGACTCATTTTAGAACTGCAGAACATACAGCATAAACAACAAAAAACCCCAAACAAAACCCCATCATTGTCACAGTCTCTGTTTAACAATGTTTTGTCACTGCAAAATGAAAAGCAGCGGGTAATTCTTTAAAAAGAGACAGAGAGGAAACATGACTAACTTTCCATCCAGTAGTTTGTAACAAATCCAACCTGGATCATACTGGTAGAAGAGTTAAAGCACTTTGCTATGGATCAAGATGTGTGAGGATGAGCCTTGGCTGGACTTGTACTGCAGGACATCTAAATGGGCACTTGATACTTTAGCAATCAGAATTGATGTCGCTTCCTCAGCACGCTTCTGGCTACAGAAACATTTGCTAACCAGGCTATTAAGACTGGTACAGATGACCTGAAAAGGAGAGATTCACAGCTCTGTGCCTTTGCGCTGCACTCTGTTTCTACCTAATGCTGTTGGCTTGACAGCATCAGTCTCCCACGGCTTTCCTTGGGATGGTAAAGACCTGGCTATACATCATTGTTCCTCCTATCCCTTACAAGAATTGTGACACAATGGTATGTCCAACCCTACATACCACAGACAGCTAGTAAATCTAACGTGCCCATTCCTATCATGTCCCTTTATTATATCCTCCATATTATACCTCTGAAAAAATGTAGATTGTACATGTTGATAAAACCTTCAAGATTTCAGCTCCTTCCTCCTCCAAACAAACATAAAAACCTGCAGAATGCAGTCATAAGAAAGGAATCACTGCAAACAAGTCAGTTGTTAGACCAAGCAGAGGGTAAAGCAGAAGGATGAGCCCTTGATCCTGGACACGTGGAGAAAGCAGTGGCAGTGAAAAAAATATCCATGATAACGTTCATTAAAAAACTATCCATGGTGCTGTTAGATTAAAATACAGCTGAGAGTACAGTTTTTTACGAAATGTTAATCTCTCTCTGATTTCATTGCAGAGTTAGACCTGTATAACATATATAAAATATCCTTAATATGTATATAAGAGTCATAAATTCAAAGCTAATTGAAGTCTTGCTTTATACTCCAAAACCAAGTGAATTCTATATATATTGCTAAAAAAGCAGGAAGCAGGAACTGAGCCATGGCGTAGAAAGAAGATAAACACAAACTGTATTATTGTAATATGCTTTTGTAATAGTCCATACTTACATTGATGTGAGAAGAAAAAGGTAACAGCTACATTGAAAAAGAAAATCTCCCCAACCTGAGAAACTCATTACCACCACCACCACCCTCCCCACCCCCCAAAGAATTCAGATATCTGTTTTGTAGAGTTGGATCATCAGGAAACATATCAGTTGAACTGTTATATTATGATGTAGCTGGAAACCTGTGTAGCAAATTAGGGAAGAAGTATTGCAATACAGTGACTTATTTCTGTATATATAAAATGCAGGTGTGTGACAGTTTTACTTGCAACAAATTCTCTGAAAATAGGCTTAAAGTAGAAACCATCCTAGTAATATAATGTGCATGTATGTACAGAAATACATACATAAAAAAGCACAAAAAGTCTCGTTTACCCATCACTTACTTTTTCATGAGCTCTGCAATTCTTTGGCATTCTTCCTTATCATAAAACCAAATCCCATATATGGACACTGCAAATGCACATCAAACACAAACTATGAGAATCTTCTCAAACAGCAATTCTACCTGGTAGATATTTAAAAGTGACCTGTAAAGCAATTTTTAATTTTACTTCTGTCTTGTGTTTTCCCCTTCTAAAAACATGACAACTCAAATCCTCCAGTATAATCAAAAAAGATCAAAAGGTGTATCTCTACTGACATACGTCACCAGCTCTGAACCTTTGATACAGGCAAAGGTGTTTGATCCTTTTCTTCAAAACACTAAACCAGAGGTTTGTTTTTTGTGTGTTTTCTCCTTTAAAAACTTTACTTCTGTCAATTTTCCAGTTGTCATATCATAAGCATTGGACCCCAGTGGCTAGTGTACTACAGGCTGTGTTGCACGCAAACATAAGCAGGTAAGATTTGTTTAGTTTTCAACAACGATCAGACCTATCTTACACATCATCAAAGTTGTTACGGTAGTACAAACCAACCTCTGCCTCCTTGCAAGTTTCCTGTAATGATGTCCATTAGTTTCACCCCCAAAGAAGTAATTACCTGTAGCCAACCCCAGGATTAGAAAATCTCCATCTAAATTCAGACTTCAGAATCTGTCCTTCACAAAGGTAAGTGCCTGCAGTTTTGCCCAGCAACAACAGATTTGAATCAACCAGTAGTTCAAAATTCTCAAATGCACGCACTGCTAGTGAAACCACCATGACGGTAACAGGCATAATGCAACTGTAGTCAGTGCAGCCTCCACAAACATCATAAACAGGAAGCTTTTTTCCACTCATAACTGTATAATACAGCTCTGGTAAGACAGCCTGGGAATCAATCTGTAACACTGTCTGGCCGTATTTTCACCAATGATCCATCCACGGTTTTCAGTTTTAACCTATCGCACAAATTTGCTGTGAAGGAGAAGGAAGAAGTGCTTACACGGTAAACATGGATCTTCCCCTCTGTACCCTGCAACCCCTCTGCAACATTGTGCAACGTCCAGGTTCCCCTTGTATGATACGGTAGCAAACGGGTAGGCACCACATTTCTCCCCTTCTTCCCCTCCTACAGCAGCAAGAGATTTCCCTTAATCTTCCTAAGATAAGGCAATTCCTAGCATGCCTTCTGGCACAGTAGGGGCTGGATTCTATTTGAAAGTGGCGTAAATGGATGGAGTATCCATTTTAAAATAATTGCAACACTGACCCTGATCATGTAACATTTCCTTTAATCACAGGAGTCCAAGAACAATCACTTCTTCTTCACTTCCAAAGAACTGAAACTACGACACACAAAGCACAAGCTGGCTTTCTTAACATCTGAAAAGAAACTGAATGTGCAGCTGTTTGCAAGACGCAAGTGTAATATTTATCTCTATCCCCCTTCAGACTTTCAGCCATGTGTTGTCTTCTATACAGCTAAAAATGGTTCAACTAACTACTTAATATAGCATCCTGGTGAAAAGCCTTAAAAAACATTTTTTCATTTTTTTTTTTTGTATGCCAACACATAAAAACCCAGGACCAGCAGGGAACCTGAGATGATTACAAACTGCAACCATCAAGCTAGGAACCTGTCATGCTCTCCACTAATAAAAAACATAAATATACATAGAATACAAATTTCACTGCAAACTTCCTACCAGCATGAATACACCTTGTGTCTTATTGGTATTAAACAGATTATTTTTTTCTTCACCCTCCATCCTTAGGCTGTGTGTGACAAAAATAGAAATTCAGATCTAAGTATCATCTGTAGAGTGGTAATGGTAAACGTTTGCATGTTAAAACTGAATGATTGAACAGCAGAGGTACAAAAAGAATTCTTTCACTGCAGCACAGAAGAAATATTGTCTCACTTTTAGGCCCAGATTCAGCTATCAAGTTATCCAACAAGAGATTACTGTCAAAAACAGAGAAAGAAAGAACAAATCAAAATCAAGTATCTTCTGCTCCCCAAGTGAGCCAGCTACATGAAAAGTAGCCAACAAAACACCAGTAAGGAGAGAGAGTTTTATACTGACAAGATGGCATGCATCTAGTCAACCACATTCAACAGTTCCCAACTCATTTCATTTACTAAAGGAAATGAGATTTAGTAATGAATTGATCCCATTAAAGGGAAAAAAAAAGGCACAAAAAGTTATGATGCTGTTAACAAGACTGAACAAAGTTATAAAGATATAATGCAGCTATCAAATCAACAAGATGTAGTTAATATTGAATTGGAGTAAGCTACATAGGTTAAATCATCTAACTGCAATCACTTAAAGAGCATCAATCTTTAGAATTTTTAGATTTTTAAACAGGTAGGCGGCTTCTGCTGGTACACATTAAAAAATTGCAGCATCCGTTCTGCTGGACCTACTGAGAAAAAGAAAAGACCCAAAGTAGGTTATACCCACGATAGTATTTTTAATCTATGCCTTCTTAACTTAAAGCATGACTTAAGGCATGCCATATTAATTTTGTACCATTCTACTCTAATGCAAATGTGATCCCTTTGTCCACAATTAAGTCTTCATAATAATGATGCAACCACAGGATGTTCCTTCCACTTTACTCAGGTTCAAGTAGCGAAGGTGGCCTGTCTGTTCAAGTTTGACATCCTGCTCTACAGGACAAAGCAAGACAGGATTGCAACAAAGGAAAAATCTGCAGTTAAGACAGCTGCATGCTATCTTAGAAAGACAAATACCATCTCTGACGCTGTCCCAGAGATATTATGCAACGATATGCGAATTGTGAAATGTCATCTTAAGTGGCTGTCATTGAGTGTGTACATTTCATGTCCGGTTCTTGATTTGAGATCCCAGACCTGAGTGTAAGATTTGAGTGCATGACCTGCAAAAACGCCGGCTACTTATAATCACAGCTGAAGTCTGTAGGAAGTGTTTTTGAACTTATGAATGATAAATATATTGGATAAGTTACGCTGGAGTAACTTGAAGTCAGACACTCTGCATTTAACGGATCTTTGTAATTGTAACCACTCTGCTCCAGGATCCCAATTTGTAAAATGGGAAAAATAATATTTCTAATCTGAGCAAGGTGCAACAGTTCTGCTTATTTTAAGTCACCAGCTATTACATCAGTGAGTATCACACAAAACAACATGAGAAAAACAACAATGAAGAGTTCTGCCGCTCCTGCAGAACTTCTGCAGTGCCTAAAAAAGCAAGAGGTCCACACACAAGTAATGAGGAAAAGCCAGAATACCAAGTAGCCACTGTTTACCTGAATGTCATTCAGACTATTTGATGACTGAAGCAAAGACTGTACTGCAAATGATTATGAACATGTAATTAAAAATTCTATGAGGAAAAAAAAAAAAGATTGCACAAGCAACCTTATCTTTGTTCTTTGGTTGTTCAGGAGTGCTCAATTTTGCAGCCTTTTAAACACAACATTTTGCTTAGCTAAAACAAAATGCTAAGAAAAAAAATAAAATTGCATTATTTAACTGCCATATTGATAGTGATGTGATTCATCCACAGGACTGAACTTTCATGTCTCTTTTTTCTCTACACTGTAGAAAGCAGAACAACACTATATATATATATGTATGTATGTATGTATGTATGTATGTATTTCTAAATGATGGAAATTCAGATTAGATATATCCTGTTATCTCTGGAGGTTCCCAGAGAGGAATCAAAATTTTTACGATGTCCCAGGCACAAAAATGCCAACAAACTAAAACAATGCAAGAATTTTCCAACCAACGTGAAACTGTATTATGATGTGAGCTTAACTTTTCCTAAAAAGCTGGTAAAAGAAACAAACCTGTCAAATCAATGAATACTTGCTCCTTCGTTTACAGGTTGATAAAGCTTCTGATCCCATTATTTAGGTATCTTTTAACACAGACAAGGAAAAGAATGGCTTGGTCTTTACATTATTTCAAATGTTTAAAACTTAATATATGAAACAAGCAGAAAAAAAAAAGCAATTAAAAAGAAAAGCATTCTGCTCAGAGACATTTTAATGCAAATAATCACATCTGGAGAGTGAAAAAAGCTGTTTTTTAGCTTTACAAGTCAAATTCAAGCAAGGAGGAACTGTTCAAGTAACTTTCTCAAAAAAAGACAAACAAAAAAAAACAACGCACATCATGTAAAAGCTCCTGAAAACCTCTTTCCCCAAAAAGGGATGGTTAGAGAGTGGGCAGGGACTGGCAACGCTAGAAGTCAAGAATAGGTTCCTCACCACCATCTGTTTAATTGTACCTGGAACTATGCCTTAAACACGTGAAACTTTTTTTTTTTTTTAAATGGACCCTGAAATAACCTTGTGATCTTCTACAGTCATGAAAGTTGGCTGACCAATTCACAGACTTCCAGATACAGAGCCAGCAAATATTTCTGATCTCATGAGGCAAAAAGGGACAACTCCGAGACAGCGGATTGTTTATAAAATCATGTCTGCAACTCCACGGTGACAGCCTGACTTCTGGCAGATTTTAAATCAAAATATATAGGAAATGCCTTAAAAAAAAATTAACTCTGTAGCAAACAAACAAAAAAGAGACTGTCTGACAAGAATATCCCCTAAATAGCCTCAAAGCTAAAGTTACGTTAGCCTTGCAGGAAACTTCAAGTCCCACTGATGCATTTATTTCCATAAAGCCTAACAGATGCAAGCGTCCATCGGCAGGTTATTTTTTGGAAAATATCCCAAAGGCAAACTCAATTTGCAAGATTTCCTTTAATATTACATTCTGTTGATACAACAAGAATTTTTAGTCCCTACGCAGGAATAGTGTCTATGTTATGATCCATCTAGCCTAGTGATCTTTTTCCCCCTCCACTGGTTTTCCAATTGCATGCCCTGTCATTTCATCATCAGTTCCAAATACTTTTAAAATCATGATGATGCATGATTCTGAAATTAAGACAAGACAACCCCCACAGGGGCCAGGCTATCAATTTTTAAATAACAAGTTGTTCTTAATAAATCCGCTACTGTTAAGTTGTTCGTAAGTAAAAAGTGGTTCTTATTACTGTTTCACAGTGGACTTCTAAAACATCCACATCAGACTGGATCTCCACTGCCTTTTACGACAGAAATGATTACACAGTCTCACTCAAGGAACCTAACAGCTAAGTGAAGAGATAGTAAGATAAACAAATTGTGTGTGAAAGTACCATTCATTCCATTTTTGATAAAGAAAAGTGATAGATGCTGACTTTGAGAAGTGAGGAAGTCTTTAGCAAGGCTGAAAACAAAATCCATATATCCTCAGCCAACAAAAGTATCCTTCCTGTGAAAAAACTGTCAGAGGATGGCTCAGTGGAAAGGAAGTGTAACTCCTCAAAATCTGAAACTATTACCGCTCCCAGCTTACCCTATTATCTCTGCCAATTTCTACTACAAACCATTAAAAAGGCCTTCAATGCACACTGAAATGAAATCAGGCCCTCGTCTACATGAATGATCTGAACATAATACAAAAATGACATCATGCAAATATAAGCTAAATATATATAAATAACTTCTTAGCAGAAAAGCTTACACCAACATAACACTGCCACAAATGAAAGAAGGAAAACAAGAAAACACGCTCTCTTCTTGATGCTGAGTACAAAATTATACCTCGTAGCTAAAAGCAATGAGAACACTCCACAGTCAAGGAGGCAGCGACAATGCTCTCCCCATTCTGAAGGATGAAAAAAAGCTGTCTTTTATTTTAAAGAATAGGAAGGAATTCTACCCTTGCCTTCTCGGTGTCCAGCCTTTATATTTACATCCCGCTTTTCAAGGTTAAGGAAAGTGGCAGCTTCTGTTATGTTTCTTGTCAAGTACCTGGGGTATATACATACAAACAACTTAAGACTTTTGTTGTTGCAGGTTAACAGCTAATTCCAGATCTGTAAACACACTTCTATTACTTCCCATTTCCTTATTATCATCCCCATTATCTGGGGATACAGCCTCCTCCATTGTAAATGGCATACATGATTGTGTGGTAGAGGACTCAACAGGATTTGAATATTGCAGTTCTCATTTATAATTTAGTGAAATGTAAGATTATGTTTCCAATGATTTTAAAGTGCATCTCTGACATACCTGCCATGGGTCTAAGTACATCTTTAATACCAGAGCTACAGTAAAAGTTCAAGGGCAAGAAATTTTCCAAAGTCTGCTGGTGTCTATTACAGTGCATTTTTTTTTCTCCCAGTAAAAAAGAAAAAGAAGGAAAAAAAAAAGGAGGAATATTTTAGCTGTTATATATTTAGTGTTATAGCTGTATTATGTATTATAGCTGTTTATATTTAGTGTTCAATAGCACGTATTTTTTTCCTGAACTCTGTCTTTTTACTATAATCAGTCTGATGAGCTATTACTCCAAATGGTTTGATTCCAGCAAAAAGAACAACTTGAAAATGGGCTTCATGAAGAAAATAAGCAACCTCAACTATAGGTATTTGTAATTCCGACAATTGTGATCTCATCTCTTATCTCTCCACTGCATAGCTTCACATCCCAAGTAATGGAAATACATTTGCAGATCTGGAATAAGCTGTTAACCTGCAACGACAAAAATCTATGTTGTTTGAATGTATATTCACACTTGTTCTTGTAGTAAGTGACACCTAAAAATACTGTAATATTAACATAATTTAAAAAAATGTATTTTCCCATTTTTACACTCTGTACGCTCTAACATTTTGGAGACAGACAATTTCTTATTGTTTCCTACACCATCTCTTTACTACTGAAATGGTCAGAAAAAAAATGTAAAATAGGCAACTGTAAAGTGAACTACTCTTTCTGACATTTCAAATGTTTAGTTCATATTTACAGCACCGCTTACGTATTTTCTCTTGTTGATTTTCCACAGTCTCGTAACATGTTATATTAAATACATTAAAAAAATTCTTCTTCTGTTATAGTCAGATGTTACATTGACTTCATGACATCTGCTCACCTGTAGAGCGAGCTGCTGTTGGAAACTAAGTACCTATGATTTTTAGAAATACAATACAATTCCATTGGAACAGAAGGGACATTTACTGTTCTCATTAATTGCAGGTGAACAGTATTAAGTCTATTCCAATTGAGAATAGGTTCATGCTGTTAAGTTAGTTAACTTAGGTTCATGCAGGTTAAGTTTCAGTGGATAGCTGCACCTTTTATCATTCACATACTACCACTGTATTTTTACTTGCTTGAAAACTGAAGGATCATTACATTTTATCCTTTAGATTTTAATAAAAGTGTTTAAAGCATATTTTGTGACCTATTTTTTCTTGTGAAAGTTGCAACTTAGTAACTTATTTCATAAAGATTCAAATATCTTTGAGCTACCTTACTTATTTCTTTTAGTGTAATTATTTTCAAGTATTTGTATATCTTTTAAAATTAATTTTAACTACGGAAGTTAGTGTTCTGATTACTATACACATTAGCAGTTTACTGACTTTTCTTCCACCACAAGGCATTCTGTGTGTTTACTTGAACAGAGGGAGAAACAGAATGTACTTCTGAGATGAAGTGTGTCACCATGAAAATTAAATGGTAAAAAAATTTGAATGGTAAAAATTTCCTTATTTTAAAACTGTAATCCAACACATGAAAGCATCAGAAAATTTTGTATTTATCAAATTAATTTTAAATAAGAAGCTAGATGTTTCAAAATACTGAAACAGCACTGGGACATATCCTGCAATTTATGAATTGCTAACTATAGAGATACATTTCAATACATATCAAAATTTGGAGTTGTGCGCTGTGCCATTCTCATTACAACTGCATTATTCTCACACAAAGTGAAAGTGCATCGTTACATTTTGCTTCATAAGTCAGCAGTATTTTACCATATGCATGATCCTTTAGGAATAAAGCATTACTTATCATCTTTTGCTTCCCTGTTCTCTCCCCTCCTTCCAACTCTCAGTGCAAATTTGAACCTCATTTTTTTCTTTATGATAACAACATACAAAATATTAATTTGAGGGAAGACATAAAAAAACAACAGAAGAGATATGACAACTAAAAAAGAAGCAAAGCACTGCAAGAAGGTATGCAATACTTTACATAAAAATCCACTGTTGCTTCTTTAATTATGAAATTTCATGAACCTCTCCATTGAGAGATGCTATACATTCCCGTGAAGAAGATTTAATGCCGTATGTTGTTATGCAAATTATCTTGAAATTTTACAGAAAGGCAGTTCGTTTGACAGAGACAGAAGAATTGGTGTAGCTCATCAAACTGCAAGTCCATATCCTGTCTAAGACAATGACCAGCACCAGATGATTCACAGGAAGAACCTTCCTAGTCCCTCTATTGTTGACTTCTGACCTGAAGCATGTGTCTTATATCACTTTTTTTTTTTTTCTTGGCTACAGGATCTCTGGCTGGTTTTATTCATATAAATAATATCTCTGCTATGCAAAAGGATTACTGAAAGAGGCTCTAAAAGACTTAAGAGTACATGTGTCCAAAACAACAAAGCTAGCAGGTACAAACCACATTTTTTGTGGAGAAAAGAAATATATTTAAGAAATATATTATTAATATATATTTCTTATATTAATGTACTTTAAGAAATATATTATTATATGAAAACTTTATATTTTATTAAATTTTATTACAGCAAGCTCTGCACTGCAAAACCAACAACTGGGCTGCAACTATAACCATTATTTGCAGAGCAGATACCAAATATTAAGCCCAATGCTGTTAGCAGTTTCTATGCCACTTAAGACAAAAAAGCAACACTGCATTTGCAGCCCTAGTGGAATTCCACTGGAACAGTTACACTGCCTTTCCGTATGTAACACATTCCTTGTCCTTTAAAGGGTATGCTATCTTATACTTCAGAAGGATTTCTTTCTTTTTTCCTCCTGTAATTGAAGAGTATTGTTTACTGCCGATTTAAGGCTTGTTTTGATGAAGACAGAGCTGATGAGGCACTCAAGAGCTTGTATTAAATCAATAATAGACAGAAGTGGGCAGCTTGTATATGCACTGTGGGATACACTTGTTCCATATTTATCTTTCATGTTTTGAGAGAAGGTTACAAATATTTTTATATATATACACACACACATAAAAGAGTGTGAGCGAGCAAGCTCACATTCCAAGAGAAGTTTTCTGGCTATGTCAGGACCGAAGTCCACCCCTTGCTAGACAAACCTATTTTTTTCAAACACAAGAGGATATTATCAGAGAAGTCCGTGCTGATATACAGAAACCAGAGATCGTCATGGCTCGGTGAGGTGATGAGCTGACGGGTGGATGGCGCCCATTATCGCCACTTCTCAATCCAAGTTTTCCTGAAAAACCACAGGGGGAGGAGAAGGCTCCAACTGAGCATAAAGCACAGAGGACAAGAAAGGACCAGGAGTGAAGAGCAAGGAAAGGAAGGATAATGCAAAAGATATTGCAAAGGTTTCAAAGAGCTGGAAAGTAGTTTCTAGATGAAAGGACAGAGTTGTCAGTAGTTCTGGTTTTTGGTTTTAACTTCTGTACAAGGCTATTACATAAAGTAACTGTAAAGTAAGAAACAATTGCTCAAAAGGAATTTACTTTCAGTATACATAGGAAATATACTCAAGTTCAGCGGTTTCAACGCTCCAGGGAATTTAAAAATGTTTCAAGCCTTTGTTCGGCAAGCATATCAACCACTATCCAGCCACCAGCAAGGGGAACCTGAAACGAAGTATAAGGGGAAGCTGGTGCATGAAACTCAGCTTAACTGCTTCTACATCAAACCTGGAGGTAAGACAGCATTATACATTAGCGTGCATGCAAACTGTACTGGTGTCTATCTGCTGGGACAAGTATTGCATTTCTATTTAAACAGAACAGTTTGTATAATGTATGAAATAACATCAGTAACAAACTAATAGTTGGGGATAATGTACTGTGAAGCCCTGTATGTGTTATCACACTACCGCAGGATTCAGAGAATTTTGGTAATTCTCAAATCTGTGGAGTTAAGCAGAAGGACAGCTTCTCTCGGTAGCATAACGTCTTTTGAGCATATACTGAACATTGCTTTCCCACTTGGATTTTGACAGCGGAGCAAAAAATAAAGGCACAAGAAGGCACATAGGTATAAGAAACAAGAAAGAAAAGACAAAAAGAGGCTAAGAAGTTCAGAACATACAAAAGCTCAAAATATTAAATGCATATGTGTGTGTGAAGGGACTAATTTAAAAAGGGGGTTATGTGAGTGATTTCTAAAAAGAAACTAGTTTTGCAATATTTGCAGAATAAATATGTAGGCATTCACATATATATTCACACTTGTCTGGAAACATCTAATATTTTATGCTGTACAAGAGGGTGTGTATGAAGGAGAGGGTGTACAGGTAGTCACATGAAGATAACCCTCTTTAAAAATAAAAAATCTGTTCCAACTTTAACTCCTGAGCTTTACCACATCATATGCCTATCTTATCTCGAAGAGATGTCCGGAATTGCCAGTGCTGGCAGTACACTCTCAGCAGTAAACTTCCAGACAAGCTAATACGTTGCTTATGTGCCGACATCCATAAATGGGAAGCAAAGACTGTGCTTAGCAGATATACGCAGTATTATATTCCTTCCATTCTGCTCAGAAACCCCTATACAACTGCAGGTTGCTTGAGAGATGCCTTTAATTCTATTCCATATACTTTTCCTACCGATTCACTTGCCCAGGCTGGGATACGGTTGCACCATACTCAAAATAATTACTAGCTGCAAAAAAAACTACATAGCTTTGTTCTCTTAGCTCCTTAGGCTGTTTTTTCCTCACATGACATATATTCAAATTGAAATCCATCATTCCACATAGCTGAAAATCTGTTATAACTACTGCATTTCTTTCCCTTGTATTTTTTTTACCACCTTCATCACAACTGAAACTCATCATTAGAGCAAAGAGATGGTTGCAGTCATCATAGTTAGAGTTACAAAATCTGCCACCCTTAGAAAATCCACTTCACAAACACGAAGCATTCTATGTCATTTGCATTTCTCAGTCAAAGATTTCCAGAACTGGGACCAAATCCTCAGGGTAGAAAGGGTGAGGAGGAAACAACAAAAGCGTTCTTTTAGGCAGGTCTGAACCGAAACCTTATATATCCGTACTGAACTGCGCGGGGCAACAAGGGACATGGATTTACTCATCAAAACTGGTGTCTTAAGATCAAGGCCTTTAATTTCCACTCAAAAACATATATTTTAATTAAAGACACACATGAAGAATAAGATTGAGCTGGGAAAAATAAAAAGGATTACTTTAGAAATACTTACCAGTACAAAGAGTTTTGCTTTAAAACAGAAAAAAAAACAAAACACATCGGAATACTACAGTTCCTCCTCTTTTTTGATCTGAACTCTAAAAACTTAAATCTAAAAATCACAGAATTACACTTACTCATCACAGTAAGCACAAACAAATCTCAAGTACCCTAAAGAAGAATTAACCAATACCTGATAATCCTAAAATCTCAATCAACAATTTAGTTTGGCTGGGGCCTCCACAGGTCAGCCGCTCCACCCTTCTGCTCAAAAGAGGGCTAAATTCAGTAAGATAAAGAGTTAGGAAAATAAAAGAAATTATGATCAACTACAAGTTACCAAACAAAAGTATATCCTACTGCACTTTTCCATTTTATTTAGTTTTACAGTGATTTGCATATATACATACCTTTCTCTACAAAAAGAAAAGATCCTGTCCCCTTCAGAAATCACATTGTGTTAAAAATCCAATCCTATTTCCAAAGAATCAAGCAGAGTTTAGTTATAGATCTCAAAACCAAACGCATCAGGTTGTATATTCTACAACATGCAAACTAACTAACCGCCAAACAAAAGATCAGGATTCCCAGTCTTAAAAATCTCCTGCCTTGAGCCAGCTTTTATAAACCAGTCTAAGAACACATAATTTCTGCATATAGGTACAAAGAAGTCACCCAGCTGAACACTAGACAGTATTTCACAGGAAAAAAGAAAACATAGCCACTATGCATCAGATAAGTAAATAACTAGAAGCAGGAAGGAATTTGCTTCAAGAAAATTTGCACATGACAAACTATAAAATATTTAAGCTGTACGCAAACTAAAACAGGTTTTGGAAAACATGCATGCAACCTGACAAAGTTAATTGTCAGTCAATTTTATTTGCTGATTTTAGAATCAAGTCTTACTACAACATTGATGCATTTTCAGTATTTATATTTTCCTTTTAAATTTAAAAAGGAAAAGTAGTATCTGTTCTTAAGAGTATTAGGATTAAAATGTTCTCAGCAAATTTGAGGTTTCAACTAGAGGTGAATAACATCCAGGGAAGACAATCCTGACCTCTGCTGCTGTTCCTGGCTAGCTAGAGGCACGATGAATTTTTATCACGCTGATTAAAGGAGACATGGTGGAAGGGGAAGAAGGAGCAGCTACTTGTTTATTTTTGTGAGACAAAAATTTCTCCCAAGGACAGCACCTCAGGTAAAACATGTGCATTTGTATTCTGAACAAATGGCAGCGGTTGGTGCAGACAAGCTTTTAGAAAACCTTTAGCCAAATCTGGTTAGCAAGCAAACTAGCTGACAAGAACATACCTCTAATGAGGGCAGGCCCCTCTGCCAAAATTGCTTTGAATTTGTATGGTTTGAGCTTTCACTTCTCAAACACTTTTGTTCCAAACTGATAAACAGTTTTTCAAAGATTACACTACAAAAATATTTTCTTCAGCAGAACCGACAGATTCCAGAAGGCCAGAATAATAATTCTGTAACCAAGCTTAGTCTCAACAACATTGTTTTTAAGTTATTCAGCTGTGACAGAAACATTGCATTTTGCTTACTGATGCAGTAACAGAAAGCCACAAACTATTTTTCTTTAAATCAGCAGACCACTTAGTTTAGAGGAAACTAATACAAATTGAATGAAATCAAAAACGTGTAATGGTATTTGTTTCAAAATGTCCAATGACCATTTGGAGAATAATCAGCTGAATACGTATTTCAATTTACTGTGTTCAGCTTTCTTTTCTTCCCATGATTGGACCAGATACCATATGTTGGCAGGTAGGAGACTGATAAATTAGGCTCTCTATTGTAAACTGACATTTTTACCAAAACCCAAACAGAAACTGTATTACATCGTAAAAAGAAAGCCCGAAATACCTGTTTTGCCCATCTCAATGAAAATAATTGAGCAAGTAGTTGTCTATTGATCAATACGCACAATACTGAATCTAAACATGCACATGAAGTAAATTTAACAACCAAATGCTGGCTTCGTTCTTAAAACACTTGAGAGAAGAGATTTTAAATAGCGAATTATAGAATATATAACATGGGATAGACCAACAAACAGGTTTCAGGATAAAAATAGACGCTTTGGCATCTAAAAGATCTTTTTCATGCCATGTTGTTTTTATACATTGCTCAAACTATCACTGTTGTTTCCTCATTTCTCTTGAAATGTAAACTTCTTTTAACTAAGATGCTCCTTACAAGAGAAACTTTACTATTCGTGTACCTGCACGATCAATGGGTCTTCCGACATGCCCACAGAACTGCAACATTATTTAGTATATATTTATATACTATAAATAAATTATTAGAAGGGTAAACCAAAATGAACCCCTGTCAGTCTCCAAGAAGACGAGTTCTTCTATTTGCAAGTACTCTAGGATGCTGTAACAGAATCTAGAAGTGAAAAATAATAGTTTTAGAAAAATATACACCATTATCTTTTCCTAAACATTTTACAATCGTCACCAAACATGTATTTGGAAAAATAAAATCATACATAAATAATTATGGGAAAAAATAGGAAAAAAAATACACTTAAAAACCACATAACAAACTTTAGGCTACTTCTTTGGACAACTGGGAAACTTTTCTTCCCCTCCAATCCCACCTACTGGAAGTCTCTGCAGCGTAGAAATCTGGGAAAACGATATTCCCTGTTCACGGTTCTGATGAACACAGGGTGGCAGGTTAAACTGGACAACTGAAATTAGTATGAGGTTATACACGTACCATGTGTCTAGACAGCTTTACCAAAAGCAGGCACGTCTGGGCTGCTTGCGTAGCAACTCCTGAACCTCTGCAAAAGCTCATATTCAGTAGAATGTGTCATATCTGGCTAGAAAGCTTCATTCACTTTCAGTTTTAGGAGATGATGTGATCAAAGGTCTTGTTACACATGTGGCACAGAAATGAAAAACAAGATCTATGCACAAACAGGTATAGAGCCTGGTCAGATAAAGACTATTTGTTGCGCTTTTACGCAGTTTCTTTCTCCACTTCCTGTACCATAAAAGCACCCAATTAACCTGCATCAGATTGTTGTGGTTTAACCCGGCCGGCAGCTAAGCACCACACAGCCGTTCGCTCACCCTCCCCGCTACCTCTCTGGGATGGGGGAGAGAATTAGAAAGAAATGAAAGCCTGTGGATTGAGACAAAGACAATTTATTAGGAGAGAAAAGAAAGGAAAATAATAATAATGACAGTAATACTAATAATGATAATCTGTACAAACAAGTGATGCACAATGCAATTGCTCACCACCCGCTGACCAGCCTATCCCCGAGCAGCCGGCCCCCCCACCCCCTATTAATTGTTCAGCATGATCCCATATGGCATGGAATACCCCTTTGGCCAGTTTGGGTCAGCTGTCCTGGGTCTGTCCCCTCCCAGCTCCTGCTGCACCCCCAGCCTGCCCGCTGGCAGGACAGAGCGAGAAGCCAAAAAGTCCTTGGCCTGGTGTAAGCACTGCTCTGCAACAATTAAAACATCAGTGTGATATCAACATTCTTCTCATCCTAAATCCCAAACACAGCACCACACCAGCTACTAAGAGGACAATTAACTCTATCCTAGCCAAAACCAGGACACAGATTGTTGTGAGAATTAGCATACTAGCTCCTTATAAGCTAGGATCTTGTATTTTTTTCTGTCAGCTGAAACGCACAAGGTGTACTGAGCTCTAAGATACGCAACTTAATTTTCCTCGAGCTCTCCATATCCTATAAACACGAAAAATAGCTAAGTGATGTTGATCACAGTGGTGATGAAATGATAAATCAGTCAATTCAAGAAATAATTAATCGGCCCAGTACACATTCATATACTTCTGGTACAAATACATCATTGGAAATAGTTGCAAGTAAATTATTATACAGCTGACCATTGCTAAAGAAGAAACTGAAGTTATTTTAACCAATGTTTTACAGTTATGCATTTCTTCTGAACTATTTCATATTAACCAGTGTCAAGCTTTAAACAACAGATTCCAAACGGTGCTTTTCACAATAAATACAAGGGAATAAATATAAGGGAAAAAGTATTAATTATGTAGTTAGGATTACTCAAATATAAACCCAGGAAATTTTTTGAATTTTTAAAATCACCAGATGATTCAAAAAAGGAGAAGTACTGTCTTGGTCACACAAAGAAAGCGCCTAAAACTGCAGTTAAATACAGAAGCTTAGAGATCACATTGAAAATACTTATTTAACCGATAAGCCTTTTGTTTCTTGGTGTAATTAGACATGGATTTCTGCTGGCATTAAGCACACAGCAATTTGAGCTCCCCTCCTGGCTTTCACACAAATAACCCTAGTGCTAGCCAGACAAACACATTTCCTAAACTAAGCTTTTCTGTGAAATAGGGGATCAGTGCAAACATTAACTGGCACGGAACCCAAATCTAGCCCCAGACTGTGGGAACAGACTGTAGGTATCTGCATAAAAGGTTTTTAGGCATTATTTTGATTCTAGATTACCAAGATCATATGGAACTACAGGAGAAATATGAAGAACAATTAAGTAAAAAGATCAAATATTCCTTTTATAAGTATTCATAAAATTTACTTTTATTGTATATAGGTGAGGAAAGCTTTTCCTGTTGTAATTACGTATTGCATGCAAAGCAATCTTTGCAAAATGATACGTATAACCTGAAAAGATGCTGGTGGACTTGTCCAGTACACAAGTACCACCTTTTGCTGCTCAGAATATTTATTTTAGATCGTGTAATGTAATCAGCCACACATATTCAGCTGTACTAAAACCAAGTTGCTTTCAGCAAACATCCAGAATATGAGAACAAACAAAACACTGGGCAGAATGTCTTTACTCCTCCAAATGCTTTTTTTTTTTTCTTCCCTGAAATTTACACTACCACAAAAAACAAATACAAGTCCTCTTATGTCAGAAAGCAACCATACCAGTTAGAAAAGCAGGGAAAGCTCTGTTATACCTAATTATGTTATACTTATTAATTTGTACAAAAAAATAGAGTAAGAAGTAACATCAAGCAAACAGAAAAAGATAACTACTTTCCAGATCTAGATTAAGTATTACTGGCAACCTGTCGACTGTTTTGCCACAAAAGCAGCTATTACTGAATCCTCCTTGTTAGTATCTAGAAGCGGGAAAATAAAAGCAATATTACAACATTAGTGCCTAAAAAATTTTGGGATGAAAACCCCAGAAAGAAGTCTAAGGCCTGTGTTTTGTAAAAGTGATAAACAAAAGTATAATAATGCAAAACCCAGTGAAAATACTCATATAGACAGTTCAAGATAGATATTCAGCAACACGTTTGGATAAGACCCTAGTGGAAACAGATCCATAATGCTGAGGAAGTTATTTTATGTAGCAAAGGCTTTGAAATACAGGGTAAGGAAGGAAGGGCTAGAGTTATCTGCGCCTTGGTGGAGAAATCACCATGTAAATTATTTCAGTGGGCCCAGTAAACGTGAAAAAGTCAAATGAGATGGTAAATAACTTTTCTTTTATGGGTTTGTAATCCAAGTTTGCTCTGAAAACAGAGATGTTTCCATAAAAATCTATGAAAACAACAGTTTTTCCTTTGAAGTACCAAGAGCTTCATTGGAGCTGTTTTTGGAGAAATAACAATTAAGCATTTATAAGAATATTTCATGGAAATAAAATCCTTATTTAGGGGTAACACAGAACACATCGGATACTAACAAAAATCCTGAACTAGTAGATTTTTAATTAATTTATTTATTTATTTTAGGAAAGCAGATATGAATCTTCTCTTACAAAATTAAATTATCCAATTAAAATGCAGATATAGGTTTCTCCATGATTAGATGGTGCAGCTAACACTGGAAAAAACAGACATACAGGCCCAGCTGAAGACTTTTAAAACAAGAAGTACACTGGCTGAGGATCTTGTAACACCCTTTTTCATGCCTGCATTCAAGGGAATGATACAGTATAGAGTGCCACGAGGCCAAAAAGCTACTAGACCTTGTGGATGAGAGATCCTGAACTGAAAGAAAAATTCTGTTACTTTCATGCTGCTGCTGGAAAATTGTCCATGTGGGTGTTGTGAGTTAGCTGCATGGTGCAAGCTGCCTGCTGGGGTTACTTGTTTGTTCCCCTCAGTGAGGCCGGGGAGAAAATTGGAAGGGCAAAATTGAGAAAACTTATGGGTTGAGATGAAGAAAGGTTAATAGGTAAAACAAAGCAGCACACATAAGCAAATTAAAACAAGGAATTTGTTCACTACTTCCCAGCAGCAGGGAAGTTAGCCCTTTGCACCAGGAAAGCAGGGCCACATCACCTGTAACAGTTACTTGGAAAGACAAATACTGTAGCTCCAATCATGTTTCTTCCACCCCCTTTTCTGGGGCTCTCCCCCAGCTCTTGTTGCTGAGCTTACATCCCTCAGCCAGCTGGGGTCAGCTGTCCTGTCTGTGTCCCCCCCAGCTCCCCGTGCAGCCCCAGCACCTTGCTGGTGGGGCTGCACAAGAACAGAGGAGGCCTCGATGCTGTGTGAGTACTGCTCAGTGGTAGCTGGTGCATCCCTGTGTGATCAGCACTGTTGCAGTCGCAAATCCAAAATGCAGCACCATACCAGCTGCTATGAGGAAAATTAACTCTATTCTAGCCAAAACCAGCCCATTATCTTGGCTCCAAAGACCTCCTTTTTACCACCCTGGCTCCAGTCCTCCTGCCCCTAACTCCCCTAGTTCACTTGTTACACTTGTTGGGTTTGTTCTTTAATGCAGTCAAAATTCTTTATGGTAGCGCCTCCTAGTATAGATCTACACAGTCTCTAGCAGAAGTGAGTGTTATTTTTTCTAGGCAAAGGGGAATCTTTTGGTGTGTTTATGAACAAAGGAAGGTGTGATAAAATTCTACTGCACAGAAATGCAAAGAGGCACCAACAAACCACTCTAAATTTCATAAAGATGGACGGGCAATTAATTTTTCAAGAAAATCCATCTCTGAGTTGCCAGATGGAAATCCTACCCTAAAAGAACCATTGTCTAGACAGAAGAACCCAGAAAAAAGCTTTTTGCATTTTGCTGTCGCACAATTGGCCAAAAAGCCCCAGACGTGTTACTTGAACACAGACTTGCTGCTCAGAAGCACGTTAGTAACTGTATTTGAGACACTGCAAATCTAAATTCTGACATCTCTTATTGAACAAATGGCTCACGCTCCCACCTCCAAACACCAGATTCCTCTCCCAAATAAATCAGTTTAGGTAGTATTCAGACTAAAGACTATCTTACTTCATGTCAGTATAGTTATGACAGCTTCTAATTACTCTTTATACCAATTGTCTCAACAAAAGTGAAAAATTAATAGATCAGACTTCAAAAAGCAGATATTAGTATATACATAATTCCTAAAGGAATTTCAAAATGAAGTAAAAATAAATTACATATACATAGGAAAGACTCTTCAAAAAAAGACGGGTGAAATAAGTCTCATGGTACTTAAAAATCCTAATGTCTGGTCTAGCCTAGGCTAGTTTGGACAGATCTGTATTTCTTTTCAGTTTCTTATGGATTTTCAAAGAGAGAAATTTCAATTCTTTTTCAGCCTATCTAATACTCTCAAAAATAGAAGTTTCATTTAGATTATTTAAAATGGTATCTCTATTGTTTCTACCACATAGTGTGTGTGAGCAACAGAATTCCCTCTTGATATAACTTTCCAACTCCAAATTAAGTTTATAAAATAAAAAGGTCTAGCAGATTATTAAACTGTGCTGCTTTGTATGCCATGAATTTTCTCTGCTTTTACTTCATCCAGAGGGAACACTTCTGCAACACAGTATATATACATAAAGAATTTTTGCAATCAACTTTTATGCATCAAGCACAAAGTACAGATCATACTACAGCTCTACTTCCAAGTACAGATATAAAACTGCATATTTATAAATGTTCATTCTTACATAATTGCACATTGTAATGGTCTGTGTGTTTATCTGCATGAAAAGTACAGCTTTCATGGCTTCCACTCATGTCTGAGTTTGCCTGATGCATGCTAATTCTCAGATAGAGGACAAAGACAAAACTCAAAGTAGTATCTTCATCTTTCATCAGGGTTTAAATTAGGCTCAACACTATGGCGTTGGAGTTTCCCGTAATAGTTGAGAAGTTACACACCTTCCAGTTTGCTGTAAGGACAGCATACCAGAGCTGAAGAACAAAGCAGGGTTTGAATTAGCTACATTTGTTTAACTTTATGCAGAACAAACACTGAGATCACAAGTATTATTCTAACCTTTGGTGGATTTGCTTTATGACGAGACTTCCCAGCACTGAACAGGGTATATTCAGAACACACAGTTATCTCCCAGCCTCTACACCCATCACGTACACATGGCCATAAAAGTCCACTATTAGCCAGTTAAGCGATGAGATTACTGTTGAACACGTTCTAATACTTTCTTTTGAATAGTGATAGTTCAGGTAGCACTGAACAACTTTCTCAGCGTGTCAAAGAGGATGTATTCTTTCAACTGTAACTGTTTAACCAGCTAGTTTCAGCCCTTGAAATCTGCAGTCTCATCATTTGTACTACCTCAACCAAGAACAGACTCTGAAGAAGAGTTCACCTCTTTAGCATTTAACCCAACATATCACACACTTACATCTGGCATTTCTGTAAAGTAGAAAAGGGTCCTGCAGCTGGAAATCAAGGTCTTTAGTAATTGGTTCTGTTCGATTTTCCATGCTCAGCCTGTTCATAATTGTGAAGCCATGCCTTGGAGAAGCTGATCTGAAAATTATCAAGTAGAAATCACATCAAGTCAAGGAAAAAAAAATTACTATTTTTTGTCGTTGCATAGTTCTCCAAAATTATTTTTCTTTTCTCAGAGACACTATAAAAATCTAATTCTGTTGCCAAGGAAAGTACTATTGAGTTTCATAATCTTTCATACAATCCTTTTTAATTTTTTCAAAACCCTATACTCTACTTGAGAAACGACAGAAGCACCATGACAGTCTCACAATAGCTGCAGAGAGCATGCAGCAACTGTGACACTACCATTTGAGGTGCAATGCTTTAGCCATAGCATTAATCATATATGCCTGTCCAGTTTTTGTTTCAAGTTATAAGGCCTACAAAACTTCTGAACAGGCAAGATGTAACTAAGTGCCACTTAATTCCAGATCACTAGCACCACATTTTCCAACCACCATCTACCTGATAGTTTCCTGCTAGTGTAGAAAACAGCAATTAGTAAGATTCAGTCATGGGCAAAGAGCACAGTATTTTATTACTTCTAACGTTCAGCTAACAATTGAGAATGGTATTGAAAATCCTATTTGGGAATTACATAAGTATGTACATCATAATGCTTGTTCATGAGGGTTACACTTCAAGCCAGTTAGATGATTTTTATTAATGTGAGCTGTTAACCCTATCAGCATCCAGACAGGAAACATTACTTTCAAACAATGTTATGGCAATAAAGAAAATGATAGTTGAAATTTTGGTAATGTTGCCATCTGCAGTAATTGCCTGCTGGTGGACATCTCTACAAAATCAAAAGCACAGGGACCTGCATTAGAGGGTAGGAAGCAACATGAAATTAAACACAAGTGGGACCCTTAACAAGAATCCTTGTTTGCAACAATCAGTACTTAAAAAAAAAAGTCCACTTCCACTGGTGTTAACTCAGTGGGAAGTCTGATTTTTGACTCTTCCTCAGAATTTGCAATTTGTGATAAAATCAACTCCAGTGAAAGGGCAGCATTACTTTACATTGTCGTAACAGTAATAAGAAGTGACAAAAACACTGGTAGACTCCAACCTGCAGTCTGTTAGCAATGTTTTTTTCTACATGATTTTATGACATTGTTCAAAGCCACAGGACATAAAGTTAAAATTGATGGGGAGGGCCCTGTATAATGTTGCTCACAGCTCACAACCTGTTCTGTATAGTTGCCTACATGGCAGGAAGGGTAGCTATCTCTGGCTGTAAATGGAAACTTCCTCAACCAACAAGAATAACGATAAAAGATCACAGATACTAGAAGTGCCAGGTTACATGCTGTCACTTCTGGAGTTTTAAATCCAACATACCAGAGAAATACTACCTCTGTTTTGCAGCACGGAACTAGCTACCTCTGCCTACTGCTAGCACAGCCAGGGGCCAGTTCTTTAATTTTGTAGTGGTAATTGTAACAGCATCTTATCTCACCTTTCCATTCTTTTCCGCTTACCTAAGAGAAGCTTAGAAAAGTTATTGATGATTATTTCGACTGCTGGCACAAAAGAGCTCAAAAATATTAAAACTGGCTTTCCTACTTCACACAAAGCTCACAGTCTCTTGGGCCTCCCTGTCCATTTGTCACTTCACTTCACACATGCCTCTTGACCACTGAAAACAATCTTCTGCTTTCTCAGTTCTCCCACTGGATCCTCAAAAGCACGAACATTGAAGGATAAAATTTCTACTTCAGTGTCCCATCCGAGCAGCTAGTGCATGATCTGCTCATCAAGTCTTTTTCTGATTTTAATTTTAGTGACATGGAAATGCTAGGGTACTACCTCGGAAACCCAAACATAGGGCATGCTTTACAACAGAGGTAAATGGTAGAGTAAGTGATCAAATAAAAGCTCTGAAAAGTTACAGCCAGACCTCATGCAAAAAGCGAGCATTGAAAAAACACAGCGTGCTGGATGAAATATACACAAAAAATTAGTAATCAGAGACAAGAAATGTGAACTCCTACATATGGAGCACAATACTTCAGAAATTCTACTATTCCTTTACTTTAAGGAGTATCGTTATTTATTTCACTATTTGTTTTTTTGTTTGGACACCTTAAAACTGCAAATGTCGTGTTCTATTTAAGATAGCTGTGCAGATTTCTACGGTTCACCCATATCAAGATTTAGTCTTAACCACATAAATGGTGATGCCTACTTGTGTGTGTTTTCTTCCCTGCATTTGTCTTTGCTAGTGTCAGTTTCTTTTCACCTTTGACTATGACGTGATTCAGAGCATTTTCCTTCATTCAGCCGAGCTCCGTCCCAGCTAGCTTTTCCACATCCACAGATTACTTTCAGATGTTAAAACGTAACACTCTCACCTTGTGTAAACAAACAGCGTTCCCTCCACATCTGTCTTCTCCTGAATAAAAAGACATCAAAAAAAGTTCAAGCGAGGGTTTGCCAAACATAAGCAAGCCCCCTTTTTCTTTTACTAACCCTGACAGTGTTACATCTCTCAGTGAAGCCATGAAACAAGCCCCACAGCTCCATGGGATGGTGGTAAGCAAGCAGGGTTTGTGGGGGCCAGTTTCGTGAGGAGATGTGGACGGGATAAAGGCTGGATGATGTAAGATTAAACAGTGGGGCTGCTCTGCTGCCAGACCCCAGGAGCAGCCGGGATGTAGCCAGGTAAGGGCACAGCACATGGGTGGCAGCCAGCACCCAGCCTTCAAACCCGCAGCGCTCAACCAAGAGCCAGGTGCTGACCGCCCCTCAAGGAGACCAAGACGACCCCCAGGGCCACCTCCCCGTCAGCAGCACTTTTAATGCACACAGAGCCCGCTGGGGCACCCCAGGGTCCCTCACAAAGCCCTCACACCTCAACATGGCGGACACCCCCTCACCCCCCCCACTACCCCCCCCTCCGCTGCGAGAGGGGCGGGGCCTCCCCACCCCCAGTGGGCGTGTCTCTCTCTCGCCCCGCCCCCTCCTCCCCGGGGCGGGGGGGGAGCGGCCCCCGACGTACCCACTCGTTGGCGCGGTGCCCGAAGGTGTAGAGCGCCACCTGGCTGGCCACGTCCACGATGCTGCTGATGTAGGGGTCGTGCTGCTGCAGCGCCGCCAGGCTGATGTCCAGCCCCTTGCCCAGCAGGGCGGCCCCGGACACCGCCGCCGCCATCTTGCCCCCGACAACAACACAGGGCTCCTCGTAGGCGCAGCCAATCCAGCGCCGAGGGGAGCGAGCGGAGCTCCCCTCGCCCTCCTCCTCCTCCCGCCCACAGCCGCCTCAATCGAGCGCCGAGCGCTTCGATTCGTCACGGGGGGTGCCCCGCTAGCCTGAGGGAGGAACCTTTTAATAAATATACATATACATGTATATATATTTACACACACATACATATGACATGAGCAGAGGAAACATAAACAAGTGTGCCCTGACACGGAGATACACAAGCTGCAGAGGAACAGATGGACAGGACCACGAGTTTAGTCACCATATTTTCCTGTCAAATGTACACATTTATTATCAGTCTATCGATGCCAACAGTTTACAGCGGGTATATCAGCTTTATGTGGCGTGCAGATACGCTCAATACGTACATTTATACTTAAAGGACTTGCTTAAGAGTCCAGCCTGAACCTGCTGCGACAGCAAATATTTTTTTCACCACATGACCCATGTAGCAGTTTTGGAAGGAGTTACCACCATGTGTACCTGGAAGCAGTAGGGCAACATATTTCCCTCCAGAGATAGGATAGCCTGAATTACTAAAGGCCAATGTAATGGATGCTATTTTGCTTGTTTGCAGTATCCCATATGTGACGTGTTTAAAAGGGCACTTTTGCACTCCAGGCCAGATGGAGGTTGTGGGTTAGAGTGAGCTAGTCCTGGCATCTGCTCCAAGAGCAACTGGGTCAGCCCAGATGTAAAAACTTCCAGAGTGTGAAAGTGGGGACAGAAGAGAACTGAGAGGCAGCAAGCTGGGAATACACAGTATGGGAATTCACAGTATGTAATGTAGGGACAGCGAGTCTCTTGAGTGGAGTCAGGAGCGGACATGTTCTCAGAGAGGACAGGGAGAAAATGTTGTTCTCTGGGACCCAGGAGAGAATGCGTAGGTTTTGCTGCAGCCCCAAAGGCTGCTGAAAATTCTCTTCCTAAGAACAAGGACCTACAGCTTGCCCGACAAGTATACAGCAGGAGAAGAAAACTCCTAACATACCCTCTTATAATAAGGTCTCACGCCTAGCTTGCCTTTTCTAAAGCCACCTTGTTTCAGCTGGGCTTCTAATGAAACACAGCTGTGGAGTTTGGAAGTTTTCAGGTAGTTTTGGTATAGATGTGGCAAGAAAAAGGCTCTAACCAGTTCCATTACAAAGCTCCAGCTGGCTTATCCTGTAACAACAAGGAAAATGCATAGGCTTATGGTAGACAAGGGAAACTGTTGTCCTTGGTCTGGAAAGGAACAGGGTAGGATGGCAAAAAGAGAAAAATATGTAAGTGGGAAAGATAATTCACATTGATCAAGTAGTGTACAGATGCACATTTTTTTTTTTTAAATTATCATTCTTAAATAGTTTTCAGTTACCAGTTTCCAGGCACTCATAACCACATTCCTCTTCATGTGAGAGAGAGAGCCTGACTGGGTCAAGTGCATCTCCTGTGCCCTTCTCTTGACATATGAAGATTGGAGATGGTTCTGTTTCCTTGAACTCTGTGGAAAAAACAAACAAACAAACAAAAACACCTGTGAGGTTAAATATCTTGAAGTAAGCCTGACAAAAATTTTGGCTGTTTTCAGTATCCAGCTTGTGGCTTTTTTGGTACTGCCTTCCTCCTGGATTACTTTCTGACATAGCTGGGCAGACGGCTCCCCAGCCCTGCGCTTTGAGCCAGCAAACCCATCAAGCTTCTGATCATGCCTTTGTGTATTTTGTTGCACTGTGTGGTCCTTTCTGCTGGTTCCAACTGTTTTGCTGTGTAAGTGAGCCATAATTGCTCCTTTCATTTTACCTGAAGTAAAGGTAATTAATAAAACCATTAGTTCTGGCATGCGTTATGGTACCACTTGATAGGGAACTTAAAAATTTTCCAGCGAAACAAAATCTTGTTAAATAGAGAAAGACTGTGAATTCTCACTGCATCTAAAGCTAAGGACTTTTTAGCAAAAATGTCACAGGTTGAAAAGGTTGATTCCTTAAGCTGTAGTTATTTGCTTACAGTCAGTAATTCAGTAGTCCATAATAACTAAGTTAGAATGATTTTGCTGTAACTTGTTTATGAAACAAAGTCATTTTCTAGCTTTGAAAATGTCATAATTTCATGAAGTATATAATTAGAGTGTCACATTTTTGTCTCCCACCCACCTGGATAGTACTCTGTTAAAACAAACAAACAAAAAACTTTGATTTTGCCATTGTATAAAAGGGCTTTTGCGTAGGTAATATCCAAACTATTTTTAAGGCAAAATCCACACAGCATGCTGTTCTTAAGGTCTCTTTTAAGGATAAACATAAACATGCTTAGTTCAAACCTTTTTGCAAGGATTCTTCAAATAGACGTTAAGCCTTTGCTTCTCATTCAAGAACCTATGCAATTTTAAGAACTAAGGCTTGCTTCCTACAGCAAATTATCGACATTGAGGGTGTGATTTCATGTGAGTGTGTTTGGTGTCAGTGCTGGGTATACGCCACCCCTGTCCCAGGTCCCAGCCATTCATTCCTGCTATTCTGGCACCTCCGTGTGGTACTGGCCTGAGTGTGTTTGTGGCCACAGCATGAACCAGTCAGACCAGGGAAGTGAACTGATTGAAAAACAAGCCTTCATGTTGCTGCTGTGATCACAGCCTCGACTGACCGCTTTCCTGTCTGTTCACATTCAGGCCTTCCTCTGAGCAGCAATTCTTAAAATAAACAGCAGGACTCACTTGAGAAAATGTAGTGTTGAGCACTTCATTTGCTCCACTTCCTCATCTCCAGCCCCCTTGGAGTTGTTATTGCACAATAGTTGCCTTTTCCTTTTTATTCCTTCCCTAAGGCTGCCATAATTTTTTCTCGCTGTCTGGCAACAACTCTGCTGCCCCCCTGCTGGCAAGAAGGGTGCTGAGGTAGGATTGGTAGGCTCCTCTTCTGCATCAAGAACTACCTGAGGATCTTCCAGTGGATCTTCATAGGGTGCTTTCCAGTGTGCTGTCTTCCTGGGAAGAGCAGGTAGCCCTTGTGGAGCCAGGCTGATCCCGCAGCACTTGCTTACCCGTGCTCCATATACTGCTGGGGACGTGCTTGCAGCTCCGCAGCCCGGTACCCCTCACACCTGGGAACCCAGTGGTTCATGCTGGAGGCTGTCTGCACCTCTTCCCAGGCACAGTAGAAAGGTAGTCTTTTTAGCCCACATTTATTATAGGCTTTCAGAAGGTAGCTCTTGAATACTTCCCTCATGCCCAGAGGCTGAAATTTCTGGTTGTATTTTTGGACCACTTTTTAACTCCAATCCTAAATGGTTTAAGCAATTTCAGTCTTTTTGTTAGCAACGTATTACTTCCTAAAAGTTCCTTAATGAGCATAGGGTGTGACTACCTAGTTTCATCTGGTGCAGTTATTCAAAAAATCCATCTCTAGATTAAAATTAAATCTGGTTACTTTCATTCAGATTCAAAACAACTCTCCCTCTGCCCCCAAATAAACCCCAGCACATGTAAGCTATTAGCATGCACATCTGTGTTTGTAACATTGCTCCCTGGTGAAGTTTGTGAGACCATCTTGAGATTTCCTGCAAAATGTTAGTCCACAGAAAAATGGGATTGTATTCTTTGGCATTGTTGGTTTTGAAGTTCTGATATTATACATGCTGTGCATGAAATAATTACCTATCACTTATTATGATTTTCAGTGGAAGTTTTTTGTTGTTGTTTTTCTTTTTTTTTTTTTCTGTGTCTAAGAACCTGGGTTTTTACCAAAAGCCTGTTTCTTTCTTTGACACATATTTTGCTAAGTTGTTCTGTTACCTTACTGCTGTCCTAATAAACTGATTTGATCCATCAACTTCATTCTTTACACTGCTGATTGACCAGACAAACTACCAAAATACCAATGAGGTTAGGACACACCTGCTATGCCCCATAGGTTAATAACACGTAACAGTATTTATATCTTGCCTAAGAGAATACCTTTCCAACCACATCTTTGTGGTAATCACCGTTTAATTTGGCAGAATCAAACACCTGTAGCTCTAAAAGGGTTATTTTCCAACCAGCTACAGAGAAGATGGCCTCATTTAATTAATTCCTAATATGAAAAGTTCCATTAGGTAATTACATTAAGCCAAGACCTCATTTTTACACCTCACCTGGCATAGTAGCTCTTGCCATATTAAAAAAATGGAGTCAGCAGAAGGATGTGCTTGTGTTGCTGCTGTTAAGAAGGTGGTAGTAAGCCCAAAGGAGCACTGGGGCTGGTCAGCGTGATAGAAGTGGGCAGCAAGTTTGGGAGGAGGGGAATGTGTCCTTAGCACCAAAGCATATTTTTGTGAAAGCGTGCTCTGCATCCAAATCATCTTTTTTTAAGAGTTAACTGTTGAAAAAAGAAGCTCTGAATTCCTACTATGTATTTATAGTAGTATAGCATATATGCTGCTATATGCATGTATATCTAGTAGCAACAGCTGCTATACATGTAGCTGTTGCAGTATTACTTTATGAAGGAAATTTGTGTTATTGTTGGCTGGCAAAAATGTTTATGTATGTTTCGTGTTAATGAAGAACATTGGTGCTTATTAAGGATTCCAATAAAGGATTTTCTGGCTTTTTTTAGATGTAGCATGGGTGAATAAAGACAGTCAGTGTTATAACACATCTGTTGTAGCTCTCTAGAAGTCAATACAAATGGTTCTATAATCACAGATCCTTAAAGCTAAAATACTTGAGCAATAAGGTAAGTCTTCTGCTTTAAGTATCCCCCCTAGTTTTCTGTGGATTTGGTAGCTGCTTGCAAAAATTCCCATAGGTAGATGCTTGTGATACTGATGCTACTGAATACCTGCTATTGCAGGTGGTAAGAGATTGTAAAGGTTCCCCAAAATGTATCTTCTGTATTTAAAATTAGGTTTAATACCTATTGTACATGTTTCATAATATGAGATCATCTGATCTATAACAGTGTGATCTTTCTACTTTGTTTACCAGTTTGGGTGATCACTTTTATTTGCTACAAGCTTTATTTGGCTGGCATATGTAAATGAGATGTTTTGAAGTAGACTTGTTTTCAAATTGAAAATTATTTTTTCTATTTTTTCTTTCATTAGGCAAGATCCACAATTACCTCTATGCTTTAAATGCAGCTACTTGCCTCTTAAAGCTAAGAATGTTTTGTTGTGATTTTATTTCTCCATTTTGTGTTGATCTGGAGTTGTGGGTATGGGAAGAAAGGCCTGTGTAGGAAAAGGAATTCACGTTTGTGTAACTGCACCAGACAATAAAACTCAGTAACATTTGAAGCGTTTCACTCGGAAACAATGAATGCAATCTATCCATTTTTTTAGGAGGGATGGATCTGGGCAAAGGCAGCTTCCAGCAGGCATCCAATAGAAGATATAAGCACTTTGAATGAGATTTTTGAAGTGGAAACTAAAGGTATTAGCGCCACAAAACTCCAGTGGGTATCTGAGTCTAGGCTTATTACACTTCTGTGAATTTGTTTCCCCTGGTGAATTCTGAGAGCTCTGAAGGTGTTTGGCAGTCCTTCTTCTACAATCTGATTTTGTCATTTTCTAGTGACGCTGTGCTATGTCTTCTGTCAGATTAAATTTAGAGGCATATTACCTTGCTTGGCAGAAATGTGAACTACAGAATTTCTCAACAAACTCCTTCCATAGGAGTAGCGAGACAGGGTTTATTTCTTCCTCTTATTTTTCCTGTTGGTTTGTGCAAATTTGTCAATTTTATTATCATCCCAAATTAATCCTGCACTGTTCAGTTGAATTTGCTTGGTGATGTATACAGGAATTGCTGTGTCATTTAAACTGTAGTAAACCTAACAAGCCCAAAAGAGATTGAGGACACCTTTGTTAGACTTCTCTAGGGTGAGCAGTCCTAACTCTCAGCCTTGCATCACAAGGGAGATTGTCCCTTGACCACCTCTGTGGCCCTCCATATGGCTCTCTCCAATATGTCCATGTCTCTCCTGTATTGAGGAGCCCAGCAGCAGACACAGAACTCCGAGTGTGGCCTTAGCAATGCTGAGTGGAGAAGGATCACCTCCCTGACCTGCTGGCAATGTCCTGCCTAATGCAGCCCAGGTTACCGCTGCTGGCTCATGTCCAGGTGGTGCCCACCAGGACCCCCAGGCCCTTTTCTGCCAAGCTGCTTTCCAGCTGGGCAGCCCCCAGCACGTCCTGGTGCCCGGGGCTGTTCCTGCCCAGGGGCAGGGCTCTGCACTTCCGCTCGTGGGACTCGATGAGCTTCTGTCAGCCCATTTCTCCTGCCTGTTGAGGTCCTTCTGGGTGGCAACAAGACCTTCTAGTGTATCAGCTGCTCCTCACAGTTTTGACATCTGGAGGTGCACTTTGCCCCATTGTGAAGGTCATTAATGAAGGTGTTAAACACCTGTTAAACCATTAGGAAACACATTTGGTCCTTGTTCTGATCAATAGGATTTTTCTTGGGGAAAAAAATGGAAAAACCAGCACATCTCTTTCTGAGTCTGAAAGAATCTTAGTCCTGAGCCCGAAGGAGAGGGGAAAGGAGAAGTTAGTGGGAGGGAGGGAGGGAGGGGGAGGAAATGTGTGAGACAGATTAGCAGGCTGGATTATATAGGAGAGAGCATGATTAGAAGTAGAGATAGTACTGTGTTATTGTTGATACAGTGCCCAAGCATACAGATGGCAGTCCCAGCTGCTAAAATGAGGGGACAGGACATGAGGGAGGAGCCGGCTGGACTATGAGAGGCAGAGCTGAGGTGGAGTGGACAGCAGGACTAGTGTGGGGGCAACAATGAAGGCGGCTTGTGGCAGGGGAGAGACAACCGAGGAAGGAAATGCAAAGGACAGAGTTGGTAAAGGTGTTGGGTTAAAAAAAAAAAAAAAAAAAAAGGTAGGTTTAACTCTGAGTAAGAGAGATGTTTTGGGGTCTAGATGGAATGAAATGCTGAGAACAAGGATGGGTAAACAACGTGTTGTCACTACTGGAAGCTGCCCTTCTGCCATGACCATTTTTTAGGTCACTTTAATCACTGCTTGTAATATGACCTAGTTGGAAGCAGTTGCTGTTATGGAACAGGATGTATGGAGAGTCTCTCCTCACTCAGAGCTGAGCAACTAGGAGACAGCTACTGCATCACGTATGTTTCTGTCTTTGTGTCTGAGTGGTTTCTGAGGGATACAGAACAACAGGCATTTGCTCTGTCAGCTTGAGGAGGAAAGGGACATAGACTTAATGGTTGTAGGAGGAGTTGGATCATCGAGAGAAATGTTGTAATGATGACTGGGGGAGCATGTCAAAGGATAAGGCCTGCTAGAAAGCCTCTCTGTCTTTCCTACTAGTTGGCAACAGTTGCCACAAGATGTAGAAGCCCCCTGCACGATGTCAGGAGACAGTTCTGCATTTTTCAAATATCATAGAGTCATTAATTCCAACTGATAAATAGCAGTTATATTATGTACTAAAAGTAGCTGTGTATCAATTCAGACTGGAATTTGAAATGTGATTAAGGATGTAAAGGGAGAAAAAAGTGGAAGATACTATGTTTAATATCATATCTTGGTTATAACTTTTTACAAAAATATATAAACCAAGTTGTTTTGTCTGAATTTTAATTAGTATATTTGTGTTTTTTAATCAAAAAGAGGTGTGGGGGTAGGGGGTGTTAATTTTACCTGTCCTTAAAGCACATCAAGTAATTATATAAAGATTTTTCTGAAGTTTGATTCCTTCTAGGACTTAATTATATGCATTAAGTCCACAAATGATGACTCCAGCTTCATTTAATGTAACTATGTAAGATGGCTTGGCTTATGGGTTTTTCTTCTCACATTGCAAATCCATCTTGCTATGTTAGAATTATAATTGTGTTAAGTTTGTAGTTTCATTGATTCTCAGGTCTTAAGGTGCTGAGGAATATCATCTCTGTTCTGTGAATGAGAACACCGTATATGAGTTGCTAGAGCAACAACAACAAAAACTTGCTTCCACACTTGCCCTTTCCATATAATTGAATCTGAACAGACCTTTGATTTAAAGCAAAAATAGTAGCAATAGGATTCACAGCCTTTCTGGGCAGTCTGTTTCCGTGTTTTATCACCCTCCTAGTGAGAATTATTTTCTTTGTCTAATTGAAGTTTCCTCTTTGTGACTTGTCTGTTGCTTCTTGTCCTACTGCTCCATGCCTTTGAGAAGAAGCTGGCTCCTGCATCTCCATATCCTTCCCTTGCGTACTTGAAGATGGTGACAAGGTTTCCCTTGATCACCTCTTCAGGCTTTAACCAGCCCAGTTCACTCAGCCTGCCCTCATATCTCTCGTGCTTCAGCCTCCTCATTTTCTTGAAGGCTCTGGACTTCCTCTGGTGTGTCAGTGTCTTTTACTGTGTCTAGTTTTGGCCTCTCCAGTTGTCTCTCAGAAAAGCTTCCCTGTGACCTGATGGCAACACTTGTGCTAATATGGTCCAGGATATCGCTGGTCTTCTTCACAGCAAGGTCCTGCTGCTTGCTTACGTTCACCTTGTTGTCTACCAGGATCTGCCAGTCCTTTCCTGCAGAACTGCTTCCCGGGCTCTTGTTCCATCCCAGAGGCAGTATTTTGAATTTGCCATTGCTGAACTGTGGCTCACGTGGTTCCTGTCAGCCCGTTTCTCCAGCCTGATGCAGTGGTTCTTCTGAACAGCAGCTCTGCCTTCCAGCACAGGCTGCTCTCCCAGTCTGGCATCTTCTACAAGGTAGCTGAGAGTGCACTCTCTGATAAACCTGATTCTTAATAAATGTGTTACACATTATTGGCCTCAATTTCAGTACCTTAGGGAAATGTGCTACTAGTTTTCCTGCTGCATTGAGCTGTAGGTCCACATTCTTATTAGTGTTCCTTTTGCCTCCCATGTGCCTTATAGCAGTCTTCATGCCCTTCACCTCTCCCACTGTTTCCAGCTGCCTCTAAACGTTGGCTTTCCTGACTCTATCCCTGCATTCTTGGGCAATGACTGTATATTTCTCTTGAACACGCTCTTTCTGCTTCCACCCTCTGCATGCTTCCTTCCTCCCTCCCCCCTCCCCCCCCCCTCCCCCCCCCTTTTGAGCAGAGTCGTGAGCTCCTTGTTCATCCATGCTAGCTTTCTGCCACACTTGCTCAATTCCTGCCTATCAGAATGACCTGTTCCTGTGCACTGAGAAGGTTGCCCATGAGCACCAACCAACGGGCCTGGGCCACTTTGCCTTGCAAGACAGTCTCCTGCAGGATCTTGCCCAGCAGATTGATAAGCAAGCTGAAATTTCTCCTGAAATCCAGAGCTGTGATTCCACTCTGTCCCTTGCTCACTTGTTGAGGATTTCAGACTGCAGAATATCATGTTTGCTACAGCCTAGGCTGTCCTTGACCTTTCACAAGTAATGGGTTGAATGCTTGTCCTAGTCATCTCGTTGATAATCTGCATCAAGAAATTGTCATCAGGATCTTCATGTGATTATTCATGAGGAGGCTTTCATTTCATGAAATGTATAGCTCAAAATTACAGATTAAAGAAGTTTGAATAAGTCTGCAAAGCTACTGGGTAATTAGCCAGACCGAACTGTTTAAAGTTCTCCCACTCTTTATATTAATAGGAGCCACAATATTCCCATGCTGACTATGAGGGGAAAAATCGATATCAGCAAATGTACATTCATATTGATTTATCTTCCCTTTTGGTTTTCTAATTTAGTAAAGGCTACTAATGCAGCATTACATAAAGATTCTCAGGAGAGTAAAAAGGCTAATAAGATCAGGTATTGCTGTCACTTCTGTGGAAGTGAACTGACTTTACTGCTCATAGTCAACGGTTGAGTTACCCAACAAAGGAGTAACTTAGCACCTGCTTTTGAGCCATGTATCAGTAGGCATTATCCCAGGCAAGTGGACTACAAGGAGACATCCAAAAGGTGACTTTCTGGAGTGCAGACCCAGCATGCTGTTAGGATAGGGGCCTTAGAGAAGAGAGGTCCAAGGAATCAAACACTAAGATTTTTTTTTTCACATAGTGTTCTAAGAAATGTTGTACAGTTATATAAATATCCTATTATACACATGTGTTCAGAGCAGTTAGTAACCCTCTTTCAACTAGATTAGAAATGTTTCTCTGGCCATGTGCTAGTTTTTATGCAAATATTTGTTTCTTCAAGATATTTTTTCATGTGTTGTATCAGGGAAAAAGGAATGCGTTATGAAAATGATCAGTTTGCTTTGCTTGTTCATTCTAAACAAAGTAGAGAGAAGCAAATGAAGAAGGGGTTTGATATTTTGAGTTGAAAAATGAAGTTTACATCCCCCCGCACTCGAGAAAGTTGTTTTGTGGGGAAAAATGTCAACTATACACATGTGTTATATACTTCCAGATAAAAAATTAGGACATGATATAATGCAGACTAGCACATGTTTATAATGATGTAAAGCTTCAGGAAAAAAGCTTCTTAGATTTACTAAGTGTATACTTAACAGAGCCATATCAATTTTGTAATGCTATTTCTTGCACTGAATATTAAATTTCCACATTCAACATTATAACTGAAATATATACTCATTTTAATGTTAAAAACTTGAAAGTATATCAAGATATAAAAGGGAATCAGCATTCACTGTATTACTACTGTACATCATCTATATATGCATTCACGATTGGAAGTATTTCCATTTTTATTTTTTATCCCTCTTTGAAGATAGGACATTCATGAGGGTACTGTTGAAAAGTAGGACATTTTCTTATCCTACCAAAGGACAAGAAAAACAGCAGATTACTGAAAAATATGACTGAATTAATTAGGTCACAAAGGCGCAGGCTCATAGAGATATTTAATGTCCCAGAAGAACAGCTGATAATCTGCAAATGACAAGTCACATTTTCAGGATGACTGTAAAAGTTGAGTTCTGTCTCCCAAACCTTGCATTCCATTTTTTTTCAATGTTTAATGAACTTGTCCATCATGATGCCATTCCAAAGAGAGAAACATGCTCTGCTAGAAATATAAAGGCAAGAAAAGTCTTTATCACACTAAAATTGATGGAGAATTCACTGTTGTTACTCAGTTTCATTAGAGGATCACGAAGATCTTGCTTATGGAGAAGGATGACATTTTGATTTGCAGTATCAGAGGATAGGGTGGCTATCTCCAAACAACCATGTCATAGTTAAAAATAATTATATACAGACTACTTTTGCTTGGTCATCCATCAACAGAGACTGTGATGTGATGTCTGCCTGGAGCTACAATAACACTAGCTTAGTTCTGTGTGGAGATGCATCTTTTTTGTAGGGGCAGAGATTTTGCTGGAAATATGACCTCTTTGCTCAGTCCTTTGGTTCTAAAGGCAGAGAAGATAAATCAGTATCACAGAAGAAAGGGATTCCTCTGGTCCTGTCAGAAAGTAGTACTTGAACATAATTTAAATATTGTAAGACATAACTCCATGGAAACAGAATTACAAGGTTACTCAGCCAAGCTTAATTCTCGTTTCTTTCATGGAGTCTTTTGGATGTAATTTTCTTGGTATGCATCTCCTAAAACATGCACACTTTCACCACCCCTAAATTAAAATATATGGAATGCTATTGCAGCATTGTTTATTAAAACAGCTGAAACATTTCTATTCATAGCACCTATTTTGCCATTTGGAAAACGGGGGTAACTGATAACAAGTGTAGGTGATTATTCTGTTATGTCAGTCCTAAAGAGAAAACACGAATAGCACCTGCACAGAATTCTGGAGCTATTCTCTCTGAGCAGAGGAATGGTAGAGATCTGCTGCTCTTCTAGGCTAGCTTCTTAGGTCAGTGACTCTTGATCTGGGATGTTTCTGGCCCCATATGTTGCTCTTTTTCCATCCTGAGCATATGGAAACCACAACTCTTTCATATAATTTTAATTTGACAAAAAATAAGTTGTATATACGACTGAAGGCCTTGAAATCTGGGCTATTCTGCTTGTTGGATTGCAAGTTCTAGCTCTGAAGCATGTATTACCCATTCTTGCTGGGAATTTATAGTATATGAATTTTCGAACATTGCAGGAAAAAGCACTTTTCAGCCTTCCCTTAGAAATGACTGATCTTTTTTTTTTTCTGCCCTAGAAACTTGCCGAACAAATTCAACCTGAGAAATTTAAATCTAACAGTTTAAAACTTTGCTATCAAAATCTAAAATGAATGTCTTAAGGTAGCGTTGCCTTTTTTTTTTGTGTAGAACAGGCTTATTTTTGAATGAGAATCAAATTACAGGGAGACATTTGGTAATACCTTAGATGCTGAGTGCATAGAGTACTAGTATGGATTTTAGTTCTTTTATTACAAGATCGAAAATAATTTCACAAACATTCTCAGTGAGATGCAGAAATATTACACTCATTATTAAGTTTAAAAAAAAAAGGTGGGAAAGAAGACACAATTATTCAATATGAATGAAGAGGCAAGATAGCTTGGAGGTTAGAGATGAAACAGTTTACCCAGTCTTCCCTGTTAACCTCTGAACTTGCAGCCGTTCCTTCTCAAAGGATCTCCAGAAAAATTTGGTAGTTCCCTATTTGTTTAGTGCTGCTGCATTAGCCACTGAAGTAAATGTGACTTCAGAAAGTTTTGAATTAGGTCTCTTAGAGTTGCGATATCTTGCTTAGTGATAAGAATCTGTGTTTTTTTTCTCCCCACATGTTCCTTTCTAGGTAGTGCTGTCTATGGCCTGCCCAGAAGCCTTGCCAGTGTATCTACAAGTAGTTTAGGATATTTACTTCTAACATTTTGTGTGGTTGGTACAAGCCCATGAACACCTGTGACTTTTTTTTGTCTGGAAAAGCACTTGTCAACACACAGACTAACTTAGAAATAATTCTGGGTACTTCCTAATAGAGGACACTTCTGGTGCACTTTCTTTGAATAGAATCCAATGACTGTAAGTTAATGTTATCAGAGAAAAAAATGTATGGAGAGAATCTTTAATGTATTTTGGCCATAGACCTGCATCTTTTAGAAATAATTAAATAATAATAATAAACAAAACCTTGATACTATTTACCTTTTGCTTTTCTCTCTTATTACAATGATCAGTGCCATTATTCATTTATAATCACTTCCACCTTTTATTTCTTATGCGCTTCTTCATTCCATGTAGTTTGAAGTTATTTAACCTCTCTGCAAACATGGATTTGCCTGTGTTGGTGAAAAAGCTCTCAAGAGACTTAAAAAACATCATCTGTCTGGGCATTTTTCTGCTGGTGTTAAAATAACGAGGAAAACATCCAAAATATTTTCAGGATTCAGGAAGGCAATATTTCACAGAAAAATAAGCTTTATTGCAAGTATACAATGCAGCTTCCCTCAATGAGATGTTAGTGATTTATTGGAATTTGTGGGGATACTATTTTTCCCAAATCATCCTTAGATGCCTTCAAAGATTTTTAGGATGTATGTTACTTTACTGAAAAATCTATTTTCTCATCATTATTCTTCTAATCTGAGGAAGGGAGGCATACTTGCGTGGAGCTTTCCCCTGTCATTGTTTATCCAAATAGCTGGGTGATGTTAGCAAAAAGTTACAAAACTGGTAAGTCAAAACTCAGTCTCAGAGAGGAAGTGATGGATGGGAAAAGCAATACAAAGAGACTGCGGTGCTCTTTGCATCCAGTCATGAGGAAATCTGCCTGAAGACTAAGAGTGCTCGAAGCCTTGTGTACCACATTACGTTAAAGAGCCTTAAAACTTTTACAGCAAACCAAATCTCTTCCACCTGAGGTTAGCAAAAAGACTGCACGTCCTCTAGTGGAGCATAGGCTTAGCCATAGAAAGCCACACGGATGCTGTGGTCAGGTTTCAGTCCTGTAATTCTCCTTGGTGCTCTCCTTCCCCTGAAATGTAGAGACCTGGGTCTTTGGGGAGAGGAACACAAAGCACAGTGGAGAGAGAGAAGTTGACTTGATTCAGTGTTACAAGAGACTAAAAAGCTTGGGGGTGTACCTAGGCAGAGATGCAGTTAGCGAGGAGACGTTGAGTGGTTCTTTTTCCCATTTCTGCACGTTTCAATATTAAAATTACCTTGCAGTGAGCAGTCTGCTTCCCAGCTTATCCCAGAGGATACCAGCTTCCACTGTGCCTCACAAAGGGAGGAGAAAGGTGCGGAGATGGTGGCACAAACATCCTTAGTGGCTCTGTGTGGTGGTTGGGGAGGAACGGGTGGAGGACATGGCAGTACCTAAGTCAAGGTGTGTCTTGAAACCAATATTTAAGGAAGAATTTGTCCTTTCTTTAGGGTACTTTGAATGTGTTTTGAACCCGGAAAGCTAAGTAAGGATAAAAATGAAAGACTAAAAAGAAAGTATACAGAAGATGCAAACATTATGGTACCTTAGTGTCAAGTACTGAAGAAACACACAAATAAAATATATCGAACATTCTTTTTTCCTTTTTTTTTTTTTTTCGAGGGGAAGGAGGGATGTCTAGTACATCTCTTTTATTCAAATGCACTGACTGTATTGTAAGATATACTCTGGCTTATCCTTTGGAACTTTGGCAGTTTCCATGTGTTTGGTAAGCTACAAAACGAGAAGGTGTCTGTAATAATGAAGGTCTTAAGTAATTCAGAGGTCATTGATCTTTGTCTGATTACTTAACGGTAGTTGTCACTTGGGTATTAAGGATGACCACGCTCTGCTGCCTCGCTGTTCTGTTTTTAATTGAGTAAATGATTCAGGAGCACCTTCTCTGTACTACTTGTAAGTAACTTCAATGTGTTGGCGCTTCATAGGCCAACATTATAGTTAGTGAATTCTTGAGTACCCAGTGTTTTCCCCCAGTATTTCAGCTTTTAACTCATGGCTCAGTTTGCTTGGTGATGTTTTTTTTGTTGCTGTTGTTAATTTTTTCCTGTTTGTTTGTTGTTACTGTTTTTGTTTTCCTCCATTCAGAAATGAAGATAGCTTACTTAGAGGAACATGGAGTGCATTTTTCTTTATCCAATATTCTGTGACACAGCTGTGTTGAAAGTGGTCCCCTCAGCCACATGTAACATTCAGAATAAATAATATTCAGAATAAGAATAAAAATCTTTAGTCCTACCCTGCTTATCTATGTGATTTCCAGTGGGAGATAATTCAATTGGTGACATGTTCATGATGTGCATTTTTAGTTTTTCCATGTCCAGTTTTGCCAGATGTGCAGACCATGACAGGCAAAATAGTCTTTAATTTTGTCTGAAAGAAGCTGAATTAGTCTTTGGCACTAGTTCTAATTGTTTTAAGTTACAAAACAACTCTTTTCCCTTCTTTTAACCCTATACAAAGGATGGGGCTGCTAGTGTTGCAAAATAATTGAGTCAGAGCCTGTTGCAATTGAAAGATGATTAGTTTCTTGTGTTTGTGTGTGCTCTGATGTGAATTAAACCAATCTATTATGTCTGTTTTGTGTTTTTTAGGGATGCACGATTTTTATGTGAAACTTGCAAAAGCAAGCACAGTTCACTGATGTTTATTAGTGACCTTGTCTTGTCCTTTGAATTATGGACAGTCTGCTTTGAACATGGGGAAATGCTACTAGCGGTCATTATGTGGATGTTCGTTTTTTGTAGATGTTTAACCTCTCAAAGGCTCTGCTGCGGTTATAGATGTTAAAAAAAAAAAAAAAGATACTGAGTTATGGGTGTTTAAAGCTGAAATATTTATAGAAGCAGTTTTTATTTAAAAATAGCATTTGTGCCTGAGAAGATCAGATGTACCACTTCAGTATGAAAAACAAAACCAGATTTTACTTGATATTATTAATAGAAATTGCATGAAATTTGATAATGTAATTTAGTTAAAAATATTTTATTCCAGTCTAGGTTTTGGAGTGTTTTTGTTACTAAATGGTGTAAAAAAAATAAAAATATAAAGATGTGATTCTTTTTAAATCTTTATAAAATCTTTATACATTTTTTATTGTGTTTATAGTTACAGGTTACAAAGACAAATTTTTGGCTTAGTGTTTACAAAAGAAGAAAATATGCTGAGTATCAGAACATATACCATAGACATTAAATCTTTCAAATTAAAACATAGGGAAGTGATATTAGAAAAATAATATTGCTTACTATGGGCAGATGGCATTGCCATCTACCACCAATGAAGTGCTCTAAATTAAGAAGAAAATATGTCTTAGAAATAGATCAAAATTTAAAACTATTATTTAAGATCAAAAATTTCCTTGATTGCCTGTAGGAGTTGTTTACGTGGACTTTTAATATTAAGGATGGATTTTGAAAATGGAAAATAACACAAGAAATCCTGAAGTCATCATGGATTTGAAGTCACTGTTGAAGTTGATTAATATTTTATCTGAATGATTGCTAAGCACTGAGGGATTGGCCCAATTCATTTTAAGATAGAGCTGTAGTATCAAAAATGTATCCAACTTTGAGTTGCTGTTCATCAGAATGGATGTTCAGTAAGTGATGACAGGAATGAAGGTCTGAGCCTTGGTATATTCTTCACATACAGCAGATGTAATGAGCAAGGCTTATACTCTAACAGGGTTTTTTTCATTTTCCCACAATTATCCATTATTAGTGTGGTTCAATCCAGAGGTGTGTTAAGGCTTCGCAGCTATCCATTATTAGTGTAGTGCAATCTAGATGTGTGTTAAGGCTTCGTAGCATAAGGTGCTGCTGATTTATGATATTAGAAATGCTTCCTGACTGAAGCAGTCGGATGCTGATGGGACTGAAAGAGTTGAAAAGAATCCTGTATTTCTCTTTTAAGGATCAGGTGAAGAACATAACATACTGTGTTTGTTTCCTGCACAATGAAAGAAACTCCTCATCCTTTGTGAAGTGTCAAATTGTGATGGGGAGTAAAGTAGATGACTGTTGTGAGTTCTGCTTTGGCTTTCCAAATACTGCCTTAGAGCATATTTTGGAGTTTAGAAGGGAAGTGCCCTTGAAGCAAAGATCCACGACCCCAAATAAAAAATTTAAATTGGAATCTGTTTTGAATAGGGTTTTTGCTCCACTTTCTTCAATATTTGAAAATATTCCCAGTATTACGATAGCGCTCTCAGAAAAATTCTGAAGGAAAGAGTCTTTCTAAAACTTTAGGTACCAAGTATGGACACCAAAGCCTATCTGAATACAGAGAAATTCCCGTGTCAGGTTTCCTTAGAATGACAGAGCTCCTTGGCTCTGCAGCCCTATCCTCAAAAAGAGTGAGGCGCAGCGTTCTTGATTAGTCAAGAGAAGGCAGCATGCAACCATTAATATTAGCTGCATCACATCACACCATCTGGCTACACCAGCTTGGAAATGATGGCCTGTATTCTTTAGTCACTGCTGACAGGAAACAGCAAATTAATTGGAATTACAACTGTGATTTACCTTTTACCCCTTACTCTTGAATCTCCATCGTCTGTCATTCATTTTGTCTTTGAAAGTCTTAATACTTCTAACTGTATTGATTTATTAAGCAAAAAGAGAATATTTTGTTGTATGCTGGAGCATTAAGTATATAAAGAACAAAAATTAGTTAGATGATGATGCAGAAAATAATTTAAAAACACACACAAAAAACATAGACACCCAAGTGTTTGTCTCTTTAAACTACAGAATTGAATAAATGAATGACTTTCTTCTGTGAGGGTCCATTTAACATTTATTCTCAGAGGTAATTTATGGACACGGGAATGTTAGCAGATAAGAGTACTGCTAGGCAGCCACCTACTCATCTGTTCATTTCCTAACACATAATCAAACTGGTACCCTGGCTTTCTTTGAAAATACATTTGATCTTACCATCATAAGTATGGTCTTGTTATAAGCAATTTTTCCATGATCCCTGCAATTTGGTCTGGTTGAATCCGAACATGAAGAACAAGATCTTATTCACTGTCTTCATAGGTGCTGTAAATTAATAAAGCATTGCAAGGCACGGGCTAAAAGAGTTAAAATACTATATAGGGATTATGATTTGGTTTTCCACTCTAGCGTAGTCCAGCTTTTTGTTTCTCTGCTTGCTGCATTACCTGGAATTGTACTCTTGCAAAATAAGCAGTTGAGACTTATTAATCAGATGAGACTTCAAGTAGGATTTAGGGTGATACCAGGTGTAGTGAAGCTAGTGAGCAGGTTGCATTTTCTCCTGGAATAAGTACTGAGCCAACAGACCTATATGCTTTGGTTTCCTCTGTGCTCCTTAATGTGCTGCCTTTCAACTGTCATATACATCTGATAACTCAATTTATGGTCATTATAGACCTCACTGAACTTTTTAGTCAAGTTTAGAGGACCAACCTGATTTCCTGTTCTCATAATTATATTCTGACTAAATTTTTGCAATAGCTAAAGAACTTCACAAGGCATTCTCACTTCCAAGTCTCAAAGTACCATGCGGCATTAATACAAAAGGAAGCTGTAACTCAAGTGTCAGTTCTATCTTTATGACTAGTAAAATGATTTTAAACATTTTTTTGCATTTTTGAAGTTTTTTTGGATGCAAGGCACTGAATATTATTAGTGACTGTATATGACACGACTGCAGTCTATGGGAACTATGAAGTTCCCATATCATCATCTTTCATCATCTTTTTCATCTTTCTCTGAAAGACTGAGAAACCAACAACATGGGGAATCACGAGTATGTTCTTACTAGTGCCAGAACATCAGCTCAAGCTGATTGCTCCTTTGTGTCACTCTTAGGGCAGGAGCGTGATTCATCACTTCCATTTTGCTGAATACTGAAGTGCAGATGCATCTTTATGGGTTAGATTTTACTTCCGTTGAAGACTAAAAAAGGATCCTGATCTCATTTATAATAAAGTAAGTTGGGAGTCACTTGGTAGAACTGATAGACCTACATCAGTGTCACTTTGTGTGAGCTCTTGTCACACTTGACAGCTTCACTGGAAATAGGTTTGCTCTCAGCAAGCATTTATTTAGTTCAATTGAAAAGTACATATATTTCCAACGGATTGGGGAACAAATGTGGATCCTGACTGTTATTCTCCAATAAAATATTTGCAAAATAATTTAATTGAGCATGTTTAAGCCAAGTGTTCTTCCTGTGTGAAAGTTCAGGCACAGTGTTGCTGTCGGTGAACAATCAGGCTTGACCACCAGCCCGCTTCCATTTTGACACTAATACCACCTACTATAGTGTGCTCAATCCTCCATCTTTAGAACTGCCTTGATGACTACCTTGTTTTGATATGTTAGGCCAGTTAAGCTGCAAAAATCTGGCTTAAAAATAGCGATATGATTTTAAAGTGATTTTTGAAAACTGGAGTAGCACAGAAGAAAAAAAATGTTTATATATGGTTACAGACCTATTTCTGTAGAGCTATTTCTGGTAAACTGAAGTTATCTGATACCCTAGAGTAGCATAAAAGGGAAGATTGATGTAAGTAGACAGTCATTTCTGGCTGTGGTCAGGATAATCTTACTGCCATGTCTTTGGGTCACTAGGTCATACAGGTTTTTTTCTTTAGTATTCTTTTTCTATCCACCGATTTTGAGAGCAGAATTTCCCTTCTAGCTTCTTCCTTCTTCAACTAATTAGTGTCTTTCACTTCTAGACATCAGTCAGGCTGCAAAGCAGCAGTACAGTAATGTACTGCTAAATACAGATGTACAAAATGTGAAATCTGTCAGTCCATCCCTTGGGCACCAGTCTATACCTGCTCATGTTAGAACAACAGTCACATGTCTTATTAAATCACATACACTTTGTGCATCCCATGTACTGTGGATTTGCTCCGTTATATACTGCGTAAGCTTCGCTGGTGTGCTTGTGCTGATAAGCGCTCCTTCCTCAGGCTGCAGGGAAAACCAGCAGCCCCTGTTGTGCATGGCAGCTATTGCCATAAGCACTACAGACTTGAATGGAAGACAAATGGAATCAAAGGGACATAGTAGTCCCACAGCATTTAACTACTCATTTTCTATGTCCTCAAACTGTACCAGCCTGGAACGTGCAGGCGATACTTTTCCTTTGGGATGGACAGACAGCACTGACTCATAAAAAGTTCAGAGCACTGATAACTCCATCTTCCTCCAAAGTTCAAGCTGTGTTTCTGCAGGAGATGGCAGCAGATGATACAGTAATTGTAAAAGAGGCTCTCCTAGGAGACTGAAAAGGAAGGGGGGGGAAAAAGAAAACAAACCACCAAACACACCCTATTTCTGCCCAACGGATGCTCAGTTAAATAGCAGAATGATCAAGACTTTGCATTATGATACAGACGGAACTGAGATTTTGATGCTTTTCTTACTTTAATGTAAGAGAAGCACCCTCCAGACTAAAGGAAGATAGTAAGGTCCAGCTGAAAGTGAATGAACCTTGTTTCACTTGTTCTTGTTTCAGAATCACAGGAAACCAATAGACATTTTGTACTGATCATCTGATCATGATAAAATAGACACCAGCAGTGTCTCCTTAAAAAAAAAAAAAGGCAGTTTTACCACCTTCACTAAATAGAAAGAGAACAGTTTGTGTTGGAAGGGACCTTGGGAAGTCACCTACTCCAAGCTCCCCTCCAAAGCAGGAACCAGCTTGCTCAGGGTTTTATCCAGTTGCCTTTGAAAACTTTCAAGCATAGAGATGCTACAGCCCCTCTGAGAATCCAGTGTCTGACAGTCTTCAGGGTGGAAAAAAAGTTTACTTTCTGCTGGCTTGGACCGTGTTGTGTTTTTAGTTTATGACCGTTGTTGCTTGTGGTTAGTGTAAAGAGCCTGGCTGTGTTGCTCTGGAAATCTAGAAAAAGAAACTAAGGAACTGGATAGGGAGACTTCTTCAGGGCTTTCGTCATTCAGGAGCTACGCCTGAAATTTTCATCTTGCTTTCACTTGGTCAATCTCCTTCTGAAGATGGAAGACTCAGACTGTCTCATAAAAGCACGAACATATGGGATATAAAGGACATCTGGAAAGGAAGCAATAGGAGAACAAAGTGGGAAATTCAACTTTTTGTTCCTGTTTTCTTTGCAACTTACTCCATGTGCAACTTCAAGCTAGACATCCCACCCCATTTGTAAGATTGCAATGATAAGCATCACCATAGTTTATCAGGTTATTGGTTTAATGCCCAAAAATCTGAATCAGGATCAAGGTCTGAATTCTTTACAAAAGTATAAGATGTGACTCCTATTTCTTTTGATTTAAAAAAACAACGTAGAAAATGGAGGAGCATGGACTGGGAAGGCGGGATAAAGGCAAGGAATGAGGTAATGCATTTACATGTGTATGTTATATATATGATTGGCATAATCTTTTAATTCTCTTTTGATTTCTATTTTCCTTAGGAATTTTTTTCCCAAGGTCTAAAAAAGGAAACTAAATAAGGACTGAAAAATTCTATGGTGCTCTGAAAAAGGTTTTGTTATGAGTAATAGCTCAAGCAGCCTTAGCTGTTCATGTAGCCTAATCTGAACCCTGCCTATTTTGATACTTTGCAGAATACTGTAGTCTTGATTAGCTGGTGAGAAGGCAACGAGTTTCACCCCCTGTGTAAAACTCTTACTATTTAAGTTCCAGCAGAAAGTGGTCTTCCTCTACCTCTTGCTTACTCTCACCCTAAAAGCACTGCTCATAGATAAACCTGCCTTCTTTTGTGTGTGTGTGTTAGGAACCTGGTCATTCTTGGTCTCATGCAGTTCTTGAGAAGCAACTCAAACTAGTGTACACATCTGATGGCATTATAAAATAACTGAACTCTTAACTATTTATATTAAGGAAATATAAATATTTCCTTCAGACCATGTGGAATTAGTGAGTGAGTGAAGATTTTAGAGAAGAGTTGTTTATTTGTTTCATTTTGCTTGTCTACATGTTTTAGCGAAGATGGGAAGAAACGAAAGGGGAGACATAAATAAACTCTTCTGCTTGCATGCTGGAAGGATCGTTTAAACAATAGTAGAACATTTTTCTCAGCTTCTAAAGTTACAGATTTTTTTGGAGAAACTGTAAACATAACAAACATCTCTTATGCTGTGTTGATTCAAAACCTACCTAACTGTGTTATTCCCCAAATCAAATAATACTCTCAACTTTGCTGCCTGGCAATCCACCTATTTTACTGCTTCTATTCCGTTAGAGTTCCGCTGGAGCTAAGGAAGCTTTGGAGGACGTATATATATACATACATACATATATACGTATATATATATTCAGGAGACCACCCATTACATATTGCTACAAACATTTGGAATATTCTGCAGCAGTCATAGAGTTTACAAACAGTGATAACCACACAATCAATGTAAAATTAAACCCATTTGAACAACTGTTCTGTGCAAGCCCAAATCCATGCTGTTGGGGAGGATTTAATTTATGCAGTGTTCAGGAATCTTTCCAGGATGTCTTTAATATCTCTCCAGCAAGATACACTTTAAAACACTTCGTTTTACACTTTCAGAACTTCTGTAATGCTTTAATAAAGTCCCACTAAATGAGCTTTTGGATGTCCTAGGAGAACAATTAGTTAAGATGAAACCATAATGAAATGTACAGTTATATAGCTGATGATTTAACCAATTCAATTAAGGTCTGTGTTGCATTTGCTTGTGGTGTTTTGATGATGATTTTTATGGAAATAGAGAGAGCTCTTCTGAGCAATTTATTGGAACTAATTTTGTTTTAAAGAATGGTTTGCAAGGAAAGGCTTTTGCTCACTTCAGTGCAAGGCTTAGGTAGTACTGAAATAACCCTGGACTGACTATAGTCTGTAACCATACGGTTCTGGAAAACGGGATTGAAATCTCACAGGGCTGCCTATGGAATATACCTTTAGCTTAGTGTTGTTATTCAGCTAAATGTGATTACCGATCATTTAAACAGGATGCAGTAGGAGAACTGTTTTAGATCAGGTTCAAGATTACATGAGTTAAAGGTGCCACAGTTGAAACAGACTGATTGCTGGGTGAGTTATGATTGTCTCCATTTTCGAAAGAAACAATTTTTTGGGGAAAAAAAACACACAGAAGAACACCGCAAATGCTGCAGTATAATCGCATTCATTTACAGAACAAATTCAGACCTTCAATATAGAATAGAAAGATCAATTGTACAAAATGAAATGCTTGACATTGTATGTAAGGCCAAAATCTCAGTAACTGACTATACTAATAGATTAATCTAATCACCTTCCTTGCAGCTGATACATAAGACCATGTATTTTTAGACCATTTCATCTTGTTAGCGACTATTGAAGATCCTCCAGAATCTGTCAGAATTCCCAAGTCTTACCTTCTGCGAGTCTGTCAATGACTTCCTTTGTTTGACAAAGAAGATTTAGGAGTTCCAAAAATCTACTTTTGATGCTAAAAAGAAGGAACCTGGTGTTATAGCCTGCTCCTACATCCCCCTTCCTTTCCCTCTCAGCTTATAACTCTTACACTTGGAATTGGTTGTACTGTCTAAATGTAATTTCTGCATTGCCTTCTTATTTTGGCTTTGTGTGGTTTTCATTGTTTAATAATTAGATCCACAGTGGTTTCAAAACACCAATGTCCTGTAATCCTTCTAGTCACTGCAAAGTATTCCTCAACAGCTTGTGTAAATTTACTCTTTGAATAATCCACCCCTTCAAAAAAAAAAAAAAAGTCCTTCATATTTGCCATAGATCTCAGTTTGTGTGGAACTTGGTTATGAGTAGGATACAAAATACTCAGGAATATGTAGTTTGTAGAACTACATTAGAAAATGAAGAAAATATTACTATTCTAATCTTTGTTGTGTAAGCAATGACAATTAAGATATCATTCAAACTGTTGAGGGTGATTTTTTTCTGGCCCAAGGGTAGGCTGATTGGATTAAAAGTACATTTCTTTTTGTAGATACTATTGTAGACATTATTAGGTCATTCTTTTGTTTAACTGATGATTTTAGGCTATTATTGATGGTAATTATTTCCCTTTCTCTTTAATTTTTTATTTTAATAGCTAATAATGAACTGCTGGGTTTAAATCTTTCTATCTGTACATATCCCAATCTGGATAGACCCAGTGATTCTCTTTTACAAAATAGAAGCAGTACAACACTCTCTGTTAAATTCAAGCCTTTCCCTTAAGCTTTTATGGCACAGTTACTAACTGACCTTTTCCATTTTTGAGGAGCAGGGATGACTTCTGTATCAAAATTCTGAGGAGCTGTTAGACCTGCCTTAGTCACTAATTAGCGCTATGGCCAGATGTCTGTGATGACCATGGCATAATGAATCTTACCTTACAGAGTCATGAAAACTGTCACAAATTCTCAAGTCTGAGAAACGCAATGTATTTACATTTTGCTTCAGATAAATGTCTCCCGTTGCTTCAGTGTATTTAAGCATTTGTTTGCTGCTACACTTCAAATTGGTCCATGAATTCATTAAACACTACCCGGTAATCATTAAAGACTAATCACCTATTTACAATGATAAATGGCAAGTTCTTTCATTCCTGCAATTGGAATTAAAAAATCGCCACTGCCAAAACCTACTGAAATCATCTGTATGGATTACAGCTGAAAACTAAGATAGCTCACATGATTTGAATAAAATCCTACTTTTAGATATCCCACTTACTTTCTAGAAGCTTCTGCAGTCTAGAAAATCAAAACCTACCTAAAGATTCTCAATTTCTACGTATTTTCTACTTACCCCTCTTCTGTGTCTAATGACAATTTATTCTAATTATTAGCAACTTTCCTATCCAGTTACCAGTGTTTTCATTCTTTCCTTTATTTCCCTTTAGGTCTAATAGTTTCTGTTGTTTACCAATACTAGGCCTTAGACCATACCAATATGATGATAAATTCTCCTTTTAATATTTTGTTGTTGCTTGTTGACATTTTAATGTACATATAAAAGCTAATGACTAAAACTTCAATATGAAAGATACGGTTAAGTTTCCCAAGTTGCCTTTGAAAATCAATGTTTCTGACTAAAAAAATGTCAAAAAATCCTGTGCATATGGCACTGTTCCAGACTTTAAGAAATGAAATCATCTACAAATCTTGATCATAAACCTCCCTTTTCTCTTCCATCCCATATATATATATATTTTTTTTTTCTTGAGGAAATTCCCTCTGTTTCAGCTAGCTTGTAGTTTTGAAAGGTCTCCAGTTTCCTGATCGCACTCTGAAATACCCCTAGACAGGACTATTAAAATTCCAATTAAAATTAAGCCACTAAAGCAAAATTTTCAGATAAATAATATTTTTAGAAATCCACACTCATAGATGTGAACACGAATTTTTTTCAGTAACAACTGGTAAAGACAAATAGAGTATGATATTCACGCTTCTAGGTGACATGGCGTTGAGAAGAATCACAAGTAGCTTTGAGAACAATTCTAAACAGAGCGGTCTTGATATAGGGGAAGAATTTGCTACCATCAGTATTTGATTTACAATAAATATGTTGTAGTCATGCAACTCCAGAACACACCCTGTGTTTCCATTATACTGTCTGTGGACCAGCAAGGTGGTGCTGTCAGAGTGACAGATGGTTGTTAAGGGTATTATACTGTTCATGCAAGGTAATTCTTTTAATGTATCCAGGACTGATCAGCCTATTATTTTAGGCTGGAGTGCTTAAAGGGTAAAGGGAACAGACACTAGATAGAACTCAGAATTACTAACTTGTTAACCCTTGAAAAAAGGAAGGTCAATGTCTTTGGAAAGATTGCACTGTGTTTGTATCGCATCTATTTAAACTGGTGATCAAAAAATCCCATCACTTTCAGTGCAAGAAAGTGCTGATTCTTAAGGGAAGCCATCTCTGTTAGTTGCTAGAGGTGCAAAGCCTTAAACCGGGGGGGGAATCAGCAAGGTAGTGGAGATCTCTGGTACTGTTTCTCTGAGCTGGGCCTTCAAATGTGAAATAATTACATTTGTATTGTAAGCCTTAATACTATTTCTGGGGATAAATATGCTCATTTTCTACTCTTGAATCATTTACCTTCTTATTTTATAATAACAGGGACAACTGCCAAAATAGAGTGAACATACTGCAATGTCAGAGCTAGATAACTTATGCAGGCCCAATGAAAACCCTAGATCATTTTAAAAGTACTGAGACTGCTGAAAAGAGCCTTTCAAATAATTTTGTAAGTTATAAAAGCAGTTCAATGCAGAGTTGTTATACATCCTTGTCTGTATTCATCCCATTACTTTCTAGCCCCAGCTTTAAATATGAGCAAGACAGGAGCTCTTCCTTTTTGCTTCAAGATGTTCTCGTCCGCAACCTGTTTGGGAGATTTCTGTTCTGAAGATGGATGTGGCTTCTGATGCTGGATTTTGAAGAAGCTGTTGTGCCCAGTGCGCACTATATATGGTTGGTTAAGAGGGAAGGAGTGCAGCATCGTACACAGAACAACAACAAAAAAATCCTCATATGCAGAATGGGCTGCTGCATGTGAACATCATGACTCTACAAATCATCTCTGACACTTTGTAACTTTAAATAGATATTTCTCAGAAATCTCTGTCTTGGTGCTTTATATGGCCCTTATTACTATTGTTCTCAATTGCAGAACAATTCTCCTCCTAGCATTCTTGTGGATCAGAGAACTAGTATCTCCGCTTTATGGCTGGCCTAAGGCCAGATGTGCATTGGATGGGTTATACAAGCTAGGGTCACCTGTGTAGAGGAAGTCCAAGAGCACAGATTCAGGCTGGTGTGAGATACTCGTGTCTGTTCATAACCCTATCCATCCTACCTCTAAGACTCTTGGTTGCTGTATCAGGCAAGGACTAAGATCTTTCTATCTTTCTCTTTGAGTGTGTACTGAAATATTATTGTACTGAAGTATAATACTGAAGTATTATTTCATAATTTAAGACCTCTCTCACTTGTATACCCATCTTTGGGCTGTGTTTGAGGGATCTGACTGATGAGGGCTAAATGTGCTTCCCCTTCAGAAGGCCTTAAAGCTTTTTTAGAGCATCAGTCCTCCAAAAGCAATAGGAAAGCTGCTGACTTGCTTCAGCTGTGTGCTCTGCCTTTGGAGTACTGGCCCCGAATGTACCCAGTCAGAGAACTCAGGATTCAGAGACCGTGCAGTGGAGGGCTGTTGTCTTCTCTGAAGTCTCTGAGCTGCTGCTCTGGCATCTAATGAAATCCTTTCTGCACTATTTCTAGGAAAAGGAAAGAAACAAATTTTAGGCCAATTGACTTTTCCCATTTTCTGCAGAGGAAAAAGCCTTGGGTTATATCCTGTGAGAATTATTATTAAATGTGAATTTCAGTAATATGTTAAGAAAAATCTTACAAGCACCTTTTACTTCAAATGTCTCCTCTTTACCAAACCTGTTTTCATGAACTACTTCTTAGTGTACTTTGACAGTACCAATGCTTTAGGGGAAGGCATGATGTTTGCTGTTATATCACCTGATTCTCCTTCATTAGCAGGATCCATCTTAATCCTGAAGTTTCTTTCTGCTTCTCCATATAGAAAATTATTTGCATCAGAAATGCTGAGTAAGAAAACCTCAAGTTGTAGTACAATTTTATTTATGCTGAAGAAATTAATGCTAGCTAATATTCTTATTTCTTGTTCTATTTTTTTTTCTGGATTTGATTTTTGGTAACTGGCCCAACTGTGTCCCATTGTGAGAGCTTGGCGGAGAGAGGGAGAAAGACTGGAGAAAAAGACTTGTAGGTGGCAGGGACAGCTTGTGTATGTGGCTGCATACGTATGTGAGCTGGCATAAGGCAAGGCTATGTGGATGTTAACTGTTTAACTAATGCAGTATATAAATCCTTAGCTAGCTGAGAATGTGACCTAAGGAGGGCAAAAATATATATGTATATATTTATATGTATTTACAGGTGCCCCACCGGTGTTTGATTTCTGTGCAAGAGTGATCAGCGTGAACTTGATTACTTCCCCAGAGATTATGTCCATGCAAGGGTGAATCATATAACTCTTGGTTGACTCATGGCTTGAAAAAAATGGAATTAGCACAATTCAAAATGACAAGAATTTCTGTTCACAAGGAGAAAAATAAAATGTGTATTTACACAGCAAATGTAGGTAGGGAAGGATTTGCTGTCCTTCTGTAATGGTGAAGGGAGTTTTTTTTTTTTTTTTTTTTTTTAACAAGAAAAAGGCAACCAGAATTGAAAATGAAATCCAATATATTGCCATTCCACCTCTAGCTGCGATCTTGCTTGATCCTGTAAGTTAAATGGAGTAAGTGCATGTGACATTACTAGAGAAAAACTAGACAATAGAGAACAGAGTATTTTAATTGCTCACAGGAATTCTTCCTTCTCTGTCAGAAACAAAGCCGCGTCTCTACGTGCTGTCAATGGTAATGTGTTGTTGCCAAATTACCTTTTGGATACCATATAAAGCAGAAGTTGTGATGGCCAGTGGTTATTAGGAACAGAAATGGCCTCTTTTTAGGACAAGTGCTTTGGTTGCATCCAGTTTTTGGTAAGTGCTTTATGCCTATTCCAGTTTCTCTTGTAGTTCCAAGTGGACTTGTGTGCTTGCTGCTTTGGCTAACTGCATTAGGTGTTGCTGTTTTCTATTATATTTTGAGTTGCATCTGCGAGACAGCTACTTCAAAGTGGTGGAGGAAACAGTTTCGAAAAGAGACATATTTGATAAATCCTGCTGAAGTCCAGTCGTAGGGAAGGCGCTAAGCTCATTCTAAAGCAACTCTTTTGGAGAGGTATTGCCACCTTTGCAATGCTTGGAGAAAAATGATCTGTTTCTCGTGTAGGTGGGAGCGGAGACCGTGAGCAGGGGGAGAACCCCTGTGTCAAGCTGCAGACAGGGTGCTGGGTGCTCGAGGGCTCTGAGGGCTGCTCTCTTGACCCAGAAGTCAATAGCCCGGGCCCTGCAGGTGATGTGACACCCCGGGTGGTGACCCCTGGGGGACTTGGAGTGCCCTTCGCTTCTTGGGCGGCAAGCCCCGCATCTCTCCTTAACATGGCACCTCTGATTCCAGCCCTGTTGACCGGGGGCTGCCTCCTCATCCCCTTTGGTTTCGAAGAAGTCCTCTCGTCTCCCTGCAGAGGCTCCAGGCACGGCGGGCCGAACGACAGGGATAACGAAGGCGCCGGGGCGCTTCGGTGCTTCCGGCACGGCTTTTGCAAATCCTTCCCCGCTTAATCTCCTCCGACATCTGCGCATCCTCCGGGCATCTCCCCGTGCCCTCCTGCCGCTGCCCACACCCGCTGTCGCCTGCGCCCCAGCCGGGGGTCGCCCCGTCCCCGCGGCGGCGCCCAGGAGCGGGGCCGGGGGGCGGTGGCGGTGTCGCCGCCGTGTCGCCGGGTGTCGCCGCGGCCCCGCTCCCCTCCGCTGTCCCCCCGCTCCCCCTGTGACGTCACGTCTGTGGCGGAGAGCGCGGGCTGCGCGCAATTTTGGGAAGGGGGGGCGGCGGCGGCGGCGGTGGTGGCTGCGCGCTGCCGCCGCAGCTGCAACATCTGGAAGCGTTCAGCGCGGCTGTCTGCCGGCGGGAGGCGGCGAGCAGGCAGCGGGGAGGGAGGGAGGGGAGGGAGGCAGGCAGGGGGAGAGGGAGGGAGCGAGGGAGGGAGTAAGGGGCTGGGACTGTGCTCTCTTCCTCTGCAGAAACAGCTCCCTGCCAACACAACGCGCTCAGAATGGCTTTGAAGAGGAGGAGCAGCAGCGTTTGAACATCTCTCTTCTTTTTTTTTTTTTTTTCTCCCCTCCTCCTTTTCTTACTCTTGTAGTTGGTGGATTTTAAAAAGACATTTAACCCTCAGAGGCTTGTCCTGGATGCTTTTGGGTTTTCTTTTCTTTCTTTCCCCCCCCGCCCCCCCTCTCTCCCGTTTCCCCCCTTCCTGTTCTTTTTTTATGGTTTAACAGCCAGAGGTGCTGTGCTAAATTCTTGGAAGGGGCCCGGATGTACTGAGGATGCATTGCAATTTCACTAAAGGAGGCAGTAGTGGAAAGGATCAGTTTTTGGTGTTTGATGCAATAATGGGAATCAGGTAATAATAAAAGGGGAAATTCTGCAGCTCCATTCTTCCTTGAATCTTACCAAGCCGATTTTCGGAGGGATTAATCTGGACTCGTTTTTAAATGGTCAATGAAAACAAGAGGATGTACATTCCCGAAGAAAACCATCAAGGTAAGCTCGAGATCCACCTCGGAGGCTCTAGCCGCCCATCTCTCCCCTACCCTTTGTCCGTGATCTTTTTCGCTTCGGCCCCGCTGCCCCCGCCGGCGGCAGGCGCGGGGCGGGCAGAGGACAGCCCTCGCCCCCCGTCCCCCTGCGGAGCACGCAGCTACCCGGGGCCGGCCGCCTTGCGGGGGGACCCCCGCGGCCCCTCGGGGGGCGGCCGTGTCACCGGGCTGAAGAAAAGTTGCTTTGAGGCGCCGCCGTCGTCTCCGGGAGGAGAGGGGCGAGCAGGGGCGGCCGTGCGCCGGGGCCGGAGGCGAAGTGCAGCTGCGGAGCCGCTCGCTCCGCCGTGCTGGAGGAAGGCGAACTCGGGGTGCAGCCGCCTTTAGGGCCGGTGCCCGCTGCCGCCGTCGGGGTCCGGCTCCCCGAGGAGCCCTTCACTGCTCTTACGCCGCGTCTAATCCCTCGCACGAAAGGAGAGGGGAAGGGGGAATTATCACGTAGCGGCAAGATGGGGATCGGAGTTGGGCTCCGCTTGGGGCAGCGGCTGCTCGCCCGGCTCCGCTCAGCACCGCCCGCATCATGGACCCCGACCCGCGCCGCTGCTCCTCGGCACCAGCGAACGTCGCCGGCTATTCCCCGTAGTACAACTTTGTTTGTCCAAACTCCAGGAGCCTCCCCGCCACCCTCCTCCGCCCAACCTCGACCTGCTGTTCCTGAAGTTATTTTTATCCCGCTAGCTACCTGCGTGCCCTCGCCCCCTCCCCTCCCCGCCAGCCCTGCCCGCACACCCACGGCGGTGTTGCGGAGCCGCCAGAGCCATTTCCTCCCCTCCCTCCGGAGGGAATGAGGTGCCGGGCCCCCACCCCATCCCATCGAGCCCCCCTCATTCCATAGGGACCCCCCCCCGGGGCCAGCTGCCCCCTCGCCGCCCCCAGCCCTCTCCTCCCGGGCAGCCTCTCACCGCTGCCGCGGCCACCTCGCCTGCCCGCAAACAGCGTTCAGCGAGAATGTGTGCCCCCCAATTAAATACAGATTAAAACGAAAAACCCCAAGCCCGGCACTCCCACCCTAGCCACTCTGTGGAAAGAAGGTGGGAGGGGAAAGGAGGAAGCGGCCCCCGATGCAGAGTGCTCCTGCCAAGCGGGAGCAAGCCCGCAGCACATGCATTCGGCAGCCGCCACTGGACTGCTCTTCCTGGACCGGAGCTGATGAAGTGGACGAAGAGCTCAGCCTCCATAGCAATATGCCAACGCTATGGCAACCCAAATTCTGCTCCCTCCTTATCAGCTGCAGTGATTATATAATTGGAGGAACAGTTTTGCATCTGTCTCTTGATGCGGATTGTCATTTCTGCCAGGTGAAAGGGCAACTTCCAAAGCAAACAAAATCAAGCAGGTGGAAGAAAGTTCTGTTTCCTGGTGGTGCTCAGGCTGCCATGTATTTACAATCTATTTTTGTTTTGTGCAAACAGCGCTTGAAAGGTTAAATTGATCAGTAGTCAGGAAAACCTGGTGGCAAGGAGATCAGAGCAAGCCAATCAGGATGTGGAACGGAGTAATTAAAGCAACCACAGATTTCCACTTGCAAGGTGGAGATCAAAAAGATGAGCAGAAGGCAAGCCTAGGTCTGTGGTGCTGGTCTGCTCCTCGTATATGAGGGGGAGGAGTGATTTAAGATAAGTGTCTCACTCGTGCATCCTTCTCAGTTGCTGGCAGCAGGATGAATGTTCCAGGTACTACTGATGCAAGACAATTTTGTATCTGTTCTTGAACTGTGAGCGACATGGCTAGGCCTCTGCCAGCCATTGCTTTCTGCACATGTCTGTTTGTAGCTAACTGCTTATCAGGCTACCTGGGCAGTCTGATGCTCAGGAGTCTGTACTGCGGGGGGGGGGGGGGGGGGGGCAAGACAACAGTGGCTTCCCTAAAATAAATAAGATGTACTACAGACCATTATCAGACCATTATTTAGAAGGTGAGGGCTGCAGGGAGGAGGCTTGAAAATGCTTTGTCGACTCCTCAACTGCTAATATGAGTAGGCTTGTGTTATACTTGTTTTGCACTTTTTTGGGTGCCACTTAGCACACTGGAAATCTATTACACAAAAGTAAGATTTTTTTTTTTTTGGATGCTAAAATATGAGCCTGCTGTGTTTTCAGTGCAGTATCATGTTACACAAAGAAAAGGGAGCTTGGAAGTATTATTTGTTGATGCTGAGATACTTTTCAACGTTTATTTTTGCTGCACAATGGAATATATTTTGATAACAATTAATTATTCATTATTACCACAGAGTATGTGTTTATCTAGAAAATGTTAAAAACAAAACCAAAAAAAATCCCACCCACCAATCCCAGAAAAAGCTTTCAAAACTAACTACATCACATTTAATGCACATATGGGACTTGGTGTAATCCTAGATGGGCGTCTTTAATGCACTCCCTCATAATATTTTGAAAAACCTGCTCCCGCAATTTAAAATGGAAAATCGGTCTGCAAAATCACGTTTCCCAGCCCTCCCGAGGGAGGGAACAGCATGAGTCAACCTGGCCTTCGGCGTGGCGAGTTTGAACCTCAGACGTCCGGCTCATCTCCAGCACCTAGCTAAAGCCCTCTGCTCGTTCTTCCAACCTTTCCTGGGGGGAGGCCGGCCCTGCCTTCGATCCGCGGGGTTTAGGGGCGCGGGGTCCCCGGGCGCTGCCTCCCCCAGGAGGTGGCGGTGCGGGGCCGCGGAGCCGGCCATGAGCCCCGCGGCGGCTGCCCGGAGGCGCGGCCGGCTCCGGGGTGCCGGCTCCCGGCTGCCGGGCGCAGCGCAGGCTGGAGCGGGCGGCGTTTTTTTGGCACGGGGCCCCGGAGCGGTGGTGGTGGTGGGGGGATCGGCCGTTCCCTCCAGCCAGCCTGCTCCGAGACGAAAGCAGCGCGACCGAGCTACCCCTTCCTTCAGTTTCAGCGAATGCCTTTGGGCTTTGTCCTTATTGCGTATTTTGAACAGATTGCTACCTGCTGCTTGTGAAAAGAACCCCCTCGGGTGTTTGTCGACCATAATTAGGTCTTCTTGCAACCTCCTTTCCTAACCCGCACGTATTTTGTTCTTGAAGTCTTCCTCTGCAAGACGCTCTCTTTGCAGTCCTCGTATCTTCCTAATTTTACAGATATGGGGCTAATTAGCATTCCCTTTATTTGTCAGAAGCCTGTTGATAGTGAGAGGGTCAAGTCACAAGCGTACTTCCTAATACGTTTTCTGACCTGAAGTGAGGGTCAAAACCATAAATATTCCCCTTAACTTTGCAGGTATAAATACACAGATGATTATGTACACTTCACTGCTGACTTCAGTTTAAGGGAAGAAATCTGTCTCATGCTGTGCTAGAAGACAAAACCCTTGTAGATACAATTAATTGGATGTTTGCTGTAATTTTATACTTTATTTTCAGAATGCCAGTTCTATTTCCTGTATTTTTCTGGGGCAATTCTTGGACATGTAGGAGAAACTGTGCTCTTTCCATGGTGACAAAGTCATCAGGTTGGCAAGCTGAATTTTCAGTTCTGAGTATTTGTGTTGTCTTCTCATTTTGCTGTAAAGGTTTATCACAGTAGGCAGTAGTTGTAGGGCATAAAGTATACTGGGAATTGATTTGAAGCAAGAAATTGGAAAACAAGGATTTGTGGTGAGAAAAAAACCCAGAACCACTCATTGGAAACAAAGCACTAAAATTCCAGCCCCCCTGATTTAACAATAAATGTTGGCATTTATAAAATATGATCTTCTACCTCAAAGTACTTGGAACATTCAGTGTATTAAGTGTTTAATTCAATATGATATGAAATAAAATATATAAAAATATTAAATATAATAGATAATGTTAAATAATGGTACTTAAGTGTTCTGTATAATACAGTCCACTGCATTTACTTTGAAAGTTACCGGTAGAGACTTCAGAAAAGTATTTAAGTGCTTTCAACTATTTCCTATCCTTTAAAGTACAGGTACTTGTTAGAAACATGGTATTTGAAGTATATACTTTTGAAAGATTTTCTTTTAAATGGTCATAGGTCATGGGGGCTGATTTGGGTCAAAAGCATTGCTTTTGACTGGTTCTTCCTGAAGTTTGTGAGTTTCTCCCATCACAAGCACCTGCTTGTAAAGATCTCACTGGAGCTCTCTGTATCCTGTTCACCATTGTGAACACCCTCTTGGTTGCATATCTGCTCTGCAATCTAATATGTTTTGGGGGTTACCTCTTTATAATTCTTGTCAGCAGATGTGACGCACTCTTGCTGTGTGGAATTAATTTATTCTACCAAGATATCTACTTTGAATTATTTGATATCTATTGATATCTATTTTTTTTTTTTGCTTGTCTATGTTTATTCTTTTTTTCTTTTGCCTGTCTGTGTTTAGGTTTTCTCTTATTTTCTTTCAATTTTATTGAACATGAGTCTGCATACATACTTAAAATAGTATTCATCTGAATGGTAATTGCTCTTACATTTACTTCTTGTGGGCGTGTATGTGTGCAACTTGTCATCATTTGTACAGGCCAGTTGAGAATATCAATTTGCCATTTGATTTGTTACAAACTGTGTCGCTTAACCCCTTTTGGGAATTAACTCAAAGGACACACTCCCTGAAGTTCAGGAATAGCAAACTCAAGACCTCCTCTGTGCAAGTGATTCCTCTAAATTTACTGACTATCAACCAACATTAACAGATGTGACTATGTGCAGTAAAAGTCTCTCTTAAATTATTGAAAACAACAAATCAGATCAACACTGGAAAAAAGCTTTTACCAATGGCAGATATATGCTTTACAAAACATAATGTCATCAAATCATTCAAATGCCTATCTTTTTAAAGCCCGTAGACCAACTCAGTATATTTTCATTTCTCTGAAACACTGTATTTTTTATTTATATATTGGAAATAAGATGAATTTGAGAGAGAGTTTAATTAAAATGTTTATTATTGTTTCAGTTAACTGTAAGAAAACTTCTTAACTGTAAGAAAGGACAATTTTGAGCATGCAGACATGTTGATTACCCCAAATTGTTTTCCTTTCAACAAAGTTTATCTACCTAACATAAAATTGTTTTTTTTCCTGTTGTGACTTTTACAAATGGAAGTTGAAAAAATAGAGTACTTATCATTTTTAGATCATTTTGAAAGTATTTGAGTAAATGAAACATTGCATGCTTATTCTACGTGAGGATTTCTTCCCCTTCCTTCTGTATGTTGGCTTTCGTTTTTTGCTTGTTTTTTTATGGAAGAGGAAGAGACAGTCAGCCTTCTGTGCAGAGGACATGTGTGATGAGCATACGGTGCTTGTGCCTGAGAACAGGTGTTTTGCAGCTGTCAGCAAGAGTTTTAGGTGGTAAAGTGGTCCTGCTGGGAGCTCTGAAATACTATGTCTTATGGTTGTAAGAGTACCAATTGTGACCTATCTTGTAAGGCTTTAATGGAATAAATGATGGTGAGGTCAATGGTATATATGAATCTTTGTCCAGAAGAATCCTTGAAATGTCATGCCCTTCTATGGGAACTGACAGAAACCAGTGATAGCAATGTAAACCTTGTTAAGAACTTGAGGGGGATCATGGTAGCTCTCTTTCACCTAGAAGAGTGCAGTTGTCTCTGTGCTATGTATAGAGATTTCCAGAACAGAAGACCTAGCCGAGTTTCTCCCAGATAGCTAAATACACAATTAATAGATTGTACTGTTTGGATTGTTGAATTTGATGCTCTGGTGGTGGTGGTGGTGGGGAAAACATGAAGAAAAAATATGTAAGGTAAAAGGTAGCAGAAGACTTGGTAGAATCAAATTTTTGTCTTGTTTTTGTCATATCAGCACTTGTCCAGATATAAAGATGAATTATTGTGATCTACAATTAAGAGATTATTAGCATGGTTCTTCCTCAAGAGAAGCTTAGATTTAGGGGAAGCTGCTGGTAATGGATTTGAAACCAATCTGCTCTGTAAAACTCCTTTCCAGTTGCCTTTCCCATAAAGGATAGTTTGGAGACACTTCCCTAACTGTTATATATTTCACTGCAAAAAATTGCATTTCTAAAGATTGGGGAATGAAGTAAAATCATAATGTAGGATGAAAGGGATCTCCAGAGGCCAGCTAGTTCAATCCCCTGCTCAAAACAGGTGTAATTATATGAGGTTGCTCCGGGCCACATCCAGCCAAGTCTTGGACATCTCAGAGCTTCTACAAATGCTCTGGGCAGCACATTCCAGTATTTAGCTGCACTTATGGTTTAAAAAATAAATAAAGTAAAGATTAAGTCTGTATATTTAAACTTTATATTTTAAGATTGAGAGCTAACTTACTTATATAAGCCAATAGTTAAACTGTAACCATGTTTTTGTGTTGAAATGGGGGACTTGAGGGGCTCTTGCTTCAATGTCTCACACCAAATTCAAAGTAGATTGTGGGCTGTTTTTTGTTGCTGTTGTTGGGGCAGAAGTCTTACGTTATTAGAGTTTACAGATCACGTGAGACAAGCCTGGAGTTTTGATCACTGAATTTGTAAGTGGGTTGTTTTCCTGCACTGGCATGAATGCGGAACTGTGGATAGACTGTGACCAGCACACACATACTGATGAGGCAGTAGAAATCTATAAATAGTTCACTTTAATGTTCCAATACTTGTTAATGCATCCAGTCAATAGATGAATCCTGCTATAACTTACAAACATGCAGCTGAATCTAACTACGTACTCTTGGGATATATATATGTACACCAACACAAAAAATCACTGTGGAAGTGATGACTGTAGGGCTTGGATTTAAAGAAAAAAAGGCAGTCTTAACTTCTATTTAGGCTCCTTTCTTTCCTGCTGACTAAAGGAAATTGAGATAACTGTTCATGGATGTTCTAGGAGATGTTAGAAGCTTACACAGGATTCAAAGATTATGTATTTGTCAAATATTGGTAGATGACTTCAGCAATTTTCCCTCTGTGTGTGTTTAGTCCCAGATATTACATTCTAAATCTCAGTGGCTGACTGAACATGGTGAGGGGGAATAAAAGTTTTTCATCCTCGCACCTGTAAGGAAAAACAGAAATCCATAGGATTCATCAGTCTTCTGAACTGCGCGCTGACATGCTTAGCCAGCATAGCTATGAGAGTGGGAAATTCTGCCACTTTGGTGGAAGACGAGATTAAAATAAAGTCATTCTTAAGGGTGACTGGAGACTTAACGACTTTCAAACCAGACCCAGAAATGAGACTAAAAACCTGTCTAACCCTATGGGAATTTTCTTTGCATCTTGTACATAAATCTTAGAGTTAATTGTTTTAAGGAAATTATTATCTGAGTTCCATCCAACCTTAAAGGATGCTTTATCATATGTTTAAAATATCTTCTCTAGATGTCATTGTTATTTATCTTAAAATTTTCAGGTTTTCAGCCCATGATGTGGATGGTTGCCTTTGGGTATTTTGGAAAAAAACAATTAAATATGACTGAACATGACATTATAATTACAAAGTAAATATGCTCTAATTGAGTAATTAACTCAACATTTCTTCCTACAGGCATTGTAGGAATGGATTCATGTTAGTGATCAGATTTCAGATCCTTTATTCCAAATAAGGGAAAAAAGACTTGTATTGTTCAATATATCTGCATGGATGTAACACTTCTTAGGATTCCTCCACTTTTTAAATTTAATACGTATTTTTGATACATCAGATGTTTCTCTAAAACTTTTTTCAGATGAACTAAGATTTTAAATATACAAAAAGACTACCTGTGCCTCTTTTCTTGCAAGTCAGTCCAACTCTGTTAGGTACCAGCTATATTCCGTTTCATGCATTATTGACAACAATAGTTATTCTGAAATTGAAACTTATCTTAAATAATATAGGTGTTAGCAGTAGATTTCATGAATTTTAGGTGCAGAAACACTACAATGGACTGTGTGAGAGGCAGTGGAATCTGGGTGAATTCAGGAATGGAGAATGATGTTTGTTGAAGATGTTGGGGTGGGGGGAAAAAAGGTTGCACTTAAATATACTGCATAGTATGTTGAACTTTGATACAGATCGTCAAATAACAGTCTTAACTTTTAGCTTCCTGACATTCAATCTCAAACTTTACTGTGATTTCTATGTTGTAGTTTTCATATAGTTTACAAAAAACCACAGTTTCCGTGCAGGCACTGCATGTAAATATTAGAAGTTTGGATTTAGTTAATTCTTAAACGATCTGATTTCCTTGGGATGAATTTAACATGTTGACAGCAAAGTTAGCAAATTAAGCTAGATAAACCCAACTGCTATTAAGGAAGCAGAGGAAATCCATAACATTCATTATTTTCCTGATTGGTGAACAAACAGACTTGTGTGTAGAGAAGAAAACTTCACCTGTGTGTTGCTATTCCTATTTGATATTTAAATTGCCTATTACTGCTGATCTTTGAATTGTGTAGGTGAACAGAGTGTTTTCAGTTGTAATTTACATTTGAGTTGGTGTCTTCAGAGAAGTAAAATACATTTGTTCATTGAAAATTAAAATTAATTGGTTTTAATTGTGATTTGAGTGGAACTGTTGTATGACTATTTGGGAGCAACAGGTACAAGTAAATTATGTGACACTTATATCACTTTCACATTGATTAAAAATTTAAGTGAAAAACCTGAGATTCATGCTCATAACATGATTTTGCTGCAGGTGGAGTTGAAACTGAGTTCATGAATTGGTGAGTGGCTTGAGTGATATAACTCTAAGGTCTTTTGTCTGTCAGATAGGATCTCACTGGCTTTGACTCAATTGCACAAATCCTGTGATTGTGCAGCGTTAGTGTTAGTAGGTGTTTGGGATGTCCTAGTACCGCACAGGGCAGCACGCTGTCTTCTGAGCTCTCGTACACATTTCTCTGTGGTCTTCTTTGAAGAGAATTGATGGTTATCTGTTAAATGGAATAGAGCTTAAATTGCATATGGGAGAATGCCAAGTTCGTGGAAAGTTCAGGAGGAACTATGTTGAATCTTAACCCTCAGTCTGGTTTTTGGATTTGTATTGAGACCAAAAGAGTAAGTTTGATTTTAATTTTGTATTTGAAAGCAAATGAAATGACATCATTGTGACAGGAATAAAGAGAGTATTTCTAGTTGATGTGGCCATTATAGCAAAAGTCAGAAATAAAAGTGGAGAGTGAAAGAATAAGATGAACAAGACTTGAAGGCTTTTATCTGCTTTAAGGCAAAGGGTGTTAAGGAAGAAAATAAGAGATGGAAACTTGTGTCCTAACTCATATGCAGTGATAAAAGCTGTTATGCATACCAGGAAGTCGGTCAGAAAATAATTAGAGGTACTTGCTACTGGCAGTTCCAAAAAAACCCAACTATTTAAATGTTTTAAAACAAAACAAGAAAAATTGGTTATCAGAAGAGCTAGGTATCGAGCTCTACAGGTGCTTGGCAGCATGTCTAGGGAAGTGTCTTAGCATGTGATCAGACCGGAATCACTTTAAAAAGGATCAGATTTTAGAATATGAGATGTTCAACACCATACTTCAAAACCCTTCTAACAGTGATAATGCAATGTCCACCATTTCTAATGAAAGACTGTGCTTAGACATCCTAAGGGCTTTCAATTTGCAATGTGAGTTACACAACTTAGAGTATTTTAATAAATATTTGACTGGAATATATATATCCTGCTAACTTAATGCAAAGCTTGTATTGAAATAAGTGCAAAGTTTTCCTTCAGATTTGATAGTACAGTTGGGCCCAGTTTTCTACCTTTTTTTCTCCCCTAGTACTTAGCGTTCTTGTTGAGAACTTCAGTCATCCTTGCTTTGCCTTGATTTTGCTCATATTTCACCAGAAACTCTTTGTGTTTTTATTTTGGGGTATGCATTTTTGAGGTTTTGTCTGCTGTGCTTTAAGGGGGCTTATCATGGAGAATGTTAGTGTATGGAATACAGAGGTGGGTTTGACTAAAAGTTGCTAAGCATTTTGGCATGAATGCTGTGGGGTCAGTGGATGCATCCAAATACGTCTGGGGAAATCCTATGTGGAGCCCATTCTACAAACATCAGAGGGCAGGAAACTTATAGCACATATCGGTGTTTTCATACTTCAGAAGGAGTGTGATGTAAGCTCACACAGATGGCTTAATATATTGGTGAATTTTATTACTCATCGTCCTATGTCAGTGTTGAAATACAAGTTTAAAATACTTTAAAGACAAAATTACTGTAGAAGATGGAAAGCCCCACTTGTCATCTTGGGATCTAAACCTCTAGTTTGTGTAGCTAGTCGTTTTAATAACAGTGATAGAAACTATCTAGGCCTGATTCCACAGCTACAAAACACCAAACAGAAAGATTTGACAGATTGTCAGGTGCTATTTGGGAGATTAATGTAAAGACTGGAGTATGTACACTTAGAGGATCAGATTGTATTTTAATTTAGTTTTATGTTTGTTTGCAGACTTCCAGAAAGTCTATCATTTTTCCACAAAGGCTGTATTTCTTTCCTTTTGGAAGACTGGCGAAGAAATGTTTGCTTTGAAGTTATTTATCTGTGTCCTTATATATTTACATGGTTCTGATCCCTGTAGCATGAACATCTGTATTTTAAGCACTCTATTACTCTTCCACACCTACCAGGCCAATAGGCTTGGAAAACTTATTTTCTTTTTCTTTATAAGCTATGTTGTGAGTAGGTGCTTATGTGAAGATATTACTTTGGGAGTCGCAGGTGAAGAAATGAATATGGCATTTAATTTTAATGAAATGGATGATATGAAACAGTGTGGTGTTACAGCTATTATCAAGCCTTGAGCAGGCATGGGCATGGTGACAGCAGGATGCTCGATCCATCTGCCTGGGTGCAGACCACGGGGAGCACCCTGTGCTCTGGTCCTCCTGGCTGCACAAGCAGGTCTGAATCTCGTGCTGTGGTCAGAACAACAGTATGCCTGTTGGTTTGTTGCACGCCTCCAGCTGGGGTGGTCAAGTACAGGGCTCCCAATGGGTGCCCCATGACTTGCATTATCCCTTTTCAGTTCTGATGACTCTCCTTTTCTCTGCCTTAGTAACTCTCTTCTCTGCTCAGTATTCTCCAGAATGAACCACCCCCACGCCCAGTTACTTTTTGTCCCCATTGGTCCCAGCTTTTCTACATCCATAACCAAGTTTGGTATGTCTTATACTGGTACCCAGTAACCCTGGCCTGATACAGCATTACCGACACATTTACCGAGACACTGTTGGCCTTTCAGTACTACTCAGAAGCTCTCCAGTACTTTCCTTTGACTAAACATGAAATTTGGTCATCTCTGACTCCATTCCCCCTTACTTGTGTGTGGAAAATTTGGCCGTTCCTTGCAATATCACTGGAAACTTTGTCCACTTCTCACTCAGATATTTGTCATGTCCAGAAGTTTCTTCTGTTGTATCCAGCAGTTTTCCCTGTCTTGTTCAGTTACCTTAGCCTCAGGCCAGGACCTAGGCCATGACATAGTCATTTTCCTGCAGCCTAATGCCAAGCATTCCGGGTAGTCTGAACTTTGGGAAGTGAGTCTTGCATATTTATATATATATATATATTTATATATATATAAAAGATTCTTGTCTGTGTACTTATGATCTTTTCCTGCTAATGCACCTTTATAGTTAAGAGACACAATGGTCATGGAAGGAAACCAGTATCTGCGGTAAATGGAAACAAATAGGCAGGACTGGAATACATGGTCAGGGAGCCTTGGATTTATGAGGAGTTAGTGCAGAGATGTCAGTGTGAGTTTTGAACTGGATACTCTATCATCAGCGTGTGTGGTGTCACAGAGGGATGCAAGCTGCAGAGATCAAGTGTGCTTCTCTCAAGCGTAGATGTCACCATGATCACGTGTGAATCTGTCAGAAGAGGGAACTGCTCTCTGGTCTCTCTCCGGAGACTCCACATGGTAGAATATGGTGCGCACACAGAAGGCTTAGTGCTAATGGCTGAGGTGAACTATGCATCTCTTTTCCTTCCCAGCAGTACATGTGTTTATCAGTAGGCACCACTGGGGCTTGAATAGCAATCTTGCATTTCTGGTTTTATCTGCCATCTTTACATCATGTGCGATGGGACACTTGTGTTTTTGTTTTCAAACAGCTGGAAAAAAATCTCTGCTCTGGAACCATTAGAACATTGTGGAGTCGTCTGTGGTTGCACTTTGCATACATATGTGTATATATAAGCAGAAGTATAATTTGCTCAGTGGACCAGAATAAGTGATTGTGTTTGGAAGGGATCTAGCTGTTATGAATGTTCTGGAAAGAAATCAAATGATTTGAAAGAAGAGAGAAATGAGCTGTGGTCCCTGTGATCCAGGTCATCTTACAGTGGGAAGGCCTTCACTCCAGGGACTCCAAAGGTGTAGACTAAAGGCTTTTAGAGATGTATTTTCAGATTGTTATTCTTCATGTAGTAAAACTGATAATTTGGCATAGGTCTCATCTTATTTCTCTGTAGGTGTTTAAATTTTCTAGTTGGACCTAATTGTCTAGAGTCCAAGAGTAGTCAGTGGAGAGGAAGGCAGTCAGGGCCACAGAACCTTATAGATGTCTAAGATCGTTGGGGTGGATTGCTTTCTTGGGGACCCTTGACTGTATATAGAGAGATTTTATGGCTGCTAGAATAAATGCTAGATTTTGGATTGCTAGACCTAGTGAAATGAACTCCACTTTCTGCGTGTGTGTTGATTTCTAATTTTGACAGTCAACAACAAAAGTATAGTGTGGAGAAAAGAGTTATGTGCCTCCAGTTTGTTTTGATGTCACCTGTCCCTCTGGTGACCTGTGTGAGTGCAAATACATTAAACGCATATTTCCTGCATGAATGCATGCCATTATATAAAATAGATGGTTAAAGCAACGGATGATGAGAAAAACAATAACTCAGGAAAGATTCCTCATAGAAATCCAGGGAAACTGTTTTTTGAGGAGTATCTCTGTCTCCATCTGGGGTGAGAACAACCAGCTTCTCCCTAGACTGTGTAGGAGTGGAGAGTATTGTGAGCACAAATAGGTAGCCTCAGGAAGGAGACGGGACTTTCCAGGCAGTGTCAGTGAAGGATGACAAGCATGCCAGAAGACACAACATCAGAGAAATAGTGCTGTAATCAGTTCAATCTGCTTCTTCTAGCTAGCAAGTGTGGTTAACTGGGCTGACTGGAATGTACAAAATTTACAAGGAAAGATTAGCAGTTAGGTAACAGTCATGTAGAGAGAGTTTAACTCTTCGGTTTGTGTGCTTTGTGCTTTTAGGTGAACAAATAGAGCATGCCCAGTTCTGAAAGTGCCCTTTTTGAGCCTTTGCAAACTTATACAGTAAAGAGAAGATAAATTGTGGTACAAAATTCATTTGGGCTTAATGCTAGCAAACATGTTTCTGCCTGGAGTAACAGGCACAGTGTGCCAGGTCTCTGACCCAAATAAGGGGGAAAGCCCTCATCCCTCTAGCATGCATCCAGAGGAGGAATGGGAAAGGACGTTGTTCTGGTGACATAAGGAGAAAAGGTTAACCTGTCTTGGCAGCGTGAGCTTTTCTCCATCACCCCTCCTGAAAGGTGGTACACATGCTTTTTTTTTTTTCCCTTTTTTTTTATGTAATACTTTATTATCTCAAAGAATACGCAACTTCTTGAAATTTTGTGCCCCCTCATTGCCACAAGCAGGGATATCAAGTCTTTTATGTATCATCTTATTACCTCTTCAGAGCCTCTTTCCCAGAATGTTGACTTTTATTGCATTACCCTTTGCGCGGGCTGTGTAGTGATGGAATACCTGCCCTGTCCTGGGAGAAGGGGTGTGCTGTGACAACAACGACATGCGAGGCAACAGGTATGACTTCCTGAAGGGCATCAGCAGGAAATTCTGCTCACAGAACTTGTCAACTGCGGTGTAGTAGACCAGTTCAACGTGATGCTTGCCTTTCTTCAAATAAACTCTTTCTTGTGAGGTGCTCATAAAACAATTACCTTTTTTTAGTTCAGGTTTGAAATCTGAATTTTGAAAATGAGAAGCGAGGGGAGTTTTTTCCACAAACAGTAACAAGCAAAAAATGTAGTATTTCCTGTCAGTGGCTTCCAGTTTGGACTTTCTATAGAAATCACAAACATATGCTGTGCCTCTATGGGAAGCTATTCTGTAATTTTGCACAGGATTGTCTATGATGTTTTCTGTCATCATTTCACCATTTGCTTTTGAATGCTCTTTTACTGCCAGTGCTTGGTAATGATACAATGACTCAAAACTTGAGACAAGAGAATGTCTCAGGAAATGCATAGATTTAAGTGGGAGCAATTTGCTTAAAATATCATAACTGTTTTTGTAACACTAGTTTTCTGATTAAGCCATTGTGCTGAAAATAACTTGAAATAAGGACAACAATGGGGATCCCCAGTCTATGTGTGAAAATGTTGAATTTATCCCACTACAGGTCTCAATATGTTGCACAAGACATCATTTTACAGAAAAATGTCCAAGTGATGTATTTTAAATATCATCATAATAGTCTTGCGTTTCCTACTGCCCTTGGGCTGTCTGTAGGTAGCGGGTTTTAGGGGCAGACGGGACATCTGCCAAACTAAAGAATCTCACCCAGTGGTTTCTAAATCCTCCTGTTTAAGCATCAGTGTGGGTGTTGGAAAAATACCCAAGTCTGGCGTGGGAGACAAAGTGTATGTGACCCCCGACATTACCCAGTTTTCCGGTGTTAGGTTCCTCATTAGCAAAATATACCTTATTAGACACCTGAGTTTGCTTAGTTACAGCTATCAAATATTTAATCTATAAGTAGTTGGTTTTTTTTTTTTTCCCCTGTTAGGTGCAAAGGTTGTCTGGTGTCAAAAATCTTTCATGTGCTCATGCTGGGAAATTATGATCAATTTTTAAAATCATCTCTTATATAAGACTCAATGACTCATATGTCTTTAATCTCTCATTGTAAGATATTGTCCCAGTCTAAACATTCTTGTATGTCTTTTTTTCTGAGTTCTTTAAACTATTGTATTCTTTTGTTTGAGGCATGGATTCCAGAACTGGAGGCTGTACTGCTGTGTTCCACAGTAATGCTCTGGCTCTGTCTGTACAGTCCCATTACCTGGACTTTTAGGCTCTTGGGTAGGTTGAAACTCACTGGAGTCCATGTTGTCTGTGTGTTGGCTCTCTCTCATCATCACTTAGAGCCAACAAACCTCCTCTCAGGCCAAAGCAGTCGTGAAAGAGGAGCTTTGCGAAGGAAAGAGGAGAAAGAACTCGCATGCAAGCTCTGCCTCCGAACAGGGAGGGCACGATACTGATGCCAAATTCCAGAGGTTATGAGAGATGACTATTCCTTGGTAAACAGGCTGGATGTGTTTTTTTTTGTTTACTAATGAGTGGTAAAACTGAACAATCTCATAACCAGTGTTCAGATATTATCAGAGTGAATGGCTTGTGTGAAATTTCTTGCCTTTTTTGTGATGTTGTTCCTATGAAATGCAGAGCGCCCCAAGAAAGGGATGCAAAAGCTTTAGCTTTCTTCTCCTTCAGCATGATCTGAGAACTGTCAGAAAGAGGGAGCTGGAGCAGTGATTGCAGCCCTACCTCCGTGGCAGTGCAGAAATATTGCCCACTGACTTCTAAACGAGGGTTCTACCAACTCGGTGTACATCTGCTCTTGCCACCTTTGGTCTGGTACGTGTAAATTTAATAATGATCTGCTTTTATGTAAGTGGGATTTCTTATTTTTAGAAAGAATCTATGAAGCCAGTCTCAAACATTTGTCTGCATCTACTGGAGGCAAGGTCAAAGAGAAGCTGGTTAACAATGTTTGTATAGACAGCCAGTGACATAAGAATTATTTCAGTGTTGCATCTTAATGTTAAACATAAGATGCAAGTCAGATGCTGTTTTTTTCTCATAAAGGTGCATATAAAGAGTCTTGCCGATTTTCCTTTTTTTTTTTTTTTTTTTCTCCTCTCTGCAGTTGCAACTTTCTGATTTAGTGCCTTATTTAGCCTGGGAATGCTCTTGAATAGCCGAGCAAGTCGAGTGCTTGTTTTTGCATCTGGATATTGCACATGCTTAGTATTCAGACTTGGAACATTCTCTGAGAGGATACCAGTAAATAAAAAAGAATGGTAGAGGAACGTTTGTATGTTAGAGATGGAAAATACTGCTTTAGATACCCAAACAATTCAATAAAATTATTTTCTAAGTGACTATAAAAATGTGGCTATAAATCTGTTAATGCTGAAATGCCTCTAGATCACAAACTCCTACTTTGAATAAAAGTGTGTTTTTTCAAATTGCCTTTCACTGTCACCCTGAAGTTGAAACAAGACATTGTTTTGCTTTGTTGCATATCGTGTTTTGTAATTGTGCAGTTAGTAATTTTCTGTAGATTTGTTGTAATGTAGGCTCCCAAGCGAAAGGGTTTTTTTTTTTTTCTTGCTTTGCAGAGTCCATTGCACATGGAGCATCCTCTTGAGATGCAGTGGAAGAAAGGAAATAGAATGATGTGACAGAGGCAGCATTTTTTCCTTCAGTTCACATTTTGTCTTTTTTTTTTTTCATGATCTCTTTCTAGCACCTTAGTGCTGCCAATATAAAAAGAGCCCTCCTGTTGAAACGCTCGTTTTGTAAAAATTATTCAAAAATAAGGTTACATAAGTTGGAGTGCTGGAATTAGGGGGAAAAAGTGTCTATTTTCACTTGCTTAATATTGTGGATTTGGTAGAACGTTTTGTATGGTTGGTTTCAGAACTTTCCTCTACTGTTGCTTTTTTTTTCTGGTGTTTGGTCTTACTCCAAGCAGCAAGGAAAAAGCACATTTTAAAAATAGAAAAATGTGATTGTTAGAATGCTAAGATTAATAGATGAAATCAAAGTCAGTTTTGACACTTGAAATATCTTTTAACATATTTTCCTTTGTAACTGACTGCATTTCAAGAAGTGAGTGCATCTTTAATTTACTAGGATATTGCGTACATAGTCTAAAATTAGGTAAATGAAGCTTAAAATAAATTCTAAGCTTTGTCTTTCTGAAGAGCAACAAATAGTTTTTAGGGAACTCTGTTTTGTGTGGGTGCTAATGATATAATTTACAGACGTGTTTTTCACAAAGTACAGTGTTGTAGGTACATATGAAAATTAGATGCATTTTATTCTCTTAAGTTTTATGCCCAACGCCTGAGACTTCTAAAATCAGCAGTCACTTCTCAAAACTTAGACCAAACTTACTTTACCCAAGAGGATTGTGTCTGAACGTTGATTTTGCCTAAGAAGTTAATGGTGCTTAGGATCCCTCCTTTCAAATTAATGTCATCAGCTTTATGGAGAAAGCTATCTGATTCAGTATCTCCCAGAAGAGTAAGAGATGTTAAAACTATGTATGTTTTGTGGGGAAGTGTGGGTAGAATGAGAAGGTAGCCATATCCTCTGAGAGGACAACACATATGGCACTGAATAGAAAGTGAATTTGAAAGCTAGGTGGCTGGATTAAACAGGAATACAAGAACGATTGATCCTATCTGTTTTGGGAGAAAAATACTTTGACACAATCTTATGCACCATATTATCTTATGATAATTCATATTATGAGTCCTTCATCTGTATCATTTGTATTATGAATCTTTGCTCATTCATGTACCTTTGATTCGGGTGGTTGCTGTGTTCTCAGCCCTTGCAACCTGTCCCACAGACTCAGAGACTGTACTAGTGCAAAATAAGGTCATGGGTAGCCACAGGGGTTGATGAAATCTGCCCACTTCAAATGAGGGGGGCAAAAAAGGAGGCAGGGCGTGGACCAGATGGCCTTCTGAGGTCCCTTTTAGCCTAAGTTGTTGTATGATAGTGTGGATTAATGGCTTCCTAATGTGGGTTTTACCACTGGGAGAGAAGGCTGGCAGGGAGTACCTATACCATGTAAAGGAAGGTCAGATGTGTGCTCTTCTTTTTACATACTTGCTAAGTCCATTCCATCAAGCTTTGACTGCTGTCTGGTTTTACACATGTGAATACTAACCCCATAAACAACAAGAGGAAGCAAAAATCTCAACCTGAAAAGCCAGAAGAATTTGCACTGTGTATGGTTTATCAGGGCTGATCTCCATTTAGTTCTGTATGCGAAAGTGTTTTTCTTTTTTTGTCTTTATTGAAATTCGTACTTCATAGCTTAGACATCTCTATATAGGCCTATTTTTTGTGATTATATGTGTATTTTTTAGCAGTCATCCACCTGATGCAACTGGGAAGAGACTGCTATTTTGGGACTGAGAATGGTATCAGTTTATAAAGAACTAAGATTGATTTTTCTAGGATAAACAATCATTGAAACAGCAGGCTTTGAATTATTTAGATGTTACACATTTGTGTTTTCCAGACCATGTTACATGTTTTGGGCCATAATAAAAACAACAGCATACTCTTTTGCAGAAAAGCAACAATAGAGTTCCTCTGTACCTTATGCACAAGCACATGTGCATGCGTGTAACTCCCCACACATGTGGGAGTCATTTCATCTCATTTAATCCACTTAAATTTGATGTGCAATTAAAATTATATTTTCAATTAGTTGTGTACAACGTGAAAAGATTGGTACTTCCAGAGGCTGGTTTCACTTATATTTCAGAGTCTTAAGAGTGGAAGGAATGGTCCTCTGCACTGACCCCAGAGGGAGCTTAGACAAGATCACTTTTTTCCGATGGTTTGGGTAGGGCGAGGCAAATCACATTAACAGTTTTCTGTATTGATTGCTATCCCACTGTGTGTTCTCAGACAAAGAATTTGGATGCCATCTAATACAGTAAAGGCTATTTTAAACCTATAAGAACCTTCTTGCTTTTTAAAACAGTTATATTTAGATTACTTGCTAAGTGAAGAGTAATCATTATTCACCAATAAGAAAATGATGAGCAGTTAAGCTGACAAGTTTGTCAGAAGAATCCACTCTACTGAGTTACAGTTAATCTCCAGAGGAATTTTACTGATGTCAAGGAAATTTTTACTGAAGATGTACTTGATCTCAACATCTTTCATGGTGGTAGCTTTAGTTTGGATGAATGGTGCAAAAAGAGGCATTTATGCAAGAAAGCTTGCTCTGATGTCCCTATTTGAGGAACTGTGCCTAAAGTTTGTCTAAACAGTATGTTGTTCCACGAAATTTACCATGACATTGTATGCATGTTATAGCACAGGTTTTGTCCTGATAGGTACTATATAACTGCTACAAGTGAAGAACATGGCTTTTAATTTATATTCCATCTAGTGTTAGAAATGCCTTTGTGTTTTGCATTCTGTGAGAGATTGCATTATCACAGCAGAACTCCGGTTTTGTGTAAAAGTTCTTGCTCGCCATTCCTTCAAATACGTAGCTAATTGGTTCGCTCAGACTTGTTTGAGATGAATACAAAACCGTTACTAGTTTAAAAGAAAAAAAATGATCTTTACATCACTGGTCTTCCATTGCTATTTTTTAGTTTCATGAATGAGCTATGGTTGAAGGAAAAGAAAATGTTCCCTGGCTTGATTTCTGAGAACTTAATCTAGGTTCCACCAGAAGTGTGCATCAGGAAACCAAAAAGGATTATTTGTGGGTTTCTTTGCATTTTGTATACTATAGCTTAAAAGATACAAGAAAATGGAAGTCCTTCAAAGGAAATTGATCTTCCCCACCAATAAAATTATCTCCAATTTGAATTTTTTAACCAGTTGAATTGGACTTCTCTGTCTCTCTTGATATCTGTATCAATTATCAGACTTCATATTAGACACTTGCCTTGGGGTAGAAGAAAGTAGCTTAACATTTAGTAGGCTCCTTGCTTTTTTTCCTCTTCCTCCTCCTAAAAAAGGGACCTAGCTTCTGAGTCTTTCCATGCTCTTTGAATCCATAGTCACAGAAGAGCAAAGAAGAAGCTAGATGGATTTTTGTGAGTGCTAAAAGTTTTCAAACTTGTGGTTTTCTAGATTATTCTGAGTAAAATTTGACAAGGTGCCTCTTCAGTAAAGGAGGAAAAAGAGACTGTTGCTTTGGTTTTCTTTCAGAACAGAAAGATAAAACTAGAGAATTAAAGGAAGGGGCACTTGACTGGTGAAATCTTAGATGATAGCTTGTTATCGCCCTGGTAGTTAGAAGGGGGGATAAGGGGGATTCTATCATTTGTTATAGTAGACTGAGCTGTTAAAACAAACAAGCAAAACAAAAATATTTGTCAGTAAAAAATAAATAAATTACTTTTACAACAAGTACAGGATCATGTCTCATTAAAAAAAGAAACAAAAAACCACAAAAGCAAGCAAACAAACAAACAAAAACAATCTGAATTATGTTCACTGAAAAACATAGCATTTTCAAAAAGAAAAATAGTCTTTAGAGGCTTCTGTTGTCACATGGCACGTACGAGACAATTGAGTGACCAGAAGCATGGGTTTATGAAAGCCAAGTCCTGCCTGAGTGACCTGATCTCAAGGTGACTTGCTTAGTAGGTAAGAATGCTATTTACCTGGATTTTAGTAAAGTGTTTGACACCTTCCCAACAGTATTCTGCTAGAGAAACTGGCAGCTTATGCCTTGGACAGGAGTACGGTTCACTGTGTGAAGAACTCTACTCTGCGCTGGTGCGGCCTCACCTCGAGTACTGTGTGCAGTTCTGGGCACCACAGTATAAAAAGGACATGAAACTGTTGGAGAGTGTACAGAGGAGGGCTACGAAGATGGTGAAAGGCCTGGAGGGGAAGACGTACGAGGAACGGCTGAGGTCACTGGGCCTGTTCAGCCTGGAGAAGAGGAGGCTGAGGGGAGACCTCATCACAGTCTACAACTTCCTCGTAAGGGGGTGTCGAGAGGCAGGAGACCTTTTCTCCATTAACACCAGTGACAGGACCCGCGGGAACGGGGTTAAGCTGAGGCAGGGGAAATTTAGGCTTGACATCAGGAGGGGGTTCTTCACAGAGAGGGTGGTTGCACACTGGAACAGGCTCCCCAGGGAAGTGGTCACTGCACCGAGCCTGTCTGAATTTAAGAAGAGATTGGACTGTGCACTTAGTCACATGGTCTGAACTTTTGGGTAGACCTGTGCGGTATCAAGAGTTGGACTTGATGATCCTTAAGGGTCCCTTCCAACTCAGGATATTCTATGATTCTATGATTCTATGAACTGGCTGGATGGCCAGGCTCAAAAAGCCACAGTGAATGGAGTCCGAGCCAGCAGATGGCTGGTCACCAGTGGTGTTTTCTAGGCCTCAGTCATGGAACTGGTTTTGTTTAACATTTTCCTCAATGATCAGCATATGAGGGGATCAAATCCACCCTCAGTAAGTTTGCAGACAACATCAGGTTAGGTGAGAGTGTGGATCTGCTTGAGGGCAGGAAGGCTTTGCAGAGGGATCTGGATCGGCTGGATCAATGGGCCACATCCGAGAACAGGACCTTCAGCGAGGCTCTGTGCTGGGTTCTGTACTTGCGTCCTAACCTGATGCAGTGGTACAGGCCTGGGGAAGAATGGCAGAGGAGGACCTGGGCGTGCTGGTCAACAGCTGGCTGAATGTGAGCCAGCAGCATGCCCGGGTGGCCAAGAAGGCCAAGATTGTCCTGGCCTGCATCATCAATGGAGTGTCCAGCAGGACCAGTGAAGTAACTGTTCCTCTGTACTCAGTGCTGCTGAGGATGCACCTTGAATATTGTGTTCGGTTTCAGACCCCTCACTACAAGAAGGTTGTTGAGTTCCTCAAGCATGCATGGAGAAAGGCACTGAAGCTGGTGAAGGGACCAGAAAGCAAGATTTGATGAGTGGCTGAGGGAACTGGGGCTGCTCAGTCTGGAGAAGAGGAGGCTAAGGGGATACCTCATTGCTCTCTACAACTACATGAAAGGAGGTTGCAGTGAGGGTGTTGGTCTGTCAAATGAAAAGGATATGAAGAAATTGTCTAAGGTTGCACCACAAGAGGGTTAAGTTGGACATTAGGAAGGATTTCTTCACGGAGAGGGTGGATAGTCGGGCAGGCATTGGAATGGGCTGCCCAAGGAAGTGGTGGGGTCCTCATGCCTGGAGGTATTTAAAGACATGTGGGCATGGCACTAACAGATGTAGTTTAGTGATGGGATTTGATGGGTCTGGTTGATGGTTGGACTTTATAATCTTGAAGGTGTTTTCCAACCTAGGTGATTCTGTGATTGCTTTCTTTGAAGTAAGTAATGGAAGACTGGTGATGGTTCTGCCTACTTCATGTTTGAACATTCTACCACGGGGTTTTGAGCCCGTGTGTATTAAAGGCTCACTTTTCAAATGAAACATACTGACTGCGTGGGCCACTCCATCACAGAGGCTTGCTGAGGCCACAGTGGCCACCACTGCCCTGCCTTTGGTGCGGGCCCTATAAAACAGGACCCCTGCAGCTGGCCCACCATTCGCTGAGCATCTAGGCCCTCTGACTGCCAGCTTGTGCGGCAGGAAGGAGACTAGAAGAGCAAGGCGAGCAGCAGGCCTCCTTGGTGTGCGAGGACAGCAATGCAGTCTGGTGAAGCACCAAGAAGGAATGCACCTGACCAGAAGGAGATGTGTCGTGGGCGGAGGGATAGCACCAGCGACACAAGAGACACCAGTGCCCAAGGGACCTCTGGTGCCCAGCCCACAGACACATATAGACGGTATCACTGGCACCGCAACGATGCGGGGAACAGGCTGGACTCTCAAACACCCAGTGATAGGGGGCCTGGGCCTTACCATAGGAGCAACGGTGATGTGGGGCAAAGACGGGAGCATCAGGCAGAGAGCCGCGGGGAGCAGAGGCGTGCCCATAGCCCAGAGCACAGTGTGGGACCCAGTAATGGCCGTAAGCCAGAGGGCAATGTTGGACCCATGCATGAAAATCAAGCCGACAGTGGCATGGGACCGAGGTGTGGAACTGGACGACCCCCTGGTTCGGCACCCTGGCCTAAGAACATTCCGGATGGAAAGCATCCCGTTTGGGCAGTCCCGGGCAAGGACTGGCTTAGCCTTCTGCCCAACACCATGGAGCCCATGGAGCTGGATCCACCAGTTGTGGAGGAACGGATGGAAGTGAATCCACCTCTGCCAGAACAGACCTGGGACTACTGTGGCATGTCTTTGTGCTCTGCCATCTGAGAGCACCAACAGCATCGCAGGAGTGCCCAGCGAGCCCCCTACTGGTTGCTCAGGCTCCATCGCAAGCATTAGCTTGGAGCCACCAAACACCACGGACATCCTGCAGGCTTACCTGCAAGATGTCCTGGCAATAAAAAAATCTGGCTGATTCTCAGGGGTTGTGTCAGTGCTTCTTTTTTTTTTTTTTTTTGGGGGGGGGGGGTGGGGAATGGGCTAAAGTTGCACCAGGGGAGGTTTAGGTTGGATATTAGGAAAAACTTCTTTACCGAAAGGGTTGTTAGGCATTGGAATGGGCTGTCCAGGGAAGTGGTTGAGTCACCATCCCTGGAGGTCTTCAAAAGACATTTAGATGTAGAGCTTGGTGATATGTTATAGTGGAGGACTTGTTAGGGTTAGGTCAGAGGTTGGACTAGGTGATCTTGGAGGTCTCTTCCAACCTAGGTGATTCTGTGATTCTGTGACTGACAGAAAATAAATATTATTTCAGGTCATTGTTCTGCTGAATAAATTACTGATTTTTATAGCAATACTATAGTGAATTTCATACTTGTTCATTCATTAATCATTAGGCATAGATTGCCTCTTTTAAATGTGAATAGAAGTCGTAATTGAAAACAAAAAATACATTGTTTTGTACTCCTGGAAAAAATACTATGGTTGTACTGGAGTATGAAAGATCATATCCTTTAATTAACACTATTCCTCTTGCTGTGTTTTCTCCATCTTATCAGAAGATGGCAAATTGTATCATACAGGGAAATGATTCTGGAAAAGCCTTGCAAGCGCCTGATCAGTTTTACTAGGCATATATTTATCTTATAAGGCTGAGCTTGGCTCTCAAAATACTTCCATTCAAATCTGTCAGATTTTGTTCAAATCTGTCCAACCTCTTTCAGAGTGGTGGGTATTGTCCAGATAGCACAACTGCCTGCATAAAGGCCTGCTGGTTACAGTGGTGGCAAAGAATACTGTGCTCTGGGCTCTCCTGGGCCTCACCTGAGTTAATTATTTCCTAGCGCAAACAAGCTGTGTACCAGAAGGAACAGTTGGGTTGTTGTGCACACACATCTGCATTAGAGTAATCTTGGAGCTCACAGTGCTTGGAGGGGAAATCATAGAAATCTCTATTCCAGTGCCTAGATCTTTTGTATGTCTAAGAGAGTGCATATCGAGGAAAGATCTTATCAGGAGGGCAGAGGGTTTCCAGTAAACTCTAGTGAAACAAGATATGTTCACATGGAAAGAATGTATATAGGGTGAATTTAGAGGGAAGAGTTATCCTAAGATTAATCTGATGTTGACAGGGAATTATTATTGCTTATTCCCAACCTGGGAATCCATTGTGCTGGATGTTTTACCAATGTAGAATAAGCGTCTGTCCCTTTCTTGGAAAATTTATAATCTAAATAAAGTTGGCAAAGCTATAAAAATTTACCATGCAGAATCCCCAGTTAATTTCCAAGTGTAAATATTTAACCTAGAAGCATTCATTACTTGACGTGAAAGGAGCTTGTGCACTTGCTCTCTTCATTGAGATGGACTTGTTTTTTCACACTGCTGGTAGCTCACAGCATCTTTTTTACATTAATGGTGTGCAGCAAAAAGAAAGCTCAGTTTGGAGGGGGGAGATAAAGGAAAACAAAGATCTAGTTGCAAATGAAGTATGGTTCTTGAATAAGATCTTTTGTTTAGATTATAAAAAATGTTTAGTCTCAAATACAGTGAATGAACTGTCTTAAATCATGTATCCTTTGTGTGTGTTCTGAAACTCCAAAACAATTTACAGCAAAAATTCTTTAACTCTCTTATCTGGGCTAACTACTACACGCAGAATTTTAGTCTGACGTGATGTTTAAAAGTGTATGTGTATGTTATAAAGTCTGTTGTAGCAAAAACCACAGTTAAGGTTGCAATTCAGCTTTCACTGTATCTGCTATGGCTACTTGCAAATTACTTCCAAAAGATTTTTTTTTTTCTGGAAAAAAAGTCACTTTCATAGTTAACTGTCAGAATTAATGTCTTTCTTTTCTTAGCCACTGGGAAAAGAAAAAAGGCAAAATATACAAATCATCTTTTTGGGGGGTTGAATTGTGTGTGTGTGTGTAGTCTTGCATCAATGAGGAAAGCCAACAGACAATTTAATGATTTAATTTTCTGAAAAAGACTGTTTTCTCAATAAAAATAAGTTGGCTTATTTCACTTCAGGATTTTAAACTTTGTGTATGGCTAGTTATTGTGCTGAGATGCTGAAAGAATTTTAGAAAAATATGTTTGCAGAGTGAGGTCTTAAAACCAAAGAAATTAAGTTCCAGGGTTCTCCCTCTCTCTGAGGGATGAGCACACGTATAAATCTTATGGTGTGCTGACAGAGCTGTGATTACCTAAAGGTTTGAGTCAAGCAGGGTATGTTCAGAAGGTGGTGGTGGTTCTCTTTTTGATAGATAATTAATGGGGGGGAAAATACAGAAAATTTCTGTGCAAAGGCCCTTCGTCAGTCAAATTTGTGTAAGTCTAACAGGAGAAATGACTACTCACTACAAATCTTGTGATGCCAGAGGAATGGCTGGCCTGGTTTAAAAGACTTAGAGCGTGGGAGGTACTACTAGCAATCCAGGAGATCAATACATAGATGATATTGCCGCTATTGTTAGAAAGTGTTTTCCTAATGTATATCCTAATTTTTTTCTTATTGCAAAAGCCATTGCTTCTTAAGCAAGAAAACTCACTGTGAGTATAGTGATAGATTATTCCCCTTCTGTTTTTTGAAACAACATATGTATGTTTTTAAAAATATTTTTATACATATGTGTTTTATATAAAATATTTAACTTACCATGTCCTCTTCTCCATCAGTCCAAGTTCTGGCCTTCTCATTTCTGTCGCTTTGCATTAGAGTTCATATTTTGGTTGATCTCATTGCTCTCTTCTAGACAGCCTGAACTGAGTCACACCCTTCCTGAAGTGTAGAACCTGAAGCTGCCCATGAAATTTCAGCTGATGCCCTGACAATGCTGAGCACAGGAAGAGAAGGATCACTTGTGTTGCATAGATTGTATACCTGCTTATATGTACTACACTGAGATGTTTGCATTTTGTGGCGAGAAAGCAGTATGACAGTATCAACTCCTGTTCTTTTTGGCATCCAATATAACCCCCAAGGCCTTTCTGAAAATAATTTGGGTAGATGATTCATTCCGCTTAAATGCACTATGTTTTCCCCTGCTGAACTCTGTGCTATTTTTAAGACTCTCCAATTCATGAAGCTTATTTTGAATTCAAATTCTGTCCTTCTGTGTATTTGCTGTACCTCCCAGCTTCACAGTTACATACACATTTAATAACACTATTCACTATTTCATCATCCAGATCATTAATGAAGACGTTGAACAGGATTAAATCCAGGGCAGGCATTTGGATATCTCCATATGACATCCTCCAAATTAGACTATGTACCATTGGTAACTGCTCTCAGGCACCCACTGTATGGTCATTGTACTTGTACTGTAACATTTCTTTTTTTCTTACTCGTATGTTCCTAGCATCCTTGTCAAATTGTTATACAAGAGCTTATGAAATTATTAATAAAGTCAGGAGACGTGGCAACTGCTGCTTCTGTCATGCCTGTGAATTGTGTTACACTATTGTGGAAGGAGTTGGTTTCCTTTTACACAATGTGAAAATTAATGTGTATTCATGACAGATGCATGTCTGCTGCTGTTTTTTTTCCTTGTCCTCCAGGCACTTGCTAACACTTTCTACTTATTCTGTATTATTATTTATTTCTGCATGCTGAAGCTCAACTGAATATAAATTTGTGCCCCTTCCCCACTTTTTTTTTTTTCAAATGGGATTGACATTTGCCCTTTCTCAGATCTCTCCTGTACTCTGAGATGAAAACTGCAGCTAACAGCTTTGAGATTATTTCAGAAATCTTTAATATTTTAGGATGCTGTACCTAATGTACAGGCTTTCAGCTAGCATCCTACTTATTTAAGCACTTTCTAAACTTATTCTTTCTCTTTACAGGTGGAAATTATACCTGTTTTATTTTGAAAATTAATTGTGCTAGTCACCAGCTCTTGAGCAGTCTTTTTTTTTTTCCTGTAGCGAAAATTGATGCAAAAAGGACATATAACACTTAAGCCTTATTGACATCATCTCTTGAATGCTCTCTGTCTCCATTGGTTAATGGATCAATGTTTTCCATGTTCTTTGTATTATTAACAGATGATAACATATGGTAGTTTTGTTTTTCATGTTCCTTGTTAGGCACCTCTTACCTCAGTCTCGTAAACATTTTCCCTGTGTGCTTGAGTTCGCCTTACATGATCTTTGTAGTGCTACCAGTTTCTTACTTTGTGTGTGATTGTTCTTGGTGTTCAGCTAAGATATTGATTTAACCAATTTTGTCTTTTACTGTACTCATTTTCCATCTACTTTGGGGAAAAATACAATTGTGCAACATCATTGTTTCAAGGTTTGCATTTTTAGGATTCTGCTGTTTCTAGCGATGGAGGGACAGGGGAAAAACAGCGAAGCCGCACACTGGCACTGCTCTATTTTCTTTTGAAGAATTAATCTAAGCACAAGTTTCTCTATAATAAATGTGTGGCTAAATAGATAAATTCAACAAATTTACAAGTTGCAATTCCATCATGCCGTTAACTTTACCACTTCTCATAGAGAATGGTCACTGCTTAGATTTTTTTTTCTTTAAATGCTGCTGTTAATTAATAGGTGGCATGACAGATGTACATTATTAGAATGCAAATGGCACTTAAAGGCTTTAATGGTCATCACTATTCAACATTTTGATTATTTAGTTGTAGGCTTACAGTGTCAGGCATTTTGTAGAACATGGTTCATTTCTTGTTGTATAGCAACCTTATCTGTTGCTTTTCTGACTTAATTCTGATTTTGAAAGCTGTATTTCTGTTACTTTGACATTTGAAATGGTTCTAAGTCTTTGCAGAAATTAAAGTCTATACCAAAGACCTTGGAATCTAATTTGTTCATTTATATGGACTTTTCTGTTTAATTAATATTCAAACATTTAAATTCATGATCCATAAGAGAAGTACTTGAGAGAGAAGAGTTTTGTGCACCAGCTGGACGCAGTCAATGGCACAAATTCTTGCTAAAGGTTGATAGGGATTAGCAGGGTGGTGATGTTGCATATCCCAGTGCTTAGTGAGTTATTCCCTTTGGGTGGGGGCTGAATCTCCACTTCCCATTTCTGGTCAACTTCCAGCTTCATAACTGCATAAATAAATGTGATTAAAGTGATTTAGGTATACTGAAACTTTATTTGTTGTGGAGAAATAGAATGAAGTATTTTAACTGCTACATTGCAAAATGAAATAGCAGTTCCAGTAAGTGCAGCTCTCAAGTTACAGCTGCACTACAGTTTTGTGGTGTTTTCTCCCTGCAAATTTGGCTATGCTGTCCTTGAAAATAGTTTGCTCAGTTCTTCAATGTACTTTTTGTGGAGCTGTGTGAGCTTCACTCTTTAATTTAATCCATTTCTCTAAACTGCCTGTAGATCAAGTCATTTGTCACTGCTGTTAGTTATTTAGTAGATAGTCTGTAGCCTCCGAGCTTCATAAAACAGACAGATCTTTATCAGTAATCAATATTTATAATATTTGTTGATATAAATCTGTCATTACTGGCTCATCTTTTGAAGTTAATTTGAGATAAAGCACTTTATTATGGGACTAGTGATTGTGGTAGAAGCAAAAGTAATGGAACCACCAGAAGCTGTATCCTTAAGTTTGCTGGCACATCAAAGTCAAAACGCATAGACCCGTATCCTCCTGTGAAACGTAACTAATAAGCAATAGTAATGGAGAAGCTTAACATGTTCCCAAATTGCAAAAACCTCTTCATTAAGATGCAGCAGCTGTTTATTTTCAGGACCACATGGTCTAGTCAGCATGATAGTCAGCACAGTGACTATGGATCAGCAAGCTTACTTCTACTGGAAAATACACACATCTTTCTTATCTGCTCTAATGGGTTAGTATTAAAGAAGAGCTGGAGTTGGGAGAATAATTAGAGTAATTTTCCATTTATTTCTTCCCAGCCTGCCTCAGGCTAGGAAGGTCAAATGGATGCTAAAGAGGAAAACTGCATCTGAAACTAGTCTGGAAAAAAAACATGTATCCTAGGAGCAGTGCTCTGTACAATTTGCTTAGTCTTAGAAAACTAACTAAGTTTGTCTGCCAGTTGATTGCCTGCTTCATCTAGGAAATCTGCTTAGTCCGTGTGATTCTTAAAGCTATTTTTCTTCAGTTTCAAAATCTGAGACAAATTTTGAATTAACTATTTCCCATTTCTTGCTTCTTTCAGCTTTCTCTTTCACATATCAGTCATATTATTCACCAGCTTCCTTTGGCTGGTTTGCAGCTAGGAGGCTTTTCAGTGACAGAGACAAGCTCTCGATTTTCCCGCTATGCAGTGAAACTTTGACAGCCTGCAAATCTCAAGGCAGTGCCTGACATAAAATAACGTCTGACTCTATCATGTCCTTCCTTGCAATTCAGTGAGATGAACTTCAAGATCTTGCCTGCTTTCTGGGGAGGGAAATCTCTTGTAGCACTGTGGTTGTCAATCTAATTATATTTATCTTACCTGCTTTAATTCATTTGTAATGCAGTCATTGCTGTGATTTCTTGGCATTGCACATCTGGCTATAAAATATTCATCTTGGGTAGTTATTTTATTTCAAAACCTTGAAATGTTGTGCTTGTTCCCCTGGTTTTGATCATCTTTCATCCAAGAGTTTAAGGAAAGCAGATAGTCATGTATTCTTCTGTTTGCTTTGTCCACCGGTCTATAGGAGCCCATCTGATCTATCTGATAACACCATATTTCTACCTTAATCTAAAGTCAAACACAGTCAATAGTAGACTTTGAATTGCATTGAAATAAAAGGTGATCTGTCTCCTTCCCTGGCTTTCTACTATTCATCCTGTCAGTGTGCACTTTTCTGAAGTGTAGTCTCTTCTGATCAGAGGCAAGGGAAACATTCTCATTGAAGAGGCACAGGTGGCTTAATAACCGTCTTTACTGAAACAATGGAATGATTGCAGTAGCTTGAGAAGGTGCTTTTAATTTATTGCACTGTTAAGACCTTTGACGTATCATACACATCAGCTGACATATATATTCTGTTATTAAGATTGAGAGAAAGCATATGATTGTTCAGTTTCAGCCAAAAGAGGTGCAATACATGGGGCTGCCAGGTCACAGCTTAAGAATGACAAGAGTCAATACATGCTTTTTAAGTGAGTGTTCCTCTATTGATTTTTCGGTAGTCCAGCTATCTTAAAATCAGTTTTCAGGATAAGGAATTAGTTCCAGTCTTTAAACATATGTTGGTTGGTCTAAGCTATATGTACAGCATCCTTTTAGGACATAGAAGCTGTGAACCCTGCCTTTATGTTCCAGTTACTGCTTCAGTGTTCCTTCTAGTCAGGCTTATACATACGCACTGTTTGCAGAGACAATTTCATTGTTGAAATTTCACTTTATCTTAAAGTAATATTGAAAATGTAACGTTTTTCATGATAGACTTGAGAGTATCATTTGGCTTCTTTGCCACATACCAAATAGCATAGTGTTCAATGCCTGTGTGATAGTGATGAGAACTAGCCTCACTTTTTGAGCTTTCAAATAATCTAACTTGCTGAAAGTACGGTTAAAAAATGAAAAGAGAGACGATTTCTTTTCTGTTGAAGCTCTGGAGTGTGTATTGGTTGGAGGCACTTGAACAGCAGTGCCCATTGGGTCTTGTTGGGAGACTCTTGCTAGACGAATGACTGCACAGTAGTAACTCTTTAGAATGGGGAGCTTGAATTGGAGGAGCAAAATCCTAGTAAGCAGATAACCTACACTTATCCTTAACCTCAGAGTTTGATTTTACTGATACTTATGATTTAAAAAACAAAACAAACAAAAAAGCACTGTTCTCTTTTCTGCTGTTTAGAAAAAAAATCATCACAATTTTTTTCTCCTCTCCTTTCACAGGTTCCAACTATGGGAGTCCCCGTCCAGCTCATGCCAACATGAATGCCAATGCAGCTGCAGGGCTTGCCCCAGAGCATATCCCTACTCCAGGGGCAGCTCTGTCCTGGCAAGCTGCAATTGATGCTGCCAGGCAAGCCAAATTGATGGGTAGTGCTGGCAATGCAACAATATCCACAGCTAGCTCCACGCAGAGAAAACGGCAGCAGTACGGGAAACAGAAAAAACAGGGTACCACCACAGCTACACGTCCTCCCCGGGCACTGCTGTGTTTAACACTGAAAAATCCCATCCGGAGGGCATGCATCAGCATCGTCGAATGGAAATATCCTTTTTGATGTTCGTCTTTGGAAAAACAGCAACTTGTTAGTGTGTGTCAGGTGCTATTCATAAGTATGAGGAAATCAATACATTAAGTGGAAAGGCACCACTGGGAACGTAAAGTACATGAGTAGTATCTGATATTTTAACTGAGATATTTTATGCTGGGGAAAAAATGTTTCGGACTGAAACTGTAACCATACCCATGTGTAAGAAACTGCCAGAAGCTTAAATGATAATGGTTAGGGGCTGAATTCTACTCTTTTAAAAACATGTGCCTGAAGCTTAAATCAGTGGGAGATATGTGAGGTGTCTGAAGCCAGTTAAACTAGGAAGTAGGGAAGTAGAAAATAGTGAAAAAGAAAAATAGCTAAAGTAATCCTGCCACATGCTCAAATGCAGTATGAGGCCAGATCTAGTAGGCTGAACAAGAGACAGACTGTCACAGATGATGGATGATAACCACTGACACGGAACTGCAGAAGGCAAGGGTCAGTGCTGCTTTCCTGGAAAGTCAACGAGAGTTTGGCTGTTGGCTTCATCGTGTGGAAGGAGCAAAGTCTTTTTAGTCAGCCAAGGCTGATCAACAAAAGCTGGAATTTGTGAATTTTGTGTGAAATACAAACAGAAATAAAAATATACCTCCCCTGCCTCCCCAAAGAGAAACCAAGACTGACCCTGAACAGTAATCATCAGTAAATCACAAGCTAATGGGGTTCTTCAGTAAATGGAAAAGAAAAAGTATTGTTAGGGGTAGATAAGCACTTCAGAGAAAGGCCGTACAGAACTCAGCAGTAGTTAATATGTTAAAAAATATATAAATACTAATTAAAAAAGTCATTTAAGACAATGTGATAATATTGTTCCTTTGGGGATCTGGTGGGACATTATAAAGATGTAAGCAGAATATGATCATATTAGGTCTTGCTGACATGGATATCTGTTTTCAGAAGAACTTGTTAAAAATACTCTTGTCAATTGTTAGATATCCTTAAAGTTCCTGCCTGCCTATTCCTTTCTTCTGATGCTAATTTTTAATCCCCTTGATTAAGGTTGCTACTGTTCATCCCTTTTGGCATAGCTTTCATACTTTAAGCATAAGATGATGGATGATGACTAACAGGATGAAGCTGAATATTGGTTTACTTGCCAGCACCCCAGTGACCATGTCTTTAGAGAAAGAGCAGAGTGACATTTGATAAATGAATAAGATCAGCAATGAACGATGGGGATGATGTGTTGTAAAACAGGATACAGCACTGCTGAGATCAAGAGGAGGGCCAAACAATGTGATTAAAGCAATCCAAAGATGCTGACGCTTGCATTTTTTTGTTTGTTTGGTTTTAGGTGAGTTGGTGGAAATATTTTTTCATCAGAACCTCTCATTGGACGTACAGTGTTTATAAACATGAAGCACTTCAATGACAAATAAAAATATCAAAGGGCTGTGATAAGATTTAATTTTATTCTGTACACAAACTTTTCCTAATTGCTGAAAATTACTGAGCAAAACTTAGCTTAATTTTCTGAACGTCTGAAATCTAAGCACAGTAGATATTAAATATCAAATGGCACTTCTATGGTGTTTCATACCCAAACATTATAGTGTTAAGAGCCTGAAAGTACAACTGCATGTAAGAAAAAGTGAAATGAAGTAAATACACAGGTAAATCTTTGAAAAATATGTTATTATTCTGCTGGATTTGCAGTGCACTTACAGTTTTTATATCACTGTATTTTTACAATATATAAAGAGACTAGAAATGAAAAATAAACACAAATGCATAAACAGTAATAAGCTTATGGATAATATTCCTGTTAGTAGGAAAAAAAAATGTAGGCAAAAGGCAATTAAGAGAAAGAAAGCCTATGGACATTGAGGTCTTTATGCAGTAAGTACTGTAGATCGAACCTGAGGTATATGAGAAATCCCATTGATTTCACCTCTAATGTATCTACCCTGATCTGCAGATCTCTGAGGTTGCCCAGAATTTCCCAAGACTGTCTGTGTAGTTGTCACATTATCCTTTTATTTGTTCTGGCTTCTTATTTGACTACAGGCCATAATTGCCACAATGACACCTGAATTAATCTCCTTCTAGAAAGGATCCTACCTATTGTCTTCCTCCATGTTATTGTATATCTCATAGTATTCATAGGCTTAAGCAGGATAGTTCAGTAGGTTTTGGAAGCCTTTGGCTCTTCCACAAGTGAAATATAGAATGTATCTGAGCAGAGGTCAGGTGCCTGGGGTTTGTCTGTGTCTTGCAGTTCAGGCTGCTGGACGTCCTGATCTCCAGTTTATTCTTGCTAAAACCTGCTGAGAATGGTAGTCTGCTGACCAGAAGCATGCATACTCTGTTGACATTTGGCAATGCTGCAAAACCAATCCTGTGGTAGATAAACTCATACTCAAACACACTCTGTGTCATGGTGTGCACTACCTGGCTTTCTCCTTGTCCTCTCCTGCTTTTCATTCCCCTCCAGAGTACTGGTGAGTTATCCCAGAGCTAGCCTACAGGATATTCTTGCAGGCAAGTAAATATAGACAGACTGTAAATTTGGTCTTTAGTCTGACTGGAGATACTTCACAGCTACTAAGGTTAAGAAGTCCACAAAAAAAAAAAAAAAAAAAAAAAGGAAATACAGTGCCAGCAAACTGAATTCAGTACAAAAATGTCCTTTGATTTTTCCACAGACAGTGGGACAGCAGAGGTTGTGCAGGGTTGGTTTGTTGCACATCCCAAATATTGTTGTTGATTTTTTTTTCCTCTACTGAAGGAGGTTGATGACAGGATGCAAACACAAGAAAAAGAAATACTACCTCAAATAATTTAAGAAAAAAAAAAGTATATGTGGCTATGAACAGTATAAGCACACTTTGGATAAAACCCTTTTTATCCCCTTAAATTTTATTATTTAAATGTCTTCTAGCAGAATGCGTACATGTATTTTTGGGCCCTTGCATTTAACTTTGAGATATGAGAGAATCTGAAAAAAGTATAAGCTTCTATTAAAAATTACTTTAAGGTTTGAAAATGCAGATGGAAAAGACATGGAGAAACTAATTGTAAGAGGACAGATGACGGTCCTTCTAGAACAGGCTTCTGTTATTAAAAATAGTACAGCCACACTTGAAGGAAAATAGGGAAAATGCTATCTAAATAAATAAAAGAAGAAAAAACTTTTAAGAAATCTGTGTTTACTCTGGCACGCGACTGGCCTACACTGCTTTTGACATATTAGGAAGATTCTTGGCTGGGAGCAACTAAAAGCACTTAAAAAGGCATATGTTTCTTTTCAGAATATAAGGGGCTTGGAATGTTTTCTTTAAACAGAATTCTTATAAATCTTTTTTTTTTTTTTTTATTTGTGTGCACATTTCAGAACAATTTCCTTAACTCCGTTCCTCAGACCATTTGAAATAATTATTTTACTGACTATTTTTGCCAATTGTGTGGCCTTAGCTATCTATATCCCCTTTCCAGAAGATGATTCCAATGCCACCAATTCCAATCTGGTAAGTCCTTGATGGTGTCTAATCTCATTACTTTGAAAGTCCTTTTTAGAAGTCACCAGAGAGACTGTTGAAGTTACAGAATGTAAATATATCCACCAAAGATGATAACCTAATAAAGTAAAAATTGGTTTTGAGTGCTAAGTCTCCTCTATTCATGTGAGCACCTGTTTCAGTTGAGCTGGCTTTAGAAAAGATTGTTCCAAAAACTGTGTGGGTGCTGTGCGTGATGTTTTGGCTAGTGAATTCCTGCATGCTGCAGAAGTGCTTGGTAAGTTTAAACTGCAGGTGTTTGTGGAAGAAATCCTTTAATCATGGATTATATGGTGTTTTTTGTTTTATAAAGTGCTTTTGTGAAAGTGATACTGTCCTCCTGTCAGGTGATGCATAGGAGCACAGCCTGATGACTAATTTCTGGGAAGTGTGTTAATGCTTGCATTTCACACTAAAACACGTCTTGTTGAATGTTTTTTTCCCTCTTGTTGGGATAATATAGTTTTTCCTGTGTTACCATGGATGCTAACGCTGGTACTTTAGGATAGAGCATAGTATATTTACCACAGATAAAGGGGAGAGAGTGTTCGCTTTTGGCATAGTATGAAGTCATAGCAAATAATTCTGTTCAGTAAGGGCACAATGCAAAACAGTTCTGGAATGCTATTCACTGAATTAGCAGAAGACATTTTTCTTCTCCCCAAACTTGTGAACAAATCTGCTACTTGCGCAGTTGGATCATAATGAAAACTTACTCCCAGAGTTTAAGAGTTGGCATGCTATTTCCTGATTTAAAATGTACCTAGGCATTAGAATTTTTAGAGTAACAGAGGAGTGAGTAAGAGCCATACTTCCAATGTAGGGATAGTTGGGGTGGCTGACAGACATTATAATTGAAATGATCTATGCTGTTCTCTGTAAGAAAATAATCCGATTATATATCTCCTGAAGTTGCATAAAAGAAATTGCAAACTTCAGGACTTCTTTGGAACTTTTTTTAATCTTAGTGTAGTGCTTTTCCACTGTAACACTGTAAGGAACTTTAAAAACAGTAGCAGGAGGAGATAAGCAATTGTTAACTTTTTTAATATTCTCTATATTTACATTTAATTTCACGCCCATACTATCTTTTTATAAAGGGAATTTGTGGTTTGTTGTTTCTTTTTTGCTGCCATCTCTTTGCTAGTTTGACATAGTGTTTAACAAGGATGAACCATAGTGTGTATGTTTAGAACACCTCAGCATGGCATCTCTCAGAAATTAGTATATTTTAATAAAAACACAGTTTCAGTTGATCCTCTGGCTATACGAAGATAATATGTTGATTATTGCACATTCTATCTTACAAGGTTGAAAGAGAAAAACAAAGCAGAGTTGAAGTTTAGGGGAGCTCTAATTTGTCTTGAGTTTAATTGGGTGTGGGTATTTCCTAAGCTCAGTGACTGCTAACTAGTACTAGGTTGGAAGTATGTTCAAATAACTTCATAACTGAATGAGGTATACTGAAACTTCTCTATTACTAGAAAATATATGCAATTTGTGAGCTGAGTTGCTACTCTGAATCTGTTTTCCAAGGCATCTTTTGCATCTTTTATGTCATTTGGTCAATCTATCAAAACATCCATGTTAGTTGTGAGTTAGATTTAAAAACAAACAAAACCAAAACAGCTAGATGTTTACAATCCCAGGAGACTTTAGAAGTGTAATGGCTTTGAGGATGAGGCAGCATGGTTATCTTAGATATCTATCTAGTGTTTCATAGAAGTAAGGAGATAAGAAAGTAAAATGGGGACTCTGTTCAACTGCATTTTGTTCTTTGGATCTCAATGAAAAAGTGATTAAAAATGGCAAATGGGGTACTTAATGTCAACTGGCCTAGGAGAGGTTTGCACTAGTGGAATTAAGATTCTGTTCTACGTTATAGATCAAACCCTAGAGATCTGACTGCCCACTAGCCTTTGGTCCTGTGATTTGAAAAAGGTGCAGATGACAGCTTGTAACATGGTTTGTCCAGGACATTGAATTATGCTTCATGTTCCACTGGAGTCAATTCAGCATTATCTCCTGTTAGTCCCAGCCTTTATTTTATTTTATTTTTTCCTCAGGGTGTTATATGTATTGGCAGGTATATCCTGCTGTCAGGAAGTAAAGTTTTTGAGTATATCATTCACTGCATTACCAAACTGTTCACAGGATTGCATAGTGATCAGTGAGTAAAGTACTGAGCAATAGGGAGGGAAAGCGGAGGCAAGTGGATGTGATAAAGGTTTTTTTTTTTTCTTAAAAACAAAAAAAAGTCTTGCAATGAGATGAAAGAATAGATGAAACTCAGAGTGAAAGGAAAGCTATTCTAGATGGTGAGAACTGCAGAAGAGCGAGGCCTTACTCTCAAGTAGCCAAACTACACATGGAACAGACTAGAAGGAAGCTGGGGTTGGTGATAACTTCTTCTAAATGTTGGTGCTTTTACAAAAGTTGCAAGACTATTTTTTCTACCTGTGAGCATGTATTTTGCAATCAGATGTATTTTGGTATTTTGTAGCCATGAAGTCTAGAGCTCCAAAGGCTTTAATCTGAAACAGAAATGGAGTGTGCCTGCAATGCATGCATTTGAGTTAATAGCATGCATATATGTGTGTCTTGTGCAGAAACAGGAGTTTGACAGAACATATAGCTGCCCAGAAGAAACTTTCACTTGTGTAAGAACTTGTTTCACTTCCATTTTACAATTTAATTCTTAAGCAGTAAAGCTACCACAGAAATTCCCACATCCCTGGTTTCCTGAGCCATCCCTAACTTTCTGAGACACAGAGGAACCATCTATGGAAAATATATGATGGATAGTAACTGTTTTACAAGATCTGAAAGTGACAGAACAACACTTCCCCAATAAACTGCCACTTTTCCCTTTGAGTCCAAAAGTTCCTCTTCTAAGGGTTCATCATAACTTTTCAAACAATGTTTTCTTTCAGGTCTGAGGCTAAAAAAAAAAAGTCATTTTGAATAAGCTCATTGAGTAAAGGGTGGTGAGAGAAGAGAGATTCTGAACTGAGTGGTTTGTTTTCTTTGTGTAAAAGGAGAAAAATGATAACTAAATAATGTTTTGATGAATAACTATGGTCTTTGTCAGTTTCATAGATGTTATCAGCCATTGGTCCAATGGGGCATACTTATTGCTGTATGTCTTCCATAGGAGTCTTGAAGAGACATATCTCATTCATGTGTACAAAAAAATAATCTAGGTTCATATCTCCATTTTCATAAGCCTTGTCTTTAGATGCAAGACCTGTTTGTTACTATGCCATAGTAACTTACATAAGCATTGGAACTAAGTACAGAAGTTTCCAATAAATAATCCCTTGTCTTTTGTGTTAGTGAGGAATTGCGATTAACTGTAATGCATTAGAAGTTTAGGCCAAAAAACCACACACATACTGACTGTTCTTTTGCAATCTGACTTTCCATAATAATTCCTATAAATTATCGAGCCGCTTATATCAAGTTTAGGGGTGGTAGCTTAGGCTCTCATTTTCAAGATGCACATACATATACTAAAACCAAGATTTTGTATTTTTGTGCTTACTGGAGTTATTTCTGCCACTTGCTTTAAGAAATATGTTAGAATTATATGATGTAGTAATAACAAAAGCTTGAAATTGGCTCTGGCAGTTTTTGGTTTTACTTCTACAATGTGTTGTCTGGAAAACTATTAAACTTGCAGAAATGGAGGGGAGTTGTATTAGGTGCAATGTTGTTTTGGTATTAATGAACTCTGCTGAGGTTTTGCTTAAATTTGCAAGTAGAAAAGCTCATGCATGACCCTGTGCAAATAACAATTTTGTATTCTCTTGATGCAGTCAGAAAAATTGGAGCTAGTAGGAAGGGAATTGAAGCTAGCCTGCATGAGAGGCTGTGACAGATATGGAGGCTTTCTGCTTGTTATCCCTGCAATTATGCATTAGAACAGAGATAATGTACATTTAGGAATAAAACTATAGACTGCCTGAGATAGGAAGCTGAGAGGAAAATGCCTCTGTCACTTTACTGGCAATCGCAAATGGCACAAGCCTGGTCAATGTCACAGCATGGTGATAACATAATGAGGTTAAAACCAAGGTTTACAGCACGTTCCATGGAAGGCAATTCAGTCAGTTGTTTATACATTGGATAAATAACAGGAGAAAATTCCTTGTGTGGTTTTGATAGCTCTACTTTCCCTTATCCTTATTACAGGAAGGAAATCCTGTTGTACAATATTTAAATTTAAAAAAAAAGATCTGCATTTTTATGTCAGCTTATAATTGGATGTTACCTTCAGACTAATTTGTTAAACTTGAAATAGGACCTTGTGAAAGGGAAGATGGGTTTTGTGCTTGTTTGTCAGTGCTTGTGCCAGCAGGTGTTTGTGTGAATACCTGCCTGTGGAAGGGGACTTGCCTTTCAGGGAGCCGTGGCTGCTTTATTAACTGGTGACTATGGTAGTATCCAGTTGATTGGGCGATTCCTGTACAAAAAGAAAAAAAAAATAAATCTTTTTGCATTTGAAACAGACTGGCACAGTAGAAGGGCATGTGGCTAGATAGCTATTGTATTTGTAGTTAATATAACAAACATAACGGCGTAACAAACTTCAACATTTTCTGTATCAATGAGTTCTGAAGTCAGCATATTGAGCAGTTTGCTTGTAACCATTTCTCTTGTGCAAAGTCAGAAAGTGTTAGACAGCAAAATGGGGGTGAGGGATCAAGAAAAGAAGGGATGTTTTATCTGGATAAAGATAAGGAAGAATACTACTTAAAAGCTTTTGGTTCTCTTTTGTCATTGCTATCATCTTCCTGTGTGACAGTTCCCAACCAGTGAGTGATAGTAATATATAGTATAGTAATAGTATAGTATTGTATAGTAATAAAAAGTATAGTACTGTACAGTAATGAGATAAGTTCACATTAGAGGCAAGGTGCAGGATGGGGTAGACTGGATACCAAGCTAATAAGCTCTGATAGTTTTATTAGCTTGGGCCCCATGCCAGTGTTACTACAGCTGGAGGATGCTATGTAATTTGAAAAGTGAGAAGTAAGCAACAGAAGCTGGAAGGGAGGACTTGAGGAGTGTGGAAAGGGACTGGAGTGAGGAGAAGATAAGAGATCGTTCAAAAAATCATTGAGGACTTGCTCTCAAAAGATTGAGAATTGCTGTTGTGTATGATGCTAAGGAAGCTGAATACAATGGAATTTATGTTCAACATTGCGAAAAGTCCTCAGAATTCCTGTCTTTGGTAGGGGGAGGTCATCTCAACTCAGCATCCCTAGCAGCAATGAAGCACAGGGGTGGAAGAATAAGCACTGAATGTTGAGAGGAAGATATTCAAGCCCATCTGCTGGTTCTGGTATTAGCAAACTGTATGGCCTTTGGTAAATTGTGGTCTCAGTTTTCCCATCTGTAAAGAGTCGGTTACAGCTTCCACTGTGAATGTAATTAGTCAGTGCCTTACATCATCCAGACTGTTATGAGGAATGTTGTAGAAAGACTGTCAAGACAAGAAAAAAATCTGTAGCGATCTGTTCTGAGCCCATGGACTCTAATCAAAAAGGATGGGTGAAAGGTAGGACAGAGCCTTCATTTCTTTTGCACTGGGTGCAGCAAATCTTAATTTCTATGAAGTGTGTAGGACTGCGTCATCACAATTTCATCTTGTGTGATGAATTATTTGAGGGGACCTCTTCTGAATGTTTAAATCTACGGCCTTTCTATCATTCCTGACATAGTGGTGTAATTTCCTAGGCTTTGAGAGGAAGAATCTAGTAAAGCAGAGATTAACACCTCTACGTGTTATTAGCAGGGCTAAAAATGTTGGATTCCCTGGGAAGACCTCTGCCACTTGAGTGGTAATTGGCAGTAGTAAGAGGTTGTTCTGTGTGGACCAGGTGAAAAAATAATTGGGAAAGCTTTCACAGGATTCAGAGATGTTTGCACACAGCAGAGGAATGCCTGGTTCTATTCCAGGGTCTGGAAGGGACTGAAGGACTTCTGCATCTTTGTAAAAGGGGCTCTTTCCAGTGCTTTTTTCCAAAAATGATTCCTTCTGAACTTCTCCACATCTCAGTCAAATCCCAGTCTTCTGCTTCTCTTTATACCAGTGGTCCCACTGTCCTCATCCACCCTGTGCTTTTGTTATTGTTTATCAGCTCTTGATCTGCTCTGAGATCTCGCTCATCTTTGTGTCTGTTTTGTTTTTGTTTTTGGGGATGAAGTTGTCCTTTTTAAGATTCATTACCTGTGCTTTGCCAAGTTAGTTTCTTCATTCCAGTCAAACTTCCATTAGACCTGTCCCTTTTCCTATGTGCTTTTAAGTATGGTCTCCCCTCCACAGTAGTTCCATATGTTGCCCATCTTCCCATTTGATCTCAGTACCGTCCTCATCTTTGGACCCCTGACCATTTCTCTAATTAACACTGGTCTGATATTCTGTTCAGCTCTTAAGCCTCATTTCTGTAACCAAACAATCCCAGTGCTCCATCCAGCTTCCTCTTTCTCCTTTTCCAATTCCATTGTCAGCACATTGTTCTCCCAGTCTGAATCTGCCCCTGATTTGGTCTTAGCCCTTCTGCTTTTGAACTCAGCTGTGTCCTTCCCAATGATGTCTGGATGCCAGCAGCAGAAATACTCAGAGAGTGGGCCCAACTCAAAGGTTGGTTGCTTTATTCCACCTTGGTTCAGACCAGTATAGAACAGTTATTACATGAGTCCTTGTACACCTTTGTAGCCCTTGCTCAGCTCTGTGGGTGTGATGCATGCATTCTGGTCCGCAGAAGCTGTAAGATGCCAGATTAGTATTTGTAATGACAATTTAAGTGTTAAGTTTTAGCAAGTCTCTGTGAAGCCTGTGCAGATGGAGTTAAGAGCCCATCTGGCTAACCTTAAGTGGGTTGGCAAGGCAAAAGATGCAGCACTGACACAAAGGCCATTAATTTGCCAGTTCTTATGATGTTATTGCAAACTGTATGGTAACTAAAGAAAATAGGTGTTGAGGGGTTTTTTTTGACTGGGTTAGAACAATGGATATTGTTAAACTGTTTTGGCTGAAATAGTGCACAGATATTCAGCCTGAAGCAGAAACCAGCCTACAAAACTGTTGTATTAACTCTTGAGAATATCACAATTAAAAGCAGCTGAAAACAGTATCTTAATAATGGAAAGAGTTGGTTAGCCTTAACAGAAGTAATGCTAGAGATTCACCTCCATTAACATCTTCCCTATTAAAGTGTAACAGTGCCTCACTGAATCAGTAAGATACTTAGAAGTGTCATAATAGGCTTTCAGAATTAAATAATGAATTATATATAATGCTGTAACGATTCAAGTACATTTACATTATGCAGCATATAAAGTAGTATGGAGAGGAGGTTTAAGAGGTGCAGACCAAGGCAAAAAGTGGGTTTCAGATAGGCATGTATTTATCTTTCAAATCCCCTGAGACAAAATTTGACTATTCAAAAAGGGTTGTTCTAGTTTAGAGGAGCTGCAGAGGAAGGACCTTTGTACAGACAGCTGCAAGACTGTTAGAAGAAACAGAGACTCCTATTCACTTACAGTGGGACTATGGAAGAGAAGTGGTGGAAGAACATTTCTGTTACACAAACTGGTCCGAGTCCGTTGAAATATTCACTTGAAACAGGCTGTATGTTTTTATGTAAGATATTTTGAAATGTTAACTATGTTTTGGTTCTGATTGATGGCAAGTTTATTGGTTTAGTCCAAACAGTGATTTATCCTATTTCTCTAGACAGCCCTGATTACCAATTTTCCTTTCTTTGTGTAAGCTTTCTAAATCTGACTTATCAAGTGCATGTTCAAATTTTTTTCTTTTCCAGGTGGTAATTATTCCTGTTTATCAAACCTCAAGTTCACTGTGGGATGCCTTTTTTGTTATGCTGTTCAGGAAAGATAGGAAAAATATGGAAGCAGGCCAAATAAGAGATTTTAAGTGCTGTTGTTTTCACTGTAGTTTAATTCCTGTTCCTGCAAAAGTAACAGAGTCTTTTAAAAACAGTGGAAATTTCCAAAATGGCAGGTACTACTTGTATTGTCTTTTAGTTACAAGTATCATCATCCCTCTGCAAGTCTGTGGGATGTTAGACTTTTGTTTCTGAGTTCATCAGAATCCTATCAATGATATTAGGAAATAAGTATCTCTACCTAGAAATTCAATAGTTTTAGATTCCTTCATGTATAGTTAGTATTATACCATGGTTTGGAGTACCTCCCATTGACCTCACCGGAGTCTGCTTGACTAAGTGACCCACATCTATCCACTGATTTATTTTATGCTATTGACAAACAATTGTTGGAACCTCAGGCTTTGCTGACGTGCAAAATCATTGACTTTAAAGGTGATACTCCCTGTATTTGTGCAAACTAGAACCACCACCCCCCCCCCCAACAATTTTGCATAATTCCCTTGGCAATAAAAGAATGGATGTGCTGCTTGCCAAGAGGGCAGAATTGCCAGAAGGGAAGAAAATGTTTTGTATGTCCATCAAAGTTTTCATTGTCACTTCCTCTTAGGGACAATTCCTTCTTTTTCTCTGTCTTCTACTTCCTAAAATCTGAGGGTTCTTATGCCATAGCAGCTCTTCAGTTCTGCTGGCTGAATGGCAGCTTGTAGTCCAAAGCAAGCTAAGACCATCCTTGAATTTCACTATTGATAAATGCTGGACAATTCTGGAAATGAGTCTGTTTACATCCAATGGAACAAACTTTATTTTCTACTCAGTATTCTAACCACGAAAAGCTCATGCTTATCAATGATACTTTTCTATTAAGAATATAATGTTGGACATTCTCCAGTTAGGGGAAGATGTCCGGTAAGCAGTGGGAAATGTTCATTAACATCTCCTCAGTATGTTACATTTCTGGCAGATGCTGGAAAGCTGGCACAGCATGTTCTCCTTATGACGTCCTTAGTAAGCTGTGTTGCACCTAAACCTAGGCAAGGGAGCTAGACCAGCTGTATTTGCTTAGCTAAACCACTTGATTTGTACCTGAGAACTTATATACATGAATAGCATAAATTGATGTCTTGATCCTCACAGTGGGCTTATGCATGCAGATCTTGGTCTCTAATGCAGAATCCACTGATCCAAGGCACATACTTGTTACAGGTAAAACTGTTAGCCTCCTCTTGTTGCTGATAGTACTTACAACAGTCGCTTTTCAGTCTCTGTAACAGTGGTGTCAACACCTTTAGCCACATGAACTAAATTTGGTGATGGCAGGAGCAGATGCTCAACTCCCATAGTATAAGCTTTCCAAAAGTGGCATGTATGTGGTTCCCCAGCTAGCTGTGTTGGCAGCTGTGCAACTGTTTTTCAGGCTGTCCTGATACACTCACATTGATGGAGAGATTGGGGTTTTAGAATTCTTCCTTTTATGCTGGCTTGCTATTGTCTGCTGCTTGTAAAATGTATTTTTGAGGGTAGCTTATATTAGAAACTGACACAATTGTGTTTTGCATATGATTATCCTCATCTGGTATGTTGAAATGTTTTTCTAGTTAGTAACAGAGTAAGCCAATTTATTACTATTTCTCCTTGATCTGAAGCTTGATGAATGCTTTTCACATGGACATTTAAAAATATTTTGTTTCTACTACATACGCTCACACAGAAGCGGAACTTGCATGTTATTTTATTATTATTTTTTATTCATTGACAGCCACTTATAGTAGTGTTATCCTCGTGTGGCCTTGTTGTTTGTCAGAGTAACTTTAAAACAAAAACTCCTGTTTAAATGAGATTACTCAGCTGAACATGTGGCCACAAGAAATTTTTAAAGATCTGGTTTCATAATTGTTTCACAATCTAAACTTGCATTTAAAAACAAACAAACAGAAAGGTTCTCCTCATTATGGTCTTCAAGGCAATGTCTGAATCTGAACAAAAGACACATCAATGCCCTTCAGGAGTGGTTGACTGAGATGAAAGTCTGCAACATAAAATAGCTTCGAAGAGAATGAACAGTTCCTATTCACCTTCTTTAGCTGTTAACACTGGATCATAACAATGACAAACTAAGATCTCAGACACACAATTTTTACCACTGTATTGACAGATCTTGGGGCATTTAACTATTAAGGATTGTTTTTCTGTAGAATAAGGAATTCAGCTGCCTCCGTTCTTAAAAGTCCCTGCTGTCCGTGCAACAAAAGGAAGGAAAGAAAGGATTTCTAGCTTCCCACTCCTATCAAATGCCTCAGGTGCCTCCTGAGTCCTAGAAGCTAAATAAGCATCTGTTTATGCAAATACTGAATAATCATCTGCAGCTGTACTAACTGAACAGTACTGTATTTTCACTTGGTGTTTTCTGTAAAACCAAGCACACAAAGTAGGGAGAACAATAGGTAATAGTTGGCATGTCCATTCCACCCAGGACGGCTGGTGTACACTTGATGTTGCATTGACTTCTACCATCAAAAAATGGATACATCTCCTTTAAAGCAAACAACTTGTATCCTAATTTTTATAAATCATTAACCATAATATGTTTTTCACTTATCCAACCCAAAATCAAAATTTAGCTGTGAATCAAGTCACCGATGTCTTTTATAGCTCTAATTTTATTTAATATTTTCACTGCATTCTACTTCTTATTTGACAATTATATAACTTTTATCAGTCTCAAGAATGTGATGGCTTCATCCTGGCATAAATACATTGTTGTTTATAGCAGTCTGAACTTCAACATTACCTTTTGTTTACTACAAGTAAGTGTGTAATACATTTTAAAACACTCTTTAAAACTACATTGCGGTTTCAGAATCATTTTTAATCTGGGATATAAATATTAACATCCAATCTATTTTGTCTCCATTTTCCATTTTTCCTATGATAAAAACCAGCACTGCAGCTACTTTATGTTCAGTCTGAAGCATCAGGCTGTTGTATGAAAGTATTTGACAGCCTACAGGGGAAAAAAGAAAAAGCAGATGAAGCAAAGTTGAGTGTTTTAGCCTTTCAGAGGCTATGAAATATGAGAATGTGTTTGAGTCATTCAGATGATCTTTCCATACTGAAATCTTATGGAGTGAATGAAAAAGAGGGGAAAAATTGCTGAAAAGTATTTGTAATTCTCAGAAGGTCTAGTTCTGCAAAGTTCTGAGTGTGTAGACAGTAGTCACCTTACAGAAGATATGGCTACATGAGGGACATAAGGTTTAAAGGTTTTAAGAGCAGGAGCCAATCTAGGGAAAATGTAATGTAGTGTATGAGAGAAGTAAGTGTTGATACTACTATGGAAATACTTCTGATAAATATCTCCTTGAATAAATTCAGTCATGGCTGACAGATCCTTTTGGAAGTGTTTACTTTTGCTTTCATATTGTGTATTGAAAAAGGATACCACAGAGATATCCTCCTTTCAAAGGAAGAGAGATCACAGTTTGTATTCAAGCTGCTGCTCATGTTCTTCTCTGCTCTATTCATCTCAGTTACTTGAGTCATTTTCCATGGTAGGCTAGTAACATTGTTGGGCTCTGGTATGAATTTATAGGAGTGTGTTTAAAACAGTCAGTGTTTTTTATGGTTAATTCCCTCCCTCTGATATCCAGGCCTGAACTGACATGGCTCCTAGCCTGTATGCCTGCTGATGCTGTTCAATAGAATACAAAGAAAGGTTTCATTGGATGATAAAGTGTGTAAGTTGTTATAGCTTTCCTTTTCTTAGAAGAATAATAATTGCCAAAGAAGGACTTCTGAATCACTGGCTCTTCAGTATGTTTTGGCTTTTTGTCAAAGCCTCTGTTGAACAAATACATTGAAATATAAGAGCTTGGTTCTGCCCTTGACAGGAGTGCTGCATCCCACTTCTGAGATCTTCCTGGGGACCAGAGTTGTGGATGTTTCTGGGTGGTGTTGATAGCAACTCACATCACTGAGAGGCTGCATAATTGTCAGAGGTATGCCTTGTCCCTGTCATTCCACATCTATAACAAAAGCACGCACATGTACTGACACAGGCGTTCTGGGTAGCAGGCACCCGTCTGGAGGCTTCTCCCTTGTCTCTGTGTGCAGACAGAGCAGCAGCTGCGTGTGTAGGAGGGGTGCCTCTTCGTCTTCCTTGCACCTTCCCTTCTGTCTCGCTGGGATGGGTAGCAGGTCCCTCTGACAGCCTGTGCAGGAGACAAGGCTGTTCAGCTTTTGAAATAGTGGCAGAGCAGGTAAGGCTTTTCGCTGTTGTCCCATGGGTGACAGTTCTAAGCTTTGATTAGGAGTGTGTTGAAAGTTGCCTGTAATCGATGCATATACGTAAATGCATATAGTCACTGAGAGCAGAGGGCTGAATGCAGAAAGCTACAACGATAACCACATTGCACTCTGTGTGCCCCTGGCTACAGAAGCTGATGTGCCTTTACCATTCCAGCCCAGAAGGGAAACCGGCCTCAGCAGAGCCTTTGGCCTTTTGGAAGAATGAAAATCCATAGGGAGCTTAACACAATTCCTCTTTCCATGATCAGCTTAAAATAAATTGGCCTATGACCTCCTGAAAGTCTGTCTGACCCTGTGGGAGTAGGTAGAGACCAAATGAACTAAACAATTGCAGGACCCAGAGGTGAGCACAAGCTCAAATTTGGAGCCAAACTCCATAGATCATAGAATCATTTAGGTTGGAAAAGACATCTAAGATCATCTAGTCCAGCCTTGGTCAGGCTATATTGTAAAGTGATCAGGCTATATTGTAAAGGTGATCATCTAATCTTGATTTCCACTGATCTTATAATCTCATGTAGCGATTCACCTATCAAGAAAAGGAAAAATGTATAGCATATTTGTAAATATAACCTCAGCTCTAATTTAAAGCTGCTTGGGAATAATGTAACCTGGAGGGAAAAAAAAAAAAAAGATAGTGGATCCTTTTAATCCCTCCATACATTGTCCTACTACTACTACAAATTTGCATCAAGAATGAAAATGTTTGCTAGCTCCATGTAAATTCTGACAGATTACACTTGAGTCATAGTTTAATTGTCTTTATGATAAGGACCATAACCTTTTCGGTAGTTTCACTATTTTTTTCCTTATACTTTTTTTTTTTTGGGGGGGGGGGGGAGGGTTGGTTGTTGATTTTTGGTGGCGTTGTTATTCTTCCATGAAAAACAAATAAACAAAATAAAACCAGGGAAGAATACTGAGGAGTACTGATGAGTATTCTATCCATATTTGAAGGAAGGACATTAGATCAAATTTTCAGTGATGCTTTCACTAGCATGGCATAGAAAGTTGATAATACTTTTCTGGTTCAGTGTTTTTTCTTGGACATCCTGGAATCTTATCAACCATCTTATCCAAAAGCTTTGCCCAGATGCTTGTGATCAGCTGACCTTGCACATGATCTGGAAGCCACCCCGAAGACCTGTTGCTCTCATATGTAATGAGAGTTTGATAAGTTTTGCCTAAGTTCTTTGGTTCCAGACATATGCCTTTGCTTCTGACTATATTGAAACATATATTGTTCAATTGTTCTGAGTTCTGATAAATACTTTTAAGCTTGCATTGCTTTAGCAAAACCAGAAGCATTCAAATTGAGCTCAGTTGGTGAGTCTCATTTGAACGGCTTGCAAACAGTATGTTGTGTTTCTTCTGCTGTTTGGATACTTCTGTCATGTCTCTGCATCTTCTCTCTGCCTTACCTGCTGGAGCCCCACATTGTATAGAAATAATTATGTAGTTATTCTGTTCTTATCAGCAAACACATTTTAATTGGACTAGAGAGCGAGAGACTGATTGTGGCATTAAATCTGTTGTACTTACTTGTCATATTAAAAATTGTTATTTTAGATCCCCTGGTCTAAATCAGAAAAGAAAGAACTGAAAGCTTGTAAACAAATCCAGATCTGGCTTCCTAAGAAGCAGATGATAATGTATCCTCCCTCATCATGCATAGGTGAGAAAAATGGTGATTGTAAAGCAAACACCAAGGGAAAAATAGCCCACAGAATAATGTACAGGGAAAAAAAAAAAAGTGAATTTTAAAAAGCCCTCTTGTTATGGCTCACCAATAAGGACTGTACAAGAACTTGTTCAGGCATTTAATGCCAGAAAAATAATATGTTTGTGCTTCAGGATATTTACCATCTTTGTTAAAATTTTGAAACACTACACACAGCCCTAAATGTTTTGGAATCTAATCTCATCATGTCCATAACATGACCATGCTCGAGGTATTTACTGATGAGGCTGGATAAATCCTAGCTGAAGAGAATGCCACTTATCATGGAGCAAGTGAAAACCTGGGCATGTAGCCAGACTCTCAGGGACGATTTTGCATTGATGGCATATAGTGATTTATACTTGTCTTTGCTTCCACCACCGAGCACTAGAACAGGGAGAGGGAGGAAGGAGGAAAGTAAAAGCACTGTATGCTTATGGGGATATTATTTACTTAAAAATTAAAACCTTTTTTCTCACTATTTTCTGGAAAAAGATAGACTCTAACTTCAAATGCAGTTATAGAATCTGTTGTTATATGTGGATTAGATATGACGGTTGTGATGACTCCTCAACCTAAATTAATTTTTTCATGCTAAAATACTCATAATCCTGTGACAACAGAATCTAGTTTGTCAAGTAAGCTTAGACTACACTGCTGATAAGTAGACTTGAGTTCTTGGTGGAATTTTTCATGCTTTTCAGTGATGTTTTGTTTTAGTGAACAAATGTTCATTATTTTTTTTTCGTCCTGCTTTCAGTGAATCATAGAATAGTCTACGTTTTAAAGATGGAAAACAACAACACATAGAAGCCTTTTATGACTTTCAGTAAAGCTTTTTGTTTTGCTGGCTTATTAAAATTAGTTTTTGTACTTCCGATCTGACTGATTTGTGCAAGGAGCAGTAGTTTCCACCTTTTCCCTGTAGCCTTACAGGAAAATAGCATTCCCAGGCAAAGTTGAGTCAGGAGAGAGAAATGACTCATTCTTTGTATCATTCCCCTTTGACATTTACTTCATGAACAACCAAGAGGTTTAGTACGAAGTATGACTGTTGTATAAGAATAGAGAAAGTTTACATGAACTCAAGGGGAGAATGGAAGAAGAATTTGGATGAGAGGTCCATTGAGGGTTAATAAATAGACACACTGCATCAGGCTCAAGAAACCCCCCCAAACCAAAAATAATTGAAAGCTGGGAGAGTATCTGGGAGAACTACATGCCTGTCCAGTAATTGATCTTCCTTTGGCATTTGATTATGTTCACTCTTGGAAGCATGATAGTGGATTAAATGAAACCTTGTTCAGGGGTGGGAAGCAAAACCTGAAAGTCAGAACTTTGGAATTCAAAATCCAGAAAGACGAGATTTTTTTTGATGTTGTTTGGTTGGTTTATGGTTTTGTGGTCAGTCATCTGTTGGCTTTGAGGGGAAGGAAATAAAGGAGATCAATTAATGTGTTGGGAATACCTGAGACTCATAATACTGAAAGTGTTTTTTTCAACGCTTTTTCTTGAAACTTTTTTTTTTTTTGTCAGTAGTCTTCTTCTTTTAGTGGATTTGATTTAAAAGAAAACAACTGAAGCTGAAGACTTACATCTTGTTATTGTAATTAAATTTAAGGAAAGTGGAAGTTTCAAGGTTTTCAGCTGAGAAGTTCACCTTGAGACAGTAATGTAGGAACAGCCAAATTCAGGTAGACATCTGAAAATACATTTTTGCCTCAAATTGCCCGTTTAGTTGGTAATAATCTTTGGCTTCATACAGATTGCATACTTGCATCTGTATGACTTTGGGAAAATCTGAAAATCTGAATTTGACTGGGTCAAGTATTCATAGTGAATTTTATTCTTTCAGAAAGGAGAACTCCTCTTAAGAACATCACTTTAGTCCCCTCTTATGGGTTTGTTAATTAGGCTGGCCATTAGAGCTGTGGCTTGTAAACCCAAAGTAATGGCGCTTACTGCTATGAAATAATGCTGTGCAGATACATTTAAGGTGCTATTTGCTATTGGCAAAATTAAATCCTGTGCTTTTCTGGACCTTTCAAGAAGCTGTCATGAATCTGGAACCCTGAAGGTGAAAGCACCCCCCAGTAGTCGTCCTGTTATAAAGAATATTCATTGCTGAGAGTTCAGTAATTGTGAAGGAGTATTCAACAAAAATTCTTCATCTCAGGGTGACAGAGAGCCAGAAGAGTGGTACTAAGCTGAGATGGCAATCCCAGCTAGAAACTGAGGGGGGGAGAGAGGTAGAAAATATCAGCATGTTGGTTTATTTGTGATATAGCTCTCTATTCAAAACATCTCTTTTGAAGTCGAATTTCGTTTTAACAGCAGTATGAAGCAGGAGAAATTGGAGATCTGTGAAATGGTACAATGAAACTTGCACTAGAATCTTGGCAATGTAGTGTCACAAAGAAGCTGACAACTTGGCATCAGACTTTTGATACTTTTTCTATTCATGATGTCCTTCAGTAGCTTTATTTCAAGGAGTTTTCAGTGGAGAGTCATGTATAAGGACTATAAAGGAGATGGCAGGGCCCAAGACATTTCAGCCTCTCTCTGGGGAAAACAAACCTAGCAGCATGGTCTAGATACTGTCCCTATTTTCATCAACTCCCTAGCAAATTTGAGTCCAGATATAAGTGTCCCAGATATTAGAAAAATGGATCTCTATAGGGCCTCAGAAACCTTATCAGAGCAGAATCCTCACAGACTTTCCAATAAAGTTCCTTGCTGGGAAACTTTCTTAGAAGACAGGTTACAGAAACAGGCAATGTTTATTACTTGGACACATTAACAACAAGTGCCATCTCTCATCACAAGTGGGTTTTCTACCCACTTTTAGCAAAGTATCTGCTTCCCTGTTAGCCTTTCCACTTTCTAAAAAAAGGAAGCAGAGCACCAGTTTGACACTTTCTAAGGTGGCTTAGCAATGTAAGGTTGTGCTGTTCCACTGCTGATGCTTCACTACTTGAAAGTTTTAGAGTGGTGCTAAATTTCAAGTGGCTGAAAAAATTGCTTTTTTCTACTTTTTTTTTTCAAGCCTTTTGAGTTGACTTTTCTAATGTTCTCCAAAAGATGGCTAGTGGTACCTGAAGATAAGTTAGGTAAAGCAGGTGTATGAATCATTTTTCCAACTGTACAGAGGAGATACTGTATCCCATGCAAATCAGGGTATGTAATAACCAGTATGTGAGTTTTGAGGTAACTGTGTTCAGTCTATATTAGTAATGAAACGGAATTTCTTTGGGCCCAAGAGCTAGCATGGGATGAGCTCTGTGGCATCTAGGCCAGTCTCCAGTGTTGTCTGAATGCTGGCTCTTTATGTTGGAAAATATCCTGCTGTGTTTTGCATTTGTTTTGGCATTTCTCAGATTCTCTAGGAAGACAGTTCAGCAAAATTACTCTGAAAGACAATAAAAAGAAGCTAAAAGGTTTTTTTGTTTTGTTTTGCCTTTTTCTTAAGCATACTAGTATATCACCCAGATGCCATTAGATTTCACACACAATGCTTTTCAAAATTGAGATCTCTTCTTTATATGCATGCTTCTGTTTTTCCAGGGTTTTATTAACTTTTGCTGTTACATTTATCTTTTGTTGATAAGGCTTCTTTTATAGACCACTAGTGGTTGCTACTGATCTCCTGAGGGTGTTCAAGTAATTTAGTGAAACTTGGAATTGCAGCTTTGAATTTCTAAAGCCAGGTGAAGCAAAACTGCTGTTTGCAATGTAATCTGTGGTTGTATCCACTTGACATCTAATTTGTCATTGTTTTCTCTATATCAGCAGATGTGGAGGGTGACTAGTATGAACCTCTTTCCAGATCTGAACTCCTGTGAACTTTTGTTAAGTTCACCTTCTAAATAGGACATGAACGTGGAAATAAGTAACGTAGGATCAAGAGGATCCTACAGTGGCTTCAGGTCACCAGATCCTCTTCCTGGACTCTATCCTAGGTGCAATTCTTATGTGAAAATGTCGATGAAACTGCTTTTTCTTTTTATTGCCTAGAAATATGAAGAGAACCTTTCTTGTTATTTCATTGCTGTTTTCACAACTCTTCCTAAGTATAATACTGGCGTTAAAACAACAACAAAAAAAAGTGATCCAGTCTCAGCTAATAAGAAAATGAGTGGTGTGCTAGCTCTTTTACCACACTTGCTTCCACTTCCAGCATTTGAGTTGGATACCTGAATTTAGGACAGATATCGACTTTTGTATGACACTTACTGCTGCATGAGAACAATTTTAACAATGTCAAGAGAAGGTCACAAAGAACATAGAAGTACGATCTGTGAGGTATTATACTATTTTCCACTTGTAGATTTTAAGTGTATGTATCATGACAATGCCTTTGTCATTTTAATAACAGTTAATATAGTGATTTGAAGCAGTTCAGTCCTAATAGGAACGCTAATTATACATTTTTAAACAGACTTTGGTTGTACATAAAACAAAGGAGGTATAAAATGAGGATAAAAATCCTTGAGTTGAAACTTTCTGCAAAGTGATTCAAACTGATAGTCCTAATTCAACCAACACAAATAAATCCTGTAAAAATACTATCTAAATTACATGAATAATACTTATTATGTGAGAAGCATATTATGTGAGGAGTGCTGCCAACCAATTTTTAAGACTAATTTAAGACTCTAGTAGAAAATGTTTTTGTTTTTCTCTCTAAACTATGTCCTTAGAGAAATAATCGTTAGCAAAGTAAATTTTCTTTTCCTTGAAAGAATTTTATTGGATAAATTAAGGAAGCTGCATTTAATAATACTTATCTGAACTATTTTTAAGTGACATGGAACTATAACAAATAATATGAGCAACATGTACAAATACTGATTTTTGAATTGTTACCACTGAATGTGAACGAGTCTGTAGGTTTAAGTGATATCGGTGTTTTCAGAGATGCTTTGTCCCTTCCAACTGAACCACAAGCTTAGGTATCAGTTGTCAAGGTATCGGTTCTGGTCATGCTTGCTGTTCAGGATAGCATGTCTGCATGTGCATTTGGGAGGATGGAGGAGGGCCAGGGTCCATGGTCAATGTTGTCCAATATAGTAGTGGTCTTCTTCTGACATAGGTTTCAGATTTGGAGGGGAGGGGTGGGCTGAACTTCAATAGGCTGGAATTGGTTCTAGAAGCATTTTGTGTATCTTTATGAAAATATCTTCCATACAGATCTAGATAAAGCTGTCTTCTTGGGTTTGCTATCTTAAGTAGTGCAGTCACATAGTGCACTATCACTTGAGTGGCACACAACATTTGTATTAGCAGCTCAGAGTAGTTGTCAGATTGATCTGTGCCATCTATGCCATTAGATCGCAGTAATGTTATTTAAAGAATTAAAGCTGCTAGGAGCCTTAGTGGTAGCTCAGTGCACATTGTGCTGGGCACTGCTAAGAATAAAAGATGACCTTGCCCCTTGCTTGGAAGAAGCAATCCTGCTTAGCTGAGTTTTCTCCGGATACTAGGTTCCTTTTCTGTAATGTGAACAGAAAATGTATATATCATCACAAGCTGGTATCTGAGTATCAAGAGCTTTCTCAAACCAAGTGGCATTTATCATAGCAAATTACTGTTTTACATGTCTGTGCCTAAGAATGTGTGAGTTTACGTAGCATTTTCACTTTCTTTAACTGTGCAAAATTACCAGAACAGGAGATGTGGGGTTAGGATTCCTCTGTCACAGCACTAGATCTATCAGTGTAATATTGATTTTTCAGCTACTTTTTTCTTATATGGTACAATTGGAAGAAGAGTGTCTGGTGGTTCTTGCATTTTTAGAACTACAATAAAGTACTGTTGCCTTGAAACAAAATATGAGAATAAGAATGTCACTGGCATTTTTTAGCTTTATAAAGTTAGTTCTGAATCAAGATTTTCATGTACATCTAATGAAAATCTAATAAAAAATGTTAGGGGAAGAAATTTTTTAATAGAAAATACACAACATTGCTCCAATAGTTTTAGACTGTTTCAAATGAAATAGCCTGTAGATAATGTCACTCTGTTTTGTGAAGAGAAGGAGACTGGTGCTAGTGTTATCTTTAGTCCATGCTTAATATTTTCTTCCTTTTTTTTTCATAAAAAGATGAATCCTTATTAGTTGTAATACCTAGTATTCCACAGAGAAAATTTTTTTGCCACCTATACAGCATTTCACCTTTAAATGAAAGGTAGCAGGTTGAGATTTGATGGAGGGCATTGCTTCCATGCACCGTTGGGCTTGTTGCTCCTGAGTTTCCAGCCAGTGGCAAGTGCAGTTGCTCCCATCTTGTTGTAAATAAAGCTAGCTTTGAAGTTGCTGATATGTATTTGTGGGAACCTGCTCTCCTCTGTGTTTACACATGCTTTCTCTGATGTTCAATTCTCCAATTATCAGCTGTTCTGAAAAGGTAGCACGATACCCACGGCCATTGGCATGAAGTGAGTTTTGGCAGAGATGGGCATATCTCCTTGCTTTCATCTTAGGATTTCCTTGAAGTACTCTGCAGACTTACTCAGCTTGTGTACAGATAGGACAATGTGGTAGGATTGCAGAAGAAAAAATATTGTATTTAATTTTCAGAAGAGGAATGAAGTATATTTAAAATATATACATACATATATATAAATAAAATATAAAAACAAAACTCCACTAAACTGGGATTTCGCCAATGCTTTTCTGACCCTATCCCTCTGCCTGAAGTAAATGTCATGAGACTGCACTCTGTCACACTGCTAACAAGTGTGCAGAACCTTGCTTTTTTTTCTAGTCCTATCCTGTCTCACTGAGAAGGAAGGAGCATTCCCACTATAATTACCCAGTCTGCTTCCTACAAAAAACAACAACAACAACAAAAAAACCTGTTTATATTCTGTATTAAGATAGCCCATGTGCCCAAACCTCCTTAATTTTTGTGATTTAATGTTTGAGAACTAAGTCATAACTTGAACCAGCTAAGCTCCAAGAATCATGGATATAGCCATTGTATTTTGAGATTAATTTGTGAGTGGTTGTCTTGAAACTATGGCCGTTCATTTACCAGAAGTTTCTAATTTTGTAATGCTGGAATTAAAATAAATTAATAAGGGAAGCGTTCTATTTGGAGAAAAGAAAAAAAAAATGGGCAAGAAGACAGTAGTCTCTCGTTACCTTCAGATAGTTTATAGTTGCATAATAATTCCAGATTGGAGGAAGCACAGTTTCTTGTGATCTATGGGTCATGATAATTTTGTTCAAAAATAGTGAGAATTTCTGACATTAAGAGAAACATTTGTAGCTAGCAAGTTGGAATTATGTCATTGAGACAAGTTCCACCTTTATAGTGTGGCCCTTGCAGTTTTGCTTGCTCTTCCTTTTCTGACATCACAGTAGATATTTATGTTTTAAATTCTGCATTCTATTCCTGAAAGAAAAAGTACTGAAGTCTAAGATTCAGTGATATTTGTTATTACATATTTATGTGGTATAAAGTGTTGATGTAGGAACAGGACAGAGGATGAGAACTTTCTGCTAGATGTAAAGTTATTGAAATCAAATATATATTTAAAATAAGTAATAATGCAATTTCAGTCATTGTAGTGAGTCACTGTCCTGAAGACTTTATGTTCTGACACAGTAGTGGATTAAGGCAGAAAGTCTTCCATCTTTTCTTCATGCACGACAAGTCATTTGGAAGAACTGCGCAGCTGGCAGAGAAGAGGTGTGAGCATGTCTATCTCCTTGACAGGCTTGACACTCTTCCAGCTACATTAGGTAAAATTAGCAGACTGACTAGGGGCAACTTCTAGTTTGTGCCAGGATAAAGAAGAACACCTTGAGCATGATTTATCTTATTTTTGTTTTCCACAGACTTCATAGTATATGATTGTATCAAGGGTAAATATGATTGCTAACAACACAGCTATTTTTGTTTGCTTTGTGTATGACAGTTTGCAGAAATTTATTGAACATTTATAAAGATTTAAGTTAATCTGTAGGATTTGCTGATAAAACAGTGTGGTGGCTGGACTTCAATACAATAAAATAATGACTATCACAGATTAGTTTTGCCACATATTTTGACATTAGAGGGTTGCCTGTGTGTGTATCAATGAAGTTCTTCTACTTCCTCCACTTTCCCGCATGTTTACAGATTTCTACTTGCTGTGCATCAGATAGGGATTTGGTGCTTTCCTATGAAATTTCAGAAACTGGATTCTACTCAAATATAGGTTATTGGACTAGATTCGTGATTACTGTATTGGATACTACATGGGTATTTAGTTTGTCTTCTCTGACTTGCTACATATTGGCATGGTGGAGCTTTCATACTGTGGTTATGCTTGAAATTCAGTAGTCTGAATGTTGTTACCTTTGGTGTGGAATGCCAAATCTGTATTCTTCATAAACTCCTGGATGATACACATTTGTATTAAGTCCAAAAATTAAGAATACACCTAATATTGTTCATGTGCTTATATTATGCAATCTAAGAGGGATTTGTGAACTAAAGAATGGGAAGGTGGGATTTTAAAAATGAGCATAAAGTAGTGCTAAAAGTGAGTTTTAGGGTGCTTAATGAGAACATGGCAATTCCTGTGTTACCAAAGACATACTGGCTTTCTTTGCTATCCTTCCTTTGACGGAGGAGTGTGGTGGTGTCTGAATAGAAGAGCTGAAGAGGAAAATACATAATGATGTGCAATCCTATCTGAGAAGGAAAATGCTCATACTAGGTTGATTTAGAACCTAAGCCAAGTGAGGTTCTAAAAGACATTTTATTTATGTGTATTCCTTTTAAGACTCACTGAAGTTCTGAACTCCCTCATTTCCTATGGCAATGAATTCAATATTGCTGTAAAAGCTTTTATTTATTTAGTCAGACTTTTCTGCTTCACCTGTCAAATTTTCTGGCTGCATCATGAAAATAAAGGCAGATAAACTATGAAAAGCCACTTTCTTTAAAAAAAAGGAAAAAGAAATACAAATTTCAGTGGCCTTTATCCCGAAAGTTAAAGTAGCAGCTGTATGCCCAGCACTTCTGAAAATCAAACTGCTGCTTTAGATGCCTAAATATAGACTTAGAATGCTAACTTCAAGCAGTTGCTTTTCGAATTCTTGGCTTTGGTTACTAACATCAGTGAATACAGGTAATAGCAGAAGTGTAGCACATCATGCCAGAATCCATATAATGAAAAGACTTATATGATAATACGCTAAAACCTATAATGTAATCATCAAGAAAATGTTATGATGAACCCAATATTAAATCACTGAATGATACATGAGGGTATATTTTAAGGAAACTTTTTTTTTTTGTATGTGTGTGAATAACAATAAATATTTGGCTTTGGTGCACATAAAGAAAGAAGAAAGACTGGGAATAATGGAGGTAATTAGGGCATGACAGAAGCTACCAAATGGCAGCAAAATGTGCCATTTGCTTGGCCACACCACCCCATTTCAATTTGGGATGTGAAGAGGAGCTCGCCTGCCTTGGGAATCATGGCAGTGTACTGCACAGTGACACGCAACTGGCAGATGTTCTGCATGCTGTTGTCCAAACCCTCGGGGAAGTTATCTGCGGTTGTAGGAAATGGAAGAGCAGGTAGATAGCTTGATGCAGCAGTGGCTTTTACACTGGATGAATCCAGGTTTTTGCCAAATTCAACTGTCACCAGGTTTGCCTATGAAATCAAACCCTCTCCTTTCTCCCCACCTGGGGCAGCAGTGAGCAGGATCCATTTGACCTCAAGTCCTCCAGCCCATGCAGGTCCCAAGGGATACCTCCCCTCAGCTACTCTAAACTGCACTATCACCTATTTCTCTTCCCTGTGCTAATGCTGCTGCTATGTGGATCACAACCTAACTGAAGAACTGGCAGAAGAGCTGGAGATAGTAGGATGATAAGTATTTCCTATAATGATGGTAATTTTTACCAGCTCATAAAGGCAGAAATCTGTACACCAGTTCTCTTTACAGAGGGCTAAAAGTAATTTGGCTATTAAGTGAGGGGAGGTCTAATTTATTAGCAGAGGTGTTTCTATGGCAATTTACATGGTTCCATTATTGTGAGGCTTGAAGGAAAATAGTTAAAATGAGATTGAAAGTTTTATGGAAAAGCAAGAGAAATCTTCAACCATAAAATCATACTGGAGAAGGCTATTTAAATGCATTTTGCTACAAGAGTAAATTGAGTAACAAAATAGAGGTAATAAGTTTGACACAATAAATCACAGAAAAGAACTAATTCATTACAGCCAAAAAATATATATATAAATAAATAAAAAATAAAAACCACACCAAAAACACCAAACCCTTTAAATAATGGAAATTTTGTCCAAATATCATTAGAAGATGGAAACACAAGATTTGATACAACCTGAAAATAAGATTTATTAAAACATAGGAAGATAGATACAGACCATAAATGCTCTGAAGGTATGGTGCAAGATAACTGAAAGTATAAGCAGAGGCTTCTGCCCTAGTAGCAGATGACCTGGTGAATTCTTTATATTGCAAAAAATATTGAGGATTCTCGAGCATTTTTATAGAGAAACTTAGCATGGCCTCAGCTGAATATAAAACTTCTGAAATAGAGCTCATGTCTTTCTATGTATCTGCATTTTGATCAGCTCTGTGACTGATTCGGGCTTGTCCACAGTGTTTTGTGTTGGGGGTGATGGTGGTTTTCTGATTTTTAATTATCTTTTAAGTACCAATAGTAATAGCAAGCACATGTGGGGAGAGGGAATGAAAGCACTAGAATCAAATTACGTTCACAGAAACATTTTAAGCAGACGGAAAACAAGTGGAAAGACTGTATTTATATTCCAAGATCTGGGAAGATTTAGGATCTTATTTTATTTCCAGCCAATGTTTAGATCTAAAGCATGAAAGAGAATGGCAGATATGGGTGAGGAAATGTCGTGCATCCACAAAAACAATTGTGATCAAAGACTTCAATTTACCCCCACGGAAAATTCCCCCAAACTGTGTAGACTCTGAAGCTTAATCGATCTAAGGATAGAATTGCTTAAAGACCTGAAGTCTGCTTTGAGCCAAGAGCCCGTCTTTGAGTGGGAGGCTGGATCAGACGACCTCCAGAGGTCCCTTCCACCCTGGATTGTTTTATGATTCTTTGATTCCCTCTAGTACATTTTACAGAAGACACAGAGGTACATTGTACTCTGGACTCCTGCCAGATGAACTCAAAGGGATGGCAGCTCTCCTGGAAATGCCTTTTTGTAAGGTACAGTGTGCCACATGTAAGCCTTCTTCTCAGGTGCTCTAGGAGTAGCGGAGGTCTCTCAGAAGTGGGCCTGAACCCCACACAAGGTGGGTAGGGGCCCAGAACGCTTGGGTGTATAGCCAAGAGCCACGAAGATGTGGATATTTTCAGGAGTGAAACAAGGATGGGTGGGTTAGGATTTAGATTCCCATCTGTGACAGATGCTTTGCAAGTGAACCACTGAGCCTGTGCTCAGCAGGAGTCTTGAATGCCATTTAATCTTCCTTTATTTGGAAATTAAGTATGATGAGCTGTGTGTTTGCAATTGTCATTGTGTTCACCTACATGGGCTTTGTATCTGTTTTTGAAGAGGAAGCTAAGATGAAATCATTTTCTTTTTTGAATAGTCTGGGCAAAATTTTTTAAAGCAACCCTTGGTTTTTAATGGCACTCCATGTTCATTAGGACAATATCTAAATCTGCTTGAAACTTGGCATGTTGTAGGCCTCTCCGCATTGCTTGGTGCCTAGCAACCATCATCAGGGCCAGTATTTTCATCCACTCTCCCTTTGAAGTGTTTTCCAGTTTCTTCTAGCTAGGGTACGAAATAAAAACCTGAGAGACACTTACCTCTGAGCGTAATGGCAATGGCTGATTTTATGTACTTCAGGGCCAGCTTGCTTGGGTAGGAAGCCCTCCAAATCATTCTTTATTATTCTAATATGATTTGGAATCCTTGAATTTAATCTCTTAGAAACCCTTCCCATGCATGTGGTAAGAAGATGCAAGAATTTTTGTACTCCGTGTCACTTAGAAAATATCACAGGTCATCTGTGGGGAGGAGGAGAAAGTGAAAAATAGTCCAAAAGGTTTATTTTCCCAAAGTTGTTCTTCAAATGTGTTATGAAGTGAAAAAAAATCATTCACTGCTTTCTAAATAAGCAAACAGCTTGCAGATACAGTTTTTCATCTCCACGCTGTTCAGACAATAATCCTATTTTCTCAATATTAATAACTGCAGGGGCTTTAAGGGAAAATCTACTCTTGCAGCAGATGTCAAACCAAAACTGCATAGCCTGGACCTTGTGTGCAGAGTACTTGCTTTCTTTGCCAGGTTTCAGTTGGAAGGTATGTTGTTAATTATTGTCCTTTTCTTCGTCTCTTGGGAAGGCATTGTGTCTGTATTACTTGGGCAGCATCGAGAGACTTGTGTATGAATTTGCAAGTGCCATTTGTCTATTGCATAAGGCTGCTTTCCTCAGTAGTGGCTTAGCATTATTATTTCTTCTGGCAGTAACGACTATGTGTTGCTTTCCTTTTAATCAAGTAGCTTTAAAATTTGACCGTCTATATTTCTAGCCATCACATTTAATTTCTTTACAGTACTGTATTCCAGCTAGTGTATACTGGAACTTGCAGTTCGCATGGGTTTTGCAGAGGTAGGTCAGGCCACACTGTAGAGCTTGCAGTTTGTTTGGACAATGACAATACTAGCTTTAATGAAAACACAATTAAGACGAGACCAGAGCTTCTGAATTCCTACTATAAGATATTTGATTACAGTTCATGGAAAGCTAGTGAGATGAGATCCTTTCTGCCCATATGAGACTGTTATGATGATTTGTGAAGATGAAGTGGTTTACAATAAAAAAGAGTACCAATCTTGGAGCTAGATCCTCAGCCCCTGCAAACTGGTATAATGACACAGATTTTGATGGGACTAGGTTACAGCCATTTGAAAGTATGGCTGTCATGTTAAAAACAAGCAACCGTGGTGAGGGTGGAGAACACCATCCCTATAAGCTCCTTTTCCCTGGGACTTGCCTTATTTTACTTCTTTTCTGTAGTCTCCCCACCTACGTAGTTGTCTTCTTTCTTAAACAGTCACACTAAGCAACAAAATCTATTTGCACAGTTACAATACATTTCAGGAGACTTTCCTCAGAGACTGGCTGATGCAGTACAAACATAAACTAAGTACAAACATAAACCTGAGTCATATGAAGTGTGCTGTTTGAGTGAAAAGATCTTCTGCAAATATTCTTTCAGACAGTGACTGAACGTAGTAGCCAAGTGGAGAATTGACATTTGTTTGCTGATTATCTCCCTTTTCCAAAACATACTCTAAACTGGGCTGCAGTATTTTTAAGCAAATTTAATGCTTGCATCTGTAAAATAAAATGCTATGTATTAAAGTTTGCCTTATTCAATGAGAAATACATGTACATTATCTATTACTGAACCTGTCTTTGATTTGCTTGCAAGCTTTGATTTGGGTTGGTCTATTGTCCTGGTCTGGGCTGCAGGGGAGAAAGAATTAAGCAGTAGAGGGGTAGGTAGGAGGTAATTCCTTTTGGCAGTTCCATACTCCTTGTATTCCTCTCTGCATGAGGAGCAAGGAGATTAATAACACGTTCAGTAGAGTATGCATGTTAAAATGATGAGTAGAAGGAAGTTTGGGGAATTCACCACACACAGCATCGTTATATTTGCTAGCCGTTTGCCTGGGCCACCTAGATTCTTGCAACAACGTGTTTATACAAAGAGGGAGGAACCAAGGCAGGAGGTGAGAATTTTGTGTTGGAAACCTCATTTTTGAGAGAGTGCCATCAGCAGCAGTGTCCTCTAACTCAGATCCACCTCGGAGAAACATGAGTTTCCAACATACAGGTTGCATAAACGTTGGGCTGGAATTTTTTAATTAGCACAGGCGTCACAATGGGCACTTCGTATAGTAAAGTATGCTACCAGTTTCTGCAGGAAAAGCTTTTCAGGTTCAGGGTGGAATCTATGGTTAAGATGAGAAAACATCTCATGCAACCATGCAATCTCACAAACGCGACCTGAAACAGCCACTGAGGGCTCAGTGTCCAGGGCGCTCACTTGAGATATTTAGATGCAAGTCTTTATACAGGTCAGCAGCTTAAGCAGTGGCTCCCCTTCCCAAAAAATGTCTCAAATACCAAATCACAGAATAGTTCCTGACTTTTTGCCTGTCAGGGCTATTCTTCTTGGTGAACAAAGAGTGACAAAATGTGAGGGTGACTGAATCTATGTTCACAGTTAGGACAACAACTGGAGAGGTGTGAAAGAGATTCAAATCTGCGCTGCAAAGAGTTCATTTACTCATTTATACGTGATGAGGCATCTCCAACAAGAAAGCCTGGGAGCAAATAATTCTATAGTCTGGTTGCTAAGACATTCTTTTTAAAAATAATTAAGGTTCACATCCATAAATAAGCAGAGTAAAGATCTGAATCAGGATTTCCCAAATCAAAGATGAATGCTGTAGTTAGCTGCAGAGCTAGTGGTTGTGCAGTGAGTGAGGGTGCTGTGTTTTTCTTGTAGTCTGAAGAATGCCCTCATCTGTAACAGTAATTTGTTTCACTTAGTTTCTGAATGTGAAAGTTTGGAATTATTTCATGCTTAGAATCAACCATTTGTGTCTTGATGATGCATTACATGATGGTGTTAAAAATAATAGGTGGCTCTACTCCGTCTTATATCCATGTTCTTTTGTTGCTGTTGTTTCATTATGAACCTCTGGACAAAGGATGTGCATCTATGTCCCAGACTTCTCGTAGCTGGCTTCTCCTTGCAGTTCTCCACATCAACAGTCAGAAAGAATGATGAAAGCCAGGAATAACAGCAATACTGTTCACATTATAAAACTGCCTTCATTGTTGCAAAATGCTTCAAATGTACGGCAACAGGAAAAGTTTTAGAAAAAGGCCTGTGTATGTTTCACAAGGATATTTCAATTACTTTAAGCCTTATTTAATGAACTACACTAAACTAAGTGCTTAAAAGCCATATAAATAGTCACAAAGATTGTAAGCAGCCTTTTTGAACCTAAAGCAGGCTAATGAGAAACATTGATTTAAAGGAACTGAGTAACTTTGGCTCAAATTAGTAATGAGACAAGAGAACATTTTACTGCTTCAATAGCTTGTGTGAAATGAATTGGTGGCCCCTGTCCAGTTTCTAGTAAATGTTTCGCTGCTACAGTAATAGTCTCTCTATAAATCTTCAGTAGTGCCCACATCAGAAAAGTCACCGCTAATATTTGACCATAATTGGCTGAGTGAACATGTTCACGCAGGATTGTCCTCAATGTCTTTCAAAGGAGGTTTTCTATTTTTCTTTTTTTCCTTCCCCCCCCTGCCCCCGTAATTTTGAAAAGCTTTGGCAAGGAATTTGGGGGATTTTGGTAAGTATTGCTGCAGATGTTCTTCGGGTAAAACCTTGATTTCTATTTCTGCAAAAGTTTCATTTTTGTCCAAACTAAAATTCAGTGTAAATGAAGTGGAGGAACATAGAGAAAGGCATTGGAGTATACAGTCCTGGCTTCTTCCTGTTCTAACAACAGTTGTTTCAATCATTCTTTTACTGTTGCCTCATCAAGGTATAGATGGTGCTATCAGTAGTACTTCCATTTCTGGGTGTTCACAGAAAACATTCTGCAATTTTGTACTTTGTGCTATCACTTGCTTGTGTTTTCCTTACATTTAATACAGTAAGACTTGTGCGTACTTTGTTCCGAGTTGGCTACTGCTTTAAGTTTTCCTTATGATACGTACTGTCTTGCCTGCTTTCCTATTGCTTGCCTTAGGGAATCTCCACAATATGTTCTCTTTAATGGGAGCTAGTAAGATATGTTTGGTCAAGCTGTCAGCTTGTCATTGCGGGGGGGAAGCTCTGCAGGATCTTAAAATCTGATGTCTGAGTATCAGTGTGGGTATAAGATCCACAGGACTGTGTTAACAGAGCACTTAGGACAGGCTATTACAAATAGGCCAATCAGTCCAGATAAAATTAGAACTGAATCTGTTCTTTACCAAGTCCTTGAACTAAACCTAGATCAGACTACTTTTGAAGTAACTGTCAAATCTCTCACAGATTTTAATTGGAATCACTCATTCAGGACTCTGATCTTGCAGTTTTAAGCTCTTCAAGTTAATCCTCTTTTTTATTTTCTCTTTTTTTTTTTTTTTCATTTTAATGCACTCTGCACTGCCTTGTTCTAGTGACGGATCTTTGTGCAAAATCTGCATCACGGGAGGGTAGCTATTCCAGCCAGACCAGACTGCAGAGAGACCTAAAACTTCCCCAAAGAAAAAATAAAATCAAACCAACCAAATGAAACAAAGCAGGAAGCATAAATTCCCATACTTGCTCTTGAAAGGCTTCCTTCTGTGTTAAAAGGCCAACAAGATTTGGTAAAGGTTTGGGTAATCATCCATTTGGTATACTTAACGGAACCTAAAGCCTCCAGTGGTTTGACTGCCACTGTTCAGAGTTAAAAAGACTTTCCTTGCTTGAGTGTACTATGTATATCCAGCAGCCAGTCTCTTTTTTTAGTGTGCTTCGGACACAGTAGCATGCTATTAGCATTAGCAGACAATTCTGTTAAAGGTCAGATGAAGTCGAAGAGAAGCATATCCCTCAGTGATAACAAAATAAAACCAAAGCTGATGCTTCCACAGTGCCAAGGAAAGGGCACTTTTTTTTTTTTCCTTTGGTGAGCATGCATGCATGTGCATCTCGATCAGAAAGTCAATCTTTTTTTTTTTTTTTTTAACACCATGACACTTTTCATAAAGGCTAGGTTCCACAGAGAAACATAATATTAATTCTTGAAGTGAGAATTGCTTGGTTCTCTTGAAACACTAATGAAGAAGCATCTGTGATTTACATGTGCCTAGGAAACAGTGGCAGCAAAGCCCATGATGGTTACATTTGTATAGTCTTTTTGTTTATGGCAGATTAAAAGAATAAAGCCATTGGAGGAGGTATCTGAAGGCTAAGGCATTAGAAAGGAGTTGGTTGAAATCATAGTACCTTTTGTGTGGCCTCATGCTACTTTATTTCCATATGCTGTTCAAGATAATTAATGAGTAAGACTCAGAGTGGTGTGACAGACTTGATGCTATGAATGGTACTTTGATTAGGTTATTTCAGTATTTACTATATGAACATATTTAGTCTAATTGGGGCAGTCAGGTGAAAATCGGAACAAGGAGAAAAGGGGAATTGCACAAGGGCACCCACTCCATAGCAAATACTTAAGGGCTAGATTTTGGATGGTTGTTTTCTTGCTCAATACCACTGGTCATATAGGCTTAACTGGAGTAAACCACAGCAAGCTAACTCAGTCATGTCTACTCTGTTACATTATAGCCCATAATCTGGTTACAAGAGATTCCCGTGGTTTTAAATTTATAATGAATGTAGTTGAATGAAGCCTAGGAGCTGTGCAGAAATGGAGATGAAGTGCACACCAGCTAGTTTCAAACTCAGGATTTCCTTACTTCTGTACCTACATGTCAGCATTTGAACCACAGCACAGACACATCTGGTGCAGATGCAGTTGGCTGAATGCCTAGGAACTGGGAAGGAGAACAGGTTCAGTGCAAATTCTAGGAGAAGTTCAGAAATCCCAAGGTGAATGATTGAAAATGAACTTTGGCATTAGTTCACCAGTTAGTGCAAAGTGGGGTGTTTTTTTGTTTGTTTGTTTGGTTTGTTTTGTTTTCGGACAAAAGCTCCCCCATCAGGGTCCTTCCACCTTCAGGAGGGGGTATGAGGTAACGGATGTTCATAGGAAAAGCTAAAGGAGTTTGCACTATGCGGGAGACTGGATAATGACTGGCTGGGGGAGATGGTCGCACAATGTAAGATGTGCTTTGAAAACAGACCTTGTGAAAGAACAGTGGGCAAAACTCAAAGAAGAACCATTGTAGCAGGGTGGTAACTGCATCCTGTACTCACGAGATCATAAGATGCTACCGTTCTTAACCTGAAAAGCTTGACCTTGAAAATAGAATTGCGGAATAAATTAGTTTGGTAGGGGCTTCCTTACGGTTATCTGGTCTAAGCTTCTACTCAGTCAGAAACAACTTTAAGGTTAGATTGAAGTTCCCAGTTAGATCAGATTGCTCAGGGCCATGTCCAGGGAGTTTTGATCATTTCCTAGAATGGAGATTCCACAACCTGTCAGGGCAAACTGCTCCAGTTTGACCGCATTTGTGATATAGTTTTTTTTTATTTTTTCTATTTTTTCCCCTGCTAATATCAGGGTTGTTGTGATGAGGTTTTCTATATATGTAAAATCTGGTCTGAGCTGCATCCTGCTATAACAGAAAGAATATAAGTGCAGTCTGAAATTGTTTACAATTTATTGTAATGTCTGAACATTTCAGTACTAATTTCTTTTCATCCCATTCCAGTTTTTCTGGCAAAATGTATTTACAAAAGTAGAGGAAATACTTACATTCTAAATAGTTTTTACGCACATGACAGTCAAGAGAGAAAGCAAATGATGTGTTTGAACTGTTCAGAAATACCTAGCTTTTTCTTTCGCTCTTAGTTCCCAACATCTATTTGTTTCTTTGGGATTCCAAGATGGAAGGTATTACTTCTTACAGAAAAGCTTGGTTCTTTTTCATTAGCACCAGTTTTTAATGAACATATGAGGTCCCATGATCACAAAATTGCACTGAAAAGATGAAAAGCATCCAATGCACTTAGAATACTTAATATTTTTATGCTAATATATACCTGAAAATCACACTGTTCTCTGCAGCAACAAAGTCTAGGTAGAGAGTAAATCATCTAAATACCTTTTCAATGGGCCAGAAATGACATATCTGTATGTTTAACTCCTTTATGTAGGCAGTAAGGGGCTAGAAATTAAATTTGCAATTTTTGTTTCAGATTATTCCTATTTAATGTTTTTTAAACCAAAGGTTTTAGATGAATGTGTCACTTCCGGTTACAATCACATATAGGTAAGAAATGGTAGGGATAAAAACCACACACAACATTTATTTTATGGTTTGGATGGCTTATAACGGTGTTTCATGGTATTTTCCAGTTTCTGTGGAATGAGGAATGGAGATGTGTGTCTTCTGTATTTTGGTTTCATTAGTAAGACTCTTCTAGCCAAACAACTTTCGCTCCCTTTAGGCATCTTGATTTGACCTTGGTTTACTTGTAGTGCTGCTTAACTTGAGTTAACTTAGACAAGATCTCTCTGCTTACTTGGGTCACAACTGGAGTGAGCTCATCTAGTAGATGCTGTAGGTCTATAGGTTTCCACAAAAATGGAAAAATTTGAATGTGTTCTCCAGTATCCTCTTCTTTGCTAGTAGTGATAGCATCTCTGAGACATTAATATCTTGAGGTCAGTTTGAAGTTTTACTAGGTTTTCCGGGTCCTTTCATTTTGTGAACAAATAAGGCCAGGGTTAAAGGAGCACTGAGAGAAATCTAAACTTAGCAAAGCAATAAGAAATGCTTGCTTTTTAGACTCTTGTTTCTCATAAGGGTCTGCAAATCCCTTAAAGAGAATTGCACAAGTACTGTGAATAGGGCTGGTCGGGTCTTTTTTTTTCTTTTTTTTTTTTTAATCTGTCTGAACTTGTACAAAACATTTGACACTGTCCCCCACAATATCCTTGTCTCTAAACTGGAGAGACTTGGATTTGATGGATGGAGCACCTGGTGGGTAAGGAATTGGCTGGATGGTCGCTCTCAAAGAGTTGTAGCCAATGACACAATGTGCAGGTGGAGATCAGTAACAAGTGGTGTTCCTCAGGGGTCAGTATTGGGGCCAGACCTGTTTAACATTTTGTTGGTGAAACAGACAGTGAAATTGAGTGCACCCTCAGCAAGTGTGCTGACGACACCAAGCTGTGTGGTGTAGTTGACGTGCTAGAGGGAAGGGATGCCATCCAGAGGGACCTGGAAAGGAACAGCTATGGATAAGTCCTCAGCTGAATTTAGACTATGTAGGATTAAAAACGTCTTGGTTGTGAGTAGAGCTTTCAGTTCTCACATTCTACATGTCAGAGGCATTCTCTGCCCAGTACATAGGAGGGTCTTACTGCCCTACAATTCTTGTAGCCCTACAATTCTTTTTAAATTAAAAATTGGATCTTTTGCATTTTTTAAGACAATTTAAAAAATCTTAAAAATTATACACAGCAGGAAAGACTTGTCAAAAAAAAGTCATTCTCTACAGGTGAAGCGTTGCATGTTAAAAGAAGAATATTTCACCTGAGTCAGAAAATGTTCCACAAATAGTCTGAAGGGGCCATTAGTGGCCTGTGGGATATAGTTTGCAAGTTACTGTTTTCAGTACTGGCTGTTATAGGCTTTCTATTGGTGCTACACCTGGAGAATCAACAAGGACAGAGAGGAGGACTAGCCAGAAAACAGTTATGTGCCTGGAGTAACAGAAACTGGGAGTAATCCTATGATAAGTGCAGTTAAAATAATAAACTTTAAGAACTATCTAGCCATTAAATATGAGGTATTTACCCCCAAAAATAAATCAGATAAAATGAAACTGGGAGAGTATTCAGTATTTTCATCTGTTGTTGTTCATTCTGTTTGTATTCGATGGATATACAATAGAAATTTATGTGCCGGGTCCTGCACCTGGGGCGCAACAACCCCAAGCAGAGCTACAGGCTGGGAGATGAGTGGCTGGAAAGCTGCCTGGCCGAGAAGGACCTGGGAGTATTGGTTGATAGTCGGCTGAATATGAGCCAGCAGTGTGCCCAGGTGGCCAAGAAGGCCAACAGCATCCTGGCCTGTATAAGAAGCAGTGTGGCCAGCAGGTCTAGGGAAGTGATTGTGCCCCTGTACTCGGCTCTGGTGAGGCCGCACCTCGAGTACTGTGTTCAGTTTTGGGCCCCTCGCTACAGGAAGGACATGGACGTGCTCGAGCGAGTCCAGAGAAGGGCGACCAAGCTGGTGAGGGGTCTGGAGAACAAGTCTTACGAGGAGCGGCTGAGGGAGCTGGGCTTGTTCAGCCTGGAGAAGAGGAGGCTCAGGGGCGACCTTATCGCTCTCTACAGTTACCTTAAAGGAGGCTGTAGAGAGGTGGGGGTTGGTCTGTTCTCCCACGTGCCTGGTGACAGGACGAGGGGGAATGGGCGAAAGTTGCAACACGGGAGGTTTAGGTTGGATGTTAGGAAGTACTTCTTTACCGAAAGGGTTATTAAGCATTGGAACGGGCTGCCCAGGGAGGTGGTGGAGTCACCATCCCTGGAGGTCTTTAAAAGACGTTTAGATGTAGAGCTTAGTGATATGGTTTAGTGGAGTACTTAGTGTTAGGTCGGAGGTTGCACTCGATGATCTTGAGGTCTCTTCCAACCTAGAAATCTGTGATACTGTGATACTGTTGTGGACTGTTTTGCAAGGAAGGATATGAAATGTTGGGACTTTTTTGTGTGGCTCTGTTGAGGACTGTAAGGTGTAGTGTGTTCAATCCAAAGAGACAATGCTGCATGTTCAATCTGTTGAAATTGGAGTCAAAACCACTTTGGAAGTAAGAGGGAGAATTATTCATTTTTAAAAGGTTGCAGGAAGTTTTGGGGGAGAAAATGACCAACATTCTTGATTGTTTATTAATTTTATACTGAATCATTATTTGAAGTGCTTAAAAGTAGTAATTCATAGAAACAAAACACCTGAGCACATCCAATCCAAAAGTTGCAGCAGCATTTCAATAGTTTCAAAAGATTCCACCACCCCTATAATATCTTTTTGGCACATTTATCCTGATTTTTCCAGTACACTGTTACAGTTACCTTTGTTTTATAAAGGTGAAATTCATGTCCTCTTAGAAGAAACAATGCAGGGCTACACCTTGTTTTTTCCAGTGCTTAAAAAAAGAAAATTGATGATTTTTAGTATAGAAGAGAAAGGAGAAGAAAAGGGGAAGGGAGACTGAATAGGGAAATACAAACTCTAATCGCACCTGAGTCAGTAGCATATTGTACGACCTTGCACAAAATACCTTTCAATTTCTTGTAACTCTGTATGAAGTTCTAGCTGATTTGGTCAGGAAAAAAAAGTGTAATATAGCAAGAAAAGTTATACTGAATCTGAGATGAGTTTCATGGCAGAAGAGAGAAGAACACCATGAATGACAGTTCTTTGAACTGTTTTTTTTTTTTTAATTTTTTATTTTTAAATTTTTTTTTAAATTATTTTGCATAGGTTCTTCAAGAAAAAAAGCATCCTGTCAGTCTTCTGCTAAGTTTTGAGTTCATTGGCAAATCTTAATCAAAATTAGCATGGACACAGAGGTCTCAAAGATGTTAAGTTCCTAAAACACTTCTGAAAAAGGGGAGCTGATTAAAGGGGAGAAATCCCATTAATAGACCCACTGAGAGAACAGCAAAGACAATTCTGTTATTATCCATTGAGTTTGGCAACAGCCAGCTGGCAGTCAGTCAGCACAAGTGTACATGCACATGTGCAGTACATCAGTAAAGAGCATGTATGGCTTCAGATAAGCTCATGCTATGCCTTGCCCAAACTAAGAAATGTCAACGAGGCTTGGAGCAAACAAGGAATGCTAGAGGGAGAGTACATTGAGAACAACATGGAGAAACAATGAGAATATAGGGAGGAACAAAAGGTATTTTGCAGTTAGCTGGGATTGCAGGTTGCTGGTGAAATGCAGAAGATCTACTGCAAGTACAACGGGAAAGACGGGTTGAGTTGAGCTTCTTGCCATGGAAGTGAAGGAGGCAGAAGACATGAGGTTTAAATTTGTTGGAAGCCTATTCCCTTAATTCTCCTGCCTCAGAAGCCATTTGTGCCATTTTATGGGGGTGGGAGCAGGTTGTGCACTGCCCCTCCTTTTAGGTAGAGTTGGATATGGTAGACTCTTAGTACTTGGATTTCTGCGTGAGAGTGCTCATCCCAAAGACAGACTAGAATTTTACCGCTTTTATTTTAAAAATTATGCACATTTGCAGACTGTGTTATTGACATAGAATTTTTTTGTTTTTTTTTGGGGGGGGGGATAATTTGGTCCTATTTTGCTTCTGATACTCAAATTTTCTTTGAAGATCATAAATTAAAGAACTATGCTATGTCAGAGACCTATGAAAAATCATAAATATCCATATCCATATATCCATAATATCCATATATCCATGTCCCTTATGTCCTCCAGATGCTGATCAACGTCTTTTTTTTCTTTGTGCCTCTTCTTAGTTGAAGTCAAAAGATGCATCAGGCTACCTTTCTTTTCCTTTCTTTCCTTTTTAAATCTTTGAGGCCATACTTGGAAGGCCATGTTAAATTTATCGTTGGTGGTTTATTCCCTACTTAAAGTCATAACTAAAGCTGGTTAAATCTCTTACCTTCTCCCCCCAAAAGTTAGACACTTTTGGTTTTGATGCCAATTACATCACATCTTGGTTAGAATTTCAGCAAAACAGGTACAGATTAGTGTAAATTAGTGCATACGCAAGGCGTGGGAGATTTGTGATCAAGTCCTTCTGCAGATCAAAGGAGAAACAAAAGAAATCAAAACTTCAAATGTTCTCAATATGTAAATTTGTTGTTTTCCAGCCAGCCTTACCCATATTCTTTACATATAATAGAGTCTGTTTTTTGAAAGTGATGAGCCTGTTTCAATGAGTCTTGAATAATTAAAAAATAGAACAAACTCTAGAAAGTATAGATCTCTGTGTGATCTTAGTCTTTCAAAATGGTGTAGCTGGTTTTTAAAGTGCATTCTTCTCTATGTTATTGTAGCATGCCATATATAATAATTAGAGGAAAAAAATGACCGTAGCACTGTGGGTCTCAAGAAGAAGTTAGATTGAAACCATAGGATGGAGAGACAAGAGGGAGGCTGGCTGGAGGCTGGTGGGTCTCCTGGCCTCTCTTATATAGTAGCTCTTGGAAGGAAATGGAGGCAGAACTACAACTGATCAACAGGCTGATTTCCAGCCCGTCTTAGAAAACGTCCCAGAAGGTGGGATGTGTTGATTGCTGTTGAAGGACAGTAATGTTGAGTTCTCCTGTATATTTCTGAGGGAAAGACACACTTCTAAAGGGCATCTAAAATGTTCTATTTGTTCATTTAACATGAATTAAATATTTCTTCTGGAGCCTTGCATGTTCATTATGCTCGTTTTCTGCTTTCATAACTGACTCAGACCTAAAAACTTGAAAGGCTCTTTAAATTGCAGTTCTTCTCAAAAATGTGACTTTGTTTAAAAAGAAAAAAGATGTGATAGGTTGTCATGTTTCTCTCTATATAACTTCAGATCAAATATATTTAGATTACAGATATTTTTGCTGTCAGCCTTGCAGACTTGGTGAAGAAAGACAAACCTGATTCTTTCCTCCTTGCGCATCATCACCAGTAATATTCTGCAGCAAAATTTGACTCTCAGTGAAACTTATACAACCCCTTTGTCTCAGTGTAGTTTTACAGGTGCTAGGAACTGCCAGTTCTTGCACCTCAATTGAAACTTCTAAATTGATATAGAAGCCAAAATAGAACCTGTCTGACTTTGATGGACAGATTTCTTCCTCATTGATAGAAGAAAAGAAATTTAAAGCAACACCTAAGGCAATTCATTATAACAGGGTTATATAGATGGTGTTCATGTTGATAGAATTATTTTTATGGATTACTTTGTAGAGGAGAAAGCATAAAGAGATTTGTGAATCTTTCAAGTATATTTGAGTCAATTACAAGTTCTTAGTTAAAATTAGCTGCAATTCTGGGGTTCTGGGGAGGATTTTACTGTAAGTTCTAGGTTTTATTAGAGTTCAACTGGCATAAAATACATTCACATCTAAACGTACACAGTTTTACAGAATAAATGATTTAGATGTGTACTTTTTGGTCAGAAATGTTGATCTTATCCAGTCAAGGGACAAGAGAATCTTATAACTTACTGAATTAGTTACAACTGAGCAAAAATACAGAAAAGTGAAGAAAAATGGGAAATGTAGTCTCATGGGAAGCTATTCTGAATTAGCTATTATATTTTAAATTGGCACTTTGTTCAACTTCTGCGCATAGGCAAATGGTGACATTTTAAAGAGATTTAGCTTTCTAGTGACTATATGCTCCTTTCTTCCTAACTAATGGTGTAGAGTTGGTTACATTACTTAATTGCTCAAAACAAAAATGGTCATTTGGAAGGCAATTCCAGCATAATTAGAGCATCAAAAAACCAAAACTTCTACTGTGTGTTTAAGGTGAAGTTTCTCAAACCAATGGTTTCTCAGGTACAATCTGAGATGTAATCAGTGCATCCTCCTTCTTGAGCTGCACAAGAATGTGATGCATCTTCTGTTTTTGTTACGGGTCTCAGCAGTTCTTCCTTCAGTGCACAACCTCCAAATTTCAGAATAGTAGAGAGGTGTTTGTTGTGTTTTGCACGCTTGTTTGTGTTAACTCCAGCCAGGTTCTCCACAACAGCTCGCCCCATTTGATAGCTGAACGCAAAGCTTCCATTTCTCTTTTGTGGTGGAGTAGGTAAATGTTAATATTACGGCAACTCTTTTTCAAATATTTTCTGGGGTAGCTGTTGTTTCAACCATAAAATATAGAGCAGATTAAAAAGATAATAACAATATGAAGAAAAATGTTTAAAACACTTTGAGGCTAAAAGAATACATGCAGAAATCCTTGAATTTAAATGGCATTTTAATGCCTGTATTTTGGAGGTAAATTAATGATGGTTTTTTTTTTTTTTTTTGAGTGTATTCCATCTGGCTAACATTCCTGGGTTGCTACTCTGTTTCCCAAGAGATTCATATGAATGTCTGATGTTTGTTTGTTACTGAAGTACCAGTTTTCTTCTGTATGAAATTCCAAAATTTGAGTAGAAAATAATTTGAAGTTGGAATATATATTCAACATTTTGAATGAATCGAACTATAGGAATATATATCCAACATTTTGAATGAATCGAACTATAGCAATTATTTCATTGTGTCAAAACATTTAGATTAAATTTGTTTCCCCTCTTGTACAGTATTTTCTAAGTATAATATATATTATTTTTACATATATGATTACAATTAACAGTTTAATATGAGCAGGAGTAGGTTAATTGCTATGTTCAACACCTGAAATGGAAAGCTTTGACAATTTTCTGTCAAAAACTTCAGTTGATACCAACAACACATCTGCAAAACATTTCTGTTTTGATAAAATTGTATTTATTCAAACGAGAACTTTCCTGTTTTTTTTTTTTTTTTTTGTTAGCTCTAAAATATATGGAAAGAAAGGTTTAGTATAGGTAGCAGAAGTAGTACAGCAGAAACGAAATAAGACACAATGAGAGCACTTGCTGTTGGCTTTGTCCTGTTCCCTTATTTGTCATTAGTATTGCACATGCAATAAGAGATGACCTCTCCCTTCAGCCCCCAACCCTCAGCCACCTCCATAATACCAAGAGAGTGGCCTCTGCCCTGGTGTAACTATCATTTGTTGCTGGCACTGCTCCTTGTACTTAAGGCAGTGTTCAGGCTCTCCGTTTGGGTGCTGCTAAGGAGTTTGCCATGCAAAACTCATCGGGGGAAGCATTTCCAACTAGTTAAGCCTAATGGAGACAGATGGGGTCTTGCACGTGTCACAGAGAACAGAATGCCTTTATAAAGTCATGCCACTTAGCGCTTCTCTTCAGGGGAGCTGCTAACTGGCACCTCCATATATGCACGAACTTGGCTGGGGCCAGAGAATCGCTAACTAGATTTTAGAAACAAAACTAAGTAACTCAGAGTTCAAAATAACTCTCTGGAACTTCAGAAAACATTGTGTCTCTGGAAACCGTGCCTGGATGGATACTTGTACTTCCCAAGGGGCAACGAGAGGCAAAAAGCAAGCCAGCATTTTTGGTATTTGAATTTGTCTTCTTTAAAGGTTATCATCATGTGGGAAATTGCTTTGATTTTTTTTCCCCGTTTTTCTTTTTCTTTTTTTTTCTTTTTTTTTTTTCTTGTTTTCATCTCTCTCTAGAGCTGAAGCCCATCCGGACAAAAATCAAATTCTGGGCCGAAATCAGCAGAATTAAGATACAGTTATTTTAAGTGTTCTGTGTGTCTGGTTATGTTTGTACAAATTAATCTTATCTGATACTCAGCAAGTCAAAATATATGAAATTCAGTGATGTGTGCCAGAACACAGGGAAGAGGATAAGAATGATTCTCCTAACGAAAGGAGACATTTCAATTTTAAGTCCTTTCTGAAAACAAACAGTCACAAGAAAGAAATCCAGCTCTCATTATTTTAGCTTTCTCTCTCTCCTTTTTAAAAAGGTAACTTTTCACTCAAATTTGGCCTATTTTTATTTAGTGCCTTTTCAGGGTGTCTAAAATATATTTTTAGAATATTCTCAGTAAATTCACAGCTTCTTTATGTCACTGTTTGAAAGGTCCTTATGCACAAGGATGTTCTTCCAGTTTCTCACATCCACCAAACTACTATTAAGTGTTTATTATGACGTTTTCTATTTGTCCTTGCTACCTAATATACTCTGAAGAGGATATGTTCTTTATTGAAATATGGAGAAAAAGGGGAAAATGAGAGAACCATTTTCATCATATTACAACTGATAGCAACTGACGTGCTAAGTGCTATGTTGTTCTAATCACTGGGTCATGTGCAGCATGGAGTTTAGGGGGAAAATGTTTTCTGGGCTGGGTGCTCAGAGTAGAAGAGGACAGTAATTTGATCAGGTGTTTTGCTACTACTGGATCATACAGATCTTGCGTCATCAAGATGATTTAGAAAATCATTTTATGTTGCCAAGTTATTTATTTGCAAAGAAAAAGCAACAATGTTCAAAAAACACCAATTCTTTTGTTTTATCATTTTAGACAGTGAAGGTTTGTTATTTTAATCTGATATTACTTCCTATTGTGCAATTCTGTTTAGTTTTGTCATTCCATTTCATTTTCAGTTAAAAAAGAAAAAAAGAAAAAATATATCATTCATAGTAGAAAAAAATAATGTTTCTTCAGACTTTCCATACTTACAAATGGGGGGAGAGGATCCTTTTTCAGTAAACTCAAAAGAATTGTTTATTTTGTATGTAAAAATGGATTCAGACTCGATATTTCATTCTCTGTCTAGCTTTCCCTGTGAAGGGAGTCAGCTGGACAAGCAGCTTGGCCCAAGCCAGCTGTGTTTCTGCCATTGACCTCTGCCTTGAAACCTCAGAGGAACGATTCCTCAGAATTTGGTAGCACAAAACCACCCAGGTCTTGGAATCTAACAGTGAAACATTACTGGTTAGGATGAGGTTTGATTTTGATACTTCAGTTTACAGGAACTCATACAGCTTTCTCTCCTTTGAAGTATTTCCTCATTGTAAGAAAGGTGCTGCAGATTTGTCTTTCTATGTTACATTGGGGTGGGTTGTTGTAGTTTGTTTTACTTTTTGTTTATTCGTCAAGCTTTCACATGGTGACCAGGAAGTAGTAGTGAGAGCCACCTTTTGCTTTCATAGTTGTTGCTTTGACTTCTGTTGAATTTTTTTTCTCTTTGACCACCTTCCTTGCTGATGAGGCTTCATAACATTTGCTTTCCTAAACTCTGTTCCAATTAGAATGTGGCCCACACTGCATTCCCATAATCATCAGCCTGAGAATGTCAATGTCCTTGAGTTATTCATTTGAACAGTATTCTTGGTTGCATTTTCTTTTATTTTGTGGGGTCCATATGAACTGGTATTGTTTAGGTGTAGAAATGAGATCCACCTCTCCCTGTCTCTTAACTACAGGATGCTTTTGACCCAGATGGAATAAACCAGTAGAGCTGCCATGCTTTCCAACTCTGATTAGAAGGTTTTTAATCTTTTACCAGTCAGCTTCTTAGAATATTCAGGACAATATTTCTCCTTTTCTGCTTTCATTGATTTGGACTATCTTCCCACTGTCATGATTTGGTTGTTTTTGCTGCTTAGAAAAATGTGCTAATTTCAAAAGGTGACTGAAGTCTGTGGAATATAAGCACCCTATAACTGTGGAGAACATGAGGGCGCCTCGTTATTATTTTGCACGCTGCACACAAACATCTAGGAAAACCCCGACATCTTTATTTTTAGGCCTTGCTGCTTCTCAGCCTTCTCCTCATTGCTGGCTACCTGGCAACAGCTGATCGCCATGGCAACACGGGCCTGGTGGCTGGAGCTCAGCCTGCTCAGGCTGCTCCTCCTGGTAGATGCGAGGCCGCAGGGCCCGCGGCCGCCCCACGGCACAGCGCGACTTGCTCACTTTGGGCACCTCGTCCATGCTAGAGCTGGAGGAGCAGAAAGGGAGGAGCTTGTTGCCTGGAGTTCATATTTTTGTTGGGGAATAGCGAGCTATTCCTGCAGAGTTCACCTCCTGTTTGGAGTCGTTATCCAGGCGCTCAATGTGTGCATTTACTGTGCTCATTTCACAACCGGTGCCTGTTTGTGTTCCTTACTGTGCATATTGAAAATATCTTTTCTTTTTCTTTTACTGTCTCTGGATATTTCTTTCAGCCAGAGGCATCCAATCCACAAGGCGAGAACCCGTCCTGATTATGTGCAGGTGGTCCAGGCCTGTCATTGTACCTTCTGCGAGACACTGGTGGTAGTTTTATCACTGACCATTATTTTGACCATTTAATGTAATGAGGTTGGACTAGCACAACAGGAAAGAGCTATTCATCCTTCTGTAAATTAATATGCTAGTTCATATGCTAGTTATTGTGAGTGTTTATCTCACTAAACACTCAAAACACAAAAATTACCATTTTTTGGTTTCTGGGACCTTGGCAAGACAACATGCTAGATAAAGCTTCTAGATAAAGCCTGCTCTCTCCCCTGGATGTCGGGACATATTGCTAGCATTGCTACCAGTTTTGGATTGCTCCAACTTCCGTATCTTGGTTTTAACTCAGCGAAAAGGCTATGACTCAGGCCTGGCTGCTCTTCTTTCCAAGGTTAATGAAAATTAGAAATGATTGAACTCTTTGCATTAGAAAAAATGTATTTTTATTGCAAACCTCTTCCATGTGGCTTGAGGAGGAGGGGGTTGGATCCTGCAGGTGAATGGCTGTTTGCACAACTGGTGTCAATAGCAGAGATTCTGCTTTTATGACCACAGGATCTTCCTTGAGTACTGAGGACTTCTAGGAAGAGGATCCAACTGACCAAGCGGGTCAAAAACATTTTTTGCCAACAGACTGGCCAACCAGATGACAACTTTAAACTAAAAACCACAGGGAATGGGGGTGATGACCAACAATCAAGGGAAGTTAGGGGGTGGGCTGAGTTTGTAAGCAAAGAGTACAGGGTTTTGCAGATAGGAGAGAGCTCTTAATCCACAAAAGTAAAGGGGGACCACCTCAAGCCTATGTGTAAAGAAGTGCCTATAAGAAACTGTTATAGGAAAAGTTTTCATGCCTTCTCTGTGAAATCAACATGACTGCCCATCTGAAGTGTCTGTCTGCTAATGCATACAGCATAGGGAACAGACAAGGAGGAGTTAGGGGTCTGTGTGCAATCGCAGGGCTACTATCTCATCTGCATCACAGACATGGTGGCATAGCTCACACAACTGCAGTGCTTCAGTGGGTGCATTCAGACTTTTTAGGATGGATGAGCAGTAAGGAGGGTAGTTGTTCTTCATTTGAGGGAGCAGTGGGAATGGATGGAGCTTAGTCTAGGAATATATGATGAGCCAGCTGTGATCTTATGGCTTGGGCTATAGGGAAACCCAATGTGGGCATCCTTTCAATAGGTGTCTGCTGCAGACAGCCTGATCAGAGCAAAGAGGTAGATGAGGTCTTCTTCAAACAACTGAAAAAAGTCTCATGTTTACAGGCCCTGGTCCTCACTGGGGAGTTAAACCAGCCCAACATCTGCAGCAAGGGTAAAAATTGAGACCACAAACCAGGAAATTTCTGGAATGCATTGGCAATAACTTACTGCCAGAGGCGGTAGCAGGAAGAACTGGTCAGGGATGTTAAAGCCGGGAGCTTCATTGGCTGCAGTGTCCATAAAGTGGTGGAGTTCAGGATTATGAGAGGAGAGAATGAGGCAAATAGCAGGATCCACAACCCTCAGTTTCAGGAGAGAACAGACTTTGGCCTGGTCAGGGATCTGCTTGGAAGAATCCCATGGGAGACAGTTCTGGGGAGCATGGGGTCCAGGAGAGCTGGTTATTTTTCCCAGGAACCACTTCTGTGAATCTCAAGAGCAATTTATCCCAATGTGCAGGATACAGAAGGTGGCAAGAGGACTGTATAGATGAACAAGGAGCTCCTGACAAATCCCAGATTTTAAAAAGAAAGCATACAAAAGGTGGAACCAGGGTCAAGTGTTCCAGGAGGACACTGTCCAAGCATGGAGAGGTGGGGTCAGGAAAGCCAAAGTCCAACTGGAGTTGAATCTGGAGAGGGAAGTGAAAGGCAACAAGTACTTCCACAGGTGTGTCAGCTGCAAAAGGAAGAAGAGGATAAATGTGGGTCCACTGCTGAATATGGTGGGTGACCTGGCTACAACGTACAGGAAGAGGCCAAGGCACTAAATTCCCTCTTTGTCTCAGTCTTTACTGGCGAGACCACCTTCAAGACTCCCAGGCTTGTGAGATTGGTGGGAAGGTCTGGAGTGATGAAGACTTATCATTAGAGAAGAATTGGGTTAGGGAGTTTTTAAAAAGGATGCAAGTCCATGGGACCTGATGGGATACACTCATGAGCTGAGGGATCTGACATTGTCACTGTGAGACCAATCGATAATCCTCAAAAGGTACTGGCAACTGGGGGAGGTTCCTGAGGACTGGAATATGCAATGCTTTGTCTTCTGTAGTGTGGAAATGGAGAGGCATAGTTAGCATAATCATAGAGAAAAAGTAAATTCAAGAATGCTTTCGAACTGGTGAGAAGCTGATTTTATTTTTTTCTGAAAAACTGAACCTAAGTACTCTATGTCCAAACTGAACCAATGCTACCTACAGAAAAACAGACTTTTTTTTTTTTTCTTTTCTTTCCTGGAAAGCTTGCTGGATTCAAAACTTGATTTTCCTCACATAAGTTTCCATGGGGACCAAATGACTACTCTAAACAGTCCTCATTTAAATACAATACATGCTGGTTTGCCATTCCTTGGGCTGATGTCAGCATAATCAAATCAATCAAAAAATGTATCATGACATTCTTTGGTGGTGATGTCACCACCTTTTTGAGTGTGTAAGTGAGCTGTAAAGCAAGTGTCCTTAGAGCAATGGAGCAGCCTGTCACACATATGCTAATAGTCAAACGCAGCAGGTTTGAAGTGGCACAAAGTGGGACCAGCACACAGGTACCCTCCAAAAACATTTTTGGGGGTCAAAGCCTCCGCAGTCCTGCTTTCAGAACTCAGTGGGAGACTTTGCCTTGTACTCATGAACTGAGTAAAAGCAGTGTTTCTCAGGTCCTGCTGAGCTTCCACCAGCATATTTCACCATCTTACCTGGGAAGGAAACGTGCCATTTGATATGCTATTCTTAGCTGGTAGGTCACGGATGTTTGCCTTGAAATGTCTCATCGTGAGTCTAGATTGGTAGGTTCTTTATAGCTTTCCATTTTCATGTCTTAGATTTCCTCAATGTTACTATTTGTAATGTCTTAATAAAACCACTCTGAGGGTTTTGATCACGTAAAAGTGCAAAATTTTTCATTTTTACCCAACTATACCAAAATATGCGCTATTAAAACCCAGATATGCTTCCAGTCATGTCACTTTGAGGCCTGTAGTTGCCCATAAAAGAATCATAGAATCATAGAATATCCCGAGTTGGAAGGGACCCATGAAGGATCATCAAGTCCAACTCCTGGCTCCACACAGGTCTACCCAAAAATTCAGAACATATGACTGAGAGCATTAAAAAAAAACAAAACACTGTTGTATAATTATTTTCCATATCTGTTAATATAATAGAATATTCTGTGGCTGGTCTGGTACTGTGGTAACTGTCATCTCATAATACCTCTATTAGCAGTAGTAAAATACTTAATGCTCAATTCAGTACTTGAACTTGACTGAAGTTCCTGGATTGGTGCTAAGGAGTAATGAATTGGTAGAGTACATATCCTTATTTAGATAATTTTGGGGATATCTCATTTTAACATCTGAAAGGGATTTTGAATGTGCATGCATATATATTAAAGAAATTGAGATCTAATATTGTACCATTTGATTTCCTTTTTCATCATTCATAATTCATGGATGAAATGTTCTTTTAAGTTATATGTGAGATACATTGATTATGTGCCCTCACAGCTGCAGTTACTAGTTTAATTATTTTTTTTTTAAACTAAAGATTGATATAAAACTACTGACAATGTTGATTGATATTCACTGGTTGTGAGTATAGTGTTTGGCATCAGTGAGAGTAAAACCAGTTTCTTGTTCTTGGTGGGCTTGGCATTGTTGAACCCCGTGAGTTGAAAGTATTACCTAAAGTAAAATAGTGGCTTATTTATGAGAGATTACTTTTTAAACAAAACCTGTGAATACATGGAGTTATTTTAATTTTTTTGTCTATGTCATATAGCAATCGTTACAGTCTCATTCCATCAGAAATTTACTCTGAGTCTAGATTTTGCTGGTAGATTGCTGAGGTTCTCATGTAAGGGTTTGTGGAAGCCATAATAACCAGAAAGATTAAAACAGTTTAATTAGTACAGTAGATTTTAAAAGGCTGAATCAAATATTTATGAAGAGATTCCTTTCCTCTCTGATCCAAAAAAAAATTACATTAGAACTTGAAGCTACTGGGTGGTCTTTGCAAAGCTCAGTAATAATTTTACTGTTTGTTGATCCTATTCAGTTCACTGGAAATTTTGAAGGTTGTCGTATGTTAAAGATGTATTTCATTCCTTAGATACTACCAAGAGTCTTTCCATTTCAAGACTTAAAACCTGGGGTTATGGTTTTTGTTGCCTCTATTTCAGTTTCAGGGCTCCAGAAGTCAGCTTAAGGCCTTGTTAACACAAGGTTTGGGAATTTTAGGAGTCTTTTGATATCTGTAGAAGTTGTCACTGGAGGCCATACGTAGATAAACTTTCTGGTGGAAAAAATACATCTCTCTCTAAATATTTAAGAGCGAGGGAGCTATTGGAAATTATATATAAACAAAAGAGGTACAAAAGAAAAACCTCTATCACTGAAATGCTCTTCCAGGGTAAGAAGTTGGCAGTACTGGGCTGCACTGTGTTCGTAGTGATAAGAGGATGACGATTGACACCTTCAGAAGATAGGGAGGAAAAGATAGGTTGCTGTGAGCTTTGGAAGAGAAACTTCTTTTAAAGTTGAGATTATTCATACAACCATCATTCTTTATTTTTGCACATAAATCAGTTTGGGGGATAAATTTTATGACATCATGTATTTTTTTCGCTGGATATAATTACCCCGGTGCCATAGTAAACCCTTTATTCTCTCAATAACGTAATCTGTCCAGCAAGCTGTTGGCAGGAAGGAAGATGCTTCAGAATACATTCAAGCTACACCTCTTGTTGCAGTCATAGTATTGTTGCAGGTGACTCCTTGTAGTTCGTCGGTCCTTTGAGAACAAAAGTCTTAAGAATTTATAGAAAAAAAAATTAATACAGCTCTTACAAACAGGACTTTGGTGCTGAGAGAAAGGCCAGCTGTCCAGGTAGGCTTTTAGTAATATATTTAGTATTGTAACTGTGGATGAGCCACAGTGTGTTCTCTCTCAGCACCCTGGTTCCTGAAACTGGATGCTTGAAAAATAGGAAGAGCTGCTTCTGACTCATTTCTACAGACCTTTCTGCTAGGAGTTTGCTCTGCCAGCTACATGCAGCTTTCTACTATTTCTTTCAGAATTCCATTTTGGCCCACTCTGCCTCTCACATCCTGAAACCTCTCACCATAGCTGGGAGTTAAATACAGCTTACAAATGTACAGTGCTTTGAAACTGCAGGGGAGATCTTGGGAGAGGAGAAGTGTAAAGGACATTTTTGGGCAGAAACAGAAGGTGAGGTGCATTCCAGCAGTAACTGTGAGGGGTGCATCTACAGGTTGGTTTTTAACCTCCTCTCAGTTTTCTGTATGCAACAAAAGAAGAAAATAAGGATACATTGGGACTGCTCTTTCTAATTCCTAATCCATTAAAGTCCCTGTGTGTGTAATTTGCCTAAAGAGAGAGCCAGTGGGCTTTTAAGATTCCAAGTACCAAAAAGAGGAATTAATACTGAAATTGTTTAGGACAACATGTCCATGCTATTCTTCATTGTAAATTACAATTACAGAAGAGAGCCTGGATCCTTTCATTTTTAATGGCGAAGGGTTGGCAGTATGTTATGTAACTTCAAATATTGCCCTTGTGCTTTCCTTGAATGTCTTACTTAAAATCCAGGGACAAAAGCATATTTAAAAAAAAATAAAATAAAAGGAAAAGAAAAGTGCTTTGCTGTGTGTGCTCTAAGTATCATCAAGCCAGACTGAATATACAACGCTGTATACTGTTGCTATCACAGATGTGTTTTTACAATCAAAAATTTCCCCTTTCACAAGATGAAAAGATATTTTCTTAATGTTCATTACAGTGTATTAAGACATTAGTGCTCAGATCGTTTCAGTGCATTAGACACAGCATTGTCATTCTTTTTTTCTCATCAGATGAAATAATCAGTTATCTGAAATTGCATTACCTTCAAATAAAACAGGGAAGAATACGGGCTCAAGCTCTGACAATCAAGGCTTGCTTTAGATAATACGGTTAACCACTTGAAATAGCAGAGTGAGACATCTGAGCCATTGCCATGCAGAAGACCGGGCGATGCTTTCGACTTGTTCTGCAGCACTCCATGCCTATTTTAAGACAAATCCTAAGGCAAAGGTCAGGCTGCTTGTGATAAACTTTCGTGTTAGCTTTGGTGCATTAACAGGTGAGAGAGAGATGATGAGAAGCTGTTAAGAAAAAACAAGAATATTGTATTTTTATGAGTTTTTATATTTTGTACAGAGCCACAGCTGTTTGCAGCACTCTACAGACAAATAAAACAACAGGTCCTGACACTGAGGAGTTAAGACTACAGTGAAATGTTACACAGTAAGGGTTGACAGTATTCTCAGGGAGATTAGAAGAAAATGTTTTCACAGGAGTGAAGTATCTTGAAACATGTTTATTACACACATTTTGATGCGTATCTAATAAAATGTCAAAGAGATGCTATATTGGATACTGTAAGATCACAACTGGTGTCCCAGAATGGGGATTGTCTGAAAAATTTAGAGCCATCAGAGGTCTGAAGATGGAGAGATGAAAGGCTGGATCTAGGAGAAAACTGCAAGCACTGGAGAGGGCACAGGAAGAAAAAGACCATTGTCTGCTAATCAACAGCAAGTAAACCCAGACCAGCCATGTCTCTGAATTTATTGCTTGCTGCTGTCCCAATCTGAGGAAGTGGGTCTGTACCTCAGTGCCTAGTCCAAGGCTACGAGAAGACCCTCTTCACTTCCACCCTCCTATGAAGGCCTGTTTTCTCTCCCACCGTCTGCAAGCACTGGGGTAGGCTTAGGCAGGGTAGGAGAAGCAACCAAGCAGTCAGCGATGATCTGCATTCAAACAACGGATTGAGGGAGCAGGGACCATTCAGACCATTTAGGCTGCATGGAAAGAAGCAAACGAAACAAAATGGGAGAATTTCCTAGTAACTGTCTACTAATCAAATCGCACCCCCCTCAGAAAGTGCTGGGTTGGTGGAAATATCCATTTTCTTTCAGGCCACTTGAAACAGGGCCTTTCTTTGTATGCTATAACACGCAGAATTTGGCTGGAGCCTTCTGTGAGTTTTGACTTTTGACCATTTGAGCCTTCTGTGAGTTTTATGACTAAAATGAACGTACTACCTTCTCTTGTGAAGCAAGAGGACAGATTATTTTCCAAGAAAGTTTGGATTTTTACCTACTATCCAGGAGCAGAAGTAAACTCTGTTCATAGAAAAGAATCTTTTGCAGAAAGAAGATCTGCAGTTTCTTCCTCTTTGCTAACTGCAGCGCTGAATGTCTTAATGTCGTGGAAGAAGCTTTAAAGCTTCTTGGTGATGTGTAGTTTTTTTTTTTTTTTTTAAATCTGAATGCATGAAGATCAAAGATTGAATTCAAGGCATTTCTGCATGGCTGCTAGAGTATGTGAAATTAGACAAGAAAGCGAGTGGATTATCACTTGGTAGAACTTTATGTACCAGGGAATTGTTAGTGTTTGTCATCTGCTTAGCGGCTCCTCTGTACTGAAATGAGAGATGGGAAATAGAGTAATGATTGTATATTGCAAATAAAATTCTGAATTCCAGTGAACTTTGAAAGGCATTGGGGACTAGCTATCAAATGTAGTTTAGTCAAAATAGAGACATTCATCAGCTTTAGGGGGCTGTGGTTAAGATGCTTTGTTTTCAGGTGGGAGTGCCAGACTGAAACAAAATAAAAACATTATAATGGATGTGCTTCTGTGCTTTTCCTGATGCATTTTCAACTCAGATCTTCTAATCTTGATTATTCTTTATCAATCTGTCCAGAGAAGCCTCCCAAAGATCTTAAGAATAAAAACATTTTTGCTTCTGTGATAAACTCAATTTTCTGAGTTAATCATTTTCACTTTTTAAAATCTATTTGAATACATTTGGTATGTTAGATGACAGCTGGAATGCATATTATGTGCTGCGTAGAAGTGTATATTTCTTGACTAAGAATAATCAAAACTACCAAATCCATTTTATTGCATGATAACTAAAATAATTTCTCAAGAAGGCCAGTCCTTTCCTCTTTCCTCTCCAGATGCACAGGAAAATACTTCCTCCTGTCTCAATCCTGATGTCCTTAAGCAGCTTTGACTTGGTAGTTATTTAAACAGAGACCTCACTAACTTCATTTTGATTGAAGAACGAATGGGTAAAAACATTGGGTCTTGCCCCTTCAGGCTTCTTCATGATAAATTCACAGAATGAAAGTGGTTTAGAATTAAAGAATTCTATTGGAAGGCTTTTGATGTATTTTTCATATGAAGAAGTACAGTTAGGTGTCACAGGGTCATTCCCAATAATAGTTTGCATAATAATACATAGTTTACACTTCTATAGGTCTGGTCAAGAATCATGAAGTGCTTTATGAAAAAGGCCACATACTATTATCCACACTTTGCAGGTGGGAAATTGAATTAAATAGTATTTGAAGTGCAAGTCTAAGGTCTCAAATGAAGCTGGCATATCTAAGTTCACAAATATACTTTCTTTTTCCAGTTAAACCATAAGACCATCTTGCCAATCCTTATGACACTTGTTTTTAGCACACAAACTTAAGCAGATTGCAGTGAGATTTTTCTACACTGACAGCCATTTGGGCTTTGTGGTGGCTGTTCTTAATTATGCAAATGTGCAATCATTGCACAAACTGAGATTTAGGACTAGTTGGCAATTATATCTTCTCAAAGTGCTGTTGGGCAGACGTCAATGCTTTCGGATGACTGAACAGATTCACACTTGGGTGATTTCTTGACCTCTGTATGTGGGCTTTATTTTTTTCCTTTACTGTCCTGATGGATCCTAGGTTTACTTACGAGTTTTTCAATGCATCTTTTATGAGTTTAGTATCCCCAAATACTATTAAATTTAGTAAAATTTTTGTCACTAATTTTCACAGAAGAAAATTTGCATAAATTTACCTAAGAGTGGCTGAAGCTGAATCTGTCAAGAGAAGTGAAATGCTTACTACACACTTCCACTGTCCTGCTAGGCAATTGCACAGCACTGCTGTGCAAAAACAGAGGTTTTCAAATTCAGGTTCACACTGCAATATGGAAGATCTAACTCTTCAAAGAAGCAAAAAGCTAGGAGCCAAAATCTAAGTCTAAACTCCCAGATATACCCTTTATTGAAGTCAATGGGAATGCACGAGAGCAGGTTGGACTTCCCTTCCTACCATTAGATGCATTCTTCAGCTCAGTTCTCTTCTTTCACCTGAAAACATATTATATTTCTTTTGTTTGTTTACATTTTTCCAGCTCTCTTTCTTTTGGTGGTTACTTACTGCTTTATTGCTTTCAGTTCTTTTGCGTTTGTCTTCCTTGTCCATTTAACATCATATCTTTGAAGCAGGGATAGTCTCATCTGATGTAGAAATATGATCTCTGAAGAGATGGAAATTGAACTTCCATAGGCACTCTCAGTGGTAAAAAGATAAAGCTCCAGGGAAAGTAATAATTCCTGCACCTTAGGTGATATGGAAAAATAGTATGCAGACTAAAACTTCCGAAAAACCTACTCAAGAAAGACTTAAACACTTCAGGCCTGCTGCACAGGCCTAAAGTTAATCATACTCTTAAGCAATCTTCTGTATCCAGAGCACGAATTGTATTTGGTTGCTGCATGATTGTTTTTTCAAATGAAAATCTGCATTAAAACAGAAGTTTTCATCACTATTATCCTTTGTTATTTGGCAAATTGCATAGAGAAGTCACTGGAGAAATAAAAACCAAAAGGACAGGTAAAGTGGCATAACTGACAAACACCCAGAGAGCCCCACAGAGACTAAAATCTCATTAACATTCTTGTAGAACTGAACTGGCAAATCTCTGTCCTGATTTCCATTTTGCACAGAGAGAGAGCTGTCGTGTACATTGGTAACAGAGAAGAATCTCAGCCATGCAGTTTCAGTATTTTCTTTATTAACCTTTGGGAAGGTCTGTTTATACCCTGTATTGTTCACTTGTACCCAGTAAAGTAACAGTGAGGAAATTGCTTCTTAAAAACAACAAACTTCAAGCAAGAATCAGTCCACAGTACTGTGGATGTGTTTGAAGCTGGGCAAGAACTTTGTTCTGAAGCCAAACTGAACTGTGTTTGAGCTACGCATCAATAATGGCTGTTTGATATTACCTTTGCTTTTAGTCTGTTATTTTTATTGACTTCAGAAATAGAATTATTTTACTATATAACTTACTATATAATAACTACATAATACTATGTGAGGGCTATAGGCTCAAACAACTTGATACAACAATGGTCTAATCTGGGTTAGCTAATCTGTTGGATGACATACTTTACAATGATATGATTGTAGTCAGTCATCTGCTTCACCATCCAGCTCAATTCTGCCCCTTGAATCAGGCCACAGGGCTTTGAAGTGTTAGAACAAACCAGATCGGTATGTAAAAGATCAGTGATAAACTGCATATCCAGATGATATTCAGATGTATCACAGATTTAAATTCCGTATAAATTTGGATGTAAAATATAAAATATGTATGAGGTATCCTTCCGGTCTTGTAAACACATATCACTTTGTCATTAGATAAGCATTAGCAGTCTGCATTCAACTTGGAGAACAACCTGATCTCACGTAAGATTGGTTTATTCTTAGTGAGCTGATAGCATCTGGGATTAGGCATTCTTTTTTATTCGTGGGAAACTGAAAAGAAACGCTCTTTCATCATCAGAGAGGATGGCTTCTGTGGAGCTGTATTATTACATAAACCTACCAGAAATTAATTCACAGAGGATGCCTGCAGACGACTGCCACAGGAAATGAGGTCCAATGAGACCTTCTGCATGATTCTGTCATGCTAGGGGTGCCAGGAATCAAAACCACACACAGATCTGCTTGTTGTAATGGATACAAATAGAAAATCTGCTGAACAGACCTTTAGGATTTAATATGATATCTCTAGCTTTTGTTTATCGGTTGCTCTCCAGTCTACAGGTAGTGTGTTGAAATTACTGCTATGGTAACTTAGGAACTAAAGCCAACAGAATTTGTTCTATTTTTAAGATTTCCTTTTGCCATTACCGTTCTCTTCATACTATTACCAGAGTCATATTCTGGAATTATATTAACAAATAACTACAAATAAATTAAAATTGAGTGTTTAAAGTAAAAACTAACTAATCTAAGAAATCTAAGAAACTTGACAATTTGTCTAAGAAACAGCTTGGCAAGTTAGTCCAGACAAAGAAGCTGAGGTACAGAAATGCTCACTACATGTCTCCCATGATGTACTGTTGTGACTTATTGGGAAGTAAATCAAACAAAGCAGTTTCAGGAGTCTATAGGGAGAGGACGACACAGAGACTCATATTTGTGGATCACGAGGATGTCAATAGGGACTGTATGACATGTGCCAAATGGCAGAGTTTACAGGATTGATTTGGACCGACCTTTGTTAACACAATAAGCTTAAAAGAAGCTATGTCAGTGTCTCCCTGTTTGGTACCCTTTCCTAGGAAAATAAGTAAGCATAGTTCAGAAAATTCTTTACAAAATCTTTCCAATTCCAAAAAAAAAAAAAAAAAATATACTCGATAAAATTAAAAATTTGTATAATTTGGTATAGGAGATGGAAGAACTTCTGACTGTTTATTCTAACTTAACTCATCCACAAATAAAACAAGTTAAAAATATGATGACTCTCTACAAGTTGATCAAAAGAAGAGATGAATAAAACAGGAGTTAAAATGTACACAATTTTGCTAAAAATATAACCTAAACAATTACATTTTAGGAGAAAACTGATCAAGAAGAGTACTTTTAAGTGTATTTATTACTTTATAACTTAAAAATAGATGCCGATAAATTTAAACCTGCAATTTTGAGTACTGTATGCTCACATTAGCATGAAATTAAATCAGCCTTTTTCCTATCTCTATTCTGTCTGTATGCTCTACAACTAGATTCTCTTAGTTAGAAATAATCCCTATCTCATAATACTTTCCTCACTGTTGTATAAATCCTACCCCACTTCACAGTGAGGTAGAATTTGCTTTAATTCTGATCTGGGGCCACATCACTTGCTGGAGGACGTAAGCCAATTTTATCCCCCCCCCCTTATTTTTTTTGTTTTTAATAAGCTTTCTAAAATATATCTATAAGTTTCATATCAAGACAACTCTTCTCCAATCATGCCAGCTTCATTTATCTTTGTGGATATTATATATATTTAACAACTTACATACTTTTTGATATTACATATGTCTGTAATATATTTATATATTTATGGAGATTATTTGATCTGAACTTCAGAAACAATTAGTAGAACTGGACAGAAAGAGCTGTTTCACATCCTGTGAGATGTTGAAACATTTTAGATAGTGACCCATTCCTTAGCTGGACAAGTCTTTCAAAGTGAAAAAGATGCTCCTGCTAGAGCAGCAGACAACATGCTCGCTTTCCATATAGAGGTCTGTGCTTGCAGGGAACAAAGACTTAAACCTTTGTCTCTTGTGTTCTCATTGTAGAGTCCCATTTATTTCGTATTTATCTAGATTTCTCTTACTGCCAAACTGAACTTAGTTGAGCCTTTCTATTTTTCTAGGTCAGAGAACACATCTTTTTTTGATTCAGGCATAGATGTTTGTTTGAAGTTTTGACTTCAATTTACCAAAGTCTTCTGGAAGAAAAAAAAAAAAAAAGCAAATCCTTCTTTAGAAAATTTTTAGCCAGCTTTCAAAGGTACTATGGTTGAAACGGCTTCTCTCTGATGACTGGAGTCAGAATTTGGACAGGATTCTTTATGTCTCAGAAGATGTTTTTCTTGTGTAATGGAGATCTTAACACCTGCCTGCCTCATAGAGAAGTTGTGAGGGTGAATGAATTTATGTTCATGACTTGCTAGGCATTCTTCCTAAAGCTAAATGCTGCCTGAGAATGAGAGTCCTGACCTTGAAATTGGATGTAGTTCTGTTAGAGGCAAAACTTACCACAGAGCAAATGTGCCAACCCTCCATTTATCACTTACCCAGCTGTTTTGCTAAATTGCAGCTCCTTTAAAATTACACTGTAATTCATCAATAATTCAGCATTGAAGTCGTACGAAGAAAACACTAGATGCCATTTTGAATAGCTCCACTATCAAATGATAAGCTATTGAGAGAAGAGAGTGGGAATACTGCTGAGATACTGTAGCTCTGTTACCACGGGAAATTCGGTTAGCATTAGGAAAAGCTACAACACGACAGGGCTCAGGAGATTGTTTCACAACAGACCTTTGGTAGACACATAACAGAACGATGGGAAGGGAGACGGGAGCCTGTGGGGTAAATATATCGATGTGATCTTCTTGCAGCTTTGCGGGCTTATCTGGATATTTAAAGCCCACACAAGACAAGCAGATCAATGTATGAAACAGCAAATTGCGCATGAGCGCAAGGACTGGCATCCAGCCAAGCTCTGCCAACACTGCAATTAGTCAGTGTGTGCTAAACAGATGTGTGTGGCATCCCTTAAAATCAATGCTGGGCTTAACTCCTTCGGGACAGCATGCGCTGCACACAGCTTGAGCACGGGGTGCTGGCTGTCCGCATTTGTATGCACGTCTCTTACCTACTCAGTGTGTCCCCTCATCACATGATGTGCTGTAGAGGGTGGGTGCAGCTCTACATTTACTTTCTAAGTTGATGTGGTAGAGTTGTTTCAGCAGGATTTATTGCTATCTTGGAAGTCTGTCCTCTCTCCTCCTCTCTTTTTCCTATGTGTTTTACTATGCAATGAAATATTTGTATTTATGTATGTGGATACAGGCACAGATAGGGTATATGTATGCACTGATGCTGTAGTAACACCTAATGCCTAAATCAAATGCATTATATCATTGCAAATGATTTAGCTTGTACCATAATTCGTCTGCCTTCATTTTGGCTTGCACTGTAGATCTGAAGAGCTTTTAGGCATAAGAATATTTCTGAAAAACATCTCAATGTATTGTAAATTTTCTCCTAATGGAAAAATGCTTGTGAGATTATGAGAGGGCTTCGGTCAAAAGTACCGTACGTTCAGAGCTCCAGCCTTTTGTGTGGCAGGAGATGAAAGATCCTTCTCACAAAGCAGCTGTCATGCAAAATATCTGCACCCAGGAACCTGCTCTCAGTTAACTCCCTGCAGTGCTGCAGAATCAGGCCGAAGGCAGAACCTGTGCAGCCTGTGGTATGCACAGGCCTGGGTACTTTGTCCAGAATTTGGGGTCTCCCAGAAGACAAAGGTGGCTTCTTCAGTCGCTTCTTCAGTCCTGGCTGTGCTTGCTCATCCACTCAATCTTGGTGGCAGCAGTCTCTTGTCAGATGTATTTCTCTCCATGCCTTCCCTTGAAGTCCCTGAATTTTTAAAATATTTCTACCTGTTTTCCCCTTAGGCTTCCCACAGGATTTTCTTTTTTTTTTTCTTTTTTTTTTTTTTTTCTTTCCTGCTCTTTTCTTTCCTCTCTCTCAGAACTGCTCTTAGAGCCCCTGGTTTGGGTAACAGCTGCATTTCTTTTTCAGGACCACCTTGTAGCTCTGAAAGGAGCCACTCGGCGCAGGTGTTATTTAGCTCTTGATGGCAAAACACTCAAGCTTTGCCTCGGAGCCTCGGGACACTACCAGCATTAGATGTGGTTATTTATATACAGTAACACTGAAGACAAGCAGCCCTGTCCTGCCTAGACTATCTCTGTGATGCCAGCAGAACTAGAATCATGCTCTTATTTATAAAGTACTCTCCTTTTCTTGTTTTATTCTGTTTGTTTAAACAATGAATTGTTCATTTAAACATAAAAATTCATAACACTAAATAAATAACATAGTATTAAAATGCAAACAGATTGAAAACAAAGGCAGCATCCTGCTATCCCTGTCTCCTACACATGCACAGGCTCAGGAGGGAGGCTGGGAAACACACAGCATTAATAAACATAAGGCCAGCAGCAATCATTAAATAAATATCATTAAATAAATCCCCTTGATATTTCAAAAATGCTGGAGGCTTTTGTTTAATAAAAAATGGGTAGGAATCTAGGATAAAACGGGTGCGGTAGAGTAGTGAATTCCACTGTCAAGAAGTCAGCCGTGACAAAGTGCAGAGACCCACCGCTTCCACAGCCAGCAGCAGGGGCCCTGGCACAAGGACAGAGTCCAGGCAGCACAAAGGTTTCTCTGCTACACAGGGTTTTAGCAGTTAATGAGATCACCTTCAAGTCAAAATACCACTCCGGGCAGCCCCTGGGAAGCACTCAGGGCAGGCTAAATCTGATGGCTGAACAGAAGAACAGACGGGCTAATCTGGTACGAACAAGCTGCACGATTCGTAGTTGCTCTGCAAACAGAATTACAGCACCTCCAGCCACGTGGTGACCGAGGCACATGTTGCTGATGTGAGGTTGCCATGGGATGAGTAAGGGCACAGCACGGGCAAACTATGCAACAGAATAAACATTTTCAATCATGTATTCACATCTCTTTCCAGAAAGAGTCAAAATTGACGTCAGGATTCAGCTCACTCACTTCCAGCTTCTGTGAGATGAGATGTTGGAGGATTACAAAAGAGGGAGTCAGGAAGGGAAGTGGTAAAGCTTACTAAATTGTCTAGCTCCACACTGAAGTGCTGGCCTGATATGTTCAAATCAGCAGCAGCTTTAAAAAAAAATACCTGCTTCTACACTTGCTGAGGGCTGTAAAGGGGGAAGTATTTTCCAAATATGCACATGTGAAGGCTCTCAGGTGTTATAAATGACTCGGAAAGCAGCCTATTTAATCTAAATAGCTGACAGATCTCTGGACAATGATATATATAACAGCAGCTTGTGTAATTGCAGTGAAGCCAACTTTCAAACTAAATAGCTTGGCTAGCAACAGCTCTTTAACCACAGCAGCACAGAGTTCAGCTCAAGCTAACTGCCCGAGTGTTTGCTGAGCTTCTAAGGAAATCTTTACAGCTTGTTCTGTGTCCTGGGATTCCCCGGCTGTGCTGGTAGCAGAACAGCTGTAACCTGTGCTCAGTCACAACTCTGTGCATGTGGCTATGAGTATATCTGTGTGCATGGAAGCTACTGAAGAGACGTGTTTATCTAATTCTGAAAATGCAGTTCATATATTTATCACCATTTAAAAGTGGTATCGCTATGTATGCTTTCATTCTCTACTGCAAAAACAAAGCAGTTTATCTTGTCCATTTCTCCTCCTCTGTAAGATAGGTTGTAATATTCTGTAGTTACCGTGAGCTGATATGTAGTGGAAACTCAAAGTTCTTCCAAGCAAATGTGTTGCTGGTGTTCCTGGCATTGTATTGGCAATACTTGGTGATGAAGAACACTTTTTGCTCGTAGATGGTGTGAATCCAGACCATCCATTTATTCTACACCTTTTACATCTAATTGACTTTTATTGTATCTGCAAAATGGAAATGCATTAAGGAACATCTCCATCTTACTTATAAGACTGATAGCCAATTTTCTATTTTATGTCTTTTGAGGATTCTTAATTGTCTTTTATAATTAGGTATTGAGAATGTAAACAGTGACATGAGATTATGAGAATCCTCTCCTCTCCTCTCCTCTCCTCTCCTCTCCTCTCCTCTCCTCTCCTCTCCTCTCCTCTCCTCTCCTCTCCTCTCCTCTCCTCTCCTCTCCTCTCCTCTCCTCTCCTCTCCTCTCCTCTCCTCTCCTCTCCTCTCCTCTCCTCTCCTCTCCTCTCCTCTCCTCTCCTCTCCTCTCCTCTCCTCTCCTCTCCTCCCCTCCCCTCCCCTCCCCTCCCCTCCCCTCCCCCATTGCTGCAGTAGTTTCCCATTTTTCCTTTTACATTGAATTTGACTTTTATAATTCCTACTTTTTGTGCAGTTCTGAATCATTTCTTAAAAAGTAAAATATTAACAAATGTAACGAATTCTCATGCCTGCAAATTATGTGGTCCCCACAGTTTTCAATGAGTCAGTAGCCATCAGGACACTACAAACATGAATCACGGTTTTTAAAGTAGAATAGTTAGTCTTCTGTAACATCTGGAGGCATCACAACCCAATCTTCCTGACTTTCCCCACAAAAATTCTACTGGCAAGATCGCATTGATGTTTTGCAAAACAACTTCACTTACCTGAACTATTCTGCAAGTCAAGGAATATTTTTTTCTTTACCCTGTGGAGCAAAATCAGGTAATAACAGAACTATCCCAAGGTATTTTTTTTTAAATGCAGATTTAATTCTATTCAGTCTCTTGGGATGCCTGCAACATTTGAATTCCATGGTGGTTTGCCTTGAGCATTTCATGTGGAACAACAGTGGCTATCATTTCTCTCCCTTAGTTTTCTGAAACCCATTACACAACTGGTGGGAAACATGTCCAACCTTGCACATACTCCTAAAGCAGCAGTTGAATAAATAATTCTCATGCAGTCTGAACAGTAGATGAACTATCTACTGCAAGACTTGGATACAGATCTTATATTCACTCTTATCCATCTCTGCTGCTTTTGAAGGACTAGCAGTCCATCAGCCTATCCTGTCTCTCCCAGTGAATCAATCATCCATGATCTGGAGCTGTAGAAAAGTGACTCAATTAGATCAGACAATATTTGGACAGCCACATGATGTCACCTTGGTCTGAAGGAAATACTCAGCTGTAGGCAGGAATGAATTTGTTCAAATAAACTTTGAATTGGACTTGAAGGGCCATAGACTGATTTTTGTCCCATGGTACTTCAAGTTGTTGCTGTTGCTTTATAAGGTATGTGGAAGCGTGCTTTGTTTGAAACTTGTCCTTCTCCCTGTGCACAGCAGCTGATTTGCATTGTAGTTATTTGTGCGTGATCAGGGAAGAGTTTGCATCCCGTAATGAATGGGCCGATGCAACGTGCAAAGCACATGCTATATATCACACTTCCTCTCCTTTGCTTTTTCCCCAAAGTTCATTGCTGCTCTAACAGCTTGGCTGTGTCTCACTGCCCTTAATAACATGCTTTAAATACAGCAGGCACTGCTTGCATCAGTAATAAGACCTCCTTTTTTTTTTTTTTTTTTTTTTAAATGGGCCATTTTAATATTAGCAAGTGGCTGCTCCTGTGATGTTTTCAATATGTTGCTAATCTGTAAGTACCTGCTCCTGTCAGTAGCTGAGGGCCTCCTGCGTCGTGCGTAGTGTGCTCGGCTTCCATTGATTTCAGCGGAGGCTGAGGGTAATCAGTACCCTGCAGGACAGGCCATAAGTGAAGGCTACAGGCAACTGGAGCGCAGAAGGGTAATCACCGTGCTAATGAAAGCCATAGGTGGCTGTCTGTGAAATACAGGTTTTCGTGTTGAGTTAGTCTTGAGAGATTGAAAATAAGTTTTATTTGAAAAGAGTACTTATATACAAAAATAATAATAATAAAAAAACAGGAGAGATTGTTCAAATGTAAAGTTTCAGTTCTCAAACAGCTGTGCTAGGGCTGCTCGAAGGAAAAGTCACTGGAGTTTTAGACATAGCGAAAAGAATATTGTCCCATTGGCCAACAGAATAATTATTTCAACTGAAGTTTAAAAAGAAGTTCCACAAGCTCAGCTTGAGGCAGGATGAAAAATTTCTACCAAGACAGTTATATTTCAGTAATAAGCAGTGGAAAAAAAAAATCTAATAAGAAGCACTTAACAGCCTTAAAATAGATATCGCTGAAAAGGATATTGCCACCTCTGATAGCTTGTTTGTCCTATAGTAGAGGAAGAGTGGGAACACACTGTAAAGATATAAATCTAACACCAGAGAGAACATTTTTAGGGTGGAACTAGAGGGTTAAATAGAGATAATGACAGGAAATTATAACAGAGTAATTTTAGACCCGAGGGGAATAGGTTGTGGAACAGAGAAATGGTGGGAACCCTATTGTTGACACATTTAAATATAGACTGGACAAAATGTTAATAAATGTACAATAGGGAACAATTTGACATTGTGCTCAAGGAGACAGAGAGGATGCAGTAATGAGTCTTTTAAAAAGGTCTGCCAGGGTCTCTTATATATTTTACTGTGAACCTTATTTTACTTTAAACATATTTATACATAACATAAATACAGCCAGATTTATCAATTTATCAAAGGAAGTTTTACACTTTTTTTTTTTTATTCATTCAAACATTACACTTTCGAGTTCAGCCCACTGTCCTTGCTTGTCTTGTAGGGCATAGGACTCTCTGCTGACTTGCACCTAGTGAATGCAGAGACAGTAGTAATTTATCTTTTTGTACCTTAAAGGCTCTAACCTGCTTGGTTTCAGTAAATCACTCAAGAAGTAGCTGCAGACAAGGGAATGGCATTCGGATATTTATTCCTCCGTATTTAAAAATCCAATGGAAGTGTGGAAAGGATGAATGCTTCTATGGAAGCAGTCAGAAGGATCCATTAGATATTAGTCTTGGTGTTTTCTGAACCTCCTCTCAGTGTTCCACAGTCAAGAGCCACCACTGCTAAGCTGTTGAAAACAATCAGCACTGTCGAAAAGGTCATTTTTAATTTGCAGGTAAGACACTGCGTGAGAGTGGTGGAGCTGCCATCTCAGGAAAAGATACATTCGGACAAATATGTTTTTTAAATGATTGAGTTGTGCTAATTTAGTTTATCCTTCGAACTCAAGCAAATCTTCAGAAAACTGTGTTTGCTTTCATATAACATGTTGAAAGATAATTAATGGTTCTTGACATTGATGTTGTAGGTCAAGTGTAAAATCTTAGTGTAAATTTACAGAAAAGTAGCTTTTAAATGGCATACAAAAATAATTGTTTATTGTTGATGGTTTTTTATCCTGAAGAATGTCCAGATATTTTGCAGCTACCATATATTTGGCTAGGTCTCCACTTCTCACTAATAGTTATGCATTGTTCATAAATTGTTGGCATGCAAAATGCCCTCAATATCCTATAGATAAAAGAGAACTCAGTCATCATCCAGAGAGTTTGTCTGCTAATACCAAGAATGCAGCAAGAGAGACTTACGCTAAAACGAGGTTGATCCAATGAGGTTGACAAGTCTGAAAAAATATTTCTCTCTAATGTATTAGCCGCAGCTCACTAAAATTGTTTTAACTTGGGGTTTTCCTTCTTACTAGCTCTTGCTGCTCACTTTCACATCTCTGTCTTAGCACATCCTTCCAGCTCTTCCCCCGTCTCCTGCTGCCACCAAGCTGGCATCTTCCTCTGGGAGGCTGCTGCATGCCTCATTGAATGTGGAACATTACAGATCATAGGTGGAGTCCACAAGTTCAAAAGAGATTATAAGGTATCCAAATTACTTTAATATCAACCAGAGTAGTGCCACCTTTCTGAAAATATGTGGCTTGGCTTTACAGTCATATGAGTTCTTGAGAGTAAATTGTAGATGATATTTGAGAACTTTGTAGCAAATCAAAGGGAATCACCTTTTTGTGATATTGTATGTTTCAAGATTTGTAGTCACAGTGCTAAAGAGGAAAATGTGTTCTCCTGTTCGTATATAACTTTCATTATCTCTAAATTATATACAGCAAAAATGTGTTCCATACATCTTTTCTCTTTCTTAAAATATTTGACTAGATTACATGGTAGGAAACCTGTTTGAAAGAAACAAGAAAAGACAAAATATTTATCAGATACGTGATAGTATGTATCTAGTATGTAGTAATCCAAGATGAAAAATAAAGAAACATAGTATTCCTCTGAGCTTATTTTTGAAGAAGCCAAGCACTGAAAATGTTCAGTGTTACAGTTCTGCTAATAGACATTCCACTGGAAGCATACTTGTAGAAACCTAACACTCTGTCTCTTATTCCATTTTCTTCTTTACAGTGCTCTTCACCTAATTTGTGGTCATACCTTTCCATGAGGGAATTTTAGATGAGATCCTATGACTAAAAATAATGGTATTGAAGAGTTTTTCCTTCTTTTAAACTGAGTTGAGCATTAATGCAGGAGTTGCTAATCCTACATGAAAAGCAGTGAATATTAAGCTTTTCTCACTTCTCATGAAGTGAGCATCCCATGCCTCAATTCCAATGTGGAAGGAACATTTTTTGTGTTGGAAGGGCTTTGGCTCTGTAAACATTTATTATACTGTCTTTTAAACAGTCGGGGTTGCAGCTGAAGTCTGTTTAAGATAATGGCTCTTCTGGATTTGTTTTCACTTGGGACATTTCAGAATTGAGGGCTGGAGGAAGATCTGCTCCACTGCTGTCATGCCTGTATGGTGCAAGTGATGCATGGAAGTGCATGTTACCCCTGCAGCAGTAAAGGCTCTTTTGTGGGTTTGTATGGGGATTTCTGCCTTGGCAAGCATGGATGGAGAGGTTACAAGGTGTGCAGTTTCACACTCACTGTAGCAAGTGTCAGGGAATCTGACAGCACGTTCTGCAATGCTTTTGATTCTTTTCTAGCTTTACATAAGGAGAGGAGAAAGGCTTGAGGATGCCTCACTGCTCAGGAGCAGTGACTGACTGCCAAGTATGAAAGTTGTGCAGGCGGGAAGAGACCTGGAGGTGAGGAGCAGTTCTGCTCTGTGGAGACATCAGGTAGAATGAGGGGAAATGTTTGGGACGGGTGAGTGTTGGCAGCTGTAGTGAAGGAAGTGCAGGAAACTGGGGACATCCTGAATTCACAGGGCACTGTATTGAACACAGCAAGACAAAATAGAAGGCTGTTCATTGCCAGATAGTGATTTCTGTAGCAGGGACAGAAACGAGTTGAGGAAAAAGCAGGAAAAAAAAAAATATTTAATTAAAATTCTGCACTTTACATGAATTTTAAAAATGTGTGGAAGCAACTGTATGGCAGCCTATTCTTTGTGTCACCTCCTGCTCCTAATGGTCTGCTCTAGAAATGTTTTTATTAAATGACCTAGATATATTAATAATATCAATTAAAAGTAAAGGAGGGGGAATGTGACCCTATGTGTGAATTCCTTAGCTGACAGGAGGAGAGGGACAAACAAACCTACAATGGATACTCAGTTTTGCTTTCCTTTTTGATAGTGTAATTGCCATTTGTACATTCTTGTTTGAAAGAACTGCTGCTGCTCTTGAGAGCATGGTGATAACAGGCTTTTTGTAGCACAGCACTTAGACAGATCTTTGTTGCATTCATGTTTGCATGCTGGTCGACATTCAGTTGAGGAGACAACCTCAGTTTCTCAGAGCAAAACCACCATATCGCCCTCTCATTTGCATTCCGCATGCCATGTTTCAATTTTCCATCATTAAATAATAATTTGTAGCTATGTAGAATCTTGTATTAGGGATCTCAGAAAGCTTTATGAATTTTGTATGAATGAATGGAGCCTCGCAACATGCCTGTGAAGTGCAACTGGGTAAGAGTTATTATCTCTGGGTTATGCTGGGGCAAGATAGGACATTACAGAGCAGGCAGATTAAGGCTCTGGATTTTGCCCCCACATCGTGAAAACCCAATCTCACAGCGTAGCAATCAACTTTTGAATATGTGTATTTGCAAAAGGCTGGTACATGTACATGCAGGTAACTTGAGTGTAGTTTCAAACCTGTTTCCTTCAAGGTCACATAATGATTTTAATTGGAACAAGGAAAAGAACTGACGTCTGAAGTCTCCCTGTACTGTATTTTAAACATAGAGCTATTCATCCTGCTTGAAAGACTAAAATTAACAGGGAAGCTGATACATCCCAGTGAGGATTAATCCTACTCAGAGCTTTGTGTAGGTTTCTCTGATTTGTTTTCAGTGTTTGCTAGATATTTTTTTTTCTCACATTGTCTCTTCAGTTGGATTGTTCACTATAGAGTTAAAAATAAGTGTCAAACAATATGACTTAAAGAAAAATCCGTGTGTTTCAGAACTGTCTGCTTTCCCCAGGAAATTCTAGCCAATTAATAGAACAGGATGAGGGATTTTGCCTAGGGAGCCATCATGAAATAAGAAGTGTGTATAAATACGTGCACAAAGAGATACATACAAACCCATTAAGACAATTTCACTTGGACAGGATCTACTTATCAGTGTGGAAATTTGTGGGGCACTGTAGAGTGTAGGCAAACACAAATTATGGGAAGGATGCTATTTTGAAAGGCTGATGAAGTTTTCCTTGTGATTTATTTATTTATTTATTTGTTGCGACTGCATCAGGAAGCCCATTGGACCATGAAACTGTCACTGGTTCAGTGTGTGCCACAGAAGTTGTGAAGCAGTTCCCCAAAACACTTACGAGGATGTTTTAATTAATTTATATACTACCATTTCTGTAATAGAAGAATTTTCCCTGTGCCATACGGCTTGAATATATCTCTCCGACAACCTTCAGTGCTAGTTTTACCTTTCTCTTTGAGGATCTGTTCTAACACCTGATTACACATAATATTAAGGCATTTTCTTATAACTAATGAGACTTCTGGCTGAGATTCAAAAACAGATTTTATGTGTTGACTTTGTACATGTTAGCCATATTGTTTCTGTGTGATCTGTAACTCTTATATGCACTGCACATTCATCTTCAAATTACCCACCCTTGTCTTAATCTCTTCCACCTAAAGGCTGGTAAGTATTCTGAGAGGCAGCTATCACAGCCAGGTCAGGTGAGGAAAAGGCTGCTTAAAAGAAAGAGTCACCATTACAAATGCCAAACTGTTAAAGGGAATATCCCACCTTCTGAAATTTTCGGGATTACTAGTGGCAAAGGCAATAAAAATCTTCTTTAAAGCAATTTGTGAATTATTAAATAAATTTCTTTCAAACTGCGTTATTACTCATAGGAATAATATCAATCAACAGTGAGAGCTAAATTACTAGATCAGTCAGAAAATATTGTTGCAGCTGAAGAATCAATGCTAATTGAATCATTAAGGCATTATTACATGAAACACAAATAGCTCAGGATGATAACTCTTTGCTCTGCTTGATCTATAGTCTACAAAGAAGACATAATACCAACAATTGTAATGCTTGATTGTTCTACTCCTAAGCATCATATTTTCTCAATGCCGAATTTTTCTCTGTTGCTGTCATTTCAGTTGCAAATCTCCTACTAGTGAATTTAAAAATCCTAAGCTGACTTTAGGCTAATGCCATATACAGTTTCTCTGTAGGTCAGGCTTTCTACAGCCGGCCTCCTGGTGACTGCAGGGAAGTTCAGATCTGGGGACATTTTTTCTTGAACTGTTTTTGCACTTTCAAAGAGCCTTGTCAGTGCTGCCCTTACTACATTGGTTGACGCAAGGTTGGATCTGGAGGGAAATCTTTGGGCAGTCTGTAGTAACACTGACTTTGATTAAGGGAACTCAGTGCTTTGGGCCTCCTCTGCATGAGTTTTGCCCTGGTTCACTCTTCACTGACAGAGAGAAAAGTTGGCTCTTAGTGCAGAAGATGAAGAATGTGGGTGTTGCCAGTGTCCTTGGTCCCGTGGTACCACAGGATGAACAAGGATGGCGTGGTATCTTCTGTTTGCTGCCCCTGCTCTCTAACACATAAACAACTACAGTCAATTTGCTGTATCGCTGCAAATGTTTCTCTGTCCTTTAGCAGCTGTAAAATCATTGCATCATGGCTAAGGCACAGTGACAGTTACACGGACAGCCCATGGATTACACGTGTGTATGTGGGTGAGAGAGAAAGTGAGCATATGTGTGTGTTGGTGCATATATGTTGTAGTGGCAGTGAGGATAGTATTCAGGTGGGTAGATGGAAACTTGCTGGGGTAGATGGGAATAAGAGAATCCATGTGAGAAAGTGTATGAATATGTAGGTTACAGTAGGTTTGAGATGGTGTATTTGTTTTGATCTCCCTATTCTGACTTTTTTTTTTTTAACCATGAAAAAACAACTTGAATTTAACATATGTGTTTGCAGTCATAGCAGGATGTTGATATACGGGGTATGCTTTTTCCCATCTTGTCCCAACAGCTGAACCTGCACCTTATGTGCCAAAGAGTCTTAGGGTATTCCCAGCCCCTTAATTTCTCATTCGTCTGGATCAGGAGCATCATTTTGGTGTATGGGATCATTTTTTTTTTTGGCAAATTGACCTCTTCCTCACTCACCAAAAGTTTGAAGAAGTGTACGTATATATGTATGGGCCTATACGTACTGATCAGATAAAATGCTGTGTGGAACTGGAAAAAGTAAGTCAAGGAATGAGAGAACCCACCGCATATTCTTTGATTCTAAAGTTCATTGGCTACATTAAGAAGATTAATGAATAAAAGAGCTTGGTGCCAGCAAGGTCCTGAAGTGCACATTTTGTATCTGTGTTAATGTAACTTAATGGATAGAACAACACAGCTGTATCACTTTTCTTTTCTGTTTTTTTTTTTTCCTTTCTTTTGAAGTAAACATTCTCTTTCATATTCATGCTGATGGCTCTGCCACAACCCTTCCAGGCAGTTTGCCTGCCTGTCCAGTGTATTAGATAGGAAATCTATAAAGCGCTTTTTTCTTTCTCCACCCTTCCCACATTTCTTCTGCTCATCAGTGCTCCAATGAGTGATCGCCAAGTTCTGTAATCACAGGAGTGTAGATGCTCATCATCTCAGACTGGTGTAATATGGAGCAAGATGCAGTGGGGAGACAGCAAAACATCATGCAATCACTTTCATTCAAGCCTAAAGATATCCAAGAATTCTGTCTTTTCTGTCCTTTCAGTGCCCCAACTTGTATAATCCAAGGCAACATAAGGTGACGAGCATACGTTCATATTTCACCCAACAAAGTTCTTAGGTTAATTACTGTTAGCAAAAGTTGGGTTTCTTTGTTAAACACAAATATTCAGGTGAAGTCACCTGTATAGTGAAACAATGACATTGTTTTAAAGTACTTACAGGTATAGAACAATATTAAAGGAGATATTTCTGGCCATATCAGTTCTTGTGGCACTTTTATTTTTATTTTTGTCTTTCTGGCTGGCCTCCCTTCACTAGTGACCTATTCCCACTTCATTCATCTAATACAGTGAGAACAATATGACTGAACTGGAAAATACACAGCCATTGGGGTATGTAACAGTGATTTGCTAGCTCACCTCTCTTGTGCATTTGTTTTGGCTTTCCAGTGAAGACCTGTCACCAGTTTCTTCAGACTCTGAAGCTTGTTTCACGGGGTTTGTGGTTAATCCTACTGACATTACTGAGTTTAATTCCATACACTTCAGTAGGTACAGGATTTGATCCACAAAGAAAGAGAGATTTTTTTAAAGTAAAAGTATACCAAGATCTCTGTCAGCTTGGTTTACAGGTGAAAAGCTCTGATATATTCAAAAATGAGTCCAAGGATAAAATGGCTAGGTGGTCATGTTCATGGATGCTGAGGAGTCTAAGAATATCATATCCAACCTCTACAGATCAAAATGCACAAATAAACAACATTTTTTCCATCATGGTTGGCTGTGACAGATCTCAAATCCCAAATTCCTGTTAGAAGCAGAATTAGTGACTTTCCTAGTCCTAAAGTTTAATTTCCCTTGCTTAAATAAAAATATTTCACAGTAGATTTTAAGAGTCGTGTCCGTGTCGTCCGTCCGTCCCCCCCCCCCCCCCGCAGTGCTCCATGTTTGAATAGCATGGCTCTTAAATATTTTCCTTGTTTGTATGTGAAAAAGGAAAATCAAAACAGAACAGGAAAAATCTAATAAGAGGACTGAGATGTGCTTATCAAGAACAATGAAACTAAGTCCTACTTTGGAGCTACATCTTCAGAACATATATTTCAAATGCGACATTTAGGCCTTTCTTAATAACATTCACGTGAGAGATGCTGGGATGATTCAGTCCTAACAGTCGGGTAATGCTAGAGATGGTCTTGCCTTCTAATGAAGTCTGACTTTGTGAACTTTATACTATTCCATTCTCCTTGCTGCCTATCTTCTGTTCAAAAGATATATTGTCTGATGATGCCAGCCTCTAGAGGTGTATGGCCTAATAGAATTGGGTTTGACACATATCTGGGTGATGGCTAACAGAGGGTGTATGAATCCAAGAAATGTTTAGAACAAGAAAAGGTCTCCTATTTCTTTCTGTTTTTACCCTGATTTCCTGAGTTTTTAATTCTGTCTCTCACTTCTCTTCCAAAAATAAATCTGGACATTTCTTCAGCTTCTGAAATGCCTTAATTTTATAGGCAACTTCCAGCAAGTAAAGTTAACTCCCTATCATGAATCCTGGACAAATTCTCAAAGAATGGAGGTGATTAAACTTCTTCAGTGTCAGATTCTCAGAATCTCCTAGACTGCAAACAGATCATCTAGGCAATCTAAATCAAACCTGTCCTGAAGCCAATCTGAGTTTCTAGGTAGGCTGAAAACAGTTGTTGAATTCTCCCACCACTTTTATGTGGGTGGGCAGCTTCTGGTCAGCTGTTCCATATGACCTTGTGTATTGTTCTTCCCTGAAAAATTTCTCCTACTGTTAAAAAGCTGTTGGCTGGGATCAATGGCAGCAACAGACTTTCTGCTCCATCTAGTGCTGGTAATCAGCTGTGTTGGGGGCTGACAAAGCCAACTTGAACCCAGTGAGTTCCCTCTGGAAAGTGCCCTTTGGATCAACAGTGTGACACTTGTTGATGATGGTTTGAGAGGAGTGTTTTGAATGGATCATGAATGGGAAATAAATTTATTGAACTGGACCTGATGATTTGGTAGTGAAAAATCCAGATCAGCTCCACTATTACAGAGAGATATTAGAAAGCGCTGACTCCCCATTTGTTTTCCAAGAGTGCCCCATTCTGCATGCAGGGGATACTGTAAGCTGTGAGTGAGCTGTGCAGCTTTGTGCCTTCCTAGCTGCAGCTGTCAAAGACAGCTCTGTTTGGTTTAGTCAGACCAACAGCTAAAAACACAACCCATCTGCAAGCTGCATCCTAAGTGCCTGACCTGCTGCTGCTGCTGGCCCCTGTCTGCAGAGGTCTGCCCAGGGGCTCAGGTGAGTAGGGAACTCCTCCATCCTCTATACATCAAACCCATCACTCGGGGTGTGTTTGCTTCCTCTATCTCCCCCTCCTGGCTCCTGCCTCCTTCTCTCAGAGTGGATGATGATGAAGAGATATGCTCTCTATGCCACCGAATCTTGGTGGTGATCTTGATAGAGAGTGTAGTAACTTTGGGGCTGCTCTAACTTGCCTCTGATAGCTCTGGCTCATAGGGACTCGCACACTATCTGGCACACAAAGTGTCACAATGATTTCCTTCCCCCCCACTTGCTGCAGCTCAGCCCCCCTCAGCCGCGGGATGGGTGGTGGATGCCAGCCAGGGCAATTCTCTGCCTGCTGTGACTTCCTCGTTTGAAGACTGTTCTCAGCAGAAGAGTGGTTTGGCGGTAGAGAATCTGTCCCAAAGCATTTACTGTGAGCTTTCCAAACCAGTTCTTTTAATGCCCACCAGGGATTGGTTAGATTCTGTTTTTTTACAGGAAGGTATGACAGCACATCATATTGATGTTGGGGCATTGAGATGCTTCATTATGCAGAGCTGCACTTGCTGTCTTTTTCGCTGAGTGAATATATAGTTGGCTAATGGTCACAGACCTCAAGCATTGCAATAGTTTTTGCTTTGCTTGAAAATGGATCCTATGATAGTATTAATTAAAACTTACAGGTTTCAATAATTTAGGTACAGATTCTGCCTTCAGCTATCTGTGTACTTCTCACAAACAAGTAAGAGCTCTGTGTTTATTTTAGATCCATCTGTCCTCATCTTCGTTTGATTTTTCAGAAATGCAACCGCTATTGAAATTCAGTGCAAAAATAAGGAAGAGAAAAATATAGAAACCTTCTTTAAAATTCAGCTCTGGATTAGGCCCTGAGTTCTCCCCTTCTCAGATTTTACCAGGGCATCCCTTACTCACAGAGGCTTAGCTCCTACAATCCTGTCTCAGGAAAGATTCAGATTTAGACTTTAACACTCCTGAGCTATTTTGAAATCCAAAAGTACCTAAAATGGCTCAGGCAGAGTCTCCATTTCAGGATAATCATCCACGCATTTTGCATTCCTCCTCAGATTGTTTATGCTGAGCATGCTCTTAATCTCACTCACTGTAGTGCCATCTTCTTTGTAAGAAATAATAAATCAGACTCGAAGCGTTCTCTCCTCTGTTCCCACCTTTAGTCCAAAGTGTGTGCAAGGGTGAGCAGACCCGGCCGTGCTGGTGCTGGAATGCCTGGAATCCCTCTGATCTCTTTCCAAGGAACATTTCTGCATGGCATGGCTGAGCAGGAAAACTTTCCTTGCCTTTGTAACAAAGCCGAAGCCCTTCCTCCACTCACGCTCCTCAATATATTTAGCTTCTAGCTGCAAGCAGAAAGTTGGGTACTTGGTACCATAGAAACTGACAGGTGATATATGTTGCTAGTTGGCATCCTACAGAGGAAATAGATCATAACAGAAAGGTGGTGGCACTGTCTGATGAATGAGACGTGTTTTCCTTTACCGCACAGATTCTGCTGTCCACATACGGTGTATACTCTGCCTGATGAGAGTTACCAGAAACACCCAGGCTGTGCCTTTGGTCTCTGAATATTCACAAAAGGGGAGCCTGGGGCAAGGAGTCATGGCAGGTGGCACATCTTGCCCACCGCACTAAAGTCTGAAAGTAACAATGCGCTTATGCACAGTGGAAAGGCTAACTGGTTTTAGGATGTCCATCTGTTCTTCTGTGCTTGGTGAAATATTTGAGATGCTCAGGTGATGGAAAACTCAACTGATACAATTAGAAGAAAATCTAGGTCTGTTTAAGTAAAATTCAAGCGTGATGAAAATTAGGCTTCTACATCTTTCAGCATCTAGGACAGGGAGCTACTGCCTTTTAAAACCAGACTGCCTTTCTGAATATTTAAATATGACTTTAAAGCTTATTTTCTGAAACCTGGTGATTGAAGTGCATAAGGCAGTGATGCAAACTTTTGTCTTATTCCCCCTTTCAACAAAGATGGCACTACTTTCCAGCTTCTTCAGATTATCTATAATGCCCAGCAGTTTGACTTCAAAACAAATTTCCTCAACTACGTCACTGTCTTTAATATGTTAAACCTTATCATCTCCTTTTTAGACATGATAATATTATTACATCTGTTTTAAGAACAATTAATAAAATGATTAGGGTGATTTGCCAAACTGCTGAAAAAGTCTGTAGCAATGCTTCAAACATCAAGAAGAAAACTGGGCTTGCAATTGTTTTTAAGTCTTTGGTTTTCTCTTGCTTTAGAGTATTCTAAAGGGTAATTATTAATTTTTTTTTTTTGAAAAAAAGTAGTATTTGTTTTATTTGGAAGACTTACAAGTGAAATTACTTTATTCCTTTGTTTTAAATTAAAATTTTCATTGTGCTTAGAAGTATAAAGGACAGGACTATTTTAGGGTTTTGTCCTTTTCCTTGCTAGCTACTGACTCCTCTTTTCAACCAAGAAACAGAGAAAATGAAAGGAAGTAGAAAATGAAGGTTACGATTCATTACTAAAGGATGGGAAACTCTCCATCTTTTAGTAATGGAAAAAAATGTAAGGTAAAATTTGAAAGGTTAGAAAATGAATTAGTTTCTCATGTGCTATTTGAATTTTTCTGATGATGAAAGTTTGAAAACATATGGAAAAGGTATATTCCTTCCTTTTTTTTTTCTTATATTAAACTTTCTTTTCCTTATTGGGAAGCTAATTGATAGAAAAATAACCTATCACACAGTGAAAAGGCATTTCAATTCTTCAATCTTTGCAAAAGTGAAAAATACAATTATAAAGAAAATGTTTTTTCAAAACAATCACATACAAAAAAAATTAGATTTTCAACCTTCAGCCTTTTTTTCTTTTCTTAGATGAAGTCTGAGGCCTCTGTTTAAATCAAGTCAGGAAATTTAATTTTGAATTGGTGACTTCTGTTTCAGAGAGCTAAATTACCTTTCTATCAACTTTTTATATAATATTGCTTATACATATTGTAAGGTCTTAGTTTTGGTGGATAACAGTTCATGTAAAGAAAGCATGGTAAATAAAAAAGTTTAGTTTTAAAGCTTTAATTTAGCTGCACTGAAAGTGGTGTCATATCCACAGATTTACTTTTGTAATGTATCTTTTAAACTAAGCAGTGTTCAGGGCAGTGAGGGACCTGATAATTATATATAGGGAATTAGTCAAGAGTCTTTACACTATATCCACAGACATATACCTACTACAAGTGTGAGTCATAGTTTGTAAGGTCACCAGAGGAAACAGTAAATGAAATAAATGATTGAAATTTTGGTCAGTATTAGCCTATAAAAAGCTAGATTTGAACCACTCCAAAATCTACTTGCATTTGTGCTGAATTCAGTAAATTGATTCAAATTTAAGAACTACAAAAAAAAAAATCATAATCTTTTCAAAAGAGGTTGTATGTGTTTTGATACACAAAATGATGGAAAACTTTTCACTCAACATGAAATAAGGTTTCAGCTTTTAATTCTAGTGAAAAAAAAATTACTTACAGCTAATGTCCAAACCAAAAAAAATAGCCCAAATATTTGTTTAGCTCTAAGGAAGAGTCTGATTTATTTATGAAAAATGAAAATGAAAATACCTAAATTAGGATACAAGACCAACAGTGTAACATCAGGGTCTCCAGAAACCTTTCTTCTCTGACTATTTTCTTGTTTATATTTCTTTCCTTGTTCTGGATTCCTGTGTAATTCTACATAGTTATACACATAACCAGCAGGGTAGTCGCTGGCGAAGAACCTGAAGGCATTCAGACATGTTTTTAATCACGCTGGGGGCCTCACCATTTTAATTTTGTTGCCTGTCATGGCCAGTCAGAATTTCATGGCACTGGCCAAGAATATACTGTAGTTCCAACAGCACAGACCACGTGTTAAATGAGACTCTTTGTCTCTTGTTGGTGGAAGTGGAAGGGCTATTGCACACACATAAAAAATGTGGGTTCTATTCAGCAGAAAGCATTGGTGTAACATACACATTAAGAGCCAATTAATGACAGTGTCATTATAAGCAATTTTCTTGTTGGATATCTAACACTGCTCTGTGATGGTCTTATCCTCTTAGATTATGTAGAAAAACTGATTATTCTGCTGCCAAAGGACAAAATGCTGTGGAATTTAGTCCATTTTATCTTCTGTCTCATGTGCCAGCGCCTGGCTGCCACCTCTGCTGCGATATTCGGTGCTCTGCCTGTAAGGAGTGTTTCAGAACCAACAGCATGCCCCTCTCAGCAAGCAATAAAATAGTTCCTTGGGGCTGGGGTTGCTGAGAGATAAACTGTGTGCTATTCCATCTTTAAGGGTTTAAGCTTACACACTAAAAATAATGTTAAATAAGAATCTATTACATGGAGCTTGCTGAATCATTTCCCAGAATCTTTCTGCCTGGTCATGCGTTTATATAGCTACCTGAGCACTAACTTGTCTTCTGTGCTTAGGTGTAAAAACAAAAGTTGAGGTGGGGAATGTAGGACCCATACATTCCCCCAGCATAATTTTTGTTTTATATTTGTCCATCCTCATTTACATTTTTATTGAAGAAGGTTTCTGATGGTTTCTCAGACTGATGAAGAAACTACAGATTGAGGTTCCATCTCTCTCTGATGAAGGCTATGTATTCAAACCTGGGTGTCTCCTATGCATGTGAGTGGTATAATCACAAAAATTACTGCAGGTAAGAGCTGTGTTATGTTCTGATCTGGGACAAAATAGGGAGAAATACCAGAAGTTTCCATGACATGGAATTTATACTTACCAGCTCTCCTGGTTAGCAGATAGATGAGAATGCCTCATGACATTAGAAAGAGCATAGTTATATTTGAACAAGACATAGAAATGGTCTAGGAAAAGCACGAATAATATATTGTTTAAACATCATGTACTGTAGCTAGTTTTGTTGCTCCGAAACATGGAATTTGCTACGAACTTTCAAATACTTTTTGAGTTCAATAAGAAAGCTTCAGTGCTTCTCTTAGGAGAGAGGAAAACGTTTGGTCAGAAAACTAAGGATGGATATGGAATAGCAACCCTTTCAAGAATGGAAAATTAAACATTTCTGTTCACTCTGCTCTCAGAAGGCATGTGCTCACAAACTAACAAACACTCCTTTGGGAGAGTTAGCAAATGAGGATATTTTTGTGCCAAGATATTTTTTGGCCCAGCTTCTACTTTGGCGCCTGTTTGACCCAGCAACTTAAGCTTCTTTCTGAAAAATGGAGTTTGTTAACTATATTAGAAATTGGAATCTCAGTGGGAATTTGCTACCCTAGCCACTTGTAAACAGCCTTTGTCCTTCTTACATGTCCTCCTAACCTTTGTAGAACTTATGATGTAAAGAAGTCTTCTAGCTATCAAAGAATCACAAAATGGTTTGGGTTGGACTGGACATTAAAGAGCATCTAATTCCAACCCCCTGCCATGGGCAAGGACACCTCCCACCAGACCAGGCTGCCCAAAGCCCCATCCAGCCTGGTCTTGAACACCTCCAGGGATAGGGCAGCCACAGTTTCTCTGGGCAGCCTGTGCCAGTGCCTCACTGCCCTCTGAGTGAAACATTTCTTTCTTATACCTAATCTAACTCTACCCTCTTTTAGTTTAAAGCCATCCCCCCTTGTCTTACCACTGCACTCCCGGACAAAGAGTCCCTCCCCAGCTTTCCTGCAGGCCCCTTTAGGCACTGGAAGGCCACTGTAAGGTCTCCCCGGAGCCTTCCCTTCTCCAGGCTGAACAACCCCAGCTCCGTCAGCCTGTCTCCATAGGAGGGGTGCTCCAGCCCTCTGATCAGCCCTGTGGCCTCCTCTGGGCCCACTCCCACAGGTCCATGTCCTTCTGGTGATGGGGGTCCCAGAGCTGAACGCAGGGCTCCAGTTGGGGCCTCACAGAGCAGAGCAGAGGGGCAGAATCCCCTCCCTCGCACTGCTGGCCTCGCTGCTTTGATGCAGCCCAGGGTACGGTTGGCTTTCTGGGCTGCAAGCGTACATTGATGGCTCATGGTGAGCTTTTCATACACCAGCACCCCCAGGTCCTTCTCCTCAGGGCTGCTCTCAATCCATTCTCTGCCCAGCCTGTATTTGTACTTGGGATTGCCCTGGCACAGATGCAGGACCTTGCACTTGGCCTGGTTGAACTTCATGAAGTTCACACTAGCCCACCTCTCAAACCTGTTAAGGTCCCTCTGGAAAATGACTCATGCCCTTTCTCTGACTTTTCTTCTATTGCTACAAATAACAATAAAAGCAGTGAGATGAAAGCTGCAACAAGCTGCTGCTTTGGCCAAACAGTTTGGAAGTACTTTACCCATAGCTAATATGCACCTGGTGGTCTCTCAGTTAAACACCCCAAGCAGGGACCATAATAATAAATATGCCCAAATATGTAACGAAGAACACCACAAATTATCTTTGACCTTTATAGGATCCTGGCTATGCTGTAAGTGTATTCCCCACATCTGGAATCTGTTGGATGTTGGTCACATTGCTTTGAACCTCATCTTCCCCAGGAATTTACCACCTTCAAAAAAGCCTTCTTGAAGCTCTGGGAAAGGTAGAGAAGCAAAGGGATAGTTGTGTCTAGATGAACAGATGATGACAGAATTCAGCACCAGCGATATGGATCTCATGTCTCTCTTAGTTTTTAAGTTTCTTTGTAAGAATTAGGAGCTATTTCTGAAGAACACAGGAGGCTATGGTTGGATTTGCCACCCTGAATCAAGTTGCTGGTTCCTCTGATCTAAGACCTTTACCTGGGAGTGGCCATCATTTTGATTTATCAGAGGAACATTAAAAAATATATATATTCAGTGGTTGTGGTGGTCTTTCAGGGGTGAGGAATGGGACTCCTGTTCTCCAAAAAGCTGTATTTTGGATGCTGATATTAGCTTACATTTTTTCAGAAGTTATTAATAAACTTATCTGTCTCTACTGCATATCTTTTGGCCTCCTCTTGTTATGAATTATTTTCTCAGTTTTAATATAGAAAGAGTAAGAGAAAATACACTGAAGTTTCTTTTGATTTTACTGAATTTTAATTTTAAAATGGTGTTAGGAGTCTCATGTCTGCAGTGAGTAATACCTGTCATTGCATTATCTATTTCAAAGTTCAATGACTTGAACTGTAGATCTGGATCAGTTCAGACCAGAACTTCGGACCACTAGGCTTTCTTCCCTATAGACCTGCATCCTTTGTTCCATGCTTCTGTTTTCAGTGCTGCTCTTGACTGCAGTTTTGAACTGGTTTGACTGCCCTAAATTATCATTAAATCTCTGTATTTCCATTTCTAACTCTTATTTATGTACTAAATTGATTATTTAATGTCTAGAGACCTCCAAGCTCTTGTAGATTTCTATTTGCATTTGGTGTAGCCCAAACAACTAAGAATGGTAACACCTCTGCTGGAACCAAAGTGTAGCATAGGCTTTTACACCTCTGTACTCTGTTACTTCACCTCTCTTTCCTCCTTCTTGGAAGGCTGTTATGGTGTTAAGTGCAAATTTCAATATAGTGTTTCTATCATAATGGTTTTCAAGATGTTATATTTTCCATGTTGTCCTGTCCTTAGTGATTTGGTTGCCCTCTAAACTGAGAATGAATCAAATGTGTTGTATTATGTATGTATTATGTATGTTGTATTATTGCAAAACTGTCCAACTGAGAAGAACCTCAGTCATTCCTGAAAATATTTTTGAGACCTCTGCAGGTCATTTGAAGGTCTAAACAGAAGTTGTTATCTGACTTCCAGAATCTCCTCAGCCAGTGCTCAGAGCCAACCTAGGACCTGCACATCACATCCACCATGCTTATAATGCTTATAGAAGAGCCAAAAAAGTGCAAGGGCTCAAGCTTTATGCTGTGTTTCTACAAAGGAATTTATCTCATTGTCCTACTCAAAATGAGTCTTTCTTGCATTAGCATTTCCAGTACTGTCTTTAATGACATTACTGCATATGAGCTGATTTTAAAAGATTTAAAAGCTCTAATTTTCAGCTGAAGTGCTTGTGTCTGTGGAAGGATGTGTTAGGCACTGTATTGTATGAATTATGATTTCTACATCCTGCAAAACCACTGTCAATCTTTTGAGAATATAAGAATACCATTTACATAAGCATTTACATAAGTCCATTCATAAACTCTGATAACAGTACTCTTGACTAATATTAAAATATACAAATAAAGCATCAGCTTGACCTCAGATTAACAAAAAATTTCCACGTTCTCTTTGTTGATCTACAAAGTATCTTAAATGAAATAATTTCATGTGTTTAATGGCAAAGAGACTTTTTTTTCCTAGATAATAGTTTTGATAGATACATCTTCCCCCTCCTCCCCCCCTCTTTTTTTTTTTTTTTTTGGTAGAGACAACTCTTTTAAAATATTTTGGCAGTTAGTTACTCCCAGGACCACAAATCACTTCCGAAACTCAGCCAAATAATTTAGCTCTTACATACTGCAATGTCTTAGCCCATCAGGGTTGAATGCCCTTAGCAAATATTACGGCTTTGTTGGACTGAAAAAATAAACAAGTTGGAAAACCAACAGGATTGAAAACTGCTGGATCCCAGGCTGGGAAAATAATATTCCCATTAGCATATTCATGGGACTAAAATGGTTGGTCAGACTTTAAGGTCATAAAAGTCTTTCTTTGTTGATTATAAAATGATGCAGGAGATATATTTCTGAAATTTTGTATGCATCTCTTAGATAGTACTTTTTCAGATGAAGAAATGGAACAAACAATCTGAGTTTAGTGTGTACATTGTAACAGAAAAAATGAGTGAACCGTAACTTAGGTGATGGGCTGCAGGTTTCCCATGTGATATGAATAAATCTATGCAATTGTCACAGTGTTCAGGTGTAAGTCCTTTTTTTCACAGCTATATGACTTTCTATTCACCATATCCAATCCAGTCTTAACCCCATTCTGCAACCATGTGTTGTTGTTTCTTTTCAATCCTATTAGTTTCCTTTTAATCGTTCCATTGTTCCATTTAATTGTTCCATAATTGTTAACAGCCAAAAGAAAATGTGGCCCTATATTAGCATTTTGATTCAGAGAAGTGGTGTGGTTTTGAAGTCCTCTGGTTGTCCCCACTTCTCTCTAATTGGTATGTTTGTATGGTTTTGGTTCATGCCAAACAGATTCTTCTTAGAAGAAAAGCAACCCCAAGCTCGAGTCCAGGTATGTATCAAGAGGAATTCAACTCCCAATGAACGTGTGGGAGTCTGAACCAAGGATCAGTTTGCTAGAGACCTTCACATCACATATACAGTAGGGAAGGATTATTTATTTATTTATTTATTTTGATCCAGGAAAAACAGATTACATGTAATCTGAAGTAACTTTAGAACTACATATATTGGAGATGTAGGGACCTCAGTACCAACTGCTCTGCCCTACTGATCTTCTTCTGTTGAGTTAGAAAACTTTGTCATGTAGACACAGTCAAAGAAATCATTTTTTGAATCAGTGGTTTTTCAGTTTTGTTGTAAAACTATCTCCATCCATCCTCTTCTTCTTTCTACCTCAGCGTGATAGGATATTGTACTGCATTCTAGAGCTGCACTTGATGGTTGAAAGTAAAGTATGCCATAGAAGATCAAAATGGGAAATATTTTCATAGGACAATAGTCTTTCTTCCTTCCAACTCTGCAGGCAAAGAACAGTTATCAGCTGCCACTATGGAATGAAATTAAATGACATATAAAATGCTAACCTGTCTTCCTAGTGAGAGGGCTCATAGTGGTAACAAGTAATTGCTACTACTCCTGCTCTGGAAGGTCATTCAGGATTAAAATACAGATGCTCCCATCTTGTCCTTGGTGCGAGTACAGTTGCAGAATGAAGAAAAGGTAGCCTGGTTTAATGGGAGCCTGCTGCTACTGAACACCTCCTAAAGGAAATTCAGGATAATATGTTTCTGAGTGTTCTGCTACCGTGAAAAGAAGATTAAAGGATAAGTGGCTTATACTGTTACATTGACTTGAGCCTACAAAACAAGTGGCAGATTATTTTTTTTTTCTGTGGCAGTTTTGATATGTTGTTTATCGGTAGTGTGTGGCTTCCATTTGAGAATTAAAGAAATAGATGGGAAAAGGTATTTTTCCCTATAGAGAGCAACGTATTCCAGTGTGAGAAGTGTGAAAAACACAGAAATTGGTATTTCAACTAACTTGCTCCATAACTTCAGGTAAATCATACTTTCCAGAATTTTCAAATAAAGGTGCCTGAAATAAGGTAATTAAAATATTGAAGCCTGGCTAACTAAAGGAAAGGAATGAAGAAAGTTCAAAGCTATGCACACAGACAGAACATTTTCTGGCTGACAACTTCAGTTATGGGGAATCCACACTACTGGGGAGTGCTGCTTTCAGAAAAATCAGTGGCTTTATGCTGTTGTCTGCTCATGGAGGCCTTCTGAATCAGCTGTTTGAAAATCCTATTATAAGAATGCAGCATGCTTCCTATGTAAGGGATATGTGCAGAAATACCAACTTCCTAAATCCAGTTCTGTCACATAAAATTAATAGGGCTCCCATCAGCCAGGGAATGGAGGCACACCTATTTGCCCCAAATCAGTGAGGATTTACTACATAGGTAAGGGGCAATATACACAAACGACCTGTAAATGACATTGCAGAAAAGCAGTTTTATGATGTGCACCATCAGCTTCCTCTTGCTAGGATACAGGCATTTGATTTCTGTTTCTGTCTGTCTAGTTCTGCTCTGCTGGAATCCACTTATAAATACTTTTTTTTTTTTTTTTTTTTTTGTGTGTGTGTGTGTGAGAGAGAGAGAGAGAGGATTTCAGAAATTGTATTTAATTAGGGTAGTTCAAATATCCACAACTTTAAAATCTGGAGGAAGAAAACTTTTTGGTTTTAGTGGAATTTCGCAGGCAGAATTTGCAGATTAATATCATGTTAAATGGACTGGCATTTTAATATTTTAAAAATGAGTGTTTGAACTGTTCTGGAGTTGAGTCCATGTAAAATGTGAGAGGCAATGTTTGATTTAGAAGGTCTTCTTCTGATGTTTACTTCTTTGAGTCTGAGCCTCTATGCTGCTTCTGTTTGCACAGTGTAAGATGTCCCCTTCAAAATGGTGTATATTGTTTTCATTCCTTATTGAACCCTGAATCATTTTAAAGAACTTTGCCTACCAGGTACAGAGACAATAATGAAAAATCATTTATGCTATTGGGAATTTCACTTTCAAGGACATGTTGTGAGAAATGAGTAAGGGCTACAAAGGTGTCCCTATAGAGATTCACTGGATTTTTTAAGAGATCCATCAAACATGTATGTGGCCTGAAATTTCAACAGAGTTGGAAGCACAGACAAAAATAACCTTTGTGTTCTTATTGGAACATCTTTACCTGTTGCTATGAAAGATTTTAATATTTTTATTAACCTCTTTAGAATTTAATAAGCATATTTTAAAGAGTACAACATATAATTTATTAACACAAAACGCTTTTTTGTCTTATTGATTCATTAATTTTCATTGTGCTGTTGAAGCTTAGATAAATAATAGCAGCAAACACTGTTGTAGCACATTTCCAGACTCGTGTCAAGGTACTGAGATTGGATGTTATGAGACAAGTCTGTCAGGCAGTTCGTCCATGTGAGTTAGTGGTTTCTGTCCAGTACCAACTTTACAATAAATCACCAGCATTATTGGCACAAGAAGGTATTCTTCCTGGCAGCCTCAGAAGGGAAGGAAGAGATTTCGTAAGTAATCCCTAAATGCATCTCCCATGAGGTGCAGAAGAAACCAATTGAAAGTTGCACAAGCTTTTTGTTCAATACCTGCTCTTCATTATTCTCCAGAACTGTTGATCTTTTTCTGTTTGTTAGTTAAACTTGACTTCAACATGTAAGTAAATAGATTAATTTCATTTATTCTGGCTTTAATAGTGTCTTGTATGTCTACTAAAAGAGCAAGTACGCTGCTGTGTATGTGTGTGTGCACATTCTTCCTTGCTGTCCTGGTGGGTTCTTGGCCAACGTGCTAGAGGCTAGCGAGAAGTTTACTCCCTAGGGTAAGGATGGCACATAATTAAATGCTCATGTGCTGTCAAAATCCTGACAGTTACAAAATGCTCCAGCCAGTAACTTGTTGGAGAGCAGGCAATGAGCAAAGTGACTTCAACACACAGAAGAAATTTAGATGCCCCGCGGGAATGCTAATTCAGAGAGATAGTAACAGGGATTACTACTTGATTTATAATGTGTCTTGAAACTAGACCAAAACTGTTGCCTGTGCGTGCATGTAGGTATACAGTCAAATTCAGAAAAAGAAGACATTAACTGTCCACCATTCCTTAATGTTAACTTGTCCTCTTCCAACTTCTTCTGCCCAAAGTGCAGTTGAATTCTTTTCTGTCTCAGGTTAAACAGTTTCTCTATGGCTTCATTTGTCCCTCTCATTTCCACCTGGTACCCTTTCTGCTTAATCTGAAAACTTCTTGAGTTAATCATTTGCAGCTGTTGTCCCAGGTGCCTCCTCCTCTCTGATAATATGTAAAACCCACTTGAGTCTTTTTTCTTTTTTTTAATCTTCTCTGTTCTGTAGAGAGTGCTCTCATTACAGTCTAGAAAAGTTTCTTTGCAGATAATCCTCCTGTCCTCTTTGCCACCCTGAGCTCTTTTGCTTGGATGTATCTTCCATAAATAAATGTCTCTATTCTCCTTTCCATTCCATCCTTTACATCTTCCAGTTACTGTGAAGTTCCTATGGGCCCACTTAACCTCCAGTTTGGAAAAGGAAATTGCACTTTGGCATATCAGCCTTGAAATACTGCTGATCCCTCTTTTAATTTTGGTTGTCTGACATGCTCCATGCTCATCCCTCTGCTCTTTTGCTTTGCAATGTTTCTTCTGCCACATTTTACAGAAAAGAGTCAGGAGAGGGGAGGATAATCTGTGAGTCACTTGTGCAGCGATGACTTGCAGATTTCCTTCTTTCCATCCTCACTTTTTTCATCCTGCCATTCTTTTATTTCGGTTTCTCCTTAAAAAGTAGACAATTTATTTGTAAAGTACTTTGAATGCTTCAGCTTTTATTGCAAAGCATTTTTAAAATATTATCAATATTTAGAGCAAAACTTCTCAACTTTCATCTGCAGGGCATATCTAAAGGGTTTGTTCTTTTTGTCAGAAAACAGTCTTATCACAGAGATTTTAAAGCTCGTGAAAACTCAAGGAGATTACATACCCTTTGAACTCTAAGTCTCTTCTTGGATGCCAATTGGAACTTTTTGCTTGTGTGCTTGTGCTTTTTTTTCTGTGTTGTTGAAAGTTTGTTAGATCGTGCTAGTACTGTAATATGATGATTGAGGATACTGAAAAATATTAGATTTGTTATTTGGGACCTGGGATGTCTTATTGTGCCAGTGGGTGGCTGAGTGGGGAGGTATGATTTAGTATTGCTCTGGACACTTTTGTACTGACATGACTAAGTATTCTGGAAGTCAGGCTGGGGTATACAGCTGCCTCACTGTACACTGTGTATTTATCAGTGACTGTCTAGGTGGAGAAGAGAAACTCACAAAAGAGAAATGAGAGAGAATATGATATAATTTTATTTTAATATATTTGCTGCTAGATTCTGATAGCTTTGCTTTGAATATATCTTTTGTTTTGATTTATTTTGATCTGCCTATGAATTAGTTATTGCCATATGTTCTATAAGTAGAATTGGTGTTGCTGTTCAACAGTCATCATTTGACTATAAGACTTAACAACATTTTCAGATTTTCCTCCGTGACATTTTTAGGGTAAATATGTTTTTGCAATGGCTTGGGTTATTATGTAGTCAAAGCTGCTGTCAGATAGAGCTACTCAGGCAGCTCCTCCATGGCCCGTGACATCTCATTGCTGCAGGCCTGCGACCTTCACCCAGCTCTGTGACCATCTCTCACGTTCTGATTTCAAACTTCCTCATTGCCACTGCTCCAGATATATGCACTACGTCTACCATACGTAATCTGCAAAAGCCTTCTCTGTTCCTTTTACAGTTTCTCATATTGTGTCCCTAATGCTTTTCACTTCTGACCTGTGTAATAGCTTTGCTATTTGAATCTCAGGCCTTTCTTGAACAGACTTAGTCACGTGTGTCAAGTCTTGCCAAAGCTGATAACAGTCCACAGTTATAAAGCATGCAGCCCAAGCCACAGTTCCTTAGCAGAGCAATTAATGTCGTAAACCTGTGTTTCAGGCCATCTCTAAAACTCTGAATTTGTAAAATTAATAAATGGAAACTAAGATGATACCATCCTAGTCTGTCCCTTTGAAATATCCATGCAAAGTCTCTGAAGGGAAAATAACTTTTCTGGTCTTGTGATGCTTAAGCAGAAGAACAGATGAAAATCCTTTATTATTCCAATCCATCTTTTAAAACATTAAGAGTATACTATATGCCTTTTCTGGTTTCCTTCAATGGGTATAATAGTTACATGTTACGCAGGTTCTGAGTTTTCTTAAGAAATATAGGCGTAGATCTATGAGTCTGCAGATAACTGAAAACTGTAATTAAAAGCAGAAAAAGGTCAAAAAATTAATGTAGTTATTAAAATAAAGGGAATTATTTGTGGATAATCTCAACATTTAACATGTAAATGATCCTGTTTTAGTATATATATAAAAAAGGAAAGATCTTAGTAATATGGATTGGGAGTTTAAGATTGTTAAATGACTGATCTACTGGCATTTTCTCCCTCTTCAAGGGAATAGTGGAGCTTTCATAACTCATAGAGCACAAATCTGAAAGGCTGCATAAGTCTAATATTTCTTTAAGAAAGCAAGCTACGAATAATAAAGGACACATTCAACCTCCTATTTTGATTTATTTCTGAAATGTAATATATTTCATGAAATTCCATAATATGTATTGCAGTTGGAGTGAGTTACTTCGTTTTTATTTTATTTTATTTTTCTACAGATGAGGAGTATTCATCACTATTACAAAAATGAAATGTGTAACTTCTAGCTAAAGAAGCTTAGCATGTTTATGTTGCTAGCAACATGTGTTTGCGTAGAAAAAGTTGTTGAAAGCTAACCCCATACTGGGAAAATTGCTAATCTCCAAACAGAGTCATAAACAGCTTTAAATAAACAAAAAAGCAAACTGATGAAAAATTTCACTGCATGCATTTTTAAGGTCATCCCACATGTTCTAATGTAGTATTTCCTTGAACATTGGCAATGCGAATGGGCTTGAGCCTCCAAAAAGCTGCTCACTCCTGCAAAGGAATCTTCATATCCCCCACCTTGCCATGTTTGCCCCATATAATATTTTCCCAAATTAAACAGGTCAATGCCAGCGTTGCTTTTGGATTTCTCTGTTGATTTTTTCACTGATCATTCTACAAAGATATTTTGTCAGCTATCATTTACTTGGTGAAATCTGCTTTTAGTGCAGCATCAAAAGGATTCCTACACTTAGAATTGTTTACTATAATCAAGTTATAACTTTGTCATTCTAATATACACTTCCATGTGTTATACACATATATATGTGCGCGCACTTTCAGAAGTACTGAACTACCCCTTGTATCTCCCTATTGTATTAGAATGACTTTTGATCTCTGCAGCTCCACAAGATTATTAGAAAGATGACATCTGAAATATTCTATGGTAAAAAACAGCAATAGCCAGATGGGGAATACTTCTCTGGGGCAGATTTGATGCAGGTGGGTGCCCCTCAAGCAAGAGCCCAACTCCAGTGAGAGGTTTCTTGCAGAGCGAAGAGAACCAAAACCTATGTCTCAGCAAGCCAATGGCACTGAGAGGCCTCTAGCTTAGAAACAAAACAAAGCACTGTTTGTTGTCTTCAGTAATATGATTATCCCAAAGTCATGCTGATTTGCAACTCATCGTTATGTCTTTGGGAAAAATGTGCTTGAGTTCATCCACAAGGACAGATCTGATTATTATAAAAAGACCCTTCTAGCCTTACAGTACAGAGTGAAACCCTAGCTTTGATTGAAATTGGTGGCAGGGCTGCTACTGAGTTCAGCAGCCATGGCTCCTTCATCTGAATCTATTGTCTTTACTTACCTGCATTTATACTTTAACTCCTATAAAAACAATAATGATTCCTTATGTCATAAAGGTGGAATGGCTCAATTTGTCCTCTTTAAATATTTGATCAGTTTCCACTTTATATATGTGAGGCATTAATACTTAAATACATATTTTATTATTAAAACATGTCCCCATTCCTTTTTTATATACCTAAGTCTATGTAATGATTAAACCTCCTTACATTCATGGTGAACCTTCACTTATATCTTCCCTTTCCCACTTGTTTTCATATATTTGTAAACTGTATTTTTTTAATAAGAAAGTGTATTCTGTGATGTGTTCGAAGCCCTTCCTTGTGAAGTTCTGAACCCAGGTGAGACCTGTGGGTGCTACTGTAATGTTAACAGTAATTAACAATACCATGTTTTACCAATTATTTATTTAGTTCTATACTAACGATGTTTAATATTCAGGTTATATCACTGACACTATTTCTATAAAATAGGCTAGACAAAGACATGAAACTATTAGAGAATGTCCAAAGGAAAGCTACAAAGTTGATGAAGGATCTAGAGGACAAGACGTATGAGGAGCAGCTGAGGTCCCTTGATTTGTTCAGCCTAGAGCAGAGCAGGCTGAGGGGAGGCCTCATGGCGGCCTGCAGCTCCCTCACGAGGGGAGCGGAGGGGCAGGCGCTGAGCTCTGCTCTCTGGGGGCAGTGACGGACCCGAGCGGGCAGCATGGAGCTGGGACAGGGGAGGGTCAGGCTGGGTGTTAGGAAAAGGCTCTGCACCCAGAGGGTGGTCGGGCACTGGGACAGGCTCCCCAGGGCAGTGGTCATGGCACCGAGCCCACCAAGTACAAGAAGTGTTTGGATAATGCTCTCAGATATAGCATCTGTTTTTTGGGTGGTCCTCTGCAAAGCCGGGAGTTGGACTTCATGATCCTTGTGGGTCCCTTCCAACTCAGGATATTCTGTGATTCTTAGCTCTTTAGCATAAATAGAGACACTGAGTCAGAGAAATAAAAAGATGTGTTTGGTGATAGACTTAGTGATAGAGATGGATTTTCAGATCCTGTTCCTGCTTCCAGGGCTATGCTCATTCCCTTGGGCAGGCTGCAGTAGGAACCATACCCTGAGAGTTTTCCTTTTAAATGGGAAGCACTCACTTTAGAAAATGATTGTCTACTGGCCTGATGGTCTGCATCTGGTTATTAAGCTAATTAGGTTTGCCCATCCAGCATTTAGGTTACAGTAGGTCTGGAGTTTGCTCTGTGGCTTTATCTCCTCTCTTGTTAGTGCATTAAGACTGTCTTTAGATTTCTCACGTTTTAATTGTACTCAAAGAGAGCTGTTTATTTGAGGCCCCCAAATGGGTTTGTTTCCTAGTACTTTTCCTTTGTTGCATATTAACGTTTAATTAGCAAAAAGATCCTATTACCTCAGCACTAAAAGTGAGAATAGCTAAGGGACCTTCTAAATATAAAATTAGATGCACAGTCAACCCTTAATCTGACCATAATGATGTTACCTAAATATTATTATAACTCCTATCATAAACTATGATTTGATTGATTTTGAAATGTTTATACCCAGCGTGTCTGGCACAAATTGTTTTTGTGAGTATGCTAAAGTCAAAATGTCTGAACCAAAGAGACAGCTCCTCCTAACAAGCTTTATTTGGGGTTTTCTTCTGTTCAAGTAGTTGGTCTGTGATGTCTCTTCAGAAAGCGAACAGAGCTGGAATCCAAGTTGAAGCTAAACCAAGAAAAACAATTCTCTTAGCATACTTTAATCACCCTTAAATGTTCTCATGGCTCTGAGGACCATCTTTCAGTGGAATCTGTTTTTGAAGGAATAGAAGGCTTTTTGCATATGGTTCTGGAAATTGTGGGTGCATAACTAAAAGGTGGATGTAACGCAGAAATATATAGGAAAAGATATTACTTTGTTTAGTATTTGCTTTTGGGTGAAAGGCTTAAGTCAAAGTTTACAGGAAAGTTTTCACAATGGGATACATAAGGAATGGCAAAGGAAAGGGCTCCTGTTAGGTCTGTCCTTCTGTGGCTGTAAGGAGAGCTTTGCTGTTTATTACAACTATTACCACAGCAGTTTAAAAGGTTTTGGTAGCATGCCCTCTTTTTTCCACTTAGTTTTTGTTGCTAAGTTCTGTTTCTATACATGACATCTTTGTGTTTTGTTTTGTAGTATGATGTCTCAGCAGCAATATTTCATCATGGACATTTGTTTGGGTATTCACATATTAATATAGCAGTGAACATCTCACACATCCCTTTATTTCAAATTTGGGCCTGCTTTTAAAAAGTGTGATTTGAGAACACATTGTAAAGCTGATGGTATGCTATTTGATAAGACATATATCTGAAGTTTTCTGACAGTATATAAAATATGTTTGACCCAGCCTAGAAAAGAGTAAAAATTGAGATACCGTTTAACTAAAATTTTGACTACACTGTCCTTACAGCTTCCAATTTGGAATAACTCTCTTTGTTATTCTGGTTTGAACTTGGAAGCTAAAATACTTTGAAAATGACACAAGTGATTTCTTTTTGTTGTTTAGGAACAGGGTATCTCCTGAGCGGATTAGGTCTTGCAAGCAGTTGCAAATGAAAGAGGATTTCTTTGTTTCATATCTATGTATTACAACATTTCCTGCAAATATCATTTTAACAAGAAACTTGCTTTTTGAAAAACTTGTATTTTCCTTGAGAAATGTTTTACCTGTACTTCCTTTATTTTTCTTGGAAGAAAAAGTAAACAAAATGTTTTATTTTGAATCTGGTTAACCTGAAACAAAGTATTTCATTGTTTTGAATTTAACAGGAACATCTTCCTATTAAGTCTGTTCGCTGTTAAATTTCTTGAGCTGGTTTAATGCCTTATAAGAGAGATATTTGAGATAACTCCTGCCTCTCTGCTCCTGTAGAGACCAGCCTTGGTCTACAACGTATCTCCCAGCCTTTTCTCTGGTTGTATACTGAACATCCATCATGGGAGAGGTAATCCCTAGGTATGGGCTATCATGTGTGACTGAATTGAGATACCAGAAACCCATCTAAGAAGCATCTGACAAGTTGCAAGGGTTCACACTAACATTAAATGAAACTCGAAGAGTTTTTATTTCACTGGCACATGACAAACTGAAATAGTTCAATAGTTCCAAACAGTTTTTAAGATCTTCCAAGTTATCTGAAACAGTTGCTGGAAAATTTAAGTCTTACAGCCTAATGCTTCACCATGTCTTATATACTAGATTGCCTGAGAGGTGGGCTTCGGTTGTCATTCTGAGTGGACAAGAATGAAAAAAAAAAAAAGAAAAAAAAAGCAAGAGAAACCACATTTCTTGGTATGAAATACTGTAATACAGACTAGAACATCTATTAGAAGACTATAAATATAATTCAAATTCCTTTGACCACCCTGCCTTGGCAGGTAGGCTGCAATTTCTGAAGCACACAATTGCTGTTAGTGTATTGATTTTTGTGGTTAGTTCAATAACTAGCTGCCCTTGGGACCTTCCTCTTTCCTCAGATATTTGCCAACATTATTTTTGTTGTGTATTAATTAAGTTCTCCCATTTATTCAACTCTTCAATGATGTTTCTGGAACAGATCTAGCTTTTCAACTAGCACCAAAAAAGAAAGATGAATGAAACTGCTAATTCCCCGAGAATACATATTTTCTGCATTTTGAGAGTTGCTTTGGGTTCTGGTCCAAAGTTAAACTGGTACTAAAGACAAGAAGTACATTCAGGGTTGGGTTTAGGGTGAAACAGTTGATATTCAAGGGTGAAAACACTGAGCATGACTTGCCATGCATTTGGCTGTCATATGCGCTAACAACTACCTCACTGTTCGTGACCCAGGTAACTCCACGTTATCCATCTGTCCTTGTCATGCTGTAGTACCACTGATGCTAGTCATAGGAGATGTCCTATGGTCCTCTGGAAAAAGGCCAAACACACCTGCTGTAAGGACAGATGGGATTAGTAGGTAACCTTCTTTAGACCCAGGGAGGTAGATTTAAGGAGAATGCTTGACAGCTTCCAGCTGAACCTAAGGCCAACCAGCTCAGGTACAGATATGTATAGCCTTCACTTTAAAACATCAGTGGATGCAGCTAGGGTGGTTCCTTTTCTAAAGCATATGAGCCAGCTTAGATGTCTTTTGCTTATCACAACATTCCTGAACTAGTTATATACTTGTCAAGTTTTCTCATCTTCCTTCAGTCTTCTATAGCTTTCATTACTGTTTTAAAATTTACCCTGTCAGGGTTAGCTGCCTTGACTCCTGCTAGCACAAAGCGCATCCTGTATATTAGTTTTGATTCTGTTTTAACAGACATGGAAAGTGATTCTCTGCTTTTCAGTTTAATTTTCCAGTTCTCTTGCATGAGCTGTTATCAAACAGTTTTCACCATCAGAGTGACATGATTCTACCCTTAGTGAACAAGGATTGTTTGCAAAAGTAAAATTTGGTGACTGTGTTCCTTTCCAAGTAGGTTATTTGGAAAACTAGAACTTTTTCTGCTTCCCTAAAGATTTAAGAAAAAAGGAACCGACTGAGAAACTCCTCAATCCACTGACAAGAAATCTGTTTGGTTTATATGTTATGTAAGGATCAGACTAAATTCAGGTGTTTGGAATGAGAATGTCCTCCTTTGGTGTAGTTTAGAAGCAATGTCCTCTTTGATATTGCTGCTCTCCAAGTGTTCAAGCTGAGCAGAAACACCTGGGAGTGGACCGCAGCTTTTCAGTTGTTTTAACTGGGCAAAAGAAGCCAAGTTATTAGCCCTCTTTATGAATGAGACAAATGAAATAGCTGCTAAAGTAAACAAAGGAGATAGCAAGGTGGAGATTTTCAAGTTGTCAGAGGGATTTGGAGTCCTAGAACAGTTGTTTTTGAAAGTCCTATGTTAAAAGCTGTCCAAAAGAAGAAAAAAAAAGGAGGGAGGAGAGAAAAAATAATTGTGTGAGAAGCCTAATCCTTCTGGCTTCACCTTTATATTCCTTCCTGCTTTAAGAGATCTTTCTTCCATTCAGATCACTGCTGTGGCAGGACAGTTGGCTTTGGAGTTAAAGCGGGATGAAGGAGTTCTCCTTCTAACCCCTCTCCCTCTGGGACCTCTTCTGGTTCATCCTCCCCTCCTGCCGCAGTGTCTCCTGGCTGGGACCTGAGCTGTTGCCTTGCAGGAGCTCCCTCCCTGTTCTATTACTAATTTGTGTGTGGAGCCCTAATTACAATTTACCAAAATGTTTTTCCATTTTCTATCTATCATGTTCTAAGTCTATAAAAGAGTGGGTGAGAAGACTTGTCAGTAAGTCACACCTCTTCCATTTTTTAAGCTATATTTTTAGTTGACTGACTCAGATGGACTTTTGCTGTCAGAACATCAAAAAAGCCTTACCCAGTGTGTGTATCTCTTTCCACGATCAGTCATTTTGAATTTGAGATTTGAGTTCATGAAGGGATGTATTTGTATCCTCAGCTTACTGATTATTTTCACCTTATGTGTTGCTTCAGTCTCCTGAAGACTGAGGGTAGAATTCACAAAGATGTGAATATAACATACTGCAGCCTTACTAGTTGCTTCTTCTAATAAATAGTTTCAGTAGGAAGCATTTGCATTATGTGGTCTGATGGCTGTTGATAGGTAACCTGAAGTTTAGTGCTGTATTGCATGTACTGATGGGTCTGTGGTCCCTGCAGTGAGACTGAAGCTTTTGATTCATTGAATCATTTATTTAGGGGTTAAAAGAACCTGCATGAGTGATAGGGCATGGAACAGAGATCAGTCTCTGCTCTTGTTTAATTGCTCTCATTATTCCTCCATGTCTAGCACATTTCATAATGCTACCGTGTTTTCTTTTGTAGGATTATGTTGCGTTCTTCAATAATTCTCTATGTTATTGACAAACATCTGTAAATTATTTTCTCTAGCAACAATAGCTTTTTCTTATCTCTTTTACTTGCCTGCTTGCCTATACCCAGAGTCACCCATGCATTCTTACACCCACCTGCATACAGTAAAGGCACCTGCATGAGCACACAGACAATTCTTTTTGTGGATGAAACTGCTAGAAAGTCTTCCTTATCTTCACATGCCAATCATTCTGCATAATGGCATACCAGCTTTTTCAAAGATGCATCCTGAGGAGTTGCTTGAAGTCAAAGTCCAGATCTGAATACCTTGAAGCTGCAAAAAGCAAGTATTTGATCTGAAGCTTGGCAGCTAACGTGGTCTTCAAATGCAGAGGCTCAGGGTGAGGCTCTCGTCTAAGGAAGTGTTGCTTTCCAAAGTGTATGTCAGTCTTAATTTAAGCCACTTCCATTATGGTCAGAGCATCTTAAATGTTTCATGCTGTAAACATCCCTAACAGGAAACATTTCATTCCTCATTGATCTTTTCTGGCAGTTTGCTTCCTCCCTCCAGTGGAGCGAAGAAATGCACCTTTGGGTTCGCCCACTGTACAGCTGACTATTTCAAAGCCAGTATTGACATTACTGCATGATGCCTATCTACCTAGGATGAATTAAGGCCCGAGTGTCTGATGTCTCCTAAGCAGTTGTCCTAGAGAGGTAAAAAGCACTGACCAGGTGGTTGCAGACAGGCCTGACCCAGCTGTCCCAGGCAAGGTGGTATGAACTATATAATGTCACTACTGGGTTTGGTTCTTTGATCTAATCTCTTTGCAACATCTTGGGGAAGCCAGTGAAATTCCCCTGTCATTGTTGTTGTTGTTTGCTTGTTGGTCTTTCTTTGGTACCAGAGTCATGGCCCTGCTGCGCATTACTTTTTCTTGTTGTCATACCTGCTAAGACATGCCAGTTACCAGTCTTTGTGGCTGTCTTCATTTCACAAGGATTTTACAGGCACATCACTAGCTTTGATGTCTGATAAAATAGGAAACTGAAAGTCTGCTTGCTGCCCTCTGTGGCACAGTATTGGGAGTAGCTAAAGAACTGAAAAACGAGGGCAAAGAAACACTTCTATCTTCATTTCTGCAGTTTTAGGAATCACGGGAGGTCACGGGGTTGACCTTCAGAGGGCTGCGTTCCTTGCTAAGTTGAAATGAGCATACGAGCTTGTGATGATTTGGCTAACGCAGGTTTCTCTACTAAGAGCAAATCCACACCGAGGAGAAGTCTCCTGCTGCAGCTCAGGCTGGGGCAGGGGTACTGCAGGCTTGTGCTGAGGACCAGGGGCTGCAGAGGTGATCTCTTTTCCCACCAGAGGTGTGTGAGAGCTGTTTCTCCCTGGGGCAGTGTGGGATATAAGGGCAGGCAGCCTCCTCCTCCTTTTTTCTGGGGACATTTCCCCTGTGAGAAGCTATGTGCTGAGTGGCAGCTCCCAGCATTCCCTGGCCCCTCTGCAGGAGCTCTGCGTGAGCTGAGTACAGCACCTGGCTGGTGATCTGCAAGCTAGGATGCTTTCTGCAGCTTGTGCTCTTCCTGTTGAGGCTGCTGATGTTTTGCCTGCTAGCTGGCGTGGACTGTTATCTGTTACGTGTATTTCTGGTGCAGATTTAGCTGTATGTTTTGTGTGCTCTGTTCTATCTACAAGTATTCCTTTGTACAGGCTGCACAGTGAATGTTAACAGCACAGCTGCTTGTGTATGCAACAAATGGGTCAGGGAGAAGATGCTGTACATACTAATGAAAGTGCTGCTTGATTTGCTGCTATCTAGTGGCTTTCATAACATCTGTTGAGCAATGTTCAGTATACTTGGTTGGAAGAACTGTAGCTGTCAAAAGGTAGTGCTAATAGGTACATCTGACCTGAAAATTATACTATAAACTGTTGGGCAGTGTATATAGTATAGACAATTTTAATTAAACTCTGTTCAAAAGCTATGTAGCTCATTAAAATGAAGGGATGCCAAGTTGTCAACTTGCCAGTCAAACTAAAAGGGTTTCCATCTAACAAAGTGGACCTATCTGAAAAATAGGGCTTATTGAAATTCAGCGCCTTTGAATATTTATGTGCTAAATGTTTGCCCTGTGAAGAAACACCACCATGGATGGAGTTGAAGCTCTCCAGGTAAGAAAAACAATGTGAGGCAAGTACAGGCTGTATGTTAGGAGGGCCTGAGGGCAAGGGGCAGGTGGGGTGATGCACAGTGAAATGGGCTGGATGTGCAAGGTCACCACTGCGTGGATCGCTGCCAATTTAAAGAGTTCTTTCGGACTCTAAACTTTGAGATCTCTCATGGGCATCAGGGGCTTAGTGCGGGTGTGATGGGGCTGCATACAGATATGGCTACATAATGTTGTATTTGGGTCGCTTACAGGACTATGACAGTACTATAGATTTAAGGTAATTCCAGGGGAGTATCTGTGGCAGATGGATTTTAATGGTGGTATGGAAGTGCAAATCTAACCCATTACAAGTTATTTTCAGCTTGCTCTTTGGGTTCTGTACAAAATAACATCAAGTCTGATTTACAAAGAGGTCTAAGGAAATCAACAGCATCACTTCTGGATTTAATTAATTAGCCCATTAGTAACTGAAAACACTTTTTTTCTGTCTTACCTTTACAAACTCAAGGTTATTAATAGGTCTGATATTAACAGTGGTATCAAACTGTGACAGTTTTGATATGTTTTATCTTTACTAAACAGCTCCGAGGAAGAGTATTACTGTGTTCTGATCTTCTTAAGAGGGCGGGGCTCTAGAAAACTGTTGTGTTAGCAATAACTTGGAAGAAAAATGAAAGAGCAAAACGCCTGTTGTACTATGGTAACAGTTCTTGCTGTGGATGTTTCAAATGAAGGATATTCTCAGGTTTGCACGTTTCCACTGTCCATTTTATAAACAGCAGGAAACCAAATGATCAGAGTTGCACAGAAATGCTCTGGTTTAGTAGCCAAGTCTGTCTTTGGTGTCCTTGGTTTCTGGCCAGTACTCTGACTGCTGGACCTTTCTTTCTCTCCAGAAATACAAATACCAACCCATTTTCAGGGCTTTGGTCTGAAAATGCTGGGGCAATTTCAGGCTATCAAGAACAGCTGAAAGATTGGCCTGCTCAGCATGTGCTTGCTAGAGCCGTTACAGCTGTTAGGAACGAAATGTGAATGTGTTCCCACCTGTGTTGGAGCAGTTGTGCTCCTACCAGTGTCAACTAAAGCTGCATCCATTTTTTATTTTTTTTTCTATTTAAAAAGTTTTCTACCAGTATCTTTATTATAAGAAAGGGAGCTATTGGGAACACCAAAGGAAGTTGTTCAGTTTTAGAGTTTCCACCATTTCATCACATAATAATGTTAGGTCACATTCCGTGTACTTACAAGCAAAGTCAGCTTCTCCCATGAGTTAATGTCATAACTCGTGGCTATAAGGAAGGTGATTCTTCTGCTTCCCCTCGCGTTGGAGAATCACTGCCATCTCTGAGAAGGGCCCACAAGTGGCCATGTAGGTGTACAACAGCTGGGGAATGTGAAGCAGAGATCAAGATACTGTTTTCTCATGTAGGAAGTGTTATTGAGATCACTATGTTGTGAACTTGAAGAAAGGTTGAACAAAACAGAAGAAAAAAAAAAAACCTCAGAACATTGAGGGGTAATGGACAGGTTGAAAGCTGTGGAAGAACTTGTTCTTTTTTTATATTAAAACACACCAAAAAAGGCAAAATTGTGGTTCCATGGTAATTGGTGGTCCTCACCAAGAAGGAAGGCCTGCTCTTTTCTTGCCTCTATATTTCTGCTATATATCTCTGTGCCAGAACTTACAGCTTTTGCAGCTCTGTGATGAGTCAGAGCAGGGTGAAAGCTAAACTTGCAGGAGAGCCAGGGCTGGTTTTCAGAGTGGATCCCTGTTCAGGTGAATGGGGAGAGTCTGGAGATGTGTGACTGGGGATCAGGAGCTAAGGGGGCAGGATTGCCCCTTTGGTTATCAGCCTGGGCTTAAATATTGGCAATAAGCTTCATGGACAAGAGTTTGAAAGCTACAGCATTTGGCCTGTTTACGGTCAAGAATTGTGCATCTCTGCAAGAAGTAGAATGCTAACCGCTCTGACTTCAGTACGTGCATTCCTCTTCCCAAAATTGCTATTCTGTCTGGATACAATAAGCTTTGCATCTTATCTTCTAGTGTTCTTACAAATACTCTTCTCTCTGAATTCAGGCGGGGAGGGCTTCAGTAATGAGTGAAATAATGATTTTTGTCTCTCATCTCTGTGTCTCAGGGGTGTTGAGATGCTGATGATTCAAGGATGCTCAGAAACTGGTGAATCTAAAGTAATGTAGACATCCAGAGTGCTCTTACAAGATGCAAGGAACCTCACTAATGCTCCTTTTGCTAATGTACGTGCAGGAAAATGCCCATTTCCCTGCCACTTCTAGCAAAGATGTAAGAGCAAAATGCTGCAGTGAGGCTGTGGGTTTTTTATTTGTTTTCATTACTGAAGACTTCGTTGCTTTTAGAAATATGCCAAAGGACACTACTACGTTATGAAATCTTATAAATAACGCTATCAATGATAATTGCAAAATAAATGAACAGTGTTCGTCACGTGACGCATTAGGCTCATGTTTGTGTTAGTATTGTTTGTTTACTTAGTACCCAAGAAAATTCAAGAATTTTCCATGTGTTTCATAATGAAAGATTTGCAAAATGACAATTTAAAGTATAAATTTTGAGGCTGAAGACTTACAGTTTGACCTCACGGGCAGGTAACTCCACTGACCTCTGTGATGAAATAGTTTTGTGTATGGGTAATAAGTAGATGTAAAAGAAGAAGAAAAACTGTTATTTTGGGCTTCCTCCAATAAGAGAAACTTTATAATAAAATATCTTGTGTTGTAGGCCTGACTTTTTTTGAGATTTTTCGGAAGTTAATGAGAAGATAAAATATTTCTGTGTGCAGAATAGGATATTTTGACATAATTTTCTCTTTCAGCTATTGATGTGGCTTTTTTGTGGTGTGGCTCTTTTTTTTTTTTTTGTCCAATCATTTGCTGAGTGTTTTTGCCACAAAACTGATTCTGTCTAACTTTTGTCTTCCTTGTTTTACCCCTCTTTCTTATTTCATACAAACCAGATTTAGTGGTTTCACTAGCACAACAAAAATGTGGCACACAGCTTATGTGAATAATCTTACATAAAGACATACTGTAGTCTTGGCCTTGTACCTAAATAAACTTGCGTCTTTAGTTTTGGGGGAAGGATGAACAAAATGACAAGACACAAAAATCAGTCAACTGCATACTAGTTTTCCCTGTTTAACGCGTTTGTCAAGAAGGCAGTTCCTGTTTCAAGAATGTTGCAATTGGAAGGTTTGGGGGGGAAAAAAAAAACAGTGCATGGAAAGAGGATATAGTATTTTAGCAAGCTAGAAATCAAATCTTATAGTATCATTTATGTGTCCATCAAATTCCTGTTTACTTTAAGGAAATACCAGCAGAAATTTGGAAGTGGAATAGCAGTTTGCTGGAATACAAGCATGCATCCATGCAGGCAAATATTATCAGACTCACTTTTGTTGAAAACAGTGGAGAAACTTTTAAAAGAAACTAGCTCGTTTTAAAGGAAATTAATAATTTCAAAATATCAAATATAAGTACAGTTCAAAAATCTGTTGTTGGCAGAGTATTGGGTTTTGGTTCTGTTTAATGGGACTTTTTTTTTTTTTTTCCTAAGTTAGAAGTACTTATGCCAGTTATGTAGATAACAAGAAAATGCTAGCACCATCTATTGGAAGAGAAATACTTCCTAAATCTATATCCTTCCCATTAATTTTTGTACAAAAGGAGTATTTGAAGCTGAAATATATCTAAACAGACAGCATTCAACAGGATATTTCATTTTGTTTGTCTTCCAATAAATAGTGATTTAATAATTAGTTGCCAGAACTGAGAAAGATGAGGGTTTCACTGCTGCAGCATGAGAGCTTTCTTATGGTAGGAATATACCCAATGCTGCTGATTATTTAGAAAATCCTTGGGCTGTGCACGCTAGTACTATAGCTATCACCTGGGGGGAGGACGTGAGGCAGTACTCAGAGCTTAGTGCATCTGTTATTTTTGACAAAATGTGCTTGTTTTTTAAATTGTTTGTGCTCATCCTTTCCTAAATAAATGGCATTTGGGGGGAAGCCTGCCTGAGCTGATTTCTTTGAAAAAACCTTTGTGCTGAGCTGGAGCTCTAGCTCTTCAGTAACTATTTTTAAAATAGAGCTCTGCTTTTCACTTTTTTAAATAGGTTATTTATCCTTCCATATACACGAACACAATTGACACGAAAGGCATAAAGAATAGTTATTTATTTCCACTCCTCCTCTCTTGCTTCTTCCCTATTAACACTATCTCCTTGGTAACACATCCCATGAATTGTTTGTGATATGCCAGTTACTGCAGTTGGTTTAGTGTCTTGCTGTTTAAATATATTTGAATTCTGTCTGTGATGTCCCACCCTAAATGGTGAACTCTTTAAAATGGATTTTTCCTTCCCTGCCTCCCATCCCACTCCATCTTTTCTGTGTTTTTTTTTCTTTCTGTTTTTGATCTTCATTGATGCCAGGTGTAACATGACCCCTGTACCTGAAATGAATGACATTGGAGAAATTCTGGCTCAATTAATTTCAAAGATCTTTTTTATCTTTTAATCCTAATTTAATACCTAAAAATGTTCAGGTACATCTTTTTAGTATTTCTTAAGTTTACGTATAAGCATATATTCAGATGAGGTATTACTTAATATACTAAAAAAAAAGGACCATGTGCCACCTCTTTTTCTTCTGCAGAACTCTTGTGAAAGAGCCCACTGACTCTAGCTTTAAAATTCTGATAATGTATAATCAAAATCCACCTGGCTCTACCATTTTTAATAGTTACTATGGCTGAGAAGGTTTTTTCATATTCCTCGGGCTGATCGGGCATGTTTATATGTGGTACTTAGAAAACTACAGATGTCTGCTATATTACTATAATGTTTAGATTCTGTATAGGGGTACTCACAACTCATGGAAAACTATTAGGCTGTTTGGGGTGGGATGACATTAATCTCTGAATTTCTAGTGGATTTTGGTACTGGCTACTTGAAGTTATTAGTTTCATTACCAAAGAGAGAACCCTTCTAATTTCCTTGCCATAAGCAAATTGACTTGCACCCTGGAGATCCTTCTCTTTCATCTATTCGCAAGTTATCAATGGCTTCCCGAATAAACACAAGGATGTAGAAATTACATCCAGGCCCTCAAAAATGTACATTTGAAACCAGTCTTCTATGAATAACTTCTGGCTTCATTGATACAGAATTTTCTAGCAATAAGAAGCACTATGTTGGCTATAACTAAAGATGTGCCTAGTTAGCTCTGCTAAATCTATTGGTGAGCCCCTTCTTTTTGTAATGAATGTAAACAGAGAAGGGGAGACATTTTAGTTCTGATGGCTGTGGCAGATGTCTCCTTCCAGTGCACTCTGTCCAGTCATGCAAACTGGAGTTCTCAGAACTGGCTTGCAGGTCTGGATACCTCTGCAATCCAGCGCTAATGAGCTTGCAAAATTACTAGTCCTTATTAGCAGTGCTGTCTTTAATGTGTGTAGTTTGATATGGAAATAATGGCAGTAATCTTAGTAAAATACATTACTATTAATCTTTGCGGAGTGACTCTCTGCAAAGTCAGAGAGTGACTCTCTAGCTGGTACAGGTTGTGAGATGCAAGGTGCTGGTCAAAAATATGCAATAGCTGGAGATGTTGCAGAGGACAATTTCCATTATTTAGTGTCGAGCTAATCCTAGTGAGATAACTAAGTACTGGCTGTGCTAGGGGAAAGAAAGCTCGACATGAATTACCCTCTAAGAGGACCTGTCTGTCTCAGGTGCTAAAAGCAGCTTAACTGCCTCTTTCCTGGGACTGTGTGTGGCTGTGTGTGCACAGACAGCTGTCACCAGGACATAAGCATTCGTGTAAGCATCTCAAATACGAATGAATAGGCGAACTCCTTTTTTCTTGTCAAGAAGATTCGATTATGTTGAGCTAGTCCATTTGTCTCACCTGATTTATTCATTGGTGATGAAACTGGCACTTTGCCTATATGTTAAGCATCCAAGAAACAGCAATAGCTTCTTGGCAAACAGGTGAGGAAACCACTCCAACTCCAGTGCTAAAAGGTTGGGAGTAGTGTTGTCAGTGTTGGGTGCCTGAGAGGGTAGGTACTCATCTATGTAGATGTAAAAATATTGCTTAAGCCTTTAATGTGTAGAAATTTTCAGTATGCTTGCTTGCTTTGTCATTGTAAATCCTCTCCATGCCAGGTGGTGGTAAAATCCTTTATTCCAGTAACGTGTGCTGAACCCCCTGGAGCTTTTTCACTAAGTAATCCTTATTTTCCTATTGAAATGAAGGTTTGTTTTGGAGTTAGTAGAAACATTTGCCCCAAAAACATGGGTGATTCAGTATGCAAAGATATCAAATTATCCTTACCCTCTGTGACCAGCATGGTGGTCTATAAATGTGGGAAGCGTGGTGTGAAGAGAGCAGGATTCACAAAAAGAAGTAGGTTTTAGGTCTTGTAATCATTCTTCTGCCACATAGCTTAGAGAATATGAGTAAACGAGTCTGAAGAAAGGTATCTAAGTAAGCTAGCAACCAGTGAAACTGCCCTTCTAAACAGCTGGGGAGCCTTAAGGCTTTTGCTGCAGCAAAGCTAGGAAGAAGAATGTCAGATTTTTTTCTTTTTAGAAGACTTTTGAGATTCATAAACCAGAATCGTGCAACTTGGCTGCTCTGAACATAGAGGAAGGAGCCTGAGTCAGTAATGTTTCCATTAGGGTGCCCCAAAACCTGTGCCAATGCTTCCTTGTGATGACTTCTGAATGGCGTGGTGATCCCCTAGCTAAGAAGGGAATGGGAGTGGAAAGAGACATGTTAGTTGCTGGGAGAACAAACACGCATAATGTAACGTAAGCAAGTTGAATTCTGATTGTATTTGCAAATTTTCCGAGCTCACTTATTTCCTCTCAGTTGACATGTCTAAATTCTTAATGTCAATTACCCACAGTGATGAGGAAGGCGAGAAGGGGAAATTACCCGAGCTGTCAGCACAATGAGCTGCGCTATTGACAAGGAGCATTTACCAGGCGTGTTTAAAGGTTGTTTGCTTTATCAGCCACATTGGCTGTGTTATAAAAGAGATACAGTAATCTTTCACACAAGCTAAAACTGACAAATACAAAGCCTTTGACGGAAACAGACACTGTTATTAGGTTACACATTTGTAGCAGGATTTTCTTATTATGATATCACCTATTTCAAGAGAATAAAGACTGCCCAGGCTGCAGACTTAGATTACAGGCTTTATCCTTGCCAGGGCAGGAAGGTGGTGTGCAGAACAAGCCCGGAGTCACTGGGGCTTGGCAAAGAAGGAGCGCTGCTGTAATGGACTCTTTCAGCATGCCTTCTGGGTCTGAAAGAAATCTGACCCCGTGCATCAGTGGGAGTCCTTATCATGGTCACTCTCTCTCAGAATAAATTGCCCTCAAGGTTCAGGAGACCCTCTTGGTCCATGCTACAATTTTGTTTTTCCACAGTTAGTTGCAAGGGGAGTTATGAGTCTGGCCTGCTTATACTTTATGCGCACAAGGGATTTAGGGTGTACTGGGTTGTAGTATTTCTAAAAGTCTCATCAGACTTCTTTTCATGTTGGGCTTACTTTCAAACCTCAGCACAACTATTCAAGTTGAGCTGTCAGGTATTATATCTGAGACTACAAGCTTGACCTATCCTAAAATTTTCAGAATCCAATAGGAGACTTCCTATGGACTTGGGCAAACAGCATTAAATCTTTACCTGAAGGATGTAGCCTGCAAAAACACCTAAAATCAGCAAACTCTGTATGTTATCCATGAGTGTGGATCTTGCATATGTTTTTATACTATTCTGAGGTGTTAGGATGGGTGAAAAGGATTTACCAAGAAGCCTGAGAGGATGAGCTTACAGGGATACCATAAGATTATACTTTGCATGAGTGGCAAGTGAAAGGGCTCATCCGGGTGTCGGGGAGGATTAAAAGACCATTAATGGTAGTGTAGAAATTGGGTCAGACAATCTGCAGCCCAGGCAACAAGGACAAGGCTTCTTGCCGCCTTTCAGCTCCAGGAACTGTCCTGAAGGTAGTGCCTTTGGAACCAGGGGTATAATGCAGGGCATACGGTTACTGGGTTTCTCAAAGTCCCATCAGTGTGTGCATGTGCAAACACATTTTCTGGTAGAAGCCGCACTGTTGATGTGCAAGCAAATGCTTAACAAAGGGTGACGATGACAGCTTTGGAGGAGGCTGCTTATAAGACCAGTTAGGGGGAAATTAGAGTCAAGTCTGAAGTTGTTTCAATAAAATATATGGAAGAAATACTACTGTAAGCCACTAATGTGAACAAGAATGTTTCCCACCTCCTTTCCACACAAACACACACACACACACACACACAAAAAAAAAAAAGATTTCAAGCCTTATAGAGTAAAGCAGTCCTAACTGCTGTTCCATTCAACTTTCTGTTTAGAGGAATTCCCTTGTTACACAGCTATGGCTGAAGAGAATAAACTGTCTAATAAACTATCTGGTTTCTTATCCTTGGTAGCCTAAAAAGTTGCTTTTTATAAAGACTTTAAATATAAGCAGAAAGTGCCCTTTGGTTTACAAATTGTTCTCAGATTAACATTGGGACATGTCAGATAAACGACAGTTCAAAAGTTTGCCATGAATAGTTTAGGCACATCATAAAGGTAGCCAAAGCAGAGCAGCACTGGCCTGTGCAATGCAGGGAATGCAGGCAGATGATCGGAGCTCTTAAATAGTTTCTTATTTAGCTTCTGATTTTATTTTTATAGTCCCAATGGAAAAAAATAAAAATAAAAAATTGGAAGTAACACAACATCTACCTCTCAGTGCATTGGCTACAGCTGTGTCAGTGATAGCCTTTTTGTTAGCTTTAAGTTACTACTAAACTGCGGTCTCTGTGGTGCTTTTGGGCACCCCAAGTTGTCAGAGACCTGGTAGGATGTAGAGATGAGTTTCTGGCAATTAGAGATTCCTTGGAGCTGCTCACAAGGGTAGGAGATCTGTATGCATGTGTGTTCTAATTTGGGAAGTTAAATTACCCTTCTTGACTCTTTGTGGAGCTGCACCAGGGCATTGTATTCGCTGCTAGTCCTACAGCGCTGTGCCTGTACCTGTGGGGTGGTGGCAGCTTGGGTCAGGCCCCCTCTCCTCTGGCTGTGTGCCCTGCCTGGGAAGACCCCTCTGCCTCCCAGAGTCCTTCTAGCAAAGAAGCTGTCGGTTCCCCTCCTCCAAGCTTTTGCTTGCTTCTCTTCCTGTGTTTGACCCTCCTATTCCCACTGCTTGTAATGCTTTCCTTTGGGGGGGGGTGAGAATACAGTGTAAGAGGGAAATGCTTTTAATAACTTAAGATGTTCCAGCACACTGAAGTTTCCTGAGCTTCGTAAAAACTCCTTAGCATTAGAAAGGGCACATTTCTTGAGAATCATAGTGAAATGTCTGGGGACATCGGCCTGTTCCCTATGAATGTGTCCTGGAAATTGCTCTTTCCACAGATCAAGAGTTTTGCCTTACAACCTTGCTGTTTTCTCTTCCTGTGCCTTTTGGGAGCAGAGTAGTATATTGGTTAGCTCTGTACAGGGTTAAACCATGATCACAGCCTTTGCAGCATCTCAGGTATTTCTGGAGATGATGTTAATGAGGTTATTGACCTCCTTCCTGCCTCTGTGCAGCTCAGTCTGCTTTGTACCAGCTCCTCATGTATGTGCACTTAATCCCCTGTGCTACAGTCACTTTGTACCCCTGGGGTGTATGTATTTCAAGGAAGAATGCAATGATTTCTGGAAGTATGTCTTGTAAAGTAATCTAAAATCTTTGAAAGTAAAAGCTGCTGTTTACTGTACAGCAAGTGTTACCACTAACATAAAGTATTAGAAAATATTCTTTCATCTCTTTCAAAAACTACTGGTAACTCTCCTGTCTGGGCATCACATCACACCAATTTCTATGTAATACAATCCCTGTTTTCTAGAGGAATGTAAACCCTCATTATATTTTTTTCTCTTTTGTCTATGCTGTGAATCAATTCCATATGAACAGTACTTATCTGAAAGTATGCAAGATCTTCTGAGAATATCTATAAATCCTCCTCTTCCCGGCATTGCTAGTGGGGCTAGAAATAGAAACTGAGAAGGTGAGGTGTGTGGTCTACTAATGCCTTTGTCACTTTGAGAACAGTCTGCTTTGACCTGTAGGTGAGGCTACATTGTAAAACTGAAGATAGCAGTGATTTGCAGGCAGGAAAGATTTTTGTTTCATTAATGAACATATTAGACCTGTCCTTCTCAATCTGAACTCCCTTGTTTGTTTTGAAATGTGTTTGTTTGGTTATGTTTTTAACTTTGTCTAGTTTGAGTCTACAGTCTAAAAACATTCTCTCTCCATAAGATTTTGCTAGTGAGGCAATATGTGCAGGTCTGCCACAGGTGTTCAGAGCTCTGGTAACTGTGAGAGGGAATATTAGTCCATCATACTTATATTAATGGGTAGCTAGATTAAGATCAATTGAGAACACTTACTCTGACCTCCTGAATTACGTGGGCCACAGTTTCACTGAGGGAATTCCTCTATCAAGGCAACCTTAAACTAGAACATACTTTCTAGAAAATGTGTCCAGGCTTGATGTATGAAGTCAAGGGACAAAGGCTATGTTATACCTCTCAGTAATTTGCTTAAGTATTTTACTTTTTTCTTTTAAGCGTTGTTTAAAAGCTTACTGTGGTCTGACTTCTGTCATCTGCTTCTGGCCTTTAAGTGGTAGATGCAAGAGTGTCAGAAATGTTCCTTTGCTTATGTTCTTTTTATAGCCTCCTCTTCTTGAAACTCTCATAAAAAGGCTGGCTTTCTCTTTCTACATCTCTGGAGCTTCTTTTTTTAGGGCAGGGGGATCCTTTATAATTTTTCTGTGTCCTTTTCAAAGTGTAGGCATCACAACTGAATGTGCTACTCTGTTAATGATCTAATTAACATTAGTCTCACAGCAGTAAAAACTCTTTCTGGCTTCTCAACATACTCTTTCCTATGTATCTGAATTTAATATTCGCTTCATCACTGGACTGCCTTGGGAGTTCATGTCCTGCTAGTCATCCAGCCGCGACCCTGGTCCTGGGTGTATGACTGGGGTTTTTGCTGTAAGGCAGCTTAAGTTGCTCCTTGGTTATTCAATTTGTGACACCAGGATTTGGGAAAACACTGGAAAGGGTTTCCAGGACATTGGTTGAATGTTATATTGAAATTGGTACCAATCTGAAATGACTGTTACTTCTTCCAGTTTCTGATTACTATTCTGTTTTTCATGTAAATGAGAAGGACTACGAAGGTGGTGAAGGGACTGGAACACAAGTCCTATTAGGAGCGGCTGAGGGAACTGGGGTTGTGCAGTCTGGGGAAGAGGAGGCTCAGGGGAGACCTTATTGCTCTCCACAGCTACCTGAAAGGAAGGTGTGGGGAGCTGGGGGTCGGCCTCTTCTCACAGATAACTAGTGATAGGACTAGGGGAAATGGCCTCAAGTTGTGCCAGGGGAGGTTCAGGTTGGAAATCTGGAGAATTTTCTTCTTAGAAAGAGCAGTCAGGCATTGGAACGGGTTGCCCAGGGAGGTGGTGGAGTCACCGTCCCCGGGGTGTTTAAGGAAAGGTGGGACGTGGTTTAGTGGGTGACATTGGTTGGACCCGATGGTCTTCGAGGTCTCTTCCAACCTTCATGATTCTGTGGTTCTAAATGACATCCATTCATGCCTGTCGGAATGCTGGTAACCTGATTCCTTTTTCTAAGTAATAATGCAACCAGAAACAATACCTCCAACTACACTGACTTTTACATCAAATTATGTCATTCGCACGGATTTTTGGCAGCTTTTTTTTTTTTTTTACTTATGATGTTGCTTCTTTTTTTGACTTTACATGGTAACACCTATTTCCTTGAGCAAGAAACATGTCCAATGGTTTCCTTTTAATCTAGCTTGTTTCATTTGTATGATCCATTAATTTGCTCTAGTAATACATTAATAAGAGAATAACTAGAAGTTCCTGTATATCTCTTCTTTCCCTAAATTTGAAATGCCTCCTTAGGGGGACTTACTGAACTTTAAGTAAATGGAATTAATCCTATTATTGTCAGGGTGGTAGATCAGACACTGAGACACAGACCTCTACCCAGCATCCTGCTTAAATCCTTCAAAATATATTTTCAAGGCTGTTACGAGGTGAAAAGAACTATAGGAAATGGGCAAACTATGCAAAGCTTTTAATGAGTTAAAATAAAACTTCAAAGAAATATTGTGAATTTGCTCACCAAAATTTTAGACCTATTTTTAGTTGTTTGAACATGTTGACTCTTACATAAGATTCATTCAGAATATATAAACTATTCAGTAAATATTCCCAAATGCGAGAGTCATATTTTCATCCATTTTGTTTCTGTCTTTCACATTCTAAAATAGGCCATGGGAGCATTTTGGATATATTTCTGTAATAGTTGCATGAAGTTCTAGCACTGATTCATAAGCCTACATCATGTATTAATAACATTGCAGGGAAGTCAGGACTTGGGCAAAGAGAGATGTATACCATTTGTATGTGTGTGTTTGTGTGTGTGTGCATATATATGGGTTCTGTTTCTTGATTAAATAAGTGTGTGTGTTGCTCTTTTTTTTCTTGTTTGCTACACTACAGCTACTTGATTGCCACCTTACTCCATGATGTACTTAACTGTGGATGCATCTGTGTTGTTATTGGATGCTCAGGTTCACAGACCCAAGTTGATTTTTTATCCTACTAGCCAGAGGGGCAGAGGTTGCACATGAACACAGCTTTGCACTCCTGAGGTTCTCTGCCAGTAGACAGAAAAGCTGAGCCTAATGAAACACCTGAGAGACTGTGGTCTCAAGTGCAAGGTTGAGCCTTCTGGTAACTTAATGCAACCATGTTATCTCACTATTGCTAAGAGATGTTGGGGTGCACTAATGATGCTTGACTTTGCACAAGTATAGCTAATGCTTATGTGAACATAGTTGCAGTTTCAAAAAAAAGAACATCTTTCCATGACCACTGAAAACTAATGAACACTTAAAAGGGTATAATATATCTTAATTGGTTTGCTGCTTCTCAGGTCCTACTAATTTTAGGTATAACTGTAGTATGATCATATATACTGTTGAAGACTAAGACCCAAAGAGAATGGAGGGTGATCTGAGGAGATATGATGTTGGGACAATGGATTTCACTCTAATTGTGTTATGGAATACTGCAGTGACATTAAAATCAGCCTAGTCTATTTAGTTTTTAAAAGTGTCTTTTTGCTATAAGTTGTCCTTCACATGCAGCACTTTAGAGCATATGGAAAAAGATATTGATACCTCTCCCTCTTGTTTCCAAAAATAAAAAAATCTCAGCATCTATTTGCTAACAGCTCTGAATAATGCCAAAATAAGTCATGGGCTCTGAAGTCCGTAACTTCAGTTGGACCAGTACCTTTCCTACATGGTTGGGGCAGAGGCCCTGTGAGCGAGGTCTCGTTGCTGCAGGCTGCACGGAGGGCCGTGGCAGGGGTGCTTCAGCTGGAAATACCACCAGGATGACAGCACATTCAGAAATGGTGAGGGGGGAGTGCTGCACAACCAGACCGCCAGTGCATGGCTGCCAGCAGTGATAAGGACCAGACTAAGTGTTGAGGTAACACCGCCAGACATTGTTTTACCTGCAGGCAGTGGCTGGCTAAAGTTTGACTGGACTAGGAAATTTGAAAACAATTAGTGCAGTGAAGGGCCGTCTCCAGGTGTGTAGGGAAGGAGAAACTGCTGTCCCGGATCTGTAGTGCTAAGCGATTCACTGCTGTCTCCAGAGAGAGAAGAGGAGGTCTCAGATACTCTGCTACTTGCCTCATGTGTTGCTTCCTACAGGCAGAAATAAAAGCCAGCCTTGCATAAGTGTTTCCGAGCATTCACAGAATAAATAATAGGGAAAGGGAAGCGTTGGAGAGATTTAAAACAAAGAAAGCCTTCCCATCCTTGCCAAACTAAATAATTTTAAATAGTTTTCCTTTCAAGAAACAGGCAAAGACTGGCACCGCAAATGAACAAGTGCCTCATGAATATTAATCCCTTTTCCTATTTTCTCTCGATCTGGGGGGGTGGGGGTGGGGGGAATTGCTTCTGCTGCTCCCCCTGCCCACCTAGTCTTCACGTTGCTGCAGCTCAATGCATATATCCTGTTCGTTGGCGTCTGCATGCTTCCTGACCCGATTCTGCAAGGTACCGCAGACTATGGGAGAAGGAAAAATTATTTCCTCTTTGCTGAAGGAAATTGCTTTCTCTAACAGGAAATGTCCTTGGCTAGGTTCATAACGTCTCCTAGGTGTTGCCAGTAGTGGTCAGTGGGACTTCAGTGCTCCTAAATATTCCTGTGCCATAACCCTACTTGGGTTTGCATGTGCCTGACTTGGTGAGGTGCAATGTGATCATTACAGGGTGCACACAGGATTTAACTACTGTCACCACCACTAGGCCTGTAAATCTGCAATTAATTGTTTAGATTAATACCAAGCAAGGGAAATCAACTGTTATAAAAATAAACACTATGGAGTGGCTTTGTTCCTCTACCTGCAAGGGGCAAGTAAATTGATGTGCTATAGTGGGTCTTAACAAAAAAACCCTCTTTTTTCCCCATTACCATGATCATTCTGATTGTGCCATGCTGCAGATAGAGTGCTGAGTGTGGAAATCTGAAGCACTTCACTTCTATTTTGGAATTGAGAGATGCTCAGGCTGTGGGGTGATGTGATCTGAGGTTACTTAAGGGGGTCCAAATGGGTAAAACCCACTAAAACTACTTCTACCTTAACACCAGAGAAGGCTTGCAGCCTCCCGTTACATTTCTTAAAGATGAAAGAACCTACCTGGGGACCCACACAAGCCCAGCAAGCAGCATGTTGTGCAGAGGAAGCAAAACACAGCGTTTCCACAGAAAACAAACACAGCAAGTCTTCCAGGGAAATAAAAAGGTTAAAAATCTTAAGACACAGGATCAAATAACATCTAGTGAAAACAATGGAAAACAAATGTTGACAAAAAACAGGGCTTAGCACTAATTAGCGAACATCAGCCTGCTTCTGAAAGTCTACGTGAGGAAACATAAGCTGCTGTGTGACTCACAATATGCATCAGATGAAGCAAATTCCAAACTCATTTTGCTGGTGCCTGGAGATAAACCGTTTCAAAGACGACAGTTTTGGCAGCGGCAGCTTTAGTCACAAGCCCTCCATAAAGAAGGTGCTCCAGACAGCAGCCACCTTTTCGGAGGGTGCCGTCCCCAGAGCAAGCAGCAGCTGTGGTGCAGGTCAAAGGCTGCTTGGTGCTGCTGCTGCCCCTCCCTGCCAGGCGAGCTGCAGGGTGCCTTTGGGGGCAGAGCAGAAAGCAGCAGCCCCTTGATGCCTCTGCTGATCCCTCCTCTGCTACCTACTTCCATGGCAGATGGGAAACAATTCTGCTCTATGGATGTTGGGGAAAATGATAGGTAGAGGGGAAGAGATGAAGAAAAAAATGCTAGATTGTGTGTGTACATAATACATGTGTAAATACATATACACACTTCTTTTCCCTAGGTGTTACCAATTTTTTAGGAACATGTTTTTTTTTTTTTTTTTGGGGGGGGGGTGGGAACTACAACTGTGCCAACATGTGATTTCATTTTGTAATCCAAAAACATGTTTCAATTTATCAATTTGAGCTACTGAAGGGAAGTAATTTGGGTCAATTTGATGTTAATTTCTGTTCATCTGAGTTTGTGTCATTCCTTGCAATTGTTCTAATTTGGGTGGCTTGTGTCCCTCTTCTCCTGCTGGGCTGGGCCTTTTCTTGGTGCTCTCTCTGTTGTGATAGCCTTTGTTTGACCACTGCAATATATTATGAGAGTCATATTCCACATCTTAAAAAAAAAAAAATCTTATTCAAAGTGTAGCTTTGAGTTTCAATACGACATTAATGTCTAAATGAAAAATATTGGCATTTCCAGTTGAAATTTTCGGGAACTTCATGTTCTACAAAATATGCATGATGTTTTGGCTTTGACTGAGCTTTGGCACAAATCTTAGATGAAAAGTGATGCTGAAATATCAGATGACAGTACTGAACTTCCCATTCCTGAATAGTTCTAGCCTTTGTTTACACTATTCCAGCCTTAGTGTACTCATGGCTCTCTGTAATGCTGGAGAGCAGACTTTCCTAATCAACTCCATCAAGACTTCAGTATGTGCAGTAACTTATATATACCTACTACCACAACAGAAGGAAATGCGTATTGCCCAAGTAGTAGAAAGTAAATAGTAGCAGATAGCAAGCGCTGCTAGTAGTGGCATCCTCAGTTCAGTGTTACATCAGTAGCACACCCATGTAAGTGACTTAAACATAGGAGGTCTCTTTCTTCAGAAGAGAAGATTTCATAGATAACTGTTCAAATAGCTGCCTTCACTTTTCTCTCATCTCTTAAACCAAACTGCTTTTGCTTTACTTTTCTCTTTTTTTCTTCTCTCCTTTGGTAGAAATTGCATCACTTTCTCTTAATGTCTGTTTCTGTCACTCGATGTGTATTAGTGCTCCAAAGGCCCACAGAGAAGCCTTCCATACTGGAGTTGTACACCTCCCTGACTGTATTTTCCTGAATGTTTACATGTCAAATATTTCAGCCAAGGTCATTATTCTTTGCTTTAATTGCCACAGTTCATTTTAAGAAATAAGTTCTGCTCAGATGGTGCTATTTTCTGTGGCCAGTACATTTTCTACCTTCCTAATTAGACATGTAGTAGGAAAACAACATACAGCTTCTAGGTCCCATGCAAAATATCTACAAGGTGCAGCTGCAGTGAAATGTGAGATGCATATGTTGTGTTCTCAGTTTGTATTGCATCTTCTTACGTATTGATAGTCTGATTGCAGCACTCTTTTAACACTGAGATTTTCTCCTGTGGTTGTAATGCTGTACTGTGTACAATGGTCTCTTAATTGTATAGTGTAACAGCTCTAAAGAGACTTAATAGAAAATATAACTTTTCCTCAAAATCCTGACTGTCTTTTGATGCTAGTTCACAATTCAGTTGACCTATCTGAAATATAATGGAAACAGTTTAACAACAACAACAAAAAAGTCTGTTATATCTTTCAAGGCTTTTATTCCTGGTTTTCTAGAAAAATATCCTTATTTAGAACAGTTGTCCAATAATCCAAGATTGTCCAATAATCCAAGATACATTCAGCTATTCCCCTTGCCCCCTTATTTTTTTTTTCCTGAATGATTACTGCAATCCTAATCTCTTGCCTTGTCTAAACAAGCAGCAGAGCTGAGCACAGGTGCCCCTCTAACCATACACATGTGAACTTCTGTGGTTAACTCCTGCAGAGCAGAATTCAGCTGACTGTGTCTAAGATGAGAATCACCTACTTGAAAGTAGATGTCCCAAATGACCGGGTGAATCACAGGAGTGATTCTTACTTGCCACTAACTTAAAAATAATAATAATAAAAAAAAGGTTGATTGTCTCAGATGCTGACCTGTAATAAAGATGAATCCTATCCATTCTCTGCTAAAAAGCTGAGGATCTTGGGGGGCACTTTGTGTAAATCTCTTACAAGAAAGTGGAAGAATACTCTTTCCTGGAATAAAATAACTGATTGCTTATGCCAGCAAGCCTGATCGCTGGTTGAAAACACTTCCATTCAGCCTATTAAATCCCCCTCAATGGGGGACAGGGCAGAGCCCTTTGGGCTGAATACATTATAGAGCGCTTCAATTCCTCCCTGCCTGCCTGAGCACGCTGTCTGCTACTGTTGTTGCCATTTCTGCTGCAGCTTGGAGAGAGACTAAAAAAGAGAGGGCAGATGCTAGTAGGGGAAATGGCACACACAGCATCAGCAACCATTCCCTGTATTTCCCATGTCCCCAGAAGTGGCACAGCTTTGTGATGTTGTAGGAGATATGTTTGGTAGCTGATCGTGCTTGACATAGATGGGAATAGGCTTGGGCAGGATGCATTAGATGCTATAGGAGGGAATATGGATGGAGGAGGAGTGGGTAGGGGGAAAGGGAAGGTCACCAGATCTGCACTCATGGCTGGAGGACCTTGCTGTACCCTGTGAAGTCCCTCATTTTGACAGTCACAGGGTGGTCATTGACTGGCCTTCTTTTCTGTGTAAAAGAAACAACACTTTTGAGAAAAGAGGTGACTGGATGATTGAAAATAGCCTAAGTATGAGCTTAACTCTCCATTAAGTGAAATACAGAAAACATTGACTTTCTACGGATTGCTTCTGCCCATTTCTGTGCTGCTGCAGGCTTGTGTTAGGCAGAGCAGGATGGCTTCTATTCAAATGACCTTTGACTAGTGACTCAGTTTGCAGCCATATGGATCGCTACAGCAATCAGGCTGCTTGATGAAATTCTCTTCTTCAGCTGCTGTTAAAAGTAATGGACAAAAGCTTTTGTCTCCATTTAAGTATCATTTCCCTTAAGCTGGTCATGGAGTTCTGACTTGTTTAGCAGTTTGTACTGTAGCTTCTAAAAGCATACTTGTCCATTTTTAGTTCTGAGGGTTTTCTAGAAATAGTTAAGGGGCATTGTTCAGTTACAGGAGTGTATAAAGCCACAAAAAGTCTTTGCAGGTGATGAAACAACAAAAAGAAATTGAGATCATGTAGCCATGAACAGTGTTTCTACTGTATGCCAAGACTAAGAACAGCCAACACAGCAAAGAATGAAAGAATTCTCAGAAAGAAAAAATTCTCACACTGCAAATTTTGTGCAGCTACTTATATAGATTTTTCCATTTGTTTCACAATAGCGATTATAGTTCTTGAACATTATTTTCCCTGCAACGCTATTTTTTATCTCTTTATAAGAACTCTGATCTATAGCAGAACTTCCTTAAGGACAGGCAGAATCATAACAAAACAAGACAAGACCATATGGACCCAGTCTTGAATGATAATTGTCTCTTGGAAGAAAATGACTACTCTCCGATCTTGGATGCTCGTAGTCTAATTCCACTTTGACTGAAGTCAACTGGTGGTGTTTTTTTTGTTACCCCCCCCCCCCCCCCCCCACTGAATTCTGTGCAAGAGGAATCAGGCTCCAGATAAATGACTCTGAGGATGGAGATTAGAAGGAGTGGTTTTCTTTGGTGGGACTTCCTGAGGGTTTTTCTTTGCTCATTTTACAGTGTTGTGGGGGCTTCGGCAAAACTAAACTCAGTCTGCTGCCTAACATAGTGTTATAGTGTTACATGCTTTTTAAAAAGTGCATTGGAGCAATACATTCTCTTATAGTGACATTTAATATCTGACAGCATGGGGCTTTTTTCTTTCTTCGAAGTGTAGGCTAATTTTTCTAAAAAGGCATAAATAGTAAACAAAATAATAATTCTAACAGCATAGTTTTGAAATTCATTTTTTATTAGAAGTAATGGGTATTTCTGGAGACTAGGTAAAAATTAATGTTTTTATATTATTATTTTTTTCCCTTTTCCCTTGAAGTTGTTAGGAGGTAAAGTATTTAAAGCTGATTAGTGCTTAGTGTATGAGTAGCTTTATGTTGCCCATATAATTAGCATATACTGTACCATTTATCTGTATTGTCAGTGTTATGCTAATTACAAGCAAAAAATTACTAATTCTTTCAGTACTTTCTCTTTGCCTACTGCAAGTGAGAGAAATGCAGATGTGTGTAGGTATAATCAAAAAGTTTTGGAATAAAAAGGCATTTTGGATTAGTGTGCTAGAAGTGCATTCAGTTTTAAAAATAACACTGTTAAAAGGTATATTTGCTCATGTTCTTTAAAGTCAGTAAATAGTGAAACTTGTAACCCTTCCTTCTTATGGTAGTAATAGGGTATAAGAAAGCTGCTTGTGTGCTATTTAAACATAGCCACCGGACTGAGGTGAAAAGGGAGATGAATATGAAAGCTGCACAACAACAAAAAGCAATGCTACCAAGAGTTTGGGATGAGAGGTAAGGCTGAATACCATTTACAGTCGAAACTTCGGTGAGGATTTCAAAATGCACTCTTTAATAAAGTGAGTGGGAACAGAGACCATGCTGCCACGTACAGAAAACAGTTGCCTCCTAAATCACCGGTGCTAAATGTTCTCTGGAGGGCTTCCATTAGGCAGCTGACCTAATATGACTTTCTTCAGCTCGTGGGACCTCGTGATACAGCGGTGTCAGGTGGGATGTCTGTAGGCTGCCGGTGGTATGCTGAGATACTGGAGTCCCTGTAACAGAGGAGGTGCAGATCAGCTCTGCAATTAAAAATCCTTTGCTGTAGGATGGTGTAGGAGAGGTTGCCAGGGCCCATGCACATGTCAGAGAGGGGCAACAGATAAGGAGCCCTTGGTCAAGAGAACAGTGTGCATGTTGCCACTGAGCCTTTTCTGCTTGTAGCCTTCATAATTTGGTATTGTTTTTGCAGTTCATACCCACACAATCAAAAGTAGTTTCTTTAGTGCTGCAGAACATAATTATAGGCCTGACAGGCTCTGACAAGTTGGTAGAGACGTTTATTCTTGCAGCCGGCAGATGCTTAAATGATTTTGTATTGGAAAATGCTGCCTGTGAAATGTTCTGTCTTAGTCTCTGTTACTAAACCCAGATTCATAATGAAGTCTAGCATCAAATATTTATGTAAAATTACTTTAATCTGTAAATAGTTTTATCTATAAAAGATAAAAACAGCTGAGAAAAATTAGTCAGGGGGGTTTCAGAAGTTTGTGTTACAAAACAATGATGTTTCCTTTTTGGTTTCTTCAATTTGTTACCCAGCTGGCACTCCACAGACAGAAGTCCACAATACCCATTGCTATACGAAAGATGTTCATGTTCCGAGGTATTAATAGCATTGTAACCTATCCCTGTTAGGGTCACTATGTATTATTAAAATCCTCTCACAAGACCATTTGGAAAAGCAGAAGGCTTTATATAATAACCATGAATCAGTCATAAATAAAACACTTTCCCACAGAGTTGTCCCCAGACCAGATTGGTTCTCATCAGGAAAAGTCAAAGCTGTGCATGCTGCCTGGTACATCTATAGTCCTCTCTACCTCCTGGTCAAAGCCATGTTACCTTTTCAAAACAAAAAGAAACAAGCAAACCATCATTTGCCATGAACAGCTTCAAATATTTGGAAAGCCACAAGGAAAAAAGAGATGGGTGTCTTCAGCTATTTCAGCTCTTACTCAGAGGTTTTGACAGTGACTGAGCTTCTTTTAATGAGTTGAGTCATTATTTGGAAGCTTTGGTAGCTGGTGGTTCATCTGCAGCATGGTTGAGTCTGAAAGTGACTGCAGCTTGGTCCTATGGAATTGCGTATTCCCTAAACATTTTAATAACGGCAAATCTCCTTGGCTCCTCTCTTTCTAGCTTACACACTCTCCAGTGAAGGGCACTGTGGAGGCCCTGCTTATCCCTGCCATGAGGGACGCATAAGTCTCAACCACTGGCTCTGCTTACAACTCTGTTTTTCTTAAGGTTTCTAAAAGTAATCCCTTGCTAGCCACTAATCTGACCTAGTTACTATAAACTGATTTCTCTAGAATGAAAGGGCCAGTCTTTCCTCTGGGACTACTGTGGTGGGACTCGCGCAGATTACTTGGGCTTTATGCTCTTATCTATTGCAGTGCAATTTGGAGACCGTCCACCTGAACATTTGTCTAGCCTATATGACCATCATGTCTGAATAACTACAAAATGTTCAAAAATTAGTACTGTCAATTCCTTTCCAGATTGAATAAGGGAACTGCTTGTTTCAGTCATAGGATTTTGTTGTCTTTTGCTCATTCGTTTGTGGTTCTGTCAGGGAAAAGTAGGTGTTGTGGGAAGGCTTGGACAAAGGGAGAAGAGCACCTCTAAGGTGGCCTAAGGAATAACTCCAAGAAGATTTGTCTTTCTGAACAGGGATGGATCTTCACCTTTATATCCAGCATTGGGATAGGAAGCAGAGTATTGCAGGGAAGTGTCTTTGTGATTTGTGTTGCCAGTTGCTGCAGAAATCTCCAAGAAAAACATGGCAGTATCTACAGATATTTAGATATTCTCCTCTCTGAAGGGCTGAAGGTCTTATCTTTCTCTCTAGACACTTACAAAGGTGGATTTTATTATTTTTTTTTGGTTCAGTGGCTATTTGGGTGATAGTCCAGATGAGACTAAAACCCAGTTGGTAAATCCGAGGACAAATCTCTTTGAGAGGAGAGAGAGAAAAAGCTGTTTCTTACCAATGTTACTCAGTCTTGTGTAGGTTGTTCAACTGTAGGTAGCTACCATGCCTCCACATGCTGTTTTCATAGAGGCACTGAGAAAGCTGAGGGTTGGTGCTGTTTACATGTGATAAAAAGGAGTTTTAGAGCTGTGGGTTGGCTCACAGACTGCCAGCACGGCAGTGTTTGTTATCTTACCAGCTCTCCCAGCAGCTTCATACAGACAGTGGGTAATGTGGAGGAGAGATCTGATTCTTGAGGTCTCCTCTGATGAGGACTCTAAAATTGAAAGAGCAATTTCCAAGATCTCTTCTGAAATGAAGACCTCTTGCTCAAGTGAAGCAAACCAATATTGCTATTGATCATTGCTAGTTCTCTCTGGCAATGGTTGTAGAGTAAGTATGAGATATAGACCTTTGTTTTCTTTAGTAAATTCTGGAAGGATTAAAGCCATCAGGCTCTCCTCTGTTGACAAATGCACTAGAGGGAAGTCTAAAACCTTCTTCCACAATAGTAATTATTTTGATTTGAGATCCTCTGTTTAGTACTTATTATTCATACAGGTCTCAAAGCTTTTAGTAGAAAAGAAATTTTGTCCCAGACTCACTTCAAGAAATCAATGCTAACACTTTTCTGCATGCTGAAAACTATCAGTAAATAGGAAATAGTCCCTTGGATTGTACAGAAGGCTTTCTTTTTGCAGAAGTTGAAAAATAGTGGAGAATTACAGATCATTACTTCTTGCAGGCAGGATGAAAATGTGTAGCTGCCAGATTTGCTCTGGATTACGTGCACATTATAGAAAGGTGTTTATTCTTATGCTTTTTATTGCTACATCTATTGGTTATCTTGGAGTTGTTATATCTCTGTAGGCACTTCCAAGCTATCTCATAAAGAACATTTTTCATGCATTTGCCCTTAATATCTATGAAATTTTGCTCACAAGATCAGGACGAGGCGACTCATGAAGGAATTGAGGAATTATTGTCACATTTGCTTATGAAAACAGTTAAGATTCCCATCATTACTTACAATATGCAGATGCTCTTGATCCTTGTGCACTATACACTAACCTCCCATGAGAATGTTTACTTACATCTGTTTGCTTACTATGCAGCTCCTTATTTCCTTTCAGAAACTTAAAAAAAAAAAAAAAGAAAAAAAAAAAGTGGCCATTTTACTGAATGTGTGCTGTATGAAAATTATTCTAGAGTCTGACAGCAGCCATCCCAAAGGCTTGCTTGGGGCTGTTGAAATGTTTCCATTTCTGATGGGAGCTGCAGCTAAACCTCTTAATGTGATAAGAGGCATTAAGAATATAAAAAGGCTCCAGCAGGTATTTAAAGCATTGGAAGGGCTGATTTTATAGCCTGTAATCACATATTTACAGTGCTTCATTACTCTAAATTAAAGGTGCGATAAGCAAAACAACAGCTACTTTCCATAGAAGTCAAGAGAGGGCTGCCTTCCTCGGCTGAGCAAGTGGCTATATTGTTCACAACAACAAGTCAGAGAAGACTTATTTGTTCCACCTTCTGGGAAAAAAAAATCAAAATAAAGGAAAGAATTGAGGAGAGATGAAAGCAGGGCAGGGAGCAAGGAAGGGAATAGGAGGAGAATGTTTATATCTTGCCAAAACTCATGTTAAGATTCCATAATTGAATCCAGCAGGTGAGGAAACATTGAAGTTGTTTTCTATTATAACATCAAGCTCCCTGCACAGCACTGACTATATCCTATCTTGTACCTTTCACTTTGCTACCAGTCTTCCACAAAAAAATGTGTAGTATGGTCAAATTACCTTAATACAGTTAATATCTGTATTTTCTAGTAAAGGAACATTTAATAATAAAGAAAATAAGATTATAATATCCTAATAAATATCCTGCGTTTAACTTCCCAAAAGCAAATTTGAAAGAATTCAATGCAAAGAATGATTTAACACTCACAGGTTTAGTACTGGGAAGTGACACAATCATTATTTGGCAATCCTGTAGCCTGTATGCACCTGTAGGTTTAGGAAGAACCCAACCAGCCCAGCCTGGAGCTGTACAACTTACCATTTTATTTTCCTCGCATCTAGAGAAATGCAGTGGGGAGTAACATGCCTGGAAACATGTTCATGTTTTTTGCTGTTGATACGGGCTACAAAGATTAGGTCCTCCACTGCATTTGAGGCTGTTTTTCTTCAGAGCTGTTGGAGGGCGTAGTCCTCCAGCTCTGGTAGAAGCTGGGAACTATTCTAGTTCCCATTGTAAAGAGCTCACACTGGGAGTAAATTATATCCCTGATGGCTGAGGACCCAAATGGATATTATGGCATCGAGAAATTGTTGAGGCAAAGGAAAAACAAGGAAGCCAGTAGTAGGAGACCAGTGCAGTGCTATAATAAGAGCCCATCATGCTGTTGTAAAGGGAGTAGATGCCCTCTTGGGATGCAAGGTCAGGACAACAGCCTGCAGTAGAAAGGAGAGCCCTTCAATTTTACCAGGCATTGGTAAGACTTCAGCTGAAATGCTGAGGCTAATGCTAGGTAGTACGTGTTAAGAAAGGTGTGAACCAACTGAGGAGGAAGAATGAATCATAGAATATCCCGAGTTGGAAGAAACCCGTAAGGATCATCAAGTCCAACTCCTGGCACCGCACAGGTCTACCCAAAAGTTTAGACCATGTGACTAAGTGCACAGTCCAATCGCTTCTTAAATTCAGACAGGCTTGGTGCAGTGACTACTTCACTGGGGAGCCTGTTCCAGTGTGCAACCACCCTCTTGGTGAAGAACCTCTTCCTGATGTCCAGCCTAAACTTCCCCTGCCTCAGCTTAACACCATTCCCGCTGGTCCTATCACTGGTGATTAAGGAGAATAGGTCCCCTGCCCCTCCACTCCCCCTCGCGAGGAAGTTGTAGACTGCGATGAGGTCCCCCCTCAGCCTCCTCTTCTCCGGGCTGAACAGGCCCAGTGACCTCAGCCGCTCCTCATATGTCTTCCCCTCCAGGCCCTTCACCATCTTTGTCGCCCTCCTCTGGACACTCCCCAACAGTTTAATGTCCTTTTTGTACTGTGGTGCCCAGAACTGCACACAGTACTCGAGGCCGCACCAGCGCAGAGTAGAGCGGGACAATCACTTCCCTTGACCGACTAGCGATGCCGTGCTTGATGCACCCCAGGATACGGTTGGCCCTCCTGGCTGCCAGGGCACACTGCTGGCTCATATTCAGCTTGCTGTCAACCACAACCCCCAGATCCCTCTCTGCGGGGCTGCTCTCCAGCGTCTCGTTGCCCAGTCTGTATGTATAGCCAAGGTTGCCCCGTCCCAGGTGCAGGACCCAGCACTTGCTTTTGTTAAACTTCATGTGGTTGGTGATCGCCCAGCTCTCCAATCTGTCCAGATCTCTCTGCAAGGCCTTTCCACCCTCATCCGAGTCCACAACTCCTCCAAGTTTGGTGTCGTCAGCAAATTTGATCAAAACACCTTCTAGTCCTACATCCAAATCATTTATAAAAACATTGAAGAGGACTGGCCCTAAAATGGAGCCTTGAGGGACCCCGCTAGTGACCATCCGCCAGCCAGATGTGGCCCCATTTACCACACCCCTTTGAGCCCTGCCCGTCAGTCAATTGCTCACCCATTGTATGACGTTTGTGTTAAGTTGTATGCTGGACATTTTGTCCAGTAGGATCCTATGGGAAACCGTGTCAAAAGCCTTGCTGAAGTCCAAAAAGATCACATCAGCTGGTTTCCCTTGATCGACTAGATGGGTGATCTTATCATAAAAGGAAATCAAATTTGTTAGGCAGGACCTACCCCTCATGAACCCATGTTGGCTGGGACCAATGACTGCATTGTCCCCCAGGTGCACTTCAATAACTTCAAGGATCATCCTCTCCATAATTTTACCAGGCACTGACGTGAGACTGACAGGCCTGTAATTGCTAGGGTCTTCTTTCTTACCCTTCTTGAAAATTGGCACAACATTTGCCAGCTTCCAGTCCACTGGGACCTCTCCAGATTCCCAAGACCATTGAAAAATAATTGAGAGAGGTCCCGTGATGATGTCAGCCAGCTCTTTAAGCACCCTGGGATGAATCCCGTTTGGACCCATGGACTTGTATGGATCCAGGTGGAGCAGCAAATCCCGCACACGTTCAGGGTTGGTTGGGAGTTTGTCATGATCAAAGCATAACCTGTAGTTCAGGAATGTTTAGTCTAGGAAGTGCAGACTAGATATTAGGAAAGAAATTCTAACAATAAGGACGGTGAAGCTCTGAAATACATTGCCAAAGAAGGCTGTGGAGTGTCTTTCATAGGAAGGTTTCCAAAATAGACTAAGTAAATATCTGTTAGGAATGATATAAGTATATTCAATTCTCCCTTGGAACATAGGGAAGGAGTAAATTATGCTTAAAGAGATGAAATAAACTAGAGATTTTCAAACTCTGGGTCATGCTACTCTTAAATCGAAAGGAGCCATAAAGTGTTAGTAGTGGCTATATCTAATAGTGTTTGACCTTGAAATTTCTGCCCCCTATTCACATAATTGTTGTGACAGGACATGTAACCCAAAAGGGAGTTGTGCTTTTCAAAGGATGAAAATCACTGTAATAAATGGCTTTTGAAAGTTTTTCTTGGCTTTCTGATTCTGTGATCCCACAGAACTGCCACTAGAGCAACACAAAGCAAAGTGGGCAGAGCAGAGCTGAAATTCAGATTTCTATTTAGGTTAATCTGTAGCAATCATTTTTAATGGATAAAAATACATAATGGTCACTGCTGTCAAAATTTAAGCTAAGTGGCCATTGGTGTTTAAAGTCGGAGTCATTTTTCTATTGCTAGTCAAAATGTTTCTCCAGAAAAATGTGCAAAAATATTGTATTTTTCTCCCTATGTAATTTTTAAAACATCTAGAAGCATTAATTCACTGCTGTAGACAAGGAACAATAATTAAATGTTCTACCTTAGAGAATTCTTTAAAAAGGCATTTGTGTAAGACAAGAGCATGGCTAAATGTAGGAAGTTTAGAAAATCTACCATGAGCAAATCTCCTTTTCATCTCAATAGTAGAGGTGGAGTTCACCAGACAGGACAGTCTTTCTCCTTAGAAGGAATAATAAAGGCTGGCTAGTTCTGAAACTTGGATGCAAATGAAAGCATCTCTAGACTGCATGAGTGAGCCAAAATTAGTCAGTTCGTTCAGTAGAACAATGCCGGTGTGAGAACTTTATCTGATCACTGCCCATACCTTAGGAAAATATCATGTATTTATTTAGACCATTTAAATCTGGATTTTGTAGTAATGGCTTATCTCTATTACTATTACTAGCTTTTAACATATGACCCACAGAAGAAAATCCTGGGGAAGTGTGTGCATGTGTGGGGGGATCACTTTAATCAGAGTTTTTCTTGCTGTAATTTTGTTTCCATTGTCTCTTGTCCTGTTGTGTATCTTTGATCAAAGCTTGGCTTTGCTGTCTCTCCCCACTCCCATTGAGCGCTTGCAGATGAAGGCAGTAGCTAGATCTCGTCGCACTTCCCCACCTTTAGCTTTCTGTGGGCTGAGCAAGCCCAGTTCTGTCAGCCTCACCTCGTACATCATCTGCCCCAGCCCCCTGAGCATCGTACTAACACCCTGCTGGAATGCTTTGGTTTGTCAACACCTCTCTTGGATCTCTGGGAGGGAGCCCAAAACTGGGCGCTGTGTTCCAAATGTAGCCCCACAAGCCCTGAAAAGGGAGAAATGACTACTTCTCTCCTAATTTTTTAGCATGATTCCTCCAAAAGAGACATATAGATCACTTTGGCTTTAGTGTAGTGATTCATAACTGCTAGTAAATCACCAGCTGTGCCTGGTTGCGTGTCCAGGTAAGCAGCAGAAAGATTCTAATTCTGTAAGGTTTTCAAGGTAACTGAGCAATGGTCAGGGCTTCTTGTAAAGAGTTGCTAATTTTTGACACTAGACATTAATGTCTAGTCATCTCACCACAGGAAAAAAGAGGAAGAAAAAAAAAGAAAACCACCACTGAAATTCAGAATCTGCTTATGTTCTGCTTTCATCCTTAACAATGTACCAGTCACATTTTACATAAGGTGCATGGCTGCAACTTCTGGTGTAGTCAGAGATTTGGACTTCAGAAAGGGTGTACTGACAAGTGTCTTTTTTTTAAACAAAAAAACAAAAACAACAAGTTGTATGAAACACACAAAAGCTAATGAGAGAGTTTGCAAAAAAAAGAAACCCACACCAAATTAAATGCTATACTTAAATGCTACAAAACTTTGATGCAAATGAAGACAACAGGAGCTGTTTAATAATCTTGGGATGTGGGAAAGTCTGAACCATTGAATGTGGAAGATCTGGCCTGAGGGCTATGCACTGATTATGTTTGATATAGAACCTAGTAATAGCTATCAACATGTGAACCCCTTTAGCTGCTTTTGATTATTGTTCAGAAGAGATTCATAATTTCATAGATACATTTGAATTTTTATTACTAAAGGTGTGCTTAATTTAATTGTCTGTTTTAATACTTTTACAAAGATGTTCTCTGGAAAATCTAGTCTTCGCAACAGTGTGTTTTGTGAATATTTTGCTTTATAGTCTTAAACAGTGGTAACTACAAAGAAGACTTCATTCTAAACTAATTTTTTTTCTTTAAGAGTTCTTAAAGATTAAAATGTTTGAAATGTATGTTTTCACGTTGGCTTAGTAGAGGTGATTGACATGAGTTTTTCATGCTGAACATGTGCTTTAATAAGAAGAAGGGTCCAGGACAAGCATGCAATAGTGCAAACTGCCTCAACATAAATCACACAGAAAGTATCATTACTGGCCTAGGACGTCTGTCTCTTGCTAAGATTGCCAGGAAGAAGGCCACTTGGCAATAACGATGACTGTGATGTATGGATAAAGTCTGGTAGGAACTGAAACGAAACCAAGAATTCAACTTATTTGTTTATAGTAATACATCTTTAGACAAGCCCTTTGTAACAGAAGCCTTCGATATATGGCCCAGGCAGAAGATGATAGGAAATAGCTCAAACTTCTTATAAATACGGTGTAAGTTGTGTTGGCAGAATGATAGTACTTCTTGCTGTTTCCAGCCATCAGTTTGTCTGTGAATAACTAATGAATGATTTTCTGTGGACCTCTGCACCTGTCTCTTTCCTATCATCTTGTCACTTCATTTGACTAATGTAAAATGGACAAATTTGATCAATAGTGCTATCTAGTAATTTCTGGAGGTACCTCGTCTTGTTTTCTTGGTTGTAATCTCCAAATTTTCTCAGCAAAAACTGTGTCTGTGTGTTGGGGGTGGGGTAGAGAGGTCTATTTGAATGTCATTTGGATACTGGAACCCCTGGAAGTTTCAAAACATGAGATCACATGCTCAAGTTCTAACAAGGACTATGACAGAATGAGCAAGATTTAACTCCCAGATTTTAATTCCTTGAGTCTCTTTGATAAAATTCTGAGTTAATTCAGCAGGATTATAGTTTCAACCTAAATTCCGTATAAAGATGATGGAAAGCTGATGTTCTAATCAACTATGAACACTCTTTATGAAGGTGACATTCTTGTCTGGGGTAGATCAGCACTCCAAGAAGGAGCACCTCATTTTTTGTTACTTGTGACATAAATACAATAACTGATGCTGTTGCCAAAGGTTCTATGTCCAAATAGCTGTCTACTTACATCTCTCAAGAGCCAGTTCAGTGGTGCACTGAATAGAAGTGATTTCAGCCTGTTAGTCAATCTCTGATAATTTTTGGCAGTTTTCGGCACTCTTTTACATTGCATTGTTGCCTAGACTTGACAGGAGTTGAGAAAGCAGTCAAAGATTGGACTAATTGGGTTGCAGAACCCTTTTCTGGCATTGAATCACCTTAATCCCTGCCAATCTTATTTCATTTTTCAGAATTCTATGGATTTTATTCCACCTTTTCTTTAATATCCATTTTCCAGCTTGCTGGCCATGCATGATCACATTCTTTCTCTTACTCTCTAGCCTAGCCTCCTTTAAAGCACTACTCCAGGGACCAGCAAAAATGGGTTACCAGATAGAGCATTATTTCTAATTACAGCCAAAAAATAGACTCTTCAAAACAATGTGGAATTATTTTTTATAAAAGAAAGGCTTGCCCAACTGAGGCAGTCACGAGTACGAACAGTTACATTAGATAAAATAAGGAAAAGTTAAAATGACTGAAGAGTTTTTCTGCTCATTTTTTTTTTCTTGTTGTTTCTTGAGGCTACAGCTTAAAACATGATTAAAGAACTGCTGCCTGTTGAATTTTGACAGCTTTTGAAATCTCTTTTAATGCCTAAAATTTTGGTTCCCGGGACTGGCAATCTGATTGGATTCTTTGGAAGTGACTTAAATTCTTCTGCGTTCTTTCATGATTTGAAGTCATTCTCCAGCCTTCTCATCCATGAATTTGATTGCTTAGATATTGTTTGGCATTGGTAATAGTAATTTCTAAGTCAGTCATGGGTTCTCTTTTTTTACAAGATAGGAGCATGTTAGCAGCTTCAGTATTCTTGAAACTAGTATGAGGAGGAAAAAAAAATGATGCAGGAGATCAGAAGGTAGAGATTTAAGAGTTCCTGCTGATCATGCACCCAAACTCTGGGCAGAATTCTTTCATGATATCACTTCAGAGGCAATTGCAGTTTCAATTCTGTAAAATTTCTGTCATACAGGTGGGTCACTTTTTTGTTGTTGATTAAAGTGAGAGTACTAGAAATACTAATACAAAATTATCATGCTGAAGGACAAGTTAGTTAACTATCAGTTTTGGCATCAACATCAGATTCAGGATAAAAGGTAGTCTGAATTGTCTTTTTGCCTTTCATGATGAACTTTCTTGGAAATTTTGCAGGACTGTTTTCCAGATTATGATGCTTAATTTGCTTTCATACTTTATATCATAATGGTCATATCACTTAAAAAGATTAGCAGCGAAATATACAAACTGTATAGACAGATGTTCTTTAGTGTGTTTTTCTGAAGACTTAAGTAAAGATGCTTTTCATATGTTTGAGCATTCGAACATATATTCTGAAAGACCTGTAAAAGGTACTGAGGATTTAGTGGTAGGGTAAGGTACCACTGCATTGTCAGTCCAGGCATTCTTTCTTAAACACAATCAAGTTACTTCCAGGTGTACAGGTCAAAAAGACACATAGTCATTGCTTCTTGAGATGTCTCTTCTACTGATGTTTTGAAACAATTGCAGAGGCAGTTTGAAATCTATCTTGTTTTCTAACAAAATTAATGAAATACGAGGATAGAAGCATAAAGCTCACAGTTTTGCTCATGTTTCACTGATTGCACATATTCGGAAGAAATGTGTTTATTTCTGTCTATGTTCAGTCCAGAGTCTACAGTTCCTATTTTTAGCAGCCACTCACTATTGTTAATCTGAGATTTTTGACTATCCAATGAGTCAGAAGGTCTGAGTGCCCAGAGATACATGAGTCAGACAGGCAGGAATAGTCTGTTCTTCTTCAAGACACCAGGAGACATAGATTTTAAAAGGAGGTTTCATACTTCGTGAACAATACAAATGGAAACATAATGTATAAATAGAAATCCTTTTACCCTTCACATTGGATTCTTTTCCCAGGAAACTCTTGTCCCAAAATTGCTACTTACTACGCTATTTGTATATGAAAAGGGCTAGATTGTCACCCTTCTTATTCTTTTCATATCCTTTCTCTATTGGTTAGTTAATGTATTTCTAGGACACACAATCCTCTCACTGTGACATAACTATTCCCACAGTAAAAGATGGAACACGTAAGAAGCTTAGAGAAAGGGGTGTGGGTCAGGGAGGAGAATTTCATAATCGCTTAAATTTATCTTCTGAAAAAGGGCTCTTTGGGAAGGGCAAACTCTGTTAAAGCAGCAAAGACAAAAGGGTATATGTGGTCCTCACATTTCCTTCTGCAATGTATTTCAGGTCAGCCCCAGCCTCTTAAGAGTTTACCTGAGGATGGCAGGAATGTTGAACCAGCTATAAAATTTGGTGGATTCTGAGCTGAGGATCAAGTTTAATAAGTAAATGCTAGATACAAATCCACTCTAGAATGCTTAGTGATGGAGTATCAATCCTTTGGCAGTTCAACAGTTCTGGAATGAAACAAGTATACCATTACTCAAAGGTCATTGGTTTAAAGCCACCTAAATCACAAGAGTCTAAAATTCATAGAGGTGTCATGTTTGTTCAGAGGACAACTAATTTTACATTACTGATTTTAGGTCTCGTTAGACCAATGGGGAACTCAAAAAGCATCACCTGGTTGCCTCTTGGTCAACTTTAGCAGAAGCCATAGGATAAAAATAAGTTACCCGCTCTTTGGATGAAGAAAGCAGATGAATCTCTAGGATCCAATATTTTTTTTTTCCCCCAGAGTAGGTTACTAAGGGTTGCAAAAGAAAAGCATCTTCTAATATCAGTATATTTAGAGAGAAGTTCTGAAAACCTCCACATCCTCTCCACCATCCACTCCACGCTGAGTGAAAGTTTAGTATGCTCACAGTCCTCTTTGTATGTGGTTCAAGACAAGGCTCATGAAGTGATTTGTACGGTTAACTCGTGGAGCTATTACCTTTCTCTATTTAGAGAAGTAGTGGCCTGTAAATGAAGCAGAACTGAATTAACTTGTGGTAAAATAGTCCAATTGTCTTTGAAAAATAAAAGCAATTGGTCTTTAATTTAATTTTTAGTTTGATGCCTGTAATGCCCATATTACCTGTTAAGCTCTCTTAGGACTTGTGGGGTATCGTTTATTTTCAGTCAAATATTTTCCATGTGACAAGGAGATTACTAGCAAGAAAACCTGTCCTAACTGCCTGCATTTCTGGAGCTGTCTATCCTTAATGTGTTCTTCGGGAGCCATTCCTTTTCTGTCCTGGGGTCACTTGTGTGTTATTTCCAACAGTACAGTGAGCTCTGCAATCGGTAATGCAGGAATGTCCAAACTGAAAGGCTGAGATAAAGAGATTGCTCTTAACAACACAGTTGGTACATCCAAGTTTTTCACTGCTGGAGGCATCGAGATGTATGACAAAATTCATCCCAGTTTAGTATTTTCCCACATATATAACAATAGGGAACACAGATCCAGACTTCACTGGATAAGCCTCAGCTAAATTTCAATTGTCTTCCCCCTCAGCAAAAATTCTAGAAAGCATTGCCTTTGTAAAGAAGACTAATCAGAGCCAGCATTTTCAGAAAGATCTTGCTGAGTGTGCAAGTCCAACAGAAGGGTCTATACAACAGTCAGTGATGCATGTCTGTATTGTCCCCATAAATGGAACTTTTGTGCTTTGTATACACCCTTTGGCACATACATTCTGTAATATGGCACGTCTCATGAAAAGTGTCTTTAAAGATGGCAGTCATTTCAGCTTTGAGCCAATGGATGCCCATTTCTGATGACTTGTCAACATAAGCTATAAAGAGAAAGGAAATGAGCTCTGTATAAATGCATGGTCATTTCTTCAAGGAGTGGTCGATCAGTCTATCATCTCATCACAAATGTGTCATCTGACTTCACGTTCCAACACAATGAAATTGATACAAGGAATATTAGAAGTTCCCCTGGGCTTTTACACTGAGACCGGTCACATTTTTGTTTTGCTCGACACTTAATCCTCTGGTGAATTTCAAAATTGTTGCCCTCATCTGTCTACCTGTTGATGTTCTCCTGTTGATCCATCAGTCAATCTCAAACCAAAGCTATTTAAATCATAACAATGCCCATGTCAAAGACAGACTTAAGCAAAAACAAACATTTAAAGCTGGGAAAACAGTAAGAAATATTCTTTACAAGTTCTTTTGCAGAGTATCATCTTCATCCCTAAACTGTACATCTTCATAGGTGCATTAAATAAAGCTAGTAACTCTTTTAATAGTGAAATTTTATTCATAAGGTTATTTGGGAAAAAAAAAAAACTAATCTTGGATTCAGAGATAAAATTAATTTTAAATGTGATAACTTCAGGTGGAAGCAGGAAGAAAAAAAAAAAAGATTAATTTACCATTGGGTAACTAGTTTATAATACTAATATTCCAGGTCATCTGGGAATAGAAACAACACAAGTTGGTTGATATTAGATGTGTGGATAACCAGTAATCCATGGATTTGAAATACACTGAACAGTTGAGAAAAGTGTGAATGTTGTCATCTTTGTGGGATACAATTCGGAACAACTGCTCAATTTGTTGAATGAATTGTCTGTAATAATCCTGAGCAGTAATGCAGAATTGGAAAAGCAGTCAAATTGGAATCACTTTTCCAGTGAATGAGTGATCCTAAACTCACCTCTTCAAAAGAGCTATGTATTTTTGTCAGCATAGTACTGAACAAGGGCTGAGGAAGTAGTGATAGTGAGCTCAGGACTGTTGTACTTTGGAAAAACAGTATGAATGCACATGGTTAGATGTGCAAGGGTTCTTGTTTCTATACCTGAACAAACTTCAATATTTGATATTGATGTGGCATAGCAAAAAATGGTAGGGGAACGCTTTTCAGGGGGCTAGAAGATCTTGCATATTGTGAATAAGTTCTTCAGAGAGAAAAGCTTATGGAAATGATCCATCACTAGTTTGTACTGCACTCCTGTCAAGGCAATGACATGGACCCTTAGCTTTCATAGCCAAATGTAAATTAACAAAAGGCGGGGGGGAAGGACGGGGTGGCACAACTTAGGAGAAGTTAAAAAAATGAACATGTTAAGAGCACATCTGGAGAAAAAAAAAATGGGCATGGACTCCAACTTCTGCCATAGGGGTAGGACCTCAGGCTAGGGCTTGTTCTCTCCTCCTCTTCCTTTGGGCAGACCCTATCGGTTGGGTCCTTTGGTCTGTGGTCTATTGCACGTGTGCTGCCTGCTCCTTCAGTAGCAACCAGCCTGGATCTGTTCCAACACCCACAGATTCCCTGGACAAACTATTCTCTGTCTAAAAGGAAGAGATTGGAATCGTAATGACAGGAACCAATATATCTGCTTAAAGGAAGGATGACCTAATAGATTATTTTCAAATATTAGACAAGTAGAGGATTCCTTGCTATTAAATATTATCACTTATGTCTCTTCTCTTCTGTCCATCAAGCGTTACTTTGTGACAATCTGTAGCTCAGAGATAATTGTTGTTTTATTCAAATTACATTACTAACCCTGTAACTCATACTGTCTGTAATCTTAACTATCTAAAATGATTCTGTAGGAGGGATGGTTTTCCATTTAAGCCAACGTTTCCCCCCCTCCATTGTGCAAGATTTAGCACCAAATCCTAACATCAATAATTTGAGATAATCAAAGTTCTCGCTTAAAAAAAAATAAAATCGTAGTTTTCTTCTTGACTATGCTGTGCTAGTACTCTTTAGATCTGGGAAAAGTGTCTTCTGGAAGTTTCATTATCACTTGATTGATGTCAATTCAGTCTTTAAATGGAAAAGCATCTGCTTTCCATAGTTTTATCATGTAATATAACTACTTTTCCATGGTGAAAGAGATGAAAGATTTTAGAATTTACAGTTACGACCATTAATACTGTTTTCTTTTACTGGAGCTGCAGTCTGTTACATGAGAAAAAGAAGTTGTTGCTAAATTTCCTTCACTATTTGCTTGACAAAAAGTCAATAGTTTTCAGCTGGAGTTACTCCAGGTTTTTACTAATATAGACAGAATTAGAGAGAAGTGCAAATGTTTTAAGATGCAAGGTCTTCAAACCTGAAATGTAAGTTCCTGATTTTTTTCTATAATGATGATTATTAAAAACACCCTTAATAAAACAGTAGAATGGACACTAGTGAAAAGTTGATGCAAATGAGATTAGAATCAGGTGGAATGGAAATGATTCTTTCCTGTCAGATCTAAAATCTAGCTCAGGCTTAATTTATGCCTAGGTAGGAGACAAGATGATCTTTGTCATGAATATGCAAGCATTGGTTGTGAGTTAGGGAAAGCAGGAGAATGTGGATTGCTGTGGACTGTTTGGCAGCAGCTACCTTGACCATCAGAGTTGTTGGTTTGATTTCATTTCATAAGTTTGTCTAGATAGGACATATGCGTCAATGAATGAAATTATTGTTATTCAGTTGCTAATGCGGAGAGAACAAAATGGAAGCTGCAGGCAACAAGAAGAGATGTGAAAGAAGTACATTCATCATTCTACACTCGCAGAGAGGTAATAAACAGAATCAGCAAAGGTATAAGATGTATGTCAGAAAAAAGTGAGATGAAAGCTTTCAGATCTCAAAACTGGATCGACTCTTGTAACTGTGGTTGGCTTTACCACTGATTTTGTAAAAATTAGTGGACTATATTCTGTATTTTCTTCCACTCTCAATATGCAAAGGTAAATCATAGCATTGATTTAAAAGTGAAATTTTCTTGTAAGCCTTCATAAATACCAGCATGAAACCTTGTCTAGAGCACTAAAATAATTTTATAGCAAAACCATTTAGGATAATTTGATAAGGTGCTCTGACTCCAGAAGAGTAAAAGTCCTCTCTGCATTGATTCTTAGCAGAGCTTGAATAAAAATCTTAGAAAAAGTACAAGCCTGGGGAAGAATGTGTATGGGATCTACTTATCTACCATGCTTTATTTCAGAATCCACTTCAGCGGTCTGACAGTCTGCACACATTGTTCATAAATCCTGATAGCCACATGGTCTGTATTTGTGGAGTGATTGGTACCATATGGAGAAGATTTAAAAGGATGTGCTAAATGCATAATCTCATACAGTATTTCATAACAAAAAATGTGAAGCTTTTCCAGGTAGGGAAGGAAAAGCGCTACATGAAGGTCTCGAGAATCACTGTTTTTACTCCCCTCAGCATATGAGTGTAACTTTGATAGAATTCCTTTTTATTTGGACATTTACAGACAAATTACTGTTGAAGAAAAAAATAGTAAGAACGCTTTAGGATTCAACTTAATTTCGCTTATTCTTTTCCTTATGAGTAACTTTATCAAATATCTAATTTTACTTCATAGATTTTAGCTCCTGCTTCCATATCTGATATTTGTGAGGTGTTTTTTGTATGCTTTTCAAGTAACTGATGTCCCAAATATTTGATTGCAGTGAATGCAAATATAAGAAATGGAGCTCCTAAAGAAGAACATGATCGTTTTTTCTGCAAAGCAGCTAGATACAGATCTCTTAACTTAAAGTGCTTTTTAGGTGTCCAAAAGCTTTATGTAAAGATGTATATTTAAACTTGTATTAAAACCAGGAAAGTCTAGTTGCCAGTTATATAATTAATCCACTAGATCATGGCGCCACTTAGCTCTGCTATTAAGAAATGTGTGTCTTTGTAGCCTCTCTGAAATGGGACCTCCTGATGAGATAATGTATTAGGGAACAATGATGGGTTGTTATATAATGAAACCAAACTCCCTATAATCTATGGCTGTGCTGGTTAAACAGAAAAAAATGCTGTTCAGTCTATTATTTCCAAAGGTATTATTCTGTGCTTAGTTCCTCCTTTAAAAGACAGCAAAAATAGCTTTCTAGGATCCCTTTTCCAAGGTCAACAATCTACTGCATTTGTTGTGAAAGCCTAGGTGTAAGCACAAGTAGGCAACAAGTAGATAAAAGGTTGAATTGTCAGAGAACGGAGACCAGACTTCCAAACCATACATATCTGAAAATGCAGATATGCGCCTAATGACATTTTCTGAAGTGCCTAAGGAGGCTAGGGCATGGGAGATGATGTGTGCCTTACTTGGTTAGTTGTGTCTGAAAATCTCACTTGGCACTATTAGCTCTTTGAGTCTTCTCAATAGCTTTAAAACTTTGGCTCAGGGAGCTGAAAATCTGTTTTCTCTGTTCTAGAAACCTGGCAAGTCCCGCATGCCCTGTGTGTTGGGGAAGTTCCAGTGATTTCTAACAAGCAGATTTAGTTATCTGTCCTCTTGGTTTATAGGCATGTTTTCCAGTTCAGGCCATTATGATAGCCAAGAATTCCCTCTCTTTTGTGTTTTTATAGTATCTGCTCGATGTAGTAAACCATTTTGTGAGGTACATATGTTCTCATATGAACCAATTTGCAGGCATAAGAAAATAGGATATGCTATTGGTTCTGGAAAACTGAGTTAGCAAGCATGATAAGTACATAAACTTGCTTTCACTTGATCTGCACCTCAGCAATTCACAGGGAAACTAAAACCTGGACCTTCCCAAGCTGTTCTTGCCTTGGCTCTCAGTCGAACCAGGGAGCAGTCAAAGGCAGTCTGATGTTTCCATTCGTATTCTCCAATTCTGACTTTGGTACCTGGTATAAATGGGGGGGGTGGGCCGGGGGGGGGGTGTTGTTCCCCTTATTTGTAAATCACGGATTCAATTCAGTCTTCCATTCTTACTGTGGACTTGTCAACTAGTGTGGACTTTGTCAATGTTTGCTTGGAACTGAAGGAAGCTGCCTGATTATTTTCTTTATTCATTAATAAGGTCAGGCAATGCATGATCCTGGCCCAGGAGCACTGGTCATGGATATCCCTTTATAAAAGGGAATTATATGGATGACATGAGTGCTTAAGCACTAGAAGTAAAAGCCACAAATACGAAGGGCTAAATAATGAAGGAAAACTCAAGGACAGAAAATCATGTATTTTGGCCATCCCATGACTCTGTGGGTCAGTAGAAGTAATGCCATAATCGCAGAGGTGATGAGACAAGCCTTCAAAACCCATCGTTGTGCTATGTGTCTATAATACTGAGTTATGCTTTTTCAATAAAATGTTACTGATCAAAGGAGACAAAGGAAAAGAGACAAAGTAATCCCAAGCCAACCGTACATAGAGTCTCTCTGCTACATATAGGATTTTCTAGCTGGTTGGATTCGTAGTGATGAGGACTAAAGAAAGGAAGAAAGAAGAAACTACCTAATAGCAATTATGTTTAAAACAGAGTTGGGGGTTGGAGGTGTGTGTGGAGGCTATCACAGCAATAACACCATAACATTCAAACCTAAAACCAAACATCAAACCCAGAAGAAGGCACTTGATTTGTGAGGGTTGAATGTAATTATAAAAACTTCTGATCAACTCTAGTCCTGAGATGGTAATTGTATTACCCTAGATAATGTGGCCTCAGGCAAGAAGGTAGCAAGAAGAATATCTTTTTTTTATCCCTATTTTTTAAATCAAAACATGTGCTTAAATTGGTCTTTGGGTTGTTTATAATTAAATTTTCCTGAACAATGCAGGAGTTTGCCGTTACTCAACTGTCTGTGGCATCTGTTTTTGCATACTTCAAATACAATAAAGATTGTTGTTTTTCTTTTTGGATTTCCTGTACAACAAATGTAGGGATGGATGTGGATTTACGATTAAATATGCCTTTTGGATACAGACAGCTGAAGTAAAAACTGCCTGAACCAAACTTTGCCCCGAGTTGTTCCTAGATAATCTCACTGACACTTGCAGAATTTAAGCTCAAGAACAAAACTATTCTTAATTGTCCCACGTGGTGCAGCTGTGTCTTTGAAGGAAACACTAGTTTAGCAATTTGTAGTCAAAATAACCTGTGCTTAGTACTTTCTCTCAATCTCTCTTGCTATCAAGCTCTCGGCAGTTTGTCGTGGAGTTAGTTGGTGTCAAAATATTTGATTTGCGTGTTTTTCAGCCCTCTTCTGGAACTTGAATTTTTGAACTTTTCAATAAACTGCAAGTTGCTTTAGTAACGTGAAAAAACACCCACAAAGTTGGGACACAGGACCATTAACTGCTCGAGGAGCTAAAAGCTCTTAAACGTTTTTTACGCACAAACTCATGCTGGCTTGCTGTCATAGACTCTGTTTTTTTCCTGCTGTTTTTCATAAACTTTTCCTGGTGCTTGGAAGCAAAGTCTGGTCATTCTTTTCTCAGCAAAGGCATTTAGTATCAAGATGTTTATCTTCATTTTGCTAGTCCAATAGGGCAGGGTGTGTTGTTCATTTTGCAATAACTTTATTTGAGCTTCACATGTTAAATCAACATGAGGAAAAACTGCACCATTGTATTTTAAGCAGTTCAGCAATATTGCAGCCTACTTCTTCTCTTTCTGATTTTATACAAGTCTGTAGTGAATGTGTTCTTTTAATTTATCATGTGATTCAGAGAGGAAAAAAAAAAAACACCAACGTTTTGAATGAAGCATCATTGTCATTGTTTGAGGAAAAATGCCTAATAGCAGCAAGATGCTACCACATGTTTGTTTGTTTGAATGTTTTGCTACTTATCAGAAACAGTACTATGACAGTGAAGGCAAATAATTTCTTCAAAGATACTTTATTATTTTTTTTAAGTTGGTTTTGCTGTCTTCTGCAACATCTCTTTCTAAATTTGTGCCATTATCTGGAGTATTGCTTCCTAAATTAAATATTAGATCCTAAAGAGAAAAGTTTTGACTTTATTTCATGATGGTTTTAAACTGTGAGGATGTGGAATGGGTTTCAGGATGTACCTGCAACACTTCACTCAGCACTGGCAAGCTTACCAGTAGAACTACACAGAAGATAACGTTGTCTGTATTTCAGATGTGTGGATTTTTTTTCATTGCTCTTCTGACCTTTCCATGTAAAATCGTCAAATTAGGCAGTTTCTAGGTAAAGAATCATTTAAAATGTTTTGGCTTTTCCCGAAAAAGCAAGAGATCCCTCCTCAAAAAGATTCCTTTCAGGTAAGTTTAACAAATCTTTTGCAAGAAGTAAATGGAGGGTGCAGAGATACCAAACTAGGTGAGCAAGTATATTTAGTGCAAGGAGTTAAATATTGTGTGATTTTTTTTTGTGTGTGGCTCAGAATACTGTCAGTCTCTCTTCCTCTGTGAATTCTTTGAGGGAATGTCTTTAGAAACCCAGTAATGCAATCAGAAAAACTTGTTTTTGCTTGTTTTCAGCAAAACATTTTTTGTTTCCATTGTACAGTACAAGAAATAGAACATAATTTTTTATATGAGAAACTTTCTTAAGAAAAGATTGGCCTGCTGTGATAGCTCTTGTCTCTTTCCTTTTATTCCTTATTCCTGTTTTACTATATGTCTTTGCATTTTCTCTGCTTTTACATTCCTCTTCATAATACAGGTTTCTCTTACGAGCATACATATCAATATTTCTGTCTAGGAGACTGGCCCATTAGGGTTAGAGTCACCCCCCACCCCACTTCCCATCACTTCAGTATTGCTCTGAACTTCCAGTTGTCCCCTCATTTCACATAAAGTTTTAGTTCATTTCTCAGATCCATGAGCGCTGCTACAGTTTCAATAAACCATGGAAAAAATGTGCCCATGCTGTATGTTTCTATGAAGCCTCTTTTGCTTGAGTAATGTTTTGACTATAGTCCAGTGGGTGAAGTTTAGTATGTGGATGGTGTAATAAGAACAGTTATTATTATATTCACTTTTGTGTCTCTGTGCACTGAGCTGTAGGCTGTAGAAGTCTGACTATTTCTCGTTTTTCTTATAATCAGATGCTGCAGTGCATTGCACACAGCAGCGATCCTTTCTTTTGATTTACTGCTATAAGACTTATTTCACTATATTTTTATTCCCAATTTAAAAAGAAAAAAACACTGATTTTTTGTGAACACTTTTTTCCCCACCTTTTTATTAACTCAGTGAAATCTCTCTGCCAATGCACATACAAATGGGCATTTATTTTTTGTTTTTCTGTATTAAAAAATGGTACTTCAGTGTTTTGAGAGATCAGGTTCGAATCTGATTAGGATAGTGTATGTTGCATAAAGACTTATAAGAGCTCCAAACTGCCCTGCCATGAAAGTACTTTAGGATATATTAGCCGGTCTAGATAAAAGAAGATCTAGCTGCAGTCCTCCCACAGAACTCAGATGGAACTCTTTTTGTCATTCAGAAACGTTCGACCACTTTTTTGCCGTAATGCTTCATATTTTTCATATCTCTGTGCAGAAGCATCAAGAAACCACAATAAAGACCATTCTGCCGACTCAAGAGATTATGATAAGTATCAGACATTGTGAATGCCTGTCTGAACCTTCAAGGTATTTGTGGTTTGCCCATGACTAATTTCCGGCTGGCTCTGAAGGGAGCAGCTCAGGATGACAATTTTTCTGTGGTAATGTACCTGGAGGTGGTATTTTTTCTTTTTTTAACCAAACAGACCTGCAAGAAAATTTTCTTCCCCTTTCTGGGATGACAGTTTGCAGCGCATTCCTTTGTTTTTTCTACCCAAGATGAGGGGAAGTCTGTTATTTCTCTTAGCTGATGCTGCTCATTTGCTTGCTTAAAGTGGTGATAGGGATTGCTGATGCATAATACAAGGGTCTGCTAGCTGCCCTTTTACTGTTGATACAGCTCTTAACATGTATTTAATGTAAACAGGTAAAATGTCAGAGTAACTGAAAAGGAAAGAGCAGTAAAGTCAGTAATTCTGATGGAAAAGCTGCAAGGGAAATTCTACTCTTATTCATGCCTGACCAAGCACCCAGGTGTTAGGGAGATTTCAGGTGTAAAGGGAGGCAGACCATACCTGGAGGTATTTTGTCAAAAAAAAAAAAAAAAGCAGGAATAGGGTCCTCTCAGAAGAGACTATAGTTGGTTGCTTCTGCCACTGATTTCCTTATGGTTGAGATCCCAAGGAACAAACTTACCTGTAATAACTTGGGAAGTTGCCTCCTTCTAAGGAGGCTAGAGTGTTTTGACAGTAGTATTTCTGAGGAATATAAAGGTATTTTGAAGACGAATAAAGAAGCATAGAAACTCAAATGGCATAAATATGGGGTTCTTGACTGGTCAAAAAACAGCTGTGGAAGTTCTGAGATTGCCTTAGGGTAAAACAAAGGTGCAGGTAGTGGGCTTTTTTGTTTGTTTGTTATGACAGCATTTGCCAATGCCAAACTCACAGTACTCTAAAGTGAACTTTCTGTCTTCAAAGTCAGTAGTGCTTTCGTCCAGCTGTTCCTGACCAGCAATTAGCACTGCATTTAGTAAGGAGAGGAGGAAATGGAGATGTGATTATTTTTTTGTTGTTATTATTAATCTCTTTTTGGTCATTTATCTTACATCTGGAAAGTTTCCACTTCAAGAACATTCATAGTACACAAAGAACTTGCAGGCAATTCCCCACATAGCTACAGCAATTCAGGACACAGGATATTTTCAGAAGAGTATATTCGACTTTATAATATGATAAAGAAGAATGGGTAGCTATTTTCAGGGACAGGCATATTTCATCTATCTCCGTCTGTTATTTAATTCTGAGTCTCAAGAAATATTATCTACAGTACAAAATAAGACTTGATTTTTGTAGGTTCATTAGTAAAGCACAGATCCGTCCTCCCAGCCAATATTTCAACCTGTACTTCAGCCTGACGTGCTTAAATCTCTTATTAATCATTTGGGTTAGCAATTTGATTAAAGACAAACTTCACTAGCATCCTAGACAGATAAAAGGAAAGCCACACAGAATGAGAATTCACTCTTTTCATAGAACTAGGAATGTGCATCACTGAGGATAACCACTGAAACTTGCCCTGGACTTACACTGTACAGGTTGGTGAGATAAGACTACATTTAAGTGTATTTAGGCCTTGTGGTTAAACCCTGTATTTAGACCACTTGTCTCTGTACTGTGGAACCTCTTTACAGAATCTGTTCTAACATCAAAAGGCTATTCTACAGTTTTACTTTCAGTGAAGTATTAAAAAAAAAAAAACACAAAAAAAGCCTTTGCTAAATAAATTATGCACTGAATATAATGCAGGACAGAGCATGAGCTGGAGATGGGAGTGCATTCTCACTCTGTTTGCCTTCTCTTCTCTGTGCTTCTTCTTCATAAGCTGCATCTAGCATGTTGGGATTTTTCCTCTTTTGTTCTTGCTTCTCCTTGACTAGCTGGCTGGTTAGGCATCTTATACTTGCGAGTATTTTTAGCATCTCTTGAAAAACTCTGAAATGGATTCCTGCTGCTGATCAGCCAATGCTGCGTTTGCCAGTAGTTGCCATCAAAATATCTTCTATCTGTTTCCTTGGCACTCTTTACCCACCTATTTTTTTTTTCCTTTTTGATGGTCCATAATGTTTATCTCATAGCAAGCCTTCACTCTATTTTTGAGGAAGGAGACCTATGAATTCTAGCCTGTACTCTTGGATGCCTTTTGCCCAGACTCTCGCTGTTTAAATACCTGTCAAAAACTTTAGGAGTGTGTTTCCATGGTGATTGCAACATGTTTACTGTAGTATCTGTCTTGTATTTTTCTTGTGTAAGAGGTCCCTTTCTCTCTCTGCGTGGCTTCTTGTGATACCACAGGAATGTAACCTAAACTAATTCTGATGAAATAACCTTTCTCTGTATTTAATGCAATGGGATATTTTATTTTTATTTTCAGTATAACTAAAAGTACTAGTTGTGAACAAAGATAGACTCTAGGGTGGGTTTCTTTCTTTCTTTTCTTTTATTTTTTTTTCTTTTTTTTAAGCTTACCCAGTACATCTTCTCCTGATGCAATAGCTGCCTTATATAGAAAGCCGAGTTTGCTCACTTTAAACTCTGAGAAGATGTTCTTAGTTGTTACAGGCTGTTTATTAGCAATGACAGTTTTCATATTTATTAAAACTTGCAGGATCAGTAACCTTCTACCTGGCCCCTCTCATGAAACTTGCTGGCAGGCTGGAGCAGCTGTGCAGTACTGACTCCTGCATCCCAGAGACATTTCTCGCTGAAGCTTTTGCTAGGGTAAAAACGAGCTTGAAGAACAAGCTAGCAAGTAAAAGGCAAACCTCCAAGTGCCACAAGATCAGGCTTGTGCTCTCCTTTTGTGGAGTGCTTTGGGACTGCTGCTGCGCCTGCCCAGCTTTCAGTCCACAGCACAAATGACCAGGTATCCATTTACAACTGGGTCAAATGAGGACAGTCTTTTACATGATTTCAGTAGGAGAGCTCTGCCACCTACATCCCCAAATGAACAACACGTTCTTTATTTCTTCACAACTCTTCTCAATTCCAAAGGCCAGATTTCCAACCCCCAAAATACAAGAATTGGATTTAAAACAAATTTCTGATTTAGCAGACTTTTCTGGGAAGCACTCTGCCACCCGGGGGAACAAGGCTCGTAAGGTGAGCTCTGTTCACCTTGGAGTTTTGAGACAGCATCGCAAATGCTGCATGTGGCTGTGGCAGGAATTCCCCAGGCATAGCTGAGCTTTCTCAGCATTGCCCCAGAGGATGTATGACTGTCATGTTAGAACTTCACCTGTGCCTGCTCCCTTTCACCATCTTCTGTTCATGTGGTAAAGATTTAGCTGTGTTATGTTCCTGGCTCACTAACCTGAAGCAACGGCACCTTCGCTCCATGTGTGTGTGAGCTCCAGGTTCAGCAGTAGCAGCCTCACGTGCAGAGAGCTCCAGGTTAAGGAGCGTATGTTTGTGATGCATGTGCTCAAAATAAAAAGAAAAGAAGAAAATTGAAATACCTGATATCTTGAAGTTTTCAGTCCTTGATATCACAGTGTGCAGTGGAGAGGGGGAACAGCCACTGCCTATTAACGCTGGGGAAACCAAGGCATAGAGCAGTCAAAGGGCTGACTGAGGATTCCCATTTTCACTCACCTGGGTACATGTGCAGCTGATGCCTGCTGTATCATGTCCAGCTGCTGTCACAGATTTCTGATGTTTATTTTAAACGCTTCAGTGAAACATTTTTTTTCTCCTTTTGAAGCCTATTTCTTGTCCATTCAAAACTTCTCGTGATGTCAGAGCCTTGGAAATGCAAGAGACAGAGCCACAGGGGATGCTGTTTTAGAACTGCTCAACCCCTATAATTCAGTATAAATATATAAAAATTGATTTTCTTATGTGAAAAGATAAGGCTTTTGGCTTTTCAAAAACAATCAAACAGACCTTAGTAATATCCCTAGGGTTTTGTTTTCTTCTGTTTTGCTAAGCACAAGATCCCAACAAATGTATCTTCCATTTTGACAGCGCCTTTCTTTAAACAGAAACTAATTTAACTGAACTCTCAGTTAATTGGTTTAAAAATACGAAAATGCTCAACTAGGGTATGCAGTGAGCTTTTCATAGCACATCCTGGAGTCAGTTACCATGGCACTGGGAAAGATTTCGGTCTCCATGGCAACCTCAGGTCTGCTTGTCACACCTTTTATCTTATGCAGACTGAAAGTAGCAGCTTGTGTGATCTGGAGTTAATATGTCGAGGAGGAGGCAGATATGTTACCGGAGGGGTGGTTGGTGGTTGTGTTGGGTTGTTGGTCATTTTCCCTCACGCTTTTAATTGCGGCTTATCAGGCGGCTGGCAGGAGCTGGCGGTGCTGCCTAGTGGGCATGCAGGAGGCTGGGTTCTCCGGGGGCAGGGGACGATCTCCCAGTGCCTCTCTGGGCTGCCCTTACCCTCCTGGGGAGCAGCAGGCAGAGCTGGAACCATGGCTCCACATGATTTTTGGGACCCCTTGGCAGCCGATTGCTCCAGCGGCTCATTGCTCACCCTGCGGTGTAATATTCCTTCGGGAGCTGTCTCTGTCTGTGGGTAGTGAGCGCTCTGGACCCTGCTGTTATTGTCCCGGTGTGCGGCCTTGTCGCTTGGCCTTCCTCTCCCTCGTGGCTTCAGCCTCCGCCACCACTCTGAGGCGGTGTCGGTGGGTGTTTGTCTGCCGCCTCGGTGCAGTGAGGGGAGGGTTGGGGTAGCCTTGGCACTGAAGGAGGGTGAGATGAGAGAGCACTGGGGAACCCCTTGGTTTTCTGGCCCAGCTGTGCAGGCTGTGTTGTGCTTGTACAGGACCTTGTCCTTGCTTATCCCCACAGGAGCTGAGCAGGACAGACCTGTAGGCACAGCTATTGCTGTTACAGTTGGACCTCTGTAGCCGTGAAATCCAGGGCCAGAGGGAGAATCTGCCCCTTGCCTTTGTGGTCCAAGGGCTGTCTGGCCCCACAGAGCACAGGGCCTTGCCATCTGAGCAAGCCCACCACCACTGCATGCACCAGCGTCTCCGTGGGAGGCTGCCATGCCCAGGGGATGGTTATTGCAAAAGGCGGGGGGACAGAGGAAGGTCCTGGGCAGTCTGCCTCTGTTGAGGTCTTGGGTTGGTCTGGCAAAATCTGACTGGTGACATTCAGGTCCTGTTCCTGGAAAGCTCAAAAGAGTTACTGGGTGAAAATAAGCCGGGAAGCTCTGGCAATCTAGTGCTTAGAGCTTCTTCAGGTGAGCTTCCGTACCTTTGCTCCTTGTTCACCTTAGAATTGTACCAGCTGTGAGAGCAGGCTGGTGAGGAAGACTGGCAACAGAGCCAGGATTTAAGGGAATGTGTTCCAATTCCAGAACAGACCAAAAACTCACCATGATCTTCTCAGGGCTTTTGTGTGCCCTCAGGGCAGAATAGCACAGGCAACCAAAAGTTGTTTAACAGCAGTTATAGGTAGTGTGAGGTGAAGCCACTCTACTCACACTGTTGACTAAAAAAGGCCAATGCTTAACACACGTTAACAGTCACTTCTGAATGGTTTATCTTACCAGGAACTTCCTTCTTCATAGTCTAATTGTGAGCTTAACTGCCTGGCTTTGAAGCAGAACGTACTATAAACTGCAGAAGCAAATAAGTTTTGATTTGATGAATAGACTTCATGAGCCTTCCTATGAAACTGCCGGCTCCGGAAATTTTGGGTAGCTGATAGACAAATGAGTGTTACAATACATTTAAATACACCTCCATTTTTTATATGTATCGACTTCGATTCATGCAGCTGCCTTTTGAGACGCATTTATTCTTCCCCTCTGAGTGGGTGATTAAAAAAAAAAAACAAAACTCAAGAGATCCATGGATTTATTCAGTAAACTCTTGTTAAATCTCATTTGGGCTATGGAGTTTTCTGCTCCCTTAATGGTGAAAGGAAAAACTTTACCCCCAGAATCAAATCTCTTCTCAATTTTGCTTCTACTTCAAGACCAATGGGATGAAAATGAGGGCATATGGAATATTTTCAGGCCTCAGAATAGATTTATATTTCATATGGACATGGGCTTTAGCTGAGTCTTATTTTATCATCTGTTCTTAACCTAATGATGAGGCCAAGGAGCAAAGTTTGGATCCAGTTTTGGAGGGGGAAAGTATGTGTTGCGATGAAGACTGTATTTGTGATGGTGTTAAGCTTTCTGGCTAAATTTAGAAAGTCTGCTTTAAGATTCAGAAATGACATTTTTGTACAAAGCATTGATACATAAATCTGTATACTTTCTGAATATATGGATTTCATTTAGAGATTTGACAGCCAGAATTGAAAACACTTAGCTATGACAGAATATTACCCTGTTAAATATCAGCGAGAAAAGAGAAGAATTAGCAAAGATGGGAACCAGATGCAAGAGCATGCTCTGGACTGATCCCAGTGTTGGAGGGGAGTGCTTCCTCTCTCGCCCCTGCGCTGGCCCTTCTGCACCGGCGCTCAGCAGCTTCCCTGTGGCTTTCCCTGCAGACAGCTGCCCTGACAGCATCGCGGCCCTGCTGCCTCAGGAAGGAGAGCCATGAGGATCAAGGTCTTGCTTACATTTCAAATGTCGCTCTGCCCATTGTGTTGGGAGAGAAATATCTACATGTGTAAAAATCCAACAGCTTTTCAAGTTGGTCCTAACGTTGAAAGCTTCCTTGTCTGTTTTCCCGTAGTACTTGCCTTCGAGAGAGATGTCTGCCTGCTGTAAGGGGCAATTACTTGCTCTGACTGAGATGGTTTTCGGTGCTTAAAACAATGCTTAACAAGTGCCTAACAGCTCTGTGCGGTGTTTTCAGGAATCGCTCTGTAGCGACAGGGGGAAGGAACAAGCAAAGGCAGAGCATGCTCTGCTTTCTGCCTGACTTGAGATAAATGACAGTAATCACAGAGACGGTAATCTGGCCTTTTCTGCTCTGCCCACCTGCTGCTGCTGTTGCCATGCTCTGCACTCTGCTGCCATCCTCCGTGACAGCGGTGTCTCCAGCTCAGTGCTGCCGGGGATAACTCGGGGTGGCAAAACCCGTGGTCCTGTGCTGCCAGAGGGGCAAAGAGCTAGGCTGGGGGCGACGCTTGAGCTAGCAGGCAGTGCTTTAACTGCAGAGGTAGCTGGGGGTGTGGAAGGAAAGATTTTCTACCTGGAACTCTGACCCTTCGATGGGGAGAGGAAGGGGCATTGTTGCAAGTCCAGAAATATTGAAAAGTAGATTACCATAACAACCTGTGTGTTTTATTCTTATTAATAATAACTGCTAATGGTAAATTCAAGAATATGACTCCTGCTGGATGTAACAGATTGCAAAACGTGGAGGGGATATGGAGACCAGGATAATGAGAGAGCAGGGTAAAGAGCTGCAAGTTGTAGGACGTGCAGGTCTCTCATAGCTCTGAGTTCATGAGCTGAATGTTGATGTAGTGTTAGGGCTAAGCAGCAGATTTTAACCATGCAGAGCTCTGGGGACGAGGCAGAAACTGTTCCTAGAGATTTGGGATGTTCCTGTCAACGGGAAGTGTGAGCCCTTATACCAGAGTGCAGTGTATGTGGCCACAATTTTCTCTCATCCAGCTATTTTAGGCTGACCATCAATAGTTCAGCACAAATAAGGAGGGTTATAAGAAATATAAACACACAAGGCTTATTCTGAGGAAATACCAACCTATGTTGTTTTGTGTGTCTGTATATATACATGCATATTTACATAAAATACAGCATAAAATTGTATGCTGCCAAGATAACATCTAATCATTTTGGGCTTATTGACTCAAACATATGTCACGCAAAAGATTAATTTTCCCCTGTAGATAAACTAGAATTGACCTTAAAATGCAAAATAAAAGCAGTGGCTGTCCCTACTTATGTATCTTTAGTTTATTGTAAGAATGTATTTGTTATTATTTGGAGACTTCTGATGTGGAAGGTGCTTAGAATCTGCCATCACTGCCCATGCCTTTGGTAGGTTTCTGTAAATGGTGGTTTTTAGTCTTCCCATAGTTTCCATTGCTCTCTTTGAACTTTCTTTAATCAGACCAAATGTGGAACCCACAAATGGGCACACAACCACTTCGGTAGAATGGAAGGGTAATTATGCATGCTATCATTATTATACATCTCAATATACAAACAGTATTTTTCACCGACAGTGAAATATCGATATGTAATCTCTAAAACAGTGTTCCTACCAGTTTTATACCTATTTGCATTGAAGTCTTGCTTCCCTAATTTTCTACTTTTATGGCACATAAAAGCACATTACGTGCATTACACAAGTGAAGTTGTACAACATCTAATGTCTTTCCTCTCTCCACAAGGCCTGTTACCATGTCCTAAAAAGAAATTAGATTGGTGTGACATGATTTTTTTCACAACCAATGCCTACTGGATGTTAGCAATTACCTCCCATATAGTTACAAATGTTTCTTAATTTGTTCCAGGAATTGAAGTTAAACTGGCTGTTTCTAATTCCCTTCCTTCTCCTTTCATGTATTTAAAAAAATAAAAGAAAGGTAAATCTGATGTCTAATGCCTTATCCATTCTCAAGTAGTTCTCAAAACAGCTGGTAAAATCTCTAGATCTCATCAGCCAAACCTTTAGGTTAGTCTGGGATGAAGCTCATTAGGTCTGAGCAATTTGGGAAAAAAAAATTATAATGAAATTTAATTTAACTAATATTTGTTAACCTTTTTTTTTGGGGGGGGGGGGGGGGAAGGTTGTTTTCTCTATTCAAATGCTCTTGTTCTTTTGTCACTGGAATTAGAGATGATAGCCATCTCATGAAAGCTCATCTTTTGTGAAGATCAACACACAAAGCATTAAATGACTTGACCTTTCTGACATCACCCATTAATATCTTTCACTCTCAGTTTCATGTCAGACTGGTCTTGAGCCTACCTTTATTGTTAATGTCTGTATTGGATAATTTTTTGATGTGTCTTGCTGGTTACGTGCAACTTTGCACCCTGGACACTTTTTAGTGGATAATGCTCTAATACTATGTAATCTTGTTGATTTTTTTTTTTTAATTTTGCTTGGAAATCTGACTTGGTTTTCACTGCTAGCTTGCTTCCTTTTCATCCTTCAGATCAGTGAAGAGTCCACAGTCTAGTCGAGGTTACTGTGTGAGTTATCTTTCCTCCACAGTGAAGCAGCTGGCACTTAAGGCCATAAGAATTATTTCATTAAAGAGCTTCCAACTCTCTTTAATGTCTTTTTCCTTAGACACACACACACACACCCCGAGGACTTTTCTGACAGTCCTCTGGGAATATAGATGTCCAGTGCCTAGAGATCTGCTCCTTTTACTTTCCTGGTGTTATTCCTTCCCATCCTAAGTTGCTAAGAGTGGAAAAATGAAGAGCTCTGAATATGTACAGCACAGCTTTTCTGTTCAAGCACCACCACCGGATTTTTCCCTGTTCCTGTGTGTTTATACAAGCTCTGTGCAGGTGTCCCAGAAGTGATGCACAAGCAGGTGGTTGATCACATCCCTTGTCTTTACCCACTGCCTTACTTTGGTGCAAGAAGCTCAGAGGCTCCTCTCCACAGGCTCCCTGGCTATTGGATGGAAAGAGGTGGGTTGTGCAAGTATGCACACATGTGTGTGACCAGAGCAGGGGGCACAGACCACCTCAAATGTGGCCTTGAGTTACCGTCTAGCCAGGGCCCCTCTGTTTTCCAGGGGATGCAAGGGGAGGCTGAATCCCAGTCCTCAAAGTTGGGCACTTTTCTGTGTGATTGCTTCCTTCCTTTCTCTCCCAAAGCACGTTTTAGCCTAATGCTGTGTGGCACTGTCTCTTTAAGGCAGAAATGGAGGACCTGCAGAGGAGAAATGTGATCTGGAAAGTCACTATGCACTCTACAATTTTCTGCACTCTGACTGATAAATTATTGTGTCTTCAGCGTGCTCTGGCATGCAGTGCAATTTGTCCGTGGAGCAGTGATGATAGGCTGTCCCGAGCTAATAATCAAGACCCCTTTGTTTGGATTCCTCAGCCTTTTAGGGAAGTCTTAAAAAAGAGTTCTTATCTCTTTGTCAGTTTTTATTCACATTTTATCATAAATGGAGCAAGCTTTTAGCCTTGAGAGTTTCACTGTGATCATGTTAAGAGGCAATCTAAGAAAAGAAAAATAATCAGCGCTGTTTGCAGCGACAGATTGTCTTTGTGCATCGCAAGAGACTACGGCTAATTGAATGTCGCATAATGCTCCGAAAAGGAAGGCTGCCTTTCCTCTCATACGTCTGAGACCGATCTTTGTGCCACCAGAGAGCAAGAGTCTGGCTTTTCCCTGGATGGAGTTCTCTCAGCCTTTCAGCAATGGCATATGTCTTCACACTGTATGTTCATGTTCTGTACCTTGTCATTGTCCCTGCACCCTGCGGTCAGTGCCATCCGGAGCAGTGTCCCAGCGCCTGTTCCACAGCCTGCTGCCCCGTCTCCTGCCCTGTCGCTTCCTCACAACACAAGCTGAAGGGCTCCTTTCAAATGAAAAATTGGCTGACAGGGTCACAGGGGCCATGCAACTAACTTGCAGAAAAAAAAAATGAAGAGAATTAACTCAGCTCTTCAGTTTTAAGCCTGCATTATCAGCTACTTAAATTTGGTTGTTCATACCCAAATTATTAATGGGCAGTCTTGAGGGACCAGTGCGAGAGAGAGACGAGAGGTGGGTTGTCTCCTCTGGAGTACTTGTAAGAGCAGAATGCTTTCCATTCCTCAGTATGATCTGAAGCTTGAATGTCATCTTTCATTGCAAAATTTAAGGCTCTCTTACTGATGCTTTAATTCAGTTTTTGAGCAATTCTTTTTTTTTTTTTTTCCTTGACTTTAATAGTAGAAATACTTGGGCTTTAGCTTTCCTCTCTTCTTGCTTTGTGGATTTGGTTGGTTGTGTTAGTACAATTTAATGGCTATATTTCTAGGTAAATTATTTAAGTACCTAAATTAATAGAGAAATCAAGCTTCTCACCTACCTAGCAGTTTTAAGAAGTTTCTTAGATGATTTCAATGAAAAAAGGTTTTCAGTTTATTGGCAAAGGCCAAATTAGCAAAAACATTTTCATTTTCCAATACCTTAATCTTTTTTTTCCCTAAGTCAACAAAGCATAGGCCACCTAGACTGATGGCTTCAGCTTTGAGACATTACAGCATGTACTGTACTAATGACACCATAGTGAGATAGTCATTCATATTTCCATGAAACTGGTGTTTTTCAGATAAAGTGTTCATCAAAACTGAATCAGTTCATAGGCACAAGTTATTTTTGAATATTTTTTCTAGGCAAATATTTTTGGGGAGAGGAAAGCTTCAGAACTTCTAATACATGTATTCTGACCTTTTTTAGGTTTAAAAAATAGTGCTTTTTCATTTCAAAATGCCCTTTCCTTTGGAAAGTTAAACCAAATACCATTAAAAACTTTTCAAAACTAAAAAAATCAGAATTTGCTCTTAAGCAACTTGAACTGATTTTTTGTTTTATATATCCTCCTAGTTATCCTGGAACAGAAAATTATATTTATATATTGCCTGGTCACTAACCAGCATGGAAGCTAGAAGCTTGCATTTAAGGACACATATTTTGGTGGGGGATATCGCAGAGAGAAGCCTGCGGTCTTTTTCTACTCGCTTATGTAACCTCGGGGGGAGACTCATTGCACAAGATAACTACTGTGGCCTTTTTGTAGTTACACAAACACAGCTAGCAACATCTTCAGAAACATTCCCAACCTTAAATCAGGAATTACGCTTGCCATAACTGCAGCACACACATTCAAGAACAATTTTCTTCCTCTCCCACGCTTTCTCATGAGATTTCATGTGTGTTCTGGGAGTGCTTATTAAGCCGTGGGCTGAGGTGGTGCACAAGTGTATTAATGTTTTGAAAAATTCCTATGGGATAGCCAAAGGAAGAGCTCAGTTTACAGAGTAACTAAGTATCAGAAAGATATGCAAATGTTTGTTGCAGAAAGCTTTTCTAGATGAACTCAGTTACCTTACAGCAAACAAGCAGCTATTTTTGCTATGCTTTCCAAAACCATGTACTTACCCAACAACATCTGCCAGAATGAAGACTAACACAGGTTCTCCAATGCACTGTGTCTAGAAGACGTGAAACTTCTTTTGCACATCAAACCAGGTTTATTCAGTCTTGTATTTTCTCACCAGTGTACGATACCCACTTTTTGTTTGAGCCTCAGATTGCCCTGGTAGAGCTTCCTCATACGAATGCTTACCAAGCTGCTGTATGTTGATCCTAGCACCTAAAGCCTCATTGCTCATGTGCTCTTACTTTCCGTAACAAAAAGATACTGTTGAAGTCCCAGCATACTGCATGAAGTTTGGAGGAAGCTCCTTTCAGTCATTCCACCAACAGGGGCATAGTGATTTAATGAGCGCCCATTTTCCTTGGCCTGGGAGGCACGCAACAATATAGCTGACTCTTGGTATGTCTACACCTTCCGTGTGTCACAAATGACAGAATTAATAAGCTGTACATGGATAGATATCCTAAATGTTCACGAGGTCTCAACTCTGAAAGAGCCAAGATTGCTAATTATGTAGCTAAAGGCTGAAGTCTGTGTCCTGGAGTCATTGCGAGGATCCTGGAATTAGGATGAGGAGTGAAAATAAAGGTTGGAACAGTTTTTGTTGTTGTTGTTGTTACTGTTTTTAAAAAGGTGGTGGGGGGACAGGGAGGAAGAAGGCAGTTAACTGCTGTGAAACCCCACTTTCAAAAGCATAGTTGGAAATCATGGCTATAGATTCTAGCTTCTTGCTCACTCATCCTTGCCAAATAAGTTTGATTTATGGAATTTAGTCTGCATTTTCCTATCTACTTTAGTACATTTTCACTGATCATATGAAATTAAGACAAAATTGCAGCATCAATGGCAAGTAACAGTAGGACACACTAAGCTCCTAAGGCAATGCTTTCTGAACTGCGTTTTTTTCATGTGGTATGATGTGGAGGTTCATACTGTTCCGCCAGCTACTCTTTATCTTCACAAAGCTACTCTTTATTTCTACAGTGTAGTGCCTTCAGTGATAACCTTGATGTACTGTGTCTTTTATGTAAGAAAACTGAAACCATGTATAATATTTTCTTTTCCTGTCAAATCCATGCTGGTTGTTTTGTTTAGTTCTTCATTCAGATTCTTCTTTCTGCTTGTGTGTGAGATGTTCTGTATGTTGTGAATCTTTGTGATGGGGCAGGAACAACAGCAGATAAAGCTTTAAGCCTTCATAAAGTTAAGTTAAGGGAGCTATGGAGGTGGGTGGGTGGGTGTGGATGTCCGGGATAGCTGAAGGCATGGTAAGATGAAGGCCAAAGAGTAATATATTTAAAAGCAAGGACATGGAAGAATCCACTAGAAGTGATTTTTTTCTGATTGGGGAAGATGCTCGTTCTGAAGTCATGCGGCAGAACACTTAGAGGAGGACCTGCTGCAGTTTTTCACCTTCATATGCAATAGCACGTCTATCAACAGTACTACTTGTAGCAGGTTCCTGTCCTACTGAGGGGATCACCCAACTCAGCGTGGCAAAAATGATTTTGTTGCAGCACTTAGATTTCCAAGAGACATAAGATTAACTTGGACACAAGAATCTAGTACTGAAAAAAACAAGGCCCACGTTCGCAGTTGTTTGGCCTTGTCTACCAGGAGAAGACTTCCCAGAGCCTATGTTTAACCATCCATAAATAAGAATAATTCTTACTCATCTTCCAGGCTGCTGAAATGTTTAATTAGCATTTCAAAAATGTTCTGGACAATGCAGATATGAGACATAGTAAAGTGCTGCTATTATTTCTTAACACTACATACATACCTTCCTTATTTCTATTTTTTGTAACTATTAAAAAAAAAATTTTCTGCAAGCTACTAAAGCCACATGCCGTTTTAGTCTGTCATCCTATATGAACCTTCCAGCCAGAAAAAAGAACTGAGCCAGACACTGAAACGTTTGCAGACACTTTTCAGTAATCGCTGCAGTTAATAGAAACTCCAGTTGCTTGAAGAGAAGTCTCAGTTTATGGCTGCGCTTGAATTTAACGTGCCATGAAACCATTGTGACATGCACAGAGCCTGGAGCTTTTGCTGCTCAAACCTTTTCCATGAAGCTGAGAATCCTAATGAGAAATGAAGGCCCCGAGCAAAGGATCTCACAACAGGCTGTTACTGTAAACAGAGCAGAAAATGCACCCCAAGGTGAGAAATCCTCTTTAAAAGATTACTCTGCTGTGGCGGTGGAGAAGTGCCAGAGCTTCTTCTAATGACCAAATCATTTGGAGCCAGGTAGATGTCTTGGCAGCCACTATTTGATGATGATGAAGGAAAACCCCTCAGCACCTTGGACCGTTTCTGCAGCAGCACTCTGTGACTGCTGCAAGAGCTCCAAAGAAAAGCCCTTCCTCTCCCAGAGCTTCCCTTTCCTCACAGTTTGTTTAATCCTCCCACTCGCCAACCCTTTTCCCCCCCGAAGTCCAAAGTATGCGTCAACTCATCAGTCACTGTGTGCCAGCTAACCTTTTCAGAAGTGAGCTAGGTCGGTATTAACCAGAGGGTATTTCTGATACTGGTGGGTGTTTGGGATTAAGTTCTGGGCTCCATTTCACAGGGCACATGGTATGGAGCCACCTCGGAGGGCAGCGTGCAGCCCCACAGCGGTCTCCTTCTTCTCTCTGCCTTCTGAGCAGGCAGGTGAATCCCATCACTTACCTCAGAGTCAGAGCAACCCAGCGGCACTCAGTCAAAGTCTGTTTCTGGCATTTGGGTTGTTTACAAAGAGCTTCAGTGCAACGCAGCGAAGCTTGCCTCAGTTCTTGGTTTAGGTTTCTTCACAAAGCTGGCTCTGGTCTATGGTAGACTCTTTTTAGCAGGACAACTGCTGCCAACCAAGTGTGTCGGTGGGGTAATGAACTACCTACCTCACTCCACATATTCCAGAGGGATTAACGTGAGGTCTGCGGACAGGTTAAGGTTGAGAGGGTTACATGCAAATGGCTATTTTATATTGTGCAACGTAACAGATTATTATAATCTTCAAATAGATCTGTATAGTAGTATTGTGGAAGCTGAAATTCCCACGTAGTTACAACACGTTTCTTCTCAACGTAAAAGCAACAACTGTGGACTGTATGCAGCTGTGGATAGTGCAGGGTAGGTGAAGGTGCAGACCTGCTAACTTACCCCGAGTGCTTGCTGCTTCAAGTCAGAAATGCAGTGGATGGCTCTAGCTTTGCTAAATGAAAAGACTGAACAAACTGGGATCTATATAAAAATTTATGTATGTTTACACACAAATATATAAATCAAAGTGTGCTAAATACACATCTCTCTATAGAGAGAGTTATGTCACATATCTGTTGTTGCCAAAACCAAGCGAACACAGTACATTTGACAATACTCTGATCATTGTCGTAATCAAATTGAGTGTAAATATTTTGGCAGAGACTCTGATTTCTGTCAACAATTATTAGTAAGAAAAAAATTTATTTGCTCTTTGACTGAAAAGCAGTTTTAATTTCTGTCACCAAATTTAGCTACTTCAGGGCATATTTTCTGTGCTAGGTGTGTTTGTGCATTACAATAGATGTGAAACTCCCAGTTCTCTGACCATACTGCTTGGCTGTTCAATGTGGAAATGGCTTTCTTGTTCTGAACCACCGAGTCACAAGAGTGGTTCAGAACCACAGAGTTCTGTAATCAGTGTCATGTTTTCCCTGGTAGGGGCAGATTTGGGAGAGAAGAGAGCCATACGTATTTGTGTCTGTGCAGAAGAGAGAAGGCGATCTGTTCTGATCACTTGGTTTTGATTTGAGCTATATGCTCATGTGCTGTTTACTTTGAATACAAATAGTAAAAGTAAAACTAAAGCTACTTGCTGACATTTCAGCTGACAAAAATTCACATTATTGGTGGTCACCTGCAGCCAGAGAAATGTCCCTATGCTCTGGGCCTTGATTTTCCCTTTTTCCACACTGTCTCTTCCAAGGCTGCTTCTCTACACTCTGTATGCAGAAATCTGGCCTTCACTGCTTTCAGTATTTAGATGATACAATCACTTCTTACATTCTCCTTCCTCAGTCTCTCGGTTGCTTGGAGAGCAAAATTGCTCCTCAAAGACGTTTGAATTACTGTTGCCTGCTATAGGTGGCTTATTGCAAGCAGAAAACAACATTCCCTCAAAATAGGAAGTTTGCAGGGTTTTTTTGTTTTGTTTTGTTTAGTTTTGTTTTTGAAAAATACAGTCTCAAAACAGACCCAAATGAATTAAAATCCCTTTACTTTAGTAGGTTATTTCTAACCCACAGAGCAAAATCTGCAGTCCCGCAATCAGTTTTACCCAAGGCTGTGGGGTCTTCAGCAACACCTTTGTCTTTCTGAGCTTAGAGCAACACATTTAGTAAATCAGATTATCCATTGGGTGGATGGAAGAACAGTTTTAGACATTGCTCTTCTGGTTTTCTCTGCTAAAGGGAGAATGGTTTGGGAGGTAGCTCTGAATACCTAGTTAAAAAAAAAAAAAAAGAAAAAAAGAGAGAGTCATGAATCGTGTCGTCATCGCTCCTGAGCAGGGTGGTTTGGGTGATTCAGGCATGTAGCTTGGCTGTCAGAAACAGCATTCTCTTGTCAGGGCCGTTCTAGCAGCTAGGCTGTCTTCTGTTTTTAGCAACACCGAGTGACAACTTGCAACAGAGTCCCTGTAATCCAGGAGGTCCTTTTAGCTTGGCTGCAAGATATGATAGGAGCTGTAGGAGTCCCTTAGGAGGGTCTTTGGGCTCATGCGCAACACAGCTTCAGAGTCTTGGGTGTGTGTGGGGGGAATGGTCTGCTAAATAGCCTTAACCCAAATGGCACGGGAACCGAAAGGGAATGAGAATACCCTTTTTCTGTTCAGTGATATGAGAGAGTTCCTTAGCAGACACGACAGGGCATACTGTGATTGAAGCTTGAAAACTACAGCAGCTTTTACAGGCAGAGCATTTCTTTTTTGCCAGTTTCTGTAACGGGAACAACCAACAGCCTCTAGATGCAGAATTGAAGTGGTAAATGATATTGCCGAATCACGTGGTAGGATATCTCCAAAAGAAAATACGCCAAATAATCGGATAGTCTATCACTTATCAGTGGAAACACAAGAACGTTGCTGATTTGGAAATCTGTATGGCGAAAACTCTGAGTTCTGGTAGCCCATTGGCTTTGTTAGCAGCAAGCACACAGCAGATGCCACGTTGTTTGTTATTGGTGACACCTTTGGAAAGCAGAGAATAGCTAACAGATTTTTTCTGTACTAGTGGGACTCAAAATCAGACTCTTGCAAGGTTTGTGATAGAAAAGTGTGTATCTGGCACATATGTAAAGAAGAGGGAGCTCTCTTTTTGTGCTGTCACTGCTACCTCATTGAGAAATGCTGACAGGTTTGGGGTGGAGGCTGCGGGGTGAGTGGAAGCGGAGGAGAGCAGGAGAGCCTGAGGTGAATGAAGGAGGTAGTTGAGTAATGGGAAGGCAACCTCAGGAAAAGGGGTTTCTGGCTAAAATCTCTAGGAGAAGGAAGCAGAGAGGATGAGGTGACTGGAAAATGTCCAGGGGATTAGGGAGGTTGGGGCATTCTTAGTTATTTGTATGGCAGACTCGAGGCTTCATTAGTGATTTTGCTGCTTATTGTATTTCTTGGAGAGAGGTTAACATGCATCATTTTTTAAAACAATGAAGTGCTGGATGAATCATGTAATCAAGTGTCCTGCGCAGATGCATGTTACACAGAGCTGGCCCACATCTGCCAGCATTCTGCTTCTTTTGCTGAAATTATGCGATCGGCTGTGTGAGACTTATTTCCCAGAGTATCCTGAAAGGGGTGAGCAGTGGGGGGTTGGTTTGGATTCCTTTAGGGTTTGATTAAGCTGAGCTCATTCTCTGGGCCCCAAAACCCAGGCTGGCTCTCCATGGCATGTGGCATCACACAGCAGCGCCGTCGCTGCCAGACCCAAATAAAAAAAAATACCTTAGTTTGATGTCAGAGAGGCTTGAGCGTGGATGTCCTGGCTTAGAAGAAAGGAAGCAAATTTAACACAGTAAAGCAAGATGCTTTTCTGTGCAACATGCAATTTGACTTGTGTTACAAACAGGCAAATAGGTTAGTAAGGTAGAAAGGATTGGACTTGCATTTGAATAAAAACCGTGATTAATCTGGTTTGGGTAAGATTACAAGCAGGTCAGCTCTCTGTGTTTTAAGGAACTTTCAGCTGGCATTAGAAAGAAATCATGCATGTATGCAGCTGGTTTACAGTACTGCAATAGTCAAGGCTTTGTGGAGGTCAAGTAATTAGATGTGGATTTTCCAAAGCTCTTATTGCATTTGCACACAGGGTAGCTGACCTTGTTTTTGGAGAGTTTCTGTCTGGGTAGGTTTAATTGCTGTTCTTGCGAAAGAAAGACTGAAAGCAAAATTTGGGAATGTCTCAGACCTTCCTGACCACTGAATCCAAGTCTCCTTATGCTGCAGGCAAGCCACGTAATAATTCCTTTTATAAACTGATCCGGCTCCATGTTAAAATAGTTTTCTCTTGACAGCGCTTACTTGAGAGGCTGTCCTAGAACCTCACTTCAGTTCTGGTCAGAAATCTTTTTCTAACACCTGCTTGAAACACACGCACGTGCACAGTGTGCTTTTTGCTTAAGTCTCCTCCTTCCCTAGTATTTCCTGTGATTTGTGTATAGGCAGCAAAGCACAATATTATTACTGGCTAGCCTCAGGTGAAGAGATTACATACCAAGCTCACCCTGGCATTAGTGGAAATGCAATCCCTTATGAGAGAAAACAACGTAGCCCTGTAATTTGGAACTGTGTGTTAAAGGACTTGAAGTGGTAAAACTTCCCATGTTGATAAAAGTGGTGTTTATTTCATTCCTCTAATCAGATGTGATGAGTCACCCTCCTGTGCTAACCCAGTCCTGGGGCCTGTCAGCAGCTTCTAGGAGAGAATCGGTTTTGAAGAAATATTGTTCACTTCCATGGTGCTGCTCATCTTGCAGAGTCCTACAGCAGCTTGCAAAATGATGCTCAAACCAGACATGAGAATTATTTGTCCACTCCTGAAATGAAGCCCTGTCTCTGGGGTGGAATGCAGCACTTCTGTAGCAGAGCATTTTGTTACCACCCTGAGAATAGGAGGCAAAGATCAAATTTATCTGAAACAGCGGGGTAGACTTAGGTGTTTTGGAGGAGATGCTGGCACAGCTGGTGTACCTGCTTCTGCGTTAAAGCCTGCAAGTTTTCCGTCTCCTTTTGTCATCACTGTTAACTTTGCAGCTCCCTCAGTCATGTCTGTCATCCCTGGTGGAGCAGGAAATAGCATTAATGGCGGTGCTGGGTCTGCTTTCCTTTCCTTTTGATTAATTTAGGCTTTTGGGTTAAGTGACAGCTTTTATCACTTTCAGCAGTCACTCTTTGACAAGTTAATTTATAGATGCATTGGCATTATATGATTAGGGACAAGCACAGTAAATAAAAAATGAGAGTGGTGTATTTGGAAATTTAAACAACTCCTCCCCCCAAATTCAGTGTTCATGCTGTTTTCATATACAGGAATGTATTTTATTTGTTTGCTGAGCAATCTAATACTCACTGTACCTTTCAAGGATGACTGCTGCCATGCAAAGATGAACACAAAAGATAAGATATTAAATATCACTGTGAAATTCATTCTAAATTTCTGCAAAATCTCAGCTTACTAGATAGAAAAAAAAGAAGTTAGAGATCAAAGAGCTTTTTTTGGAGTTTCCATCTTGCACCAAGTCAGCTGATAATTAAATGTTGTGCTCTGGTTAATCAACAGTAGTTAATCTCAAGCAACCAATATAGCTATCTGAAACTCACGGCTTTCAGACTCTCACTGGGTATCTTTACCCAGCTGTGCCGAGACACAAGTACTAGTGATTGACACAGCTGCTGGAAATGGTTGGACATTTTCTGGAAGCATTTCCCTTTTATAAAGGTAATTTCAGCAAACTTGAAATGCTTCAAAGATGTGTGTTAAATCAGACAAAATAGCTAAAGCACAGAAAGAACAGAGGCAGACCATTCCAGCATTTTATTTCCAGATTTTTGGAATAGAATATTTTGATTTTCTTTTCATTTTGAGATGTTTATTTTGTTTTTAACAGCTATATTGATGTTACCCAATATAATATACAAAAAGCCAAAATTCAAATGAATGGTTTTGTTTGCTATGAAAAAAAAATGTTTTATGTGGGGAGATTCAAGGGTTTTGGGGTTCCTTGCTGCTGGTGAAGATGTGGTGAAGAAGTGTCACTGACTGGGAAGTCTTCAAGAGCTGCAGGTAGCACCAGCAGGAGCTGCTGTGTACATGTGTACAGCCCAATGGGGACAAATTGAAGGAAGCACAAGATCTACAAGGCAGTTTCTGGGGTTATATGATGTTACAGTCATTTACAAATTCACATTTGGATGTGATACCTGCTCTGGAGAGGCAGTCATGTGAAGTGCACGGGTCCCAAAGTGGTACATCTTGATAGGTATATTATAAACTAAATGCCAAGGAGAAGGAAGGGCACAGGCAGTTACCTCAGTTGTAGGTGTTGTAGGTGCACAGAGCGTGATCAGTGAATTGGCAGGTACCGGTGCCTGACAGTGGACTACTTGTGGCTCTTCAAACTCTCCCGCAGCTGCTGCTCCAGCTCTCTGACTTCCAGCCCAGGACAAGAATTAAAGATTTAGAAACTCATGAAGTTTTCAGGACTGAAACCAAAACATGCTCAAGTAGCTTATTAGCTTTTCTGGTAATATTATGACCGCATCCTGTACCTGTCCTTTCTGAAGTGACTCCCTCAAACGTCTGATTTCTTTGTACTCTAATATTCATTTTGCTCTTCGGGAGGCAAATACCAGAGCAGTGTGTGGCTCTCATGGGGGGGTCTGTTATGAGAACAAAGGTTAGGTCTTCTTGTGGTTCATGAGAGACTCCTGGAGGTGTTTCATTTCTGTCCTCACTTTTGTTTTATATGCCATACTAATTGCCTTCAGTTTGAAAAAATCTTGGGCCTTTAAGCCTGAGATAATCAGCTAGATTTCCTTATTTAATTTGATAAATGGGTATGAATTTGAATGGGGGCTTGAATAGGATAAACAAAACAAAGTAAAACAAAAAAAAATAGTGCAAGACTACTACTTATCCAAAAATATGAAGATAATGAGCTGAGACTGATATTTCAAAACAAAATATCAAGAAAGGACTGGCCAGGACACCTAAACGGCTGTACGTGCTTGTCTGCAGACAACTCCAAAGGTCATTCGGGCAGCCATACATGTATCCAGGGTTCTGCTGTTCCAACATATTTATGCTGAATCGTAAACTATCTGAATTACTATGTGAAACTCCTTGAAGATCCCTGCCAATCATAGATTCTTTTAAAAAGCATTTTTTGCTCATAGATAGCTCCAGCTGATGCAAGATTATCTCTGAGACTGAGTAACATGATATTTTAGACCTCGTTCAGAGTATCTGTAGACCTCCCCTATTCAATCTTTTTAAATAATCTGCCCCTGATTCGCAGTCACAGGACTAGGCAGCAGAATCGATTTTCTTGTTGCAGGGAAGTGCATGGTGCAGCCAGGAATTACTTAACTGGATACATATAATTTTTATTGATGGAGAAATAGGATTTTCTATGCACTGGGGTAGGAAGTCATGGTATGTAAGGCTACAGCTCACCATGGCATTTAACTCTGAGCTTCACTGAAGCTGAAGAGAGAGAAGGAATTTTGCCGAGTTAAAAAGCCCCCTGTTAGAGAAGAGGTAAATAGGTCTGATGGATAAATAACCAAAACCACAGATGTCAGGATTCAATAAGGCTGTTAAAGATGAAATACCAGGAATGTTGGTAGCTGGCCTTCTGAAGCAGAGCCTACATGCAAGGGATGGCATTGAAACTTGTCCCTCTATTCTGACTTGCTTTTTCTCTATGCATATCTTTTTAATCATACAGCATAAATTCCAGCCCAAAGCTCCCTGCCAGACTTGGTGACTTCTAGGGAACATCTGTGCAGAGACTTCCCCACGGTACATAGGGAAGGGATGAGCCCACCCGCTGTGGGGAGTCAGCGATGCCCTGCAGCGCTCTTGCAACTTCTGTCTCAGCAGCTCCGCAAGATCATCCATCCTTCCACCCCGCTGGTGGGAGGCTGTGCCTCGGCTCACAGCTGTGGCTGTGCAGGAGCTCAGCGAGGCTGCGTATCCCCAGGAATGCTTTTTCCTCTAGCACACACTTCACTGAACAGCTCTGTGCGCTAGATGCTTTGTGGTCCCAATACATCATCTCTCAGGTTAGCCAGAAGCCACGTGAGCCCTCCACTTCATCCTGGTGCACTGCAGCCCTTTCTAAGAGTTGGCTTAGCCCTCCTGCTTGAGAGATGTTGACCCCTCCAGGTTAAGCATATATTTATTCAAATTCTCAGGCACTGGTGAGTTGCAGGATGCATTTTGGTCTTGGATTTTGTCTGCTTATCTCCAGGTTTTTGCTTCTATGCTGTTGCTGTGTGTGTTGGTTAGAGACACTCAGACACTGGGACATCCACGTTCGAGAAGAGGGTGTGGGTGTATTGACAGAAGTACCGGGAGGTACTATATATGCTAAAACCCAAGGGGCTGGAATTAAAACAAAATTGCCCCCATGAGAACAGACAAGTTGGAATGGGTGTGCTTTCTAGAAGGGTGTGCTGCGTACAGAGCAGGCATAAGGATTTCTTAACTATTTTCGCATTTCTTATTCTAATGTTCATTTTTCCTTTGTGAAGAGACGGATTAGCTACAACTATTAACATTAAATTTATAGTGGGCATAAATTGCAATCAAATTTGTGGTTCTACAATATGTGAACTTGTGGAATTTTTGATACATTTTTAGCTGTTAATTCTTTTTCCTTTAATATGTAACCATCCCCCAAATTTAGAGAAGCCAGGACATAAAGTAAGGACATATGTTAATGTAGACCTTTCAGTCCAAGTTCATTTTTTGCTTTTGGCACTGACTTTTTCAAGTCAAATGTGCAGGTAGTTGCCAAAACTGTGCAGAATGTCAGTAGATGATCACGCTTGCAGTGCAGCGCCTGAATGCGTTTAAGTGCACGTTTGCACGTGAGGAGGCCATGGCTGTCTCTCCAGATACTAGGCAGGTGTAAACAAGGGACAGTTTCCGCATACGTGAGCTGAAAGCATCTAAAGATACTGGGAAAAGTAGTGGTTTCTTTTGAGGCTACTAGGAAATGTGATCTGAAATACCTAGTTAAGATGACAACATCGGTAAATGAAGCTCACATCTGTTGTCTATGAAAGTTCAGAAAGAACTTACTCTAGACTACTGGATCACTTTGCTTCTGCTTAGGAGGTTGTACTGAAAATCTCTATCCCCTGTTATTCTCCGTATTAAGTTTCCTTGAGCAGTGCAGAGTCAGCCACAGCAAGCAGGCTCCTGGCCTCCCCAGCTCTCAAGGAGAAGCAAGTACCAGAGCAGGCATGTGCAGGCGAGAACAGAGCAGAGGCAAAATGCCCCTTGGCTGCTCGAGGAGAGGGCTGATCCAAGAACAAAAATGAGTCCTGGCTCTTAGTTTCAGCTCCTCCTTCACTAATCAATAATTCTATGCACCTCATTTTCCCTCCCATTGACTAGATTTAAAAGATACTGTAATTTAAGAAAAGAGCCTGCTTTCTTGGGGAGCTTCTTTCCATTTCTAGTTCTGCTGCAGACTTCCTAGGGCACGTGGCTATTGAAATCCTAAAGGGAAAACTGAAGGGATTCAAACTATATTGTGAGTTTAGCATTGCTGCTTTTTTCCGGCATAGTTCTTGTATACATCATGTTTCTTCAGTTTGAGAACTGACATGGGCCTGATACATGGCAGTAGCAATTTCTCTGAAGTCGTTAGGAATTAATTATTGGTTCCCAGTAATATTCAGTCCCTGTTCTGCTGATGCCTTGTACTATATTTTAAAGAGGAACCTCATTGTGTTGTATTTGGGTATAAAATGAAAAGGATTCAAAGGCGTATTATGTGGGTTCTATAGTGCCCCTCCTCAGGATCAGATCTTCTGATCTGTAAGTGGAGAAACGTTTTTCTTTGTTTCTGACATAACAGCCAGTTCTGAAAGTGGGATCTGAGTGCCAAGCTGGGCTCTTTTTGGTTCAGGCAGAATGTATTGTTCTGAGGCACAATTAGACCTTGATTAACAGTTTAATTGCTAGTGCTCAAACTACAAAGGAATGCAGTTTCTTCTCAGGATGCAAACTAATGTCCTTCTCAGTTGTATTTTAACAAAAATATTTCATTCAGACTCATTCCATATATATTTATACTCACACATCACGCACATATTTCTGACCGCATTTCACTTTTAGGCAGCTGTTTTCCAAAGTATTTTTCTTCTTCAACTAGTCTGAGGTGTATGAAACAAGTCTCTGCAAACATCTGCTGCTACTGAAGACTTGATCACCTATAGCTTTCTTAATGTCAAATGAGATTTGAAAGTGCTTAGGGGTCTTGTAATCAGGTCAGGAATATTTATTTTTCTATTTTCTACCTGAACCTGTAGGTATACTTGAACGAGCTCTCTGTTGTGGTCCTTAATTAGGCAGATTGGCTACCGGGGCTAGAAGTGGTCTAACCACCAAAGCCACAGGACCTGCGGCTCAGTTTTAGGACACAGCTGCAGTTTCCAACCTCAGTTCCTATATAAGGAGCCTCCTTCTCTCACTTAGCAGCAATGTGTTCCCACAAGAAAATGTTTTCCTCGGTTGTTGAGCCAGCTCATGTCCACAGTTATGGCCTGGCTCTTTATCTAGGTGCAAAAGGAGGTAAGCAGTAATTTGCGTAGCCAGCAGCACTCAGCCACAGCTGAACTGTGTTTCTGAGGGTTACGCTGCATTAACTGCTGTGAGATTTCATAGATTCTGCAGTGGAAACTGAGTGGAAAATTGGTTTTGTTTGTTTTTAATATGTCTAGGTAAGTTTGGCTCTGTGCATTGGCACACTTAAACACAGCACATAGCAGTTTATCACTTATCAGGAAATGAACAGGTGCTACTTACATTGATACAAGCATCCAGGGAGAGCTCTGACATGGCTTAAAAATAAGATCTAATGCTGCTGTAAGTTGCGCTGGTGGAATATATAGGAATAAACATTGTCCAAGAGAGCTGTGTAGGAAGCCTGCCTTAGAATGGGGACACTCCTTCTCACATTTATACTAACACGTTATGTGTTGGAGGTTCATTTTTTCTCTTGTCCTAGCTATTTCAAACCAGAAATGTTCTGAGTGAGCAGACCTAAGTGCAGATGGGACATATAGGTCTATAACAATAATGTCTATGGAAAAAAAGTGAGCTATTCTAGACCCAAACAAATGAACAAGACAGATTCAAAGGGGAGCAGCTGCATGGCAAGCAGCTTCACTTATACCTTCAACAAAGATGTTTGGTATTTCATATCGGTGTTTACCAGGTCAGCAGCTTTACAGAATAGATATTTCTTGACTTCTGTGCAGTCAGAATCTAAACTTCATACTCACATGGGTTTTGATGGGTAATGATTTCAAAAGCTCTTCCACAGCGTGTTTGATGTTTGTGTGTTTGTATACATTACTAGTAGTAGCTGACTAAAGATAAAGCAGTGTCTTCTGGGGAAGCTTGTCCTTTATGCACATCAGTATTTGTGCATGCATTAACAATATACTTTTTGTCTTAATTTTATAACTCTTAGGCTATTTATGTTGCTGCGTGATCACACCTCGCCTTGGTCTAAAAGCATTAAAAATTAACTCCTACTATATTTCTCAAGACTTTGCATTCATGAATGTAGGTATTGAACAATACTTTTGATGGATCTAGTTTTAAAGCGATTTTAAAATTGTGAATTTCTCTTCTCAGTAATGAAAAAAAAAATCAAGTTATCTAATGCCAACAAAATCCAGACTCAGTTACCAAATCAGTGGCTGCAACTTCAACTCCAGTATGCTGCATGCAGTTTGTCTCAAAAAGAGATTGTTTTGCAGATGGAAATGATTAGCAATAAAATGTATTGTAATTTGGGAGCATGCTAAGGTTATGTAAGTTCAAAAATACACAGTAAAAACAGACCATCATTTGCCTCCTCGTACAGCTGACCTAATTCCAAATGCGAGCTGTTCTGCATCACGTGAGCAGCTGTCCTGCCCGTTCTCTCCACTTTATCCTTTTCCTCAGACTCCTTCTACTTCTTTTTCTTCCTTTCCTTTGATCTATCAGTTCTGCCCTGTTAATGCCTGCATGTCCTATCTTAGCCTCTACTGTTCTCTTTCCATGGGAAATACTGTATTCCTGCTCCTGAGGTGGGATGCGCAGAAAATACAAATGCCTGGTCTGATTCACCCCAAAGTGCAATCCATTCTGACTAAGGGAGCAGTGGTGCTGTGCAGAGATGAGTGCACATGTATGTTGGTGTGGTGGCAGGAATGAAGGTTGCCCTTCATATTTCTTCCAGGAATGCACTGAAAGCTAGTGAATCTGTGCAGTGAGCAGGCTCAGTCAATGATAAATCATACTTTTCCCTTCCCACCCAAGTTGTAGGAAAATGGCAGGTGCTGATGCTAGAGCTGAGGAAAATCTCTTTTGCCTGGCTGTGCTGGTAGCAGCTCTTCCCTTACCCTCTGTTCAGGATAGATTCTGGGTACAAGAGTATGCATCTACCACAGGCAAAGTATGGCATTATAACATGTCCAAAAAAAAAAACAACAAAAAACAAACCTTTTTGAATTGGGTAACATTAGCAAAGGACATAGAAGTCTGTGTAAAGCTGCTCAGTGAAGTTTGTAGTTAATAGAAAGGATCAGTCCACTGAAAAGGGGGAAGGTGTAAGGAAATATATTTATATTGCCTTCCCGCAGTTTGCTTCATCAAACATGATTTTCTGATTGCCCTCTATGTTGACTTGTTAATGATGTACAATATCGACTGTACAGAAGAAAAAGATAAAGTAGCTTTCTCATTCAGGAAAATATGTGTGATAAACACCAGACCTCCGTATAACTGCTCTGCTTGGTCTTTAAAATCAGGAGTGGCACCAGAAAGGGATATAAGGAATAACTGTTCACCAGCTCTTCCTGTGCATAAATTGTGGAAGATGAAGGATTGTGTGAAACTAACAAGCTCAAAGCAGTCAAAAAGAGAGTTGGCTTTTAATATGCCCTGGGATTTATCTGTGGAGCTCCTTCACACAGGATGTTGTGGATACTGAGAGGCCACCAAAGGCCATTAGATGCAAACAATTATTACTTGTGGCTTGAAAGTCCCTAAGCTAAGACGGCGGCGCTACAAGCTGCACTCCACAGAGCACATCTGTGGAGGCATGCCTTTATCTTAGCTGAGCAGCAGCTGTTGGTGACCATGAGATCTAGACAGCTCTTTCACTGATCTGCAAGCTATGATGCTTGCTGTATTTGTATTTTGCTTTCTCTTTCCCAAGCCCTCAATGCTGTCACGTATTACTCCTATTATAAACAATATGAACCTGTTTGTAAAATGTAATGGCTGCTCCTGATTCAAGCCAACATTTTCATTACACATCCAACCACATCTGGCAGCTAATTGATTCAAGTGTTTGTATGCTCTTCCCTTGTTTTCAGCTACTGTGATCTTTCTGACCCACCCTTTCGGGGGTTGCCCACCTTTGTGCAGTAGTAGCTAGTGACTTCCATATAGCTTAGGCTTTTTTCTTAAAAGATTGTTGGTGAATGATAGTGTTTGTCTCTGCCCCTGGTCCACACAGTCCTGGTTCTCTCCTTTTCTCACTGTGTATCTGGCTCTACCTTCTGGTCTTTGACATTCAGCCTGCAGTTCATTTGCGTAGGCTCGGGCGTGTTGTGCTATTTCAGGTGTCCAGTGTATCCTGCCTGGCCTCCAGGAGAGCTTGGCTCTTCCATAACTTCCGTGTCGTATCTGCCAGCCCAGCATGGGTGACTCAGAAAATACGAGTTTTTCATAATGTCCCTGTTCAGACAACTGAATCCCACCCTTAAAACATTTTTCTTTAGCAGTTTTTATTTTTTTCTACGTACCTCCCTTACTAGTTTCTCCTTCATTCTCTTTTTCTGAATTTCTCTTCTTTTCACTTCTTATCAATCGCTCTCTGTTTCTTATTCACCCTTCTTTCATACCCTCCCCTCCCCTGATGCTGGTAATGTGGCTGTCCTCCCTTCTTCCATGCATGCAGTTGGCTTTCTATCAGAAAATCATCTGGAGTACGGGAGGTACCTGCAGTTTGTGTGCAGAAGTCAGCAGGCAAAATGCACAGTGAGGTCTGTGTGCACGTGTGCGACCAGACACTGTTGGGAGACTGGCAGCTCCCGAGGAACTAAATTGCAGAATAAAGCAAATCGCTTCAGCTTTACCCGATTACTTTGGACTTCTCATATGCCCACTAGCTAAGCTGCAATTGGGATAATTCATTAATGAAATCATCTTCCAATAATAGTTGTTTGTGTTGAATCAAGCGCATCTCTGTACCTCCTCCTTCTGTCTGCCTTGTGTTTAGAGGATAACACAGATGCTGTACACTGGGGCTCTTCTGAGCACCCAGATGAGCGTACAGCCCCCGTTATGGGGTGGAGGGCAAGTGAGGTGGCTGTGTCCATTGTGCCCTCTGCTCAGCCCTACTGCCACGTAGGTCAGGGCAGCCAGGCTGTCCAGCAGAAGCCTGAGGCTTCCCGTGAGCATCCCCAGAAGCTGCCCCTTCCTTGCTCGCTTCCCTCCCTGGCCTCCTCCACTGGGAAGCCGAGCAGTTTCGAATCCTCATCACCAAGGAAAGAGTTAAAACGTTGAGCTGAGAGCTGGTGTGTGCGTGTAATCCCTGCACAGCCACCTACTGCCTGAGCCCCAAGGGGAAGCCTCGGGTCTCTCTCCTTATATGGGGATCTTCTTTTCGGAAGAAACCGGGCAGAAGCCGCACAGTGTCTGTGCTCAGTCTCCCTGCGAGCGCAGTGCTGTCACCTTCTGCACTAGGGCTCCGCACCGCTCAGCACAGGCTTCTCCCAGAGGCTGTGCATGTGGCATGGGGAGCTCACACCAAGGCAGCTCATGTGCTGCTGCTCCGAGTGGGAAAGCACAGTTACACAGAAACCCAGTGGGGACGAGCTTTACTTTGCAGATTTCTCCAAGACTCATAGATGACTTTCCTGTTTGAACAGGGTGGTAACACAGGCTCACCGCTCTGGCACTACTGCCCAGCATTACTCTTGTGTTCTTCCCTGATTTCTTTTTTCCTTTTCATTATTTTCCCGTGTACGTGTATGCAGAGCCAGGCATGTATGTGGTGCAGCGAGGCCAGCCGGCGCACGAGCCTGGGGGGCTCCGTGCGTGCGGGGGGCTCGGAGGATGGCTCGGATTGCCTTATAAGGGGATCTTCGTGAGGGAGTCTGGTGCTGATTCATGCCCTGGCCAACGCTTGGCCTTCAGCCTTTTACAGCCTTTTCGTTGAAAAGACTGCTGCGTTTAGCTGCTGCCACTATCTAAATCAGGCGATACGTCGTGTTTTGCCCCTGCTGCCCGCCCTGACCTGTGCAAGGCGCGTGTTGCACTGCTGGGGAGGCAGAGGAGGGGAGGCAAGGCGCGACACGGGGGTGGCTGGTGGCTGCGATCAGCCCTGCTGGCCAAAGACCTGCTCGGTCACTTCCCAGCGCCCTTCCACAGGGTAACAGAGGCAGCAGCTGCCACCTTCCTGGCCTGTCAGTCAACCCCCAGCTTCATGATGGATTTCACTGTCGGGCCTAGAGGTTGTGCCCTACTCACAGGCTGTTCTCAGAGCTCACCCTCAGCTCGCTCCCCCATCACCCTGCTCCCCTTCCTGCTGCACAGAGCGGCCACTGGCCACGTCCTGATGAGCAGCCATGGGCTGGGCTGGAGCTGGGCTTCCCCTGACAGGTCTGTGCTGGAGGGAGGCTCCTGTGGCTGCACGTTTTCAGGGTGTTCATCTTGGAGGAGCTTCGAGGAATAAAAGCAGCCTGGGTTGGTTTGCCCCACAGGCTCAGCGTGGCGGACCCCTGACCCCATGGCATCAAGAAGGACACACGAGCACAAGTGATGTGGAGGGGAAACTGAGGATGAGCGCAGGGTAAGAAGTAAGCAAAGAGGAGCTGGCACACTGTGTGGTATCCCCATTGCCAGCGCTGGACTCTGGTGTGTTAATGAGACCCCAACAGCTCAGATGCTTCCTTTTCTGTTTGTTTTACACAACAGATGTAAATAGTGCTGCTCCCTTCACCCTCCCATTCATTCAACTTCCCTGTAAAAAGCACTAAATTAAAGGAAAAGGCATATTTTACAGACAAGAGAAAGCCTTTAAGTTCAAGGCCTGAACTTCTTTCCCCAGGAGATTGAGCTTCCTTTAAGCTGCCATAGCTTCATAGCATCCAGCAGTGGTACTTGCACATCATCACCCTGGAGGCTTAAACACTGCGTCAGAACTGCAGGTACTAGAAAGAGATCCAGTGGGATCCAGCTGCTGCACCTCTTTTCAATCATTGAGCACTGACTTCCAACTGATGCTTTCTGTTTCTGTTGGTGATGCAATTGCTTCATCCCTTCTGAGGGACTTGAATTAATTTCTGAGGGATTGGGCTCTTCTCGTCAGCCTGTCTGTGACCCCTGACAATACTAATACTGCAAAAGCAGGCCTGATTAATCATTAGGCTTTTAAAGAAGATTTCCAAGTCTAGATGTCTGGATTATCTGCAACCACTGCTGACACTGTCAGGAGAAACTTTAGCAGAATGGGATGTGGTTGACATTCAGCTGCACTTGCAAACATACTGTCTCTCTCTATAAGAATGAGAGATTTGGGAAGTGCTCTTTAGCTACACTGAGTTTGTTTTTGCTGGTACAAAGCATAAATGACCTTATCTAAGGTCAGAAAGATTTCTGTTCCATTCTCCAGCAGATATAAAAATTCTCCAAGTATTTTAATATCTGAATGACAATGTGTTTCGTATCTCCAACCTTGGCCATGTGTACATGGTACAAGTCCTTTATTTTTACCCTTCAGGCTATAAAGCTTCCATTCATTTGAAAGGCTCTGTTAATTGCTTTTAATATAAAAATGTTTGTACTTTGGTTATTGCATTACATCAGTGCAGCTCAATGTGTCCATTCTACCATGTGACTGGTTCAGAGCTGAACACGTCTTTCATTTTCTGATTTCTCGCGTGCTTCTTAGTACCCCCTATAGTTTAGAATTACCCAAAGTACCTTTTGTTTAGAGTGAATGAGCTTTAGTTGTGATATGAGCAGACATATGTCCCATTTATTTAAGGAGGGAATCCAGAGTGCCCAGCTTCTTGAGAGACCCTTGACTTTGATTCTTGGCTTCACCGTTGTCTAGTTCTGCACTCAGAGGAAATTATTTCAGCTGCCACTGCCTGGGTTCATTTGTCTCTGGCTCCTTGCATTTTATGTTCTTCAGATATTTGTCATCTGTTGAGTTTTCCTCCTTCAGTGTCTCTTTGCTAAGGTCTGTATAGTTAGCTCTTACTTGGTCTTTCCTTTTAAATCAGTGACATTGAGATTATATGCAATGATGTCAACAGTATTCAATAAACAATGTATAATACTTTTATAATTTGTAGGATTTCTTTAGCAGGACAAGACAAATTAACTTTCACCCTCTTTGTGTGCTAGAAAAATCTCATTCCAATGTTTTGTTTCAAAATAGAGATTCAGAGAAGTCACAGTAAGAAAAAAACTTACTAAATCATGCAAGTTTTCTGGCTCTCAGTACAGAATATTTTCCCTGCGGAGTACTTTCAAGTATTTGTCCAAAATCCTCTTAAATACTCAAAGCAATGGATCTTCTGAACTCTCTGTTAGAAGAATGCTTGATAGCATACTAGAACTACTTGTAAAGACAAATTGATGTTTCAATGCAAGTTTATCTTTTTCAAAATTAATGCCATTACTCGTAGGTTTACTACTTCTTGCACAACCCAAAGTTCCTCTCCTTTCTTGGTGTTTATAGCCTTCAAGTATTTGTCATTTCTTGTTATATTCTCCTTCTTCATTGTCTCTGAGCCAAGGTCTGTGTATTTCATTTTCTTAGCGTCTCCTTTTAAATCAGCCCCCGGATGTTCTTGTTTCTCCTCTACTTCTACGTTAGATTTTTGTTTAAGTTAATGAGATGTCTCAAAGTGAATGAAATACTCCTGAGTGTTCTAGAAATAGGGACTAAGTCTCCCTGTTCTCTGGTGTGCTGGCCCCAAGTACAAACTCATCTTAATGCATGGGCTTGAAAGAAGGTCACAAGATCCCTGAACCAATGTGTGTTTTCCCAGATATCCTATTAGAGAATTTCCCATACATATAAAATACATTGTGTAAAAAGACTCGATATCATTTTACCTTTGTTTCTGGGGAAGCCAGCACTTACGGTTTGCAAAGGTTGCTAATGTACCTGTGCATAAATTATGCATGCAGAGCAAATCTGGCATGCTGAATTTACCGTGGAGGCTCATCTGAGCTGTGTGTCACATGCTGTGTGAACGTAGTCAGCCTTTCTGTCTGCATGCATCTGTCTGGAGTTGTAGAGGTGTTTAATCACGGTTGTATCATGGGCCACCAAGACCCTAAAGAAAGCCGTACCCCAATCCTTCAGCTATGCTGGGGTTACTTTGCCTGTCTTGAGCCCTAAAGCTGTTTTTCAAGGTTACAGGAGGGGCAGTGACATTCATGCAGCATAGGCAGAAGAGAGCCTGGCAGTGATATCCCGCACTCTTGCAGTCCACAGCACCAGATATCGTTCTTGCAGCCAGTCTGTGAGAGTGGCTAATGCCTTGGTATAGAGCTCATTTCAGTCTCCCATTTTCCATTTGTGCCTCCAGCCTTTAAAGCTACCTTTCTTCTCTTTTTCTGCTTTCTGACCTGACTAATGTTTTCAACCATTTCTTAGTTTATAACCATGTCGTTCTTATTAATAGGCATTTTATTTTTTTTCTGGAACAATGATGAAGATGTTAGGTAAAGAGTGGGCTAACATATTTCCCTGTAATTTCCTAGTAAGCTGAGTGTGCAAACTTGGCCTAATCATTCAAAATCTGAATGATTTTGTTCCTATCAAGACTGAAGTGAATTAATTCTGTAATATTTCCTGAGATGCTCTGTCAAATGTTTGTAACTGAGATACATCATGTATACCATATTCCCTACAGCCACTAACTTTATAGTTCTGTAAAAGATGCTCAGTTTTTTTGTGTTTTGGTTTTTGTTTTTTTTTTTCAGGCAGTCTTTAGAAACCAGTGCAGCTGAAAGAGTGGTTCTATTATTCTGTAGATTAGAGCTGACTGACTGTGGTCTGCCAGCCAAGTTTTGTTTCATGTGGTCGGCAAAGAATTGTCTGGTCACAAAGTGCAGTCTCTTCCCCTAGACACTAATTTTTTTTACAGGAAGTTAGAGTACATTAAACACATTTCTTAATGTTAGTCATATGCGTAACCTGTTCTATTCGCTACAGGACTCTGATCACCAATAAAAGGGAAAGTAATCTGTATAATAGCAAGAGGAAACGGTGTTGCATCTTAATTAGTTTGCATTAAACTGTTGACCTCCCTGCAGAATGGAATATACATTCTGATAAGAAAGCTCAACATCACTTTGGCCTTTGAAGATGTACAGGGGGAGCTACAAAGGAGTTTTCCACACTTTTTATAACCACTGCTTTTGCTGGGAGTTGTTGCAATTCCCCTCCCCTGTTATGCATGGAGGGGCTTCTTCCTCCGTGCATTGCGAGGCTTGCATATTTTTCTTTGGGTGCTGGAGAGCAGAGAAAACTATAACAAAGACCACCATGCTGGCCTTCTGCTAGCTGGTCTACAGATACCTCCATCCTCGAGTTCTTCTTGCTGCCTGGGTGAGATGCTGTCCTTGTCATTGTGATTTTTGCTTCCTACTGTTTTTTTTTAACACTTCCTCTTTTTACCTGAGGGGTATGTTGGCATACAGAACAAAACAGAGTAACTGGCAGTGCAGCTACGTAGCTTGTGCTTTATAGCTCTGTAAGTGCAATGCACACTCCAAGGGTTTCTTGCATTCTTCTGTTTTCCTGCCCTCCCGAACAACTTGGGTGACTTGCCCACCTCTTCAGTTCTGTGACTTGCCCATCTCTTCAGTTCCCTTCTGCTGCGGGCTCAGTGCATCTTCCTGTACTCTTTCTTCCTACGTCTGTAGTTTGGCATCCTTGGTTTCCCTCAAATACCAGCTTGTTCCTTGGATTTGTCTGCACCAGGGGCTGCAGGCGCTCCGGGCTCCAGGCGCTCCTTCCTTCAGTGCAGGGGCCCACAGCTCCATTTATTCCCTTCTTGTGCCCTCCATTTTTCAGCACAGGGAGGGTCATTCAACCTCTCAAGTACTGACTGGCCTTGTCCCATCTTCCTCAACTTTCCCCTTGATCCATTCTTATCATGGAGGCAAGTAAAGCCTTGCAGAAGACCAGTGCTATGATGCCCGTAAGGAAGACATGGTAAAGGGAAAGAAACGTTGGCTCTGGTGGTTCTGTGTTTTTCTGATCTGGAGACAGTTGCTGAGGCAGTAAGATGCAGGCTATAGGTATATTTCACTACACATTTTTGGCTATGACTCTTTCTCCAATATTTTTTTTTCCAGATCAATACATTTTTTCCTAAAATGCTTTCTGAAACTCTGAAATCATGTTGCGAACTCAATCAAAAGTTCCCGTACTGAAACAGGGCAGCTTGAATATGAGATTTCTTCATCCATTTTTGTCCTTCTTTCTCCCTTTTCCAGAAATTGATACAAGATTTTTCAAACACCGGAAGTTTTGCTTTCTCATATCTTTCTATATGTCTGCGTTTTTTTTGGATCTGTTTGTTTGTTTGAGATTTTCACTTAAAAGTTGTTCTTCAGAATCTCACATTGCAGAACACAGATATACCTTCCTCTCCCAAGTTCATGCTTACAGTAGATATTTTATTCCATTTCATCCAAGTAGGACAGGGTATTTTTGCAAGGTCTATCTACTGCAAATGATTACCGCAAGTTTTGTCCGACTTTGTAATCCCTCGTTTTCTTCATTATATATCCTCCAAGAACTGTTAGTGAAACTCACTCTTAACTTTAGTTCTTTAAATCCCCTTTTAGGACAAAAATCAGTAAACTATTGACCTAGGACTAGTGTTGTAAAAATAAATTAGATAAGCAAAAAAAATCTTATGCCATCATAATAAATTTAGAGATGTGGAGAAAATTATTTCTTAGCATATCTTTGTCTTCCATTAAAATAAATAATGCACAAATTCTTTCACAAGTGAGGGCAGATAAGATAGCCACATAAAGAATATTTTTATATGGCTCTGACCCAGTTAGCTGTCCTCAGCTGGGAACCAGTGTGTCTTTATTTTTTACCACCCTGTGTTTTTCTGAGTAAATTTTTCACCTGCTGGTATCTCTAATTTTATATTTTTGCTCCTGTTGCTGCAATCCTAAGAGATTTATTTAGTGCACATTGGCATCCTTTCCTGTTGAACTTTTAGCTCCTGCTGAGTTCCCATTGATGGAAAGAGGCGTACTTCCCCAAGTTGTATTCAGCTAGCAGCTTCCCCGTTTGCTTAAGCTCCATGATAGAAAGAAAGTGTCATTGTCTGCTGTTTCTGCACCAGCAAGCCAGTTTCCCAGGTTACTTGTTTATACACTGTTCTTCCACTTTCCCCAACTTTCAAGGTCTTGTGCACATATTTCGCTGTGTTGTGACTTACAAGGAGTCAGTAAAGCAGGGAGATACTGGGTAACCCTTCCAGCTAACTAAGGCCACAGTGAACAATATTGAAATGATGGGTGACATTATAGGAAGGACAGAAAGGGGGCCTTATCAAGACAAGACAGAGCAAAAGCAGACCAGGAAGATGACCTCAAAACTGTTGTTGAAAAAGGACCTTGGTTTTGCTTCTGTGCTGTCTCATAAGATGCTTGCACCCCTGCCCCAGCTGGTTTCCACCCAAGTATGCGAGTCAGAGTTTGGGGAGGAGGTGATAAGTCGTACTTTCTAAAGTGCACATAGCTCTGTTTGAGCCTGGTCTCCGCTGTCTAAAGGCTGATCTGAAACCTCCTCAACATCTGACATGGCTGGATTGTCTTGGATTAATTGAGAAGAAGATGGTCACCTGCTGGCCACAGACTGGGCAAGCAGGAGTTAAGTAACTTGGCTTGTGGAATGTCCTAGATCTGTTTGAACTATCCTGAGAAAATTCTCTCTGATACAAGACTGACTGCATTCACCCAGCCACCTTGGGACAGCAAAAGGAGAACAGCGTGCCAGCATGTTCTGCCAGTGCAGCTGCTGGGTCTGGTATCTCTTGTCGTGAGGCTTGGCCTGGAGCATTCCCAGAATTAAATTGCTGGCACTTGCTGCATTAGCAAAGAGCCAAAGGAAAGTCCAGGTTGTCTCTGCTTTGTGATGCTTTGGTTAGATCACCTGAGCTCCCTCCCACCAGGCTGCACGTTAGGTCTGAAGCTCTGCATATTGTGTTTTGCTGTCCTTGCACTTGGTTGTTTTGTCCTTCCTCATGCTGACGTAAGTAAAGATCGTGGATGAACATGCTATTCTCCACGTGGGCTGCTGTATGTCAGCAGGAGCTGTGATGATAAACCAAGTTATTAGAAATAATCTGCCCGCCTGGCAGCTGCCTATTAAGAAAATGTCGGTAAGAGTATGCATGCGTGTAAGTGTAGAGAGAACAGACATGGATTTGTAGCCAGGCCACTTGGGAAGTGAGCTCACCAGCTATGACAGCCCCAGAGAGTCAGTCCAGAGGCTCCAGATCCCCCAACACACAGTTTTTGCCAACAAGTTCTGCCTAACCACCCACTGAACCTGGTGAGCCAGCTAACATGGATGCCTACTTGCACAGAAGATGCTGCAGAAAATGTGACCACAGAGCAGGAGGCCAGCCGTTTCCAGCCTCCCCAGCAGTCCGTAGGTTAAGTGGGACCTCACATGTGGGACTCCACAGAGTCTCTTCTTTTAACCTTGAAAGCCCACGAGCAGTGTTTCAGCTGAAAACAGAGTAAACTTTAACCCCAAGGCAAAAAACATTTTCAGGCTTGTGTGATGCCTCAGCTTGTCATGGGAAACTGCACTCCTTTGACAAATTCACCAAATTTCATGTCACTGCAAGCATCCCCCCTCCATAGTATGCAAATGACACACAGTAATCTTCTCTGGTTCATTTCTATCCCCATCTGGAAGCCATAACAACTTTAAATCCAGCTTCTTGCTTCCTTTGATGACTGACTGTCCAGAACACACTGGCTTGGAGAGGCTAAAGACAAATTAAGGAACCAAGCCCTGCCCCTTTTTAAGCTCCTTCCAGTCCAGTAGTAAGGTCACAATTGGTTTGGATTTGATTTTTATTTAAAAGCGAATTTTGAAAAACCTTTGTATCACCAAATCATAACTGCAGTGTCTATGCAGACTTAAACATGCCAAAAAATCAATTTGAAAAGAAGGATGCAGGACCAGCTTGTTTGTAAAACTAGTAACGGGGTAAGGACTTTGAGGTTTTAACACTATGAGGTTGCTGCCTCCTGTCCAGACAAGGTTAGTTGGTCTGAGGCCACCAAAGAGCTGCCTAGTGTCCCTGTATAGTGATGTGCTGGTGTATGCAACGCAGCATTGCTTCGTGACAGGTTTTGCAGAGACTGAAGGGCTGCAAAGTCACAGTCCCCAAAGCACTATGCTTAGTTGTGCAACCTTTTCCAACCCCCCGGTCTTCAGGTCCCAAGTGAAATGGATTCGAGATGAATCTATGACAGGCGACTGCATGGAAAAGACTTCTCTTATGTGTCTTTTTTTTTTTTTTTTTTGTACAAGCTGTGAGGTGTGCATATCTGAGACTGATTAAAATTTTGAAATGCTTTTGTTGCCCACATCAGAGAATGCCATTTGGCTCTCCCAGACCCAGGTTCCTGTTGTCTTTGAAGAGGCAGGGTTTAGCTTCAGAAGGAAAAGGCTGATGCACTTATCTATAAACTACTGTTTTCATCTCTATGTTAAAATACTCACACATTGCACATAGCAGCTTCATCTGCAGCTTCATATATCTTCCACTTAGTAATAACCCCAAATAACAAGTTCATAGCGTGTAAAGGTACAGAGAAATACTTTTGAGGATAACCATTGATCCAGACTGCACGACAAGCCTCGATCCAAGGGACTCTTGTTCTTTTGGGAATGGGAGGGAAAGGAGAAGTGCATTGGGCTGAATCCCAGTCCTCGGGGCATTGCTCAATGTGCATCCGTCCTTGTGTTCACTCCAGCTGTAAACAAACGGCCAGATCCAAGCGTGCTGTGCACTGCTTGGGTCTAAATGTATTCCCTGGCTGCTCCCAACCCCTATGCCTTGAGGCATGTGGTCCTTGACTGGGAAGGAAATCCAGGCTCAAGGATTGAGCTTTTGGCGTGCTCTGATGTGGACAACACAGGACCAGAAGAACGAGGCATGCTATGTAGGGCATCATGGTTTCCTTATAGCCCAGGGATGGTCAAGCCTTCTGTGCTGGATCCATCCCGCCTTCGTTGCAGCCCCATCTTTGGAGGGTACTAAGCTTCCTCTAGCTGCATCAGCAAAACCGCTTGTGTTTTGGGTCTTGCTTACCTTCTCACCAATTTTGCCCTTGCACTGGTAGATGAACCTTGAGTCAAGAAGAAATCCTACAGCCCATTGCTGGGGCAGAACTGATCTTTTCCCTTGGCATGGTATTTCCTCTGCTCCCTGAGAGGTGGGCTGCCTCTGAGCAGCCTGGGCTCAGCTGCAGTTCGCTGCAAGCTATCAGTTGGGCTGGTCCACATGGCTCCTGGTGCTATGTGGGCCGTAGCCTGCGTGTATGGACACTCTGGGGGGATGTTAGTACATCTGATATGATATCCATCTCTGGATTTTTTTGACAGGGAAGTATTCTGTGTTAATAAGGGAATGATAACTTCTGGATAGACAGCTCAGGGCCCCAGCTCTAATGCTACTGCTTTGTGTCTGTTGAATCAAGGTGACTTTATTGGAGCCTAATTCGCTTTTCAATCTCATTTCTGTTTTGCATACTCAGGGGATGCATCTGTCCTCCCTTTCCCGCCCTGGTTTAAAAAGTCTCTTATCCTATTTTGGTAGACTTCTTTTTTGCTACTAAGTGTTGAATAAAAAAAGGACTGGTTTCTCAGTGCAGAAAAAATACAACACTTCTGAAGCATTTGGGTAGCTCTTTTTTTTCTCAAAAAACTTAAAGGAGAGAACTCTTTCAGTCTGGAAACTCATTTAGAGGAAGGAAATAGAGTAAAAACTAGCAGTATTTAACAAATAAAATGATGACTCAAGTATTAGGAAACATCCTAACTGTGAGGCCTCCTGGCTTATAGAAGAGATTTGGAAGAGAAATAGTAGAAGCTCCATCTGTATAATATAACCATAATAGAATTAGACTGGACATTGCTGAGGAAAATATGCTTTAGAGCTCAGTCCTGTTCTTGCATCTGTAACTGTTAAGTTTTTTCTGACTTTCCTTTCCATGCTGTTAGTAGCTTGACTTCTGCCAAGATAAGAAGTGCATGTCTGTGTGTGGTGTTCTCTATCAAAGGAGAAAAATGGGGTTCCTTAGGGGCTAAGGATGAAAAACTGGGAAATATTTCCTTTCTTTTATATGTTCATCTCTGAAGGCATCCCACCTCCTCTTGTTCTCCCATTCTCCCCTACTCTTTGTCAACAATAGGAACAGAAATGGAAGTTTTATATATAGCATTTGTGGGGCCTCTGTGCTCGGCAGCACATTCTCTGCGGTTTTGAGGCTCAAAAACAACAGTTAATGGGGCATTGTAGAAATGTCTCTGTCCTTGGCTGCTAGTGTTAATATCTGTGAGACATCAGACTTGAGAGAAATCTACAAATCTCAAGTCATAATGACTGTAATGCCCAGGATGAAACATAAGGGACACCATGGCTATATTGATTAGAGAGAATGAGAAACGTTCTTAATGAGGTTGAAGCTTTAAAAAGTTTATATCATTAATTTTATCTCTTCCTGACTCTTGTTCACATACATCTGTTTTTGAGAGTAGTTACAGAATTGCTCTTCCTGTTCCAAAATGATTTTTTCAAATATACAAGTAGTGCTACTGCTGTGAAATGTAGTGATCCCACAGAAATGGGGGGGGGGATGAGGGGGGGCTCTGCACAAGGCAACTGTGTCATTATTTGATTCCAAGTAATTCTAAATTTTGGAGGGGTTTGCCCCAAATCTGAATGAAACTCCAGCTGTAAGCTTGCAGCTTACAGTTGTGGCTGTGCAATTCTGGCCAACCCCTTGATATCTCAAAGCTACTAGATGTATGCTTATGTGGTTTGCATACTTTAGCAGCTGTCACTGCTGTAGATCTCGATGATATATGGCCTCAAGATGTTTGATCAAGTATTAGCCTTTAATATTCATTAGTCAGTTCAGATGTTCATATGACTGGGAATACCAATAACTGATCATTAGATTATGAAAATGTTACATAAACTAGGTTTTAAAAGAGCTTAGGTAGTAAATGGCCAAGATGTTAATTAACCATGAGATGCCAGAACGGGCTCTGCTCTCAGTTTGTTACTTCACTGAAGGGTTAAAAAAAAAAAAATCAAACTTGTGACAAAGTGGTGTAGGGGCCCAGAGGCTTGAGGCTCATACATCTAAGTTCACAGCACATGTGTCATTAATAAACTGTGAAGCTGTGAATTACACTGGCACGAATACCTGAGAGCAACTTTCTTTTTGCGTGATACCAAAGCATTTGTAATTCACTGGAATGCTTTGATAATAGTCTCAAGGTTAAGGCAGGATGAAGCTGATGGCAGGTTATATTTAGCCTGGGTCCTTGGCTCCAGGACTCACTGCCCTGGTGGTGCAGCTGGGCCCACCCCTAATGACCTTCAGTTGGCATTGCACGATGGATTCGTTTGGGGCACCTTTCGGAAACAGGAATTTGAGTAGGGATGAATTCTGGTGGACTAGGATGGACTTCTCTTGCATGCTTATTCTAATCTGCATATCTAGTCATATCTCACAATTTTACCTCTGGTTTTACAGTAGTAGATTATTTTATGATAGTCCAGTTTTCTGAAGTTGTCTTTTGCTTTGGTCTGAAATACAGTAAAATTCCAGCCTGTGTAGTTTTTGGAGCAAAGTTAGAATTGTGCACTGAAGCCTAAGAAACTATAAATCAAAGAAAAAAAACCTAAAAACCCATTACTATTGTTATTAATAGGTCCTTTTATGGCAAATTCAGGGCTTGTGCACTTACTTGTTTGTAGTATGTACTAGTTTGAAATAAACACAGTTTTTAGAAAAAATAAATCTGCTAAGAGCAATGAGCAGCATAGAAGTAAGCACAAAACAGTGTGGTAGAGCTGGCATACCTTCTCTAAAGTTACCTTGAAAAGGAGCAAAATGGGGAAAGTTGTGTTAGTATGTGTCTGTGGGGGTATGCCAATGTTGTTTGTTTGCTTTTAAAGCAATGACCCCTCTTTTTATCCATCAATGAAGCTGGAAGCAGTGCTACTGGCAACTGTAGGAGCTGTGCTGGTTTTCTGCCCACTGGGAAGAGAAAGCAGCCTTTGGGATGGAACTCAGCTGTGGGTATCCTCCAAGCATCTCTTCTTTCTTGGTGCTCTCTTATAAAGCACCCTGGCAGGAACGTGTGTTGTTTCTTTTGCCTTGTGTGCATGCACTAAATGTTTTGCTCCTTATTTTTGCATTATTGAAGTTAATATTTCTCCTGTTGCTTTTTCCTAAGTGCTTTCATGGTCTAAGTTATGGACTACAGAGGATAGAAGCAGCTTCATCTTTGACAGAAGCCTTGCTCTGCTCTGCTCTCCCTGCAGGTGGCAGAGGTCTAAACAGCATGTTCAATTAAGTAGGAGTGACTGAGTAATGTGTTTCTCAAATGGAAAGGCTGAGGAGGCCAGAGCCTTCATACTGTATTGTTTCTGCACCATTTGTCTCATTACGTGCTGTCAGCTGTTGGAAAGGAAGGATGAGTGCCCCATGTAGGACCTGGTCCTTGGAAGTTAATAGCAATATTCAGAGGCACATCATGAGCAACCTCATATATTGTTTTTGTTTGCTTGTTTTTAAGTTCTGCTTTATGGTCTGTGCATTTAAAAATCTGTTGGCTTGCCACTCGTGGCAGAGCAGAATTGCAGCAGTCGCACTGCTGCCTCTCTTGGGAAGGTGCCAAAAGGTGAGGGCTGTGAGCAGCTGTGTCTTGGCCTCCACCGCTCTCACCCATCCCTTCCACTCAGGCCTGCTGCTGTTTTGTGGCAACCTGTCTTGTTTGTTAGTGTCAAGAGAATCAAGCAGAGCCTTCTTGTACACAGAGCTTCTCCTGGGCTCACAAGATGAATGTTGACTTTCCAAGCGCAGCTGCTGCATACAGATCACGGGGACCGTGGAAGACCTGTTTGGATGATAGCTTGTGCCTATACCCTTGAAGGGGGAGGAAGGAGTCGGAAGCTGTTTGTGTGGGTGTTGATGGCAGACAGGTGAATTGAGTATTCTGCAAAGCCTTTAAAATGCAGCAAGGCTTTCTGTCTGTAACTGGTGTCCCTTTCTCAGCTGCTCTTTCTACATCCTAATAAGTATATCCATATCAGTTATACTAATGATAATCCACCAGAAGCTGAAAGCCTACAGTCAGGAAATTTACTTCCCCCTTCAGGGTACCATGATATAAGCAAATAATTATGTTTTTAATATTTTGGTACTGCCACCCAGAAAAATAATACTCATAAATTTCCCGACACTGAAATCAGATGCAACCCACTTAATTACTAGCAAGTAAACAGTGATTCTTCCTCCTTAAAATACCCAAACACGTTCATAATTAGCTAATTAAACTACCATATAAATGATTATTCAATATAAAAGAGTGATCAAGAGGCGGGCAGAGGAGGAAAAGCGGTGAAATCATTACCCACAGACACACTTCTTTCTCCAAGTAAGCTAGTGAATTGTTACAGGAGAGATGATGGGTGGAAAATAATAAGAACAGCAACAATAATTAACTTGACAGCAATAATTAACTTGACAATATCTGCAGTTTAAAGCCAACCAGTATGTTTGTTTTGCTGATAGAAGGCCACATGTGAGAAGATGTTTACCTCCTCCTCAGCACTTCTCCAGATGGTCCTGGCAGAAGACGGGACTGGCAGGGGACTTCTGGATTGTGCCCTCTGATAGCCTCAGTTCACTGTGTACTCTTTGGGTAAATCACATAGGCCAGAGTTTTTATAGTTCAATGCCCATTTTTAAGCAACAATTTCCACGTTTATGTGAAGCTTCTGAGTGGGCCTGAAGAACTGCAGAAAAGCTGCTCACAAAATCAGCCTTGCGATGCTATTTTCTGCTGTAGATAGAGTAGCTGCCCTAATTTGGTGCTGCTGTGGGTTGAGTGGCCCATTTAAAACATCAGTGTGGCTGATGAGCCTTTGCTCATCTGTAGCTTAGGACAGAAGAAATCCCCAGCACTCTCCCCTCTTCCCCCCCCCCCCCCCCCCCCCGCCTTTTTTTTTAATATAAGTTGAAAAAACTCTGAGGTTATGAAAGATCTTAACATCCTGATTAATGTGGCCATTAGAGTTGAACTACAGTTTGGTGCATCTTCTGGAAATTGGTAAAAACTAGTTTTGTGGGGTTTTTTTGTTTTTGTTTTTAAATAAAAAAGTCATCTTTCCCTGGTGACTGCGTGTCAACGCTGAGTTTTTAATGACAGTTTCTAAAGTCCAGGCAAAACACCAAACTTCTGCTGGAATTTAATCTCATATAGACAAATTTGTTCATTTGGGAACTCTTGGCATACCTAAGGAACAAGTGTTTTGCTGTAAGAAGGTCCACTAGCTTCAAAATGTTATGTACGCTTAATTTCTGTTACCATAGGCATATCTAAGGTAAATGACATGCCTTAATTTCTGCATCCTCTCTGTATTTCCACAGTCCTTTCTGCACTTGTATCTGAATATTGTCCCTCAGCTTCAAGACAGCAGTGTTTCTCTCCTCTTTCCTTGTAGGAACCAGGGATTTCAATGTCTCCCCTCCATCATCCACCTTATATAGCAAATATCCTACATAGGCGTTCTTGTTATTTCATATTTCTTTTTTAGCCAAATAACTGTTAAAAAGCAACAAGACTAAAAGGGCTTCTTGCTAACAAGGCAAAGAAATAAAAAATTGGAAATCCTGTTCAACAGGATGAAAAATGCAGATGCCTACTGGGTTATGGAGACAAATGTCCTTCAGTAATTGTATGAGTCAGATTAATTCTTTTCCAATGTTGTAAACCACTCTGCTTTACTCTTTTTCCTTTAGCAGTTTGGCAGAGGACACAGATATCGGTTGTCTTTCCTCCCTTAAATCTAATTAATTTTTATAACGCTCCTCTGTATTTTGGTATTGGGGATGCTGCTGTTTTTACAATCTCTTGTGATGCACTAAAGTGGTAACATCTCTGGACAAGTGTTGCAGAGATGAGGTATGAGTTTTGTCCCCTTCAGATCCTGTTTTATGAGAGAACTGCATGGGGTGTGTGGGTCTTGATAGCTTGAATCAGAAAATAAATTGAAGTGAAATCGTAATTGCTGTGTGTTTTAGCTTTTCTGCCATGTCACTGAAATGTTTGTAATGTAGGAAAGGGAAAATGCATTTTTTTTAGAAACTGCTTAATGAGAAAACTGCTTGGTGGCTAAGGTAAAAGAAAAATAGAGAAAAAAATGGAAATGAAAATGGAAAACAGCCTTTTTTTTTTCCCTCCTACTGAAGACCGTGAGAGCTACTGATAGTTCAGGATATGCTGGTAGGTGCTTTGGTGCAAACAAAGAAGTTAGGTTTCGGACAGGTGTTTTTTAAAACATTGGTTCTGATTCACTGTTGTGCCCATAGCAGCAGTAGTAATAGCATGGGAAAATGTGGCTGTGGGACTTTGGGGTCATCGCTTTTTCTGGCAATTGCTAGGCAGTCATTTGACCATAATACAGGTTAGAAGTTCAGCAGTGCTTGCATCCAAAGGTCCAGACCAGCAGATGGGAATACTTTGCTGTCTGCGTACCCTCTGCTGAAATTCTTTGCTGACGAGTAACATGATTTCATCACAGCATTTCTCTGCAAGTTAGGGAAAGAAGGTTTGAAATGAGCCATGGGGCCAGGAACAGCAGTCCATGAGTGCTGTTAAAGAAGAGCCAGAGCACCACTGATTCTCAGACCACTTGCTTTTTTTTAGGCTGTATGTTTTTGTACCTTATGCTTTCCTGGTACTGTACTGTTTGGAATTTTTTTGCCTCCTTGTCAGCTTGTGGTTACACCTAAGTAATACATTTTTCCTGTAGGCCTTCATTAAACAAAACAGTCTAGGGATTACAGTGTTACCATAGGTGCTTGTAGTGGTTTATCAGTGGTTTAGGAATACTGACAGTGTGTGAGAGAAGCCAAAAAAATGGCATTTAAGTAGGTGGTGATAAAGTGGGATGAAAATGAGAGAAGGCACAGGAAAGAGAACAGTATAGACAAAGACCATCAAGCACGACGAACAAAAACAAAGAAGAGCTGAAGTAACGCAGAATTCATTTGTAAAACAGTATCCAAGTTAGGCTCTGCTTCTAGGACTTCTCCTGCTGCAGTCCTCCGTGTTGTCTTGTATCCACATCAAGCGTCTCTGGAGACAGCAAAGTCTCCTTAAAATAGGTGTCTACCCTTGGTGTGTTGCAGAATGCCATCCTCCTTTCTGGTGCAAAGCTTCCTGACTCAGTCCCTACAGTAAACTGCTTTCAGGTCTTTTGAAACCACATTCAGCTGTCAAGTGCTTCCAGGAGAAGTTGGTCAAATAGCATTTTTTTTTTCTTTAATGTATTCTTTACCTTTCTTAAGTATCCTGAACGCTAATACCCTTGCATATACTAAGCACATCTTGTTTTTCTCTTCTTCCATCTTATCTATATAGCTTTGTGATTCCTGGATATGTTTCACAACCAAGCAATCTTATTTAGATTTTTTCTTTCCCCATGAAAAAGCTAGTAATTCTTTAGAGTAGAACCCCTCAGGGTAAATTGTGTTTTCATTTACATTCATGTACCAGCACTCAGTACAATGTATCATCTGCTTCACCTTGAGACAGCTTGGCTTCCTTCTGCATGCTCTTGCAAAAGCTGTGTCTGCTGTGCTGACTGAGAGCTAACTACTGGAATGAGAGTGAAGAGAGGAAAACATATATATATTCATATAGGATGTCCCTTTCCTTATGCAATTAAAGGCCAATGCGAAAACTTCTCGTAATAGGCAGTGGAAGTTATGATTTGGTGCACAGACTGTTGTCCTCGTACACTCAAGTAGTTGTAGGAACATCTGAAAGCCGGGTGTTTTTGAGGAAAGTTTGAGGTGTAGAAAGGTTGGCTACTCCAGGGTAAAATTAGAAGTGCACCATAAGACAAAAATCACTCTGAACTTAAATTAGTATAGCTGAGAAGAGACCTCCAAGTGTCCCAGCAGAGAACTCTGAATGTGAAGCCTTTCTTCCTGTTCCCTGGGGGTCTCTTTCTCATTGTGCTTTGTTTTCGCTTTCCTTTCTTCCTCCTCATTTGTCTGTATCATTTTTGTTAATCATTCTCTGGCCCTTCCTAGCTAACATCCCAAATTAATATAGTGCAATGTAAATATCATGCACATCTCTATTACTTAATAAACAAGTGTACATGTTAAATATGAGAACATGATTAAGCAACTCTGAATACATCCTGTGTCCTAGATCCTGCATGACTCATATGTCATGGCAGTTAATAACCAATCAGCCATAACTAAGGAAAGCAGGAAAACAGATAATACTGAAAAAGAGGGGACTTGGGTCTTATTTTTTTAATGGTACAGGGATTCTTTAGCATAAAAACAAAAATAGAAAAATTTGACTTTTGCATTGCATCCATGTAAAGGCCTGGGAATGCTCTGTGTTCCTGACAGGAAGATGGGGAGCATACAGAGGGATTAAGCAGCTCTCCGCTGGCATGTGAGCACGCCAGGCAGGCGGATGCAGCTTTTAAAGGAGGCAAAGCCACTGAATTACTCAGGGTCCAAAGGAAAGAAAGCCTTTCCAGTCAAAAATGCAGGGCCTGGGTATTTTTCTGGTAGAGGTAGGCTGTATTTATCTAGCAAGAATCCAGTCAAAACAGCATGTGCAATACTTCCAACCGATGAGGAAGAAGCTGTTGGGGTGTTCATATCACGTCTTATTAAACTGCTCTGAAAGGAAAGTTTCCAAGGGAGACCTGGGACTTCATCTTACAGAGCAGTGCCAAGGGTGTTGTATGCTCTTAGGCATTGCTCAGAGGTGAAAAGCTGTAAGAGGAAATAAAAAGTATCCATTAAAATGTATTGATGTGGATAGATTTGTATGTGTGACAGCACACACTTTTTTTTTCCTCCTTCCTAACTGGGCTGAATTTCAAAGACAGTGAAAGTCAGAAATTGATAGTACCTGTTACTCGCAGGCTCTTTTTCCTGAACACCAGCATATTCTTAAACAGCTAAGAAGAACTGCTACAGCTGCAGCATTCCTCTCAGAAATTACTGCCTTGTAAAGCACAGCCCCATAAAGATTATTTTCGGAGGCTGTAAAGCTCCCTTGGGCGAGCATGGAGCAGGAGCTGGGTGAGGGCAGGTCGCCATTTCCCCCTCCTCAGGCACCGCCACTGGGTGCCAGGCCCCAGTGCTCCCCTGGTGCAGTCCTGCCTCACTTGCACAGTTATGCCATGCAGTGCTGGCCCCACGAGGCTTGCCAGGACGCGTCTCTAAGAGGTCTGGTGACCTCTTGGCATCAACAGAAAGTCAATAGTACCCCCTCTCATTTGTGACCCTGCACGGAGCTTGATCTCTGGTTCCCCTTCTCCTTAATTCGCCCACAGCGTGAATTTTTCTGATTGCTTTTGAAAAGAAGCACCAAGGCCTTAGCAGAGGGAGCTGTATTGTGCCTATTTCTCAGCAGAGACCCAGGGATGTGAGCTTTCTTTTTATTTTTTTTTTGTTTGTTTGTTTGTTTTCATTTTAGTTTTTTTGTTTGTTTGTTTGTTTGTTCTGCCTTTTGAAGAGCAAAGGCCTACCACATCACTGTAGCAATCCTTGACAGTGCACCTCATCAGGTATTGTTGTGGTTGAAACGAATCATAATTTTGCACGGGAGATTTTGGTCTCTCAGCAAAAATCCCATACAACCACAGGCAGGAGGAGCAGCAGACTGACACAGAGGGTCTGGCTCTGAACTGCACTGTGACCCTTGCAGCCCATCCGAGGCAGGGTTTGTAAATGGAGCGGCAGAGCTCTGCTGGGCCAACAAGTGCTACAGCTCCCTCCCTGGCAAGGGTAAATGGGGTTTATCTACACCTTCTGCACCCCAGCCAATATTTGGCTGTGGACTAAAGATCAGTAAGTTTTTAGCAAATGAAACTACATACCAGCTACAATATGATAAAATTATTATGCTGTCATATATCATTATCATATATTCCCCATTTTTAACCAGCAACCAGCATGGCAATGGAAGGCTGCTGGACTGTTTTTGAGAAAACAGTCAGTTGTTTTATTGGTCGTATATAATTTGCTGTTTGAGAAGGAATGTTGGTGCTTCTCATCTCTATCAGCACTGTAGTTGCGCTTACAATGCCTTGGTATCCTTTGTTGTAACAATGCAAACATCACTAAAAATGTATTGGTATAGCACTATAGATCAGAATAGCTTAGAGAAGTGACCCCCAAAAAAATATTTTCAGATAATGAAGTTTCTTTGACACCTCACAAACATACCTTGGTACGTAGACTTTATCAACAGTGTGGAATAGCAGTGTATTCCCCCAGGATCCCATCCACCCCACTTGTGATTTTGTCACAAGGGTGGTAATCAGGAAGGTTCAATTTCCAAATTTGTCCTTCCGCTTTGGACAGCTTGCTTTTGGGAGACCCAAACGCCTGCAGTTTCAGCTGAACCTCTGGAAATGCTTGTATGTGAGGAAAAGTGGAATCCAAAAAAAAACAACAACAACAAATGGTAATACGAGATAAAGATGGCAGAAACAGGAGGTAAAATGTAGGGTGGTAGCAACTGAGGGGGACAAAGAGGGGCAAAGACAGCAACATCATAGTTTTCATCCACCAGGAGTATATCAAAGATTTCCAAACATGTAGACAAAGTTTTATGCTTGTCAGAAGTTCATTTTCTCTAAATTGTTATTAGCTCACTAGCTGGTTAAGTCAACCAAGCCAGTGCACCAAGTTCCCATCCCTTGAGGCATCTTCACTCCAATTAGTCAACAAAGCACTTGGTGTCTCTGAAAAACTAAAATAAATAAATAATCAGCCTCTCCCATAATGGAACTTGAAGACCTCAAATCTTCAGATACCTTTATCCTGTGCATTTCTCAATTTTCCCAGTTATGAACTGAAGGCAGTTTCTCTCTTGCCCATGTGGTATGATTTATATTTTAATTCATTCATTACTGTCTGTGAAGTTTAGTGCAATCATTGGATGAAGGAAACTGTGTTTATGCAAGCCAGTAGTATGCTTCTTTGAAGGCTTCTCAGATCTACGGAAATCAGTAGATTCAGTGGCCTAAGCCAAATTCTCAACAACTGCTGATTTTTCTCTGCTGTTTGTAACAGGGAAACTCCAGCATTGCTCCAGAGACATAAGTAGTTCAGCAATCCACTAATCTTCAAATTTCTCTAAGTCCAAGATTAATTAAAAATATGCTCAGCAAAGCTCCTATATTTCTGCTACAGGGGCTCTGTGGACCCAAAGCAGAAGAGATCAAAAGACAACTAAACATCCACAAGGTCATGTTCCCAAAAGCCCTTCAGAGGCAGATCTACTAAGGAAGTGAACCTTCCACTATGAATATCAGCAGTCCAGATGAGAATCAGTCAGAACAATAATAATGGAGCACCTTCCCAGAGGGGGAATATCCCTCCAGTTGAATTGGCTTCTACAATGTAATCTTAGAAAATTACGAAACTACGCCATAAAAACAGAAAAGCATACTCCATTCCAGTGTGATGGCAATGGCATTTCTAAACTGATCAGCCCTGGGGAGAAGCCTGAATTCTGTTTCCCCCAAGAGAGCTATTGAGCTACTTTTTCAAATGATGACATACGGAGGCATTCCTTGAAATCCCAAATGACTAACAGATTTCTTGCATAGATCTGCTTAGTTGTAAGAGTGTCAAAGACATTTTTGAAAGGCTATTTACTCATGAATACAAGGATTGTCCCTGGTGTCTTTCTGTCCAAAACCAATAGACAGCTGCCTCCCTTATGAGACAAATCTGGCTGGGTTGCGGCCTATTAGATCCTCAGGACTGCAACATTTAAGTCTAGAAGATACTTTGAGAGGCCGTTTATTCCATTTTCTGGCACCAAAAGAAGATTTAACCTCCAGTGATTTAAACTCCATGAATTTCCTGGCCGTTGTACTCTGGCACAGCCCTATTACCAGTACTGGCATCTCAAGGAAAGGCTTCCTCGTCGTCCATCCTAAAGTTCCCTTGTCCCATTGTAAAGCCATTACTTTCTGCCGTGTGCAAAGTCAATGAAAGGAAAAGGGTTATTTGCTGCGTCTCTGCAGCAGTCTGTAGCCTTGTCTTGTCTTTTCTTCTCTATGCAGATCAGCCTCACAACAATCTTTCAGATCACTTTTCTATGCTTCACAAGGTCCCCTTGTGCTCATTGCTCTCCCCTGCACCCTCTCCAGTCCATCCCTGTATTCCTTCATTCACAGACTTTCAGCAGAACTTTCACCTCTGACTATAGCAGAAGGATTTTTTCTTGTGTCTTGTGGTTTGTACGTTTGTTTACGCATCCCAGCATGATGTGTGCTTTTATTTGTTTTGCAATAGCATGACTTTGAGTCATAGTCTGTAATCAACTGTAGCCTCTAGAGCCTTTTCTGAAGGTCTAAAGCACTACTAAGGTGATGAGACAAACTTATTCCTAGTTATCCCATCCTTTCAATCAGTTCTGGAAGACATGTGGGATAATTTAGCCCTACCACATCTGTCAAGTTATACAAGAGATTTCATTGTCATTCCTCATGTCTGTCATTAAAATTAAAAAATTCTCTTTAGTTATTTTTTATACCCTTTACCAAAGGCCACTGAATTCATAGTTGCACTTGCTTCTTTTGTTTCATCTCCTTGTGAAAATGCATAGTTTGCTGTCTCACTTTGCTGCATTTCATGGGAAAGTGAAAGAAAATACATGCAAGACAGATAGTGTGCCTAGAAGATGAGTTGTGGAATGTAGCTAGTGGAGTCAAGCTCATGGGGCATGGGACAAGTCCCTGTGACATGGTATCCTACTAATGTTTTTCCTCATCTTTGTGAAGCCTGATTATCCTGTAGGGAGGGAACAGCTATAAGAGAGAGAAATAGTTTTGGAAAAATTCACTTTAGACTGTTTGACTAAAATGAAAATATTTCAGCAGAACAAAAATGTTTGTAAAACTTAATCACAAAGTCCTTTTCCATCAATAAAATATTCTATGAAAAAAAAAAAAGGTTGCTGAATTTGGTCCTACAGCCTTTGAAGGGATCACAAGAAACTTTAGACTAGGCAATGCTTATTATCTGTACAACTTGTTCTTCTTCCATTAGTACGTTACTACTGGTACCACAGAATTTTAGTTAACACAGAATGAAATTTATATCAATTTTTTTTCACCATTTCTGTGTCTGTTCCTTTTCAGAACCTTTATGCTATTCTGTAAATAATAACAACTTATTCTATTTAATTTTAGTTTTTTGGCAGTTTCACCATTGAGTTCTCAAACATTAGCACAACGCTGCCTTAGCACAGTTTGTAGATGATTATAAGAAAACATTAAAATCCTCAAAACTATGCATTTCTATTTAATGTCTCTATAGAAGAATTTCTGGTGTTAGTGGAACAAAGCCTACTTGGTTCCTGATCATGCAGACCTGCTAGAAGTTGGTGAAAATTTTGTCCAAATAAGAACTTATTTTTTAATCTGTTCCGTGACAGATTTCTTAAGCGTTTACAAAATCTGTATTTTTACCCCCCACTTTCTTTTGAAAAGTGAGGTTAAGCTTATTATACGATGCACCTTAAAAGCTTTACCACACCGTGCCATGCCATATCATACCATTTCTTTAAGGTATTACTTCTTCCAATATTAAATGTGTAGTTTGATTTGATGTTTTTGAATTTAAAATGTTAGTCTTTGTTTAAACACAGTAATCATTGCATGTTTGACTGGGCGATAACGGTATGATAAGAGAATAATTGTCTTAAAACAGCATCCAGGAGTTCATCCAGCTTCTGTCACTTTTGAGCTGGCAGCAATGAGCCCAACTTTAATATGCATGACCTAAAATGTACAAAAAGCAGAGTGGGGGAAGGGAGGGATAAAAAGCCAAAAAATGTCATAGGATGAGACTGTGCAGAGTCTGCAAGGCCATGAAGAGTATGTACTGAGCACAAGAGAACACTTATGCCCCACCAAAATGAGTTCCAGTGCAGGCATCGGCTGTCTTTTATTTCAGCAGTGTGATTAGGGATTTGGCCAGCAGCAAGGTAAAAGTGATGGTTTTAGTGTATTATAGATCAGTCAGAACAACTAGTAAGGATGAAAAACTTGGGAGACATCCAGTACAGCAGCCTATAACATTAATAGCATTAAAAATAATTTTCAGGCAGATCAATATGAATCCTGTTTGCTTAGAGCCTGAGGGTGGTTGAGGAGAGAGGGAGCCTTGGGAAAAGAGTAAGTGAAAACACAAAGTGTGTAACATCTTATTTTCATCAAGTGAACACAAAATCTTTGAAATCCAAGTCCATTTGGCAAAATGTTTGCCAGCCCGGAGCAGTAGTCTGTCCGACGTAGAGGAAATCTGGCTGAGTTCTTCGAGATCATTTCACTGGGAGTGACCTCCTGAGCAATGGGCTTAATAAAGATTTGCCTGTAACTGAAGAAAGGGAATTCTGGTTAGGGGTGGGATTTTAGGTTTTTCAGACAGGCCGGCTGAAACCTACTTTTCCCTTTAGACAGAGAGCCTGCAGCCTGCATTACTTGCAGGGGATAAAGCCACCCCTGAAGCCAGGGAATGTAGGAAGAGCACGCCTGTTTGCAAACTAGCCAGAAGCTAATCAAGCTGAGTTTAATTAAAGAGCATTATAGGATATTAATAACACTCCTGACCTTTCCCTGTCCAGAGTGCAATATTTTTCTCAATTTTAATTTTAAGTTTATCTACATGAGAATAAATATTTTTGTAAGGGTTTATCATAGCAAGAGAAAACATAAGTACATTGCTTGCCTCTCTTCTCAGAGCAGCATGAAAATTGGTAGCTCACTGCAGTTCTTTTCAGACTTTTCGCTTGCAAAAGATGGTACCAGTGCAGTGTTCATTCCTTATTAATGCCTGAACTTCATTAAAATCCTTTTTCCTTATTTTTAACAAACTAAATGTATTAGCATGCACTAACCCATTTCAGAGATGTTTCTCTTCTTTCCATTTTCCGTCTTGCTTTTTGCTGGTTTTCCAGTCAGACTGGTGGAAATCTGCATTCCCTGGGAAATTCTGATATTTCAAAATTTGGTTTTGCTGAATACGTGAATGACAAGTTAAAGTATTCTGTGTGTGATATTGCCCTCTTGCCCATCCTTAAAGGGAAATTCTTAGTTTTAGTGCAGAAATAACAGAGCATTACATTTAAATATTTCTATTGAAAAAAAACGTTTTAACGTTCCTTATCCATGTGTTTGGGTTTGCTGAAACAAATCCAAATACTTTGTTATGACACAACCCTGCATTAATCTGCACCCACCCAAGCACTGCTGCAAGCTGTGTGAGGGTAACCTGGTGTCCTGCCTCTGCCACAGGCTGAGGTCGCACCTGATTGCCACCTAGTCCTGGCCTAACTGGATGGAAGGTGGTGTTGCTTGGCAAGAGTATTACTTGTCCCCTTTACACCTGCAATACACGCACATGTGAGGATGAAATAAATGGTTGTCTTATAAGAAATGAAAATAAGTGCCTCAGTCTGACAGGAGGGATAAGGAATCTGAATTCTGGTTCCCAGCTTCCAGGCCCTGGGCCTATCTTGACACCCGCAGCCACTACGCTGAGGGTGGGCAGAGTGGCTGGTGGCAGTCAAACCAAGGAACAGGAGAACTGGCAACGAATATCGGTTGCTTGGGCTTTTTGGTAAGCCTAAATTAGCAAAACCTGCAGGAAACTGAAGCATTTCTTTCACTTCTGGACCAGAAGAAATCTTGCTACTATGCAGAGCTGTATAGCCTTGTGAGCTTTATCTGTTTAAAATGAAGTTCATTTCTGTTCTCTGGGTACTGCACAGGTCACAGTCATGTTTTTAATTACCAATTAGACTTCCATTAAAGAAATAAAATGAGTTTTATGTGCCGGTTGTCAAAGGTCCTTATAGGTGCCTCATTTTATGTGCCCTGTCCATTCAAGCGGCAAGCAAACGAACAGAAACTTACTCAGGGGTAGTAAACAAAACCTCAAATCCTTTGCCCCGCAGAAAGAAAGATAGAGGCTGAGACGGAGAAGCTGCAAGGACTTTTCATTTTTCATTCCCTTCAGTTGTGTTTTTCCTGTCTGCCATGAGCAGTGTGAACAGAATGTTAAATATGCCCTTAAGTTACTCATGGAAAGAAAAGGTCACACACACACACGTTCAATCTCTTTTTTTTTTCTCTCTCTCTCTATTGTGTGTCTATTGTGTGTTCATATGAATGTGCACAGAGAGACCCCAACCTCAGAGCACGATAAATTGAACTGTGGGACCCATCTATTTGCTTAGAAATTTCAAGAGGGAGAGGTTATAAATAGTCATAAATTCAATTTATTTATAAAGCATTCTCTGTCAGGCGTCACTGCACTGCACAAACAATTATAAAAGAATTGTAGTAGATTAAAAACATAAATTAGAGAATCATAAAATGCCCAAGAGTGATTGGATTAAAATGCATTTGACAGAAATCTTTTAAAAGTGGGATTTGAGGAGCTCTTCTGGGTGGTCAGTCAGAGAAAAGTCTGTGCTCAGTGGTGTGTTCCAGCAGAGGCTCAGGGCGGGATTTCTGCAGGGGGTCCCTTGTGCCTCTGCAGTTCCTAGTCTGGGCATACAGTAGTTGGGGGTAGCTCAGAGAGGGTCTAAATCGTGCTGGATGTGGCTGTGGTTTCACGTTTGCTGACATCCGTCCTCATCCTTCCCCTGCTAGCCCTGTCCTCGCCTGAAAGTACGCCCTGTGGCAAGGGCCCCCGCCAGAGGTGCACGGCACAGTGTGTGGAGGGGCCGCCCGTGCAAGGCTATTTCAGGAAGGTTTCCTGAGAAGTTAGAGAAATGGGGAATTCAGTCTGTGGATAATTACTGACTCAGCTTGTAAAAGGACAGTATTTTCCATGTTAAAATTAGTAGCAAAATTCTACCTGATTTAGTCTATATTTTAGTCTAACCTGGCATGTACTGGAATTACTCAAAATCTTGTAGGTCCATATCATTTTTAAAAAGAAAAAGAAAAAAAAAAAGAAAAAAAAAAGATTTCTAAGAGAAAAGATGCTTCATTAAGTTAATATCATGGAACGCAACTCCACACCACTTGTCCACGAAGGGATTATAAAAACCCTTGGCACAAAGAAAGTCTTATTTATAGGCACATTTCCAAAGGAATTCACTGTTCACATGTTGAGTTCTGTTGGAAATTCAGTCCTTCGTTCTGCAGCCCAATTTTTAGTGGGCTCTTAGAAAAGTTGCCTAGTTACAAACCTGAAGGTTCCTCAGTGTACCACTGCATGTGATAGCAGCTTAAACTTGCAAGGTAGGCAAACTGTAGTTGTGATAACGTTGATTCCAGGCAGTTAAAACATCATCAGTCTGGCCCTGAAACCATGTGATTGACTTAAAATTAATAAATCTCTTGGGGACAGGGATTCGCCTTTGTTAAGCGTTTTTACTGCCGCAATAAAGTTTAGAAACTCATTGAAAAATAATGTGCTCAAAGCACTGATCATATAATCATGATCAGATTATGAATATAGGATGAGAAGAACTCCACACCTGTAATTTCAGGGTGTATATGGAACAAAGCAATAAGATCGTTACAACAGTCATTTCTAACATCATGTATCCTATTTCCAAAAGCAAGCATGCTCATGTATCTTGTGCTGAAAGGCCTTTTAGAAACAGTCCTAATGAGCCAATGCTGTTTTAAGTGGATTTTTTTTTTAGAATCCCCCCTGAAGTGGGATGTATACTTACTGTTCTGCCTGCCAACAAAGTATTCAAAATTTAACACTAACATGGTTTTGAGCACAGGAAGGTTAGGCTAGAGGGAGCTGTGTTTTTTAAATATTAATAATAATTTTTTAAAGTTGATAAAATGGACACTGAAATGTTTTATGGCTGATAGACTTGTATATTTTATTGCACACATGAGCAAATGCAAACACCTGAGCGTGTTGAATAGTCAATGTCTAACTTATCTGAGCCATTTTAGGAGCTGAATGAGACATGATATGCCTTGTGATGATCTATTAGATGTAGCTGTCATGCTGAAGCTGCTCTGATTTAAATGGATGCTTCTGGTACCCTGTCCTTAATCAGTGGTTGGTAGATGGACAATTGACTGTGGTGTTTCAAATGGCTTTTTTAACCTTGGGAAAAGGTGCCAGAATGCCTCTGAAACTGCATAAGGGAGACTAGTAAAAAGCTTTCTTCTAGGGGGTGAATTTTGTTCCTAGGCATGGTAACAGCACAACACCTAGCCAGCTTTTAATTCCTATCCAGAGATCCTAAATGAGGCTCTCACAAAAAAATGAGTCATAAACCTTATGCTGCCTTCCCTAATGTTGCTTCCCCTGGAAGGGTAATCTCTTATTGGTCTGATCAGAATATAAAGTGACAGTTCATTTCAATTTAATCAGAGCAGTGGACCAAAACAAAAGGAACTAGGACATGACTTATTTTTGACTCTTCAGAGCCTTTCAGGTTTGAATGTTTGTACATAGGTTGTCTGGATGGCTTTAATTCTTTGTTGCACCAAAATAAAACTGAGCCCATAAGGAGCATATTCTCTGGCTTTCATTCACATATAGGTAGAATGTTATTGTTCTCTTCCAGTACAAAAAAAGAAAAAATCTTGAGCAAGAAAACCCAAGAGATTTCTGCTATTGCTAGCCAAAGACCATAATGAAAAATCTTCTATTGGTTAGACATCATTTAATCAGCACCAGAGTCCAAATTTGAAGTCCAATTGAATGTGTAATCCTTTATGTGAATCCAGACAGGCATATGTCTGACAATATTGACAATAGAGAATGAGACATTCAGCTGGGAAGCACTGATGTGTGAATGGAAAGGAAATAGCTGGTTTGTTAGGTTATTTTGAGGACTAGAGATCAATTTATAATGATCGAATATGCATATAGATTCTTAGAAAACTCTAGGTTGAAAGGGACTTTGGGGGCCTGTCCAGTCCAAATTCCTGCTCAAAGCAGAGCTGTCTTCAAAAGTTGCTCAGAATCTTCTCCAGCATAAAGGCTTCAAAATCTCTCTCCTCCTATTGTGGTCCAAATAATCTTGGCATGTGAACCCCTTCAGAAATGTAGGAATCCCAATAATTACATTATTCTGTATAGCCAGAGCCTTTTTCTCCACTTCTATTAGTAAAACTGTAGGTGAAATGTTGATAAAACAGAACAATAATGGCATTTATCATCTGTATTTTGTTTTGCATTTATAAGGTACATGTGGCTCACTGAAAGGGGAAGTGTATTTGTTGCAAGTTGCCTAGCAGAGGGGAATGACCCCCTTTGACTTTGGCTTTGTATTACAATTGGATTCTGACACAAAATGTAGTTCTGCTGAACCCATATATAACTTCCATTTGATCCTAGCCAAAATTTTGTGTTAAAAAAAAAAAAAGAGAGACAGAAGAGAGAGAGAGAAAAGAGCTTTGACTTGATCCTGAGCTTCGACTCAATCCTTCAGGCGTACGCATGAAGTATTTGTTGATTTGCCAAGGAACAGTTGGATATAGTGTATGTGGATCAGGTCTGTGATCATTCAAAACTATTAATATCCTCTCTTCTGTTGAATTCCATGGAAGTTGTTTAAGTGGATCATGGGCGTGTTGTGAATTACCAACTACTGAAGGCTGGCTTGTGCTACATACCTGTTTTATAATTGCTTATTTCAGATTAGCAAGAATTCTGCACTCATCTGGTTTATTTTTCTAACGTTGTGCATCTTTAAAGTCACAGCAGATGACAGTATCTCCCATTTACGGCTATTAGTTGAAGATGGTATTTCTGCAGCACTCGGTATGTGTTTAACTTTGCTTGCAGAAAAGACTGTCATATAGGCACTGCCTTTGGTTGGAATGGACCGAAGACAGAGCTGATGATATTTGGAAATCTAGCCTTTCAGAAGCTGTTCTGACTTCTGATCACCAGCACAGGGGGTTATGTTTAGTGGAGTGATAACCACCAGCTTCCTTCTTCAGGCTTCTGTTGTCCTTGTCAGGTAAAATTAGATAGTGTTCTTTTGCTTGATTTTTTGGGGAGCAGGGACATTGTCTTAGGAACCACAGTATAACAGCAAAATAGGTTATGTTCAGCTATATGCTATCTTATCAGTCCTTTCTTTTTATCAAATGAATTGGAAATTATCAGTGCTTTCTGCAGTGACAGTAGTTTTCAGGAGTCAAAAAAGTCTAAACATGTTCGCTCTTTTTATTCCTTCATGTGCTTTTGTACTATTTTCGTGCATACTTAGCTGAAAATGTCTCCTGAGTAACCAGACACATTCAGAAGTAACTTGGTGTCAAGAAACCTGTCCTAACATCTTGTTTGTTGAACTGATCCCTTAAGTGCACGTATGTGGCTCTTCCGCACTGAAGGTCATATATTAATGCTAACGGTAGCCTTCAGGTCAGCATATTCACACAGCGAGGGTCTCCATAGCTCAGATGTAATGATAATTTGTAATCCAAAAACAAGGCACCTTTTATGCAAAGCCTCTGGACCATCTTTCCCAGCTCCACAGCTCAGTCTCCCTACTTCCAATCAGCAAAAGTTTGTTTTCCCTACTAGGAAAACATCTGAGTGCTCTCAGAGCCTATTTATACAATTAATGCCAAAACATCCTATATGACAGAGGCTGTTAAAACACTGTTGTTTTCCTTGGATAACTGAGTATTTGCATTACTGAAGAAATGTATTCCGTTATGTTAGGGAAACACTGGGGAATAATAATGCAGACACTGACGTAACTTGGTCTAAGGTCAAACAGGCAGCTTTGTAAAGGTCCTAGCTGCGCAGGACTTGCTGAGCATTGCTTCAAATATATAAGATCTAGTTTTTTAAGCATGGTTTGTAGCAAGCAGAGCTGGGTGCTATCAGAGAGAGACAGCGATGTTTGAGAAAACCTGTAGTGACTGAATTTCAGGTTGCCACCTCTCTAGACTGGGGTGTATGAAATGCGAGGACATGACTGATTGGAGCCTTGAGTGACTCTTGCAAAGAAAATGTTATGACCTAGCAGTGCTGCTGTGTGGTTGGGGTTTGGAGAGCCAGGGATCAAGATAGAGCGAACGATTCTGGAGACTGTTTTTTCAGAAAGAGCGCTGGTCTACTCACCCCTGTCATGACAGGAGGAAAACCTCATGGCACCCTACAGTACTTTACTGGGATTTCCTGTTCTCAGACTCCTATGAACCCAAGATGTTATTAGGTAGAGTTTAAAAATTAAAAACAAAAACAAACCAATGACGTCTTCAGAAAGCACATGGGATTAGGGAGGCTTCTTACTTAATACAGTAATCCTCTTTCGGAAATATGTCTTAGAGGCTCAACAGTAAGTTACTGTTTGTTTCTCTGTTAAGAGTAAGACGATGTACAATTTGTTTCTTGGCAGTGTTAGTGCTGGCTAGTCTGTCAGCTAGGGTAGCTGATGCTCATGTCCTGTATCTCTAATGAAAAACAAAAACAAAAAGGAACGGTGGCGGAGCCAGCCCCCAAACATCTGTGTATGCTCCAGAGACAGGCCAATTTTAGAAAACTTTTGTCCCTCCTCTTCCTCCACTCATAGTTGTTTTTTGTTGTTGGTTATTTTTTTTTCTCCTTTTTGAAATGTTTTCATCACTACTGTCCAAGCAGGAAGCTCCTGCTTTGTAATTCTGCAACCTACAGTACTTTTCGTGTGTCCCAGCCACATCAGCACCGTTCCCTTCTCTAAAATATAATTGAAAAAATATTGTACCCTCTTTCGTACAGCTCCAAAATGTTTGCTCTCCTTTGATGCTGTGGTTTGGGTACAAGCTTTAAGGGGCAGAGTTGCTGGTATCTCCTTTCCTGCCCAGAAGGTAGGAGGCAGCCCTGATATTTCTTTAGCCTCATTTCTTTTGAAATGGCGCCAAACTGGTTTCTTAGAGGAGTTGGGGTCGTGGACACTTTGTGATGCTGTGGGACATGAAGGGAGCCTGAAATACCGGGGCCCAGTCTGCCTAATCTGTGGGAGCAGAGCTCTGAATGAGCAGCCAGAACTGAAGAATCCCATTTAGCAGAGACGGGTCCATGGTTTTAAGGCTGCCAAGTGCTTCAGGTGTGCCTCTCATGTCTAACCTGAGGCAGGGAGCGGCTGAGTCACACCTGTAAGTTCGGCAGGCAAGGTGGCACCAGAACTGGGATGCGCCCAAGGTTCTGCGAGCCCATTGATGTTACCTCGCCGCGGAGTTCTACAGCTCTTGAGTTGTACAGTATTCGGAAGAAAGGGAACACAAATTAATTAGCAGGCTCTTCAAATTCTTCTCAATTCCAAGCAGGAATAGCTTCTTGAAATGGTCTTGGAGCAGCTGCACTGTTTAAGTTGGGCAGTATTTCTCCTTCAATTTTAGATCCTGAAATCATAATGTAAGTGCAGAAGATCATAAAATTTCTCTCCCCTGCTCAGCATTCTGTGTCTTATGTTCATTTCAGAGGCTTTTATAGAATGTTATTTTCATGGATCTTTCCACCTTAACCAGAGCATTGTAAAGACTTTATTCAAGCAGTTCATAGTTGTATATGGATATATGCATATATCTGTGTATAGATATACATACACGTGTGTAAGATTTCAGCATATTATAACCTCAATAACATGGTTCAACAAACAGTGTTATTGCAATAGCAAAACAGGAGCCTATCATCCCACAGGCATCTTCAGAGACAGAAAAGGATGAGGCTCCTAAACCCAACCAAATGGAACCTGTTAGGTGTTGAAATACTGGCTGCTGTGTGCAATATTAAATAATAATAATTAAAAAAAAAAAAAAAAGAGATTTTTCGTCCAGAATTTTCCCAAGTATTTGCTTCCTTGGTCTTTTGATTGTATTACTATAGGAATTTCAATGAAATTCATGGAGCGGCAAGGCTCTTCTGGCTAGGCAGACCAGCACAGCAGGATGCTGCAGCCACAAAAGATGCAGAAACCAGAGCAGAGCAGGTGGCAGCACTGTCCCACAGGCACTGCAGGCTGCCTGCCTGCCTGCCCCACAGGTCGAAGCCTGGCCCCGTGTCCTGCCGTGCTGATAGAGAGGTGCGGCAGCACAAAAATGCTGCACCAAGGTTTCCCATCACACAATGATTTGGTCTGATTTTTTTTTTAAGAGATCTCCTGACAGCTTGGCTTACTTTAGAATGGGTGCATCGAGATTGATTGGTGGTGTTTGTTTTACTACGAGTAGTACATCACTTAGTACATGTTCAGTTGTCAGGGGCAGCGGAGGAAGTAGGGGCTGCCAGGTCAGTCCCTTCTAGGAGTATGAAAGCTCTTTTCTGCAGCCAAGCCTATGGCTGGACTACTGGATGTTAGCACTTAGATGCCAGTTCCTTAGCTAAGACACCAATGCACTTACTATAAGCAGAGCTGAGTAGTCATTAGTATTTTATGCTGTTATTTCGTTCTCTGATTTCAATGGAGAAAAATCCTTAGTGACCCGATCTATCTCTATGTGGGACAATGATGAGCAAATTCTGTATTGAGGGCATGTTCTAAAGTTTTATGACTGGATCAGATAACTACAGAACAATACTTCTTCTTTAGATATTCCCCATAGTAAACACTGGGGAATACTGCAACCATTGTGATAGCACTATGTCAGGGAAGACAGCAATATTTTAAAGCACAAGCACGTGTCTGCTACGATCAGGTGGAATTTCTCAGGCATGTAAAATAACATGTTAATGCAAACATGCCGATGAACTGGGTATTACAGTTTTTGATTAATGAGTTGTTAGCGAGATCCTGTTAATTACCTGGAGCTGAGTGGAAGAGGTTTAAATGGACAACTCAGTCAAATGATGAAATGATTTTTCATAAACCTGCACATTTGGTATTGCTGTATCATATGAAAAGTGTCATACATGCATTTAGCAGCACTTCTGGACAGAGGGAAAGGGCAACTGCAATTTGGAGCTTAAAAAAAAAAAAAGTGAGCTGCCTGATTGTCTTGCTGGGTATCCTACAAGATATGACTAAGAATGCCTCCTAGACTGTTTAAATTTGTATTTCTTTCAGACTTTTGTTTCTTGAATGGGAACTTCTAATAACTTCTAATAACCTCAATTTAACTTTGGAGGGACCTAGTCTCCTTTAGCAGTCATCTTGTTTTCACATACTTCTTTCCCACTCAGCTTTTCACACAGCACTTTTGTAGTGATTAGCTAACGCTGCAACTTCCCTCCTACTTGGATGGAGGTCCCTACCACTTCTGCAGTGCTGCTATTCACACTCCACACTGGGGCTAAAAACCCAGAGATGAGAGACAGCGAGCCTGTGTACTGACTCTAAAGGGCTGCGTGCTTGTCCTGAATCAGACTGTACTGTCACTGGAAGTGACTTTGTTCTGATGTGCTTAATTGCAGCCCTCATTTCAGGGGGATATGTACATTTCTGATGGAATGACTAAATGCCTCTTGTGTTAGTCAGCCTGATCTGTAAACCGTTTGTCACCAATAGTCAGCCTACCTATTCCTAGCAAAAGAAAAGGGAGTCCCAAAGAAGGCAAAGTTTGACACATCCATCAGTCTCAGATGTGCCCCTCTCTATTTCTCTCTGCCCCTCTCTGCAACATTGCATCCAGCAGCGTTTCCTCTCCAGAGGTAGAAGAGGACTGGATACGGTTCATTCGCAGGGATGGCAGCAGTTGGCACTGCTCTCTGCAGAGAGCTGAGTGCTGCAACATGCCTGCAGGCCCTCTGCCCTCCTCTTTTTCACAGACTTGTGTCGTGGCCAGTCTCTGCCAGGGCAAGGGCAGCAAATTTCAGAGTCAAACCAAAATTTGCTGCCACTGTCCTGTCAAACTTGCTGCTGAATATGCAGGTTTGAGGAGGGAAGTCCTCTGGCAAGTCATGCATGTTAGATGTACCCAAGTGATAAGTCAGTGGGTTGGAGGCTGCATGGGTGGAATGTGAGAGAAGAAAACATCCTTGTCCGGCATTTGTAACTCAAGCTAACCATTGTCATTTTTGTTCTCTTCTCTTCTCTCCAGGAACGAGTGGAATATCTCTTTCTCATAATTTTTACAGTGGAAGCATTTTTAAAAGTAATAGCATATGGACTCCTCTTTCACCCCAACGCTTACCTCCGCAATGGCTGGAATTTACTAGATTTTATAATCGTGGTCGTAGGGTGAGTACCAGCATTTTGTCTTTGAATGCACTGCACACATGGGGACACCGGGAACCTGTGGGAGCATGAGGGTGGATGAGGGTTGGAATATTACTTCCGGGTGATGTTAGGGGTTGCTATCCATCATGACCACCACTGCTTGTCCCTACCTTGTTAACCCCCCTACAGACTTCACACCTTCTACCAAGTGTAACTGTCCAATCTAAAAATGCAGGTAACTCCCACTGGTTTTCTGCAGGTATAACTTGATTCATAAGGATTGACATTCAGTTGATGTACATTTTCTCTCTGGTATCCCTTGCTACTTAGCCTTTTCCAAGTCTTTTAGTGATTTGCGAGACATGGAAATTAAACTGCTCTTTGGTAACAGGAATAAAAACAGGAGTAGTGCAAAACTACTGGGCAAAGTAAAGTGCTTAAACATGACTGTGGTGGAAGAAAATCCCTTTTTTTTTTTTTTTTTTTTGCATGTCTGCGAGTATTAAGAATATCTAGGTGCGATCTTTTAATTAAGTTTAGAGTTGAATGAGAAATAAATTCTGCCATCTTACAAACTTTTCACAAAGAAGGATGAAAAATTTAAATCTCAAGTTTTCATACTCATACAGAAATAAGTTCTGTTGTTCAATCACACTGTTCTGGTGGTGACCTCAACACTTTTGATTTTGGCCCTTTTGATGCTTTAACCTTTTTAAAGACTAACTGTACTATTGTGGATCAAATTGCCACCTTAAGATGCAACTTTCTGATCCCCTTATTCTTCTCTGTGTTTTTCAGGCTTGGCATTTAATTTATTTGAATAAAAACAAAATAAACCACCTTCTACTTTTTCTAGCCGAGGGTAAGAGAGAAACAAGGGTTTTGAATTGTGGTTGTTGAAGGGAAGGAATGAAGAATAAACTGCCCCTGAATACAAAGAGAACATGTTTTTCTTCTCCTGAGTAATTTGTCCCATCCTTCCACCACTCCATTGTTAAAACATTTCATTGCCCACAAAAACTTTCAGTCTTTTCACCTTTTTCATAAGGAAATCCTACATCAGGTCCTAGGAAAAGCATTAAAAGGGACAGTCCCAGTGATCAACACTCCTCATAATCTCTGCCCCCAATCAAAGTCCATCTTGACTATTTTAATGATGGTCCCAAATAATTATGTCAGCAAACTTTGCTTTGTGCTACCTGTTCCCTACTGTTTTTCAGCATCTTGGGGAAAAGTGGGCAGAAGGAGAGTTTCCAGTGAGGGGAAGAGAGGACAAGTCATCTACCCGGGCATAACTTTTCTGCCTGCAGCAGTATATTGTTGCCTTTGCCCTTCGTTCCTACCGACAGTCAGAGGATCCCACAGCAAATTAGTCATTAGAAATTGTTAAATCCCCAACCTCTCCACTTTCACTGTTCGATTGTGTAGTTGGTTCTGCCTTTGAAAGCCCTCAGACATGTCACCTGCTTGGGGATTGTTGCTTAAGATGAAGAAAGACTGGAAAACAGAAGTCCTATGAATATGATTGTTCCCTTTTAATTTCTATGAGAAAGACCTTTTAAAGAGCGGGCATATGTTACGTCTTCCTCTTCCATTGGAATGCAAGAGAGCAAGGCTCCAGAAATCACAGGGTGGCATTATATCTAGTTTAAGTGCAGTCCTCTTCAATTTTCCTACTAGGGCAGTTAATCAGCAAGATGATATGCAGGCTGAAATTAATTCCCCTGCCAATGATAGAAGCTGCATCTCTCAGCTTTTCTAACTGCTCTTGCCTCCAGCAGCTCTCAGTCTCTAGATGGGGAGCAAAAAACGTAACTGGGGAGGGATTACACAAGTATAATAAACATGGCCAAGACCCCAAGGTCTCTGTTAAATAGTAACAATCTCAAGTGACAGATTCCACTTCAAGGCCAGATGGGTTCCTTTGATGTTTATCTGTTTAAATTCACTCATACACTACTGCAGACTAGCCTTGTGCACTGCTTTTTCTCTCCACAACCTCTCTGCAAAATCTATGTGGCAATACCATCTGTTCCTGTTCTGCCCTGTCGTCTTTTCCCAGGGGCTGTCAGAAACCCCTCAGTGACATCATATTTAAATTTCAGCACGTTTGAATATTTTGTAAGAGAGGTAGCCCCATTAAAATAAAATAAAATAAAATAAAATAAAATAAAATAAAATAAAATAAAATAAAATAAAATAAAATAGAGATAGAGAAGGAGAGGTGGAAGAAAAGTGCAAAAATACAGGCTCATAACGTTTTGTTGTGACACCTTTTTCTGACCATTGATGGAGTTGTTGAAGAAAGCTGAGTGATTTGGACTCAGCTGTAGCACTGGGCAGAGAGGGTTATTTGGTCTGGGAGGGAAGGGAAGATGTGGAACTAATACTGGAAGCATCAAAAATGACTGTCGTAATTGCCATTCATGCTTGTTCTGCCTTAGGCAGCACCTTCATTTTCAGTGATTGTTCTTGCTACAAAAAATAAAAAGGCTACGAGTGAAATACTTCTTTAAGTATTGTTGGAAGTTAAGGGAGGGGAAAAAAAAAAAAAAAGAAAAAGACAGGTTTTATATACTTGTTTGTCTCTCAATCCACCTAGTATACACTGCTAGTATATCTAGTATACCACGTATGATGGTTCCTCTGTTCTCAACACTGGTGCGACCACAGCTTGGGTGACGTGTGTTCAGTTTTGGGCTCCTCACTGCAAGAAAGATACTGAGTTGCTGGAACATGATCAGAAAAGAGCAACAAAGCTGGTGAAAGGGCCAGAAAACAAGACATATGAGGAGTGTCTGAGAGAGATGGGGCTGTTTTGTCTGGAGGAAAGTTTGCTGAGGGGAGAATTTATTGTTCTCTACAACCACCTGAAAGGAGGTTGTAGCGAGGTGGGGGTCAGTCTCTTCTCGGGTGATAAATGATAGGACGTAAGGAAACATCTTCAAGTTGTGCCAGGGAAGGTTTAGATTGAATATTAGGAAGAATTTCTTCACAGACAAGGTGGCCTAGGGAAGTGGTGGAGTTCCCATCCTTGGAAGTATTTGGAACATGTAGATGTGATGCTTAGGGACGTGGATTGAAGGTGGAGTTGGTAATGTTAGGTAGATGGTTGGACTTGATGATCTTACAGAACTTTTCCAACCTAAATGATTCTCTGTTTAGGTCAGTTTAATATGTCTCGAAGAGATAATACAGCATAATTGGCTTCCTTGTATGTTTTAACATAAAGTGAGTAGAGTAAGAGGAACATGGTCATATATACGGCCAAGTGTAAATTCTAGGGGAAACTGAAGACAACCGCTACATTTTCCGGAGAAAGGATGCACTTTAGACCTGCAGGCTTGTAACAGCTTATCATTCTTGCAGTGTGGGAGATCTGCTTATTCATCAGCTAAGTCTTTTAAAGCTTGATTCTAGCTTATCTTTAAATAGCCTATGACCCTGCTATAGTGGTACCATTAAATGTTGCTTTGAAGAAAAATGTCTGTGTGTGGGTATCAATCAGAGGCTCTGTGGATAAGAACATTATTAGTTAAGAGTAGAGATCACACCCATAAGCTGCCTAATGAGGCACAACCCACAGGCACTGACTATTAGTCAAATTGTTTCCTGCTTCTTTCAGTTTTACTGTTCCTCTTTTGGAAAACATAAAACTTTCAGATAAAACAGTGATGTCCTTTAACATTGTGCTGTTGAAGGAAATTTCTCGTGAGAGAAGACTAACTTGACAACGTTGTTCTAGAAGACTATATGTCTTTCCTGTCAGTGCTGTGGTTTGTCTGCCAAGTACAGTCATCCTCCAAGGACCCATAGCTTCTGCCAGAAAAAGAGGTGTCATAATTTGAAAGGCATTCTTACTTGGAAAGGTAAGCAGTGAAGGTATTTAGAAAGGATCTGAAATTAAGAACATATTGGAAAATGTGTTCAGAGTATATGTCTTTCCAAAGGCCTGTGGGGAGTTTCTAAAGGGTGGACCCAAACACTTCCACATTCATGAATCACAGGTGAACTGTAAAGCACAGTGAAAAAAAAATCACTGTACTTTACTATTTATTTATACCTATGAGGATTCATTCAGCTGTGTTTTTCTGCTGAGTTTTGGCCTTAGAAATACCAAACTCTCTGTTTCATTTTTATTTTTGGGAGGCCCTTGACAAGTTCTTTTTGATGCTATAAAAATCAGCATGCCTTCCCCACAGAGGAAATGAAGAGCTGTAGAGCAGGTTACAGCCCTGCCATGTTGCTGTTGGAATCATCTAGCAAAGAGAAAGCCTTTTAGATATTTCAGATGTCAAAAAAGAAACAGAAAAGTAAGAGCAAGAAAAACAGTGAGGCTGGCTTCATATGTCACAAGTAAATCTGAAACAAACAAACAAAACTGGACTGTGCCCATACATGCGTTGAGTGTGACAGAAATTTTTCTGCTTTATAGCTTATGGCTGTCAAATGAATTTAGTTCAGGTGTAGTCATGTCATGGATGAAATTCAGAAATCAAAATGTTGTTAATTGTGCTTCTTCAAGGGAAAGTACTATATCCAAGTGAAAATGGGGCATTAATTTAGGCTGGCAGGATGTAGGTAGCTGGAAAGAAATATGATTGATTTCTGTGTTCTTTAAAAAAAAAAAAAAAGTGAGATTTTTCAGTGGCCACAAGAGATTAACCCCCTTGCATTTTTATACCATCCAAACTTTGATTTCTGTGTGAGCACAGAATTCTCTCACACCTTGCTTGAAGCATGCATTTGAGCTAACTCACCTACCTGAGAAAAGAAAGAACAGCATTTTTCTCCACCATAGCTTTTCCCAGAGGTTTTCATCAAAGAGCAGACTTTGCCATATAAATACAAAGTAGAAGGACTCTGGCCTCATATTTTATATCAGTACCTTAACATCCATCCAGCTCTTTTAGGACTGTAGAACAATTAGCTGACAAACTAGGAAGATTTTATAGAGCTTTTAGAAAGTACCAATTGTATGTGGTTGTGGGTTTTTCTCCTGAAAGAAGATGATGGAAGAGACAGTCAGAAGCCCTACCTTTCTTCTGTGTCTCATCATCTGTAGTGTTTAGGAAGAGGACTTATTTTTTCCTCTGGGTCATAACGAAGTTACTGCCAAAAAAGTATGTGGTAGATGTAAGCTATGAATCATAGATCTGCCCATGCCCTAACTCAGGAGGCAATATGGACAACAAAGTATGATAGGCAGAACGTACTGTAAATTTGAAGAGTGGAATAGAGATCCAGTAGGTCAGATTGGACACAGTGTAGACCTCAATATAAAAGGGAAAGACATGAAATACTACATAAGAGAAGCAAGAAGTTGTATTGCAATAGTACAAAAGCTGGATTAGTATAGAGGGAGATATTAACCATGGGTTAAATGCATTAAAGCAGGATTAGCAGGAGTAATGCAATTCAAGTTTAAATGTGGGTTTTTAAATGAGGAGATGCGGGAATTGATGCAAATTATTCCTGAAGGAGTAGGCAGATGACTGTGGATACCTCAAGATAGCACATTTAGCAGATTGGTACTGGAGCACACAAACAGGGTTAACTGGCCTGCAGCAGAGCTGCATTAGTCTCAGAAAGCAGGTTCCAGCTCCGCTGGAATGAGTGGCCTTTCTGGCTGTGTTTCTGTTTCTCTGGAGTTAATTTAGGATATGCATAGCTTTTCCTAGGATGCAGAATTCCAGAGCAGCCAGTGATTTACTCGTTGCACTAGTGGCAGGAGAAATGTCCTTGGTGCAGGGGCAAGAGCTGCTGTTTGGTAAAACCAGGGGTCCAGTGATACTGGGGAGCAGGAGACCAGACCTTCAGTTATGCGCAAGTGCTGACTCAGTTCTTTGAGATTTTTTTTTTGTTTTCAGCATTGCAAGAGAGCTGAAAAACAGTGTAGGAAACCTTTTGCAGTGAATTCTTTTTCCTCCAGCAGATCCCAGGAGACTGGGACTGTTGTATGGGAATGTCACTCATCATCTACTATGGGAATTGTGTTGACTAGGAAGATAGAAATGTTTGAATACGAAATAGAGCACATTGCTAGAGCTTAATCACTAGTCTTCTGGAAATATATTAGGCCAAATTTGGCCTACAGTGTTTCTATTATGAAGACCAACAGAAAATTGTGACTCTGTATAATTTGTATACATAGCTCAAGGAATACGTATGTTCCAATAATTCATGTTCCTTGCCTCGGCCCTTGTTTATCTCTCTGTGATGTCTATAGTCAACTCAGTATTTCTCATAGGCTCTGTTTTTGTCTTCTCTGCATCCTGCTTCTCTGTCTGCAACACCTACAAACTCAGCATCCAACCTCCCCACACACAGTTTTTCCCACGCTTGTTACCTAGTTGTTAAATCTTTCTGCAGTGCTTGAAGTTGAGGCTTTGAATAGATTCAGATAGGAGTTCCTCAGTCACAGCTGACAAGTTTTATAAGACTCTCTATAAGAAATTAAAAAAAAATACCAACTGCTTAAGAAACTAATTTCACATTTGCACTCTACTAATCCATGTTTTTGTGTGGATTTAGTGCTGAGGAAATGTGCTGGCTTAGATGCTTCAGTAAATGAATCCTTTTTCTATCCAGGACACGCTCCCTATATTTGTGGCCCTATCAGCAGGTTTCAAGCACAGACTGCAGGGGTTGGAGCCCCTTGCAAAGCAACCAGGCAGCTCAGTCTCTGCTTTCTATGCAGTTTGGGGGCTCTTGTGGAGTCTGCCAGTTAGGGAACATGGATGATGAGATCCTGAGAGAGGCACTGCAGACTGCAGCATCTGAGAGAAATCAGCCAGTGCTGAATCCAGGGCACTCCAACCAGGCTGTTCCTTGCATCCCAGACAGCTTCAAAGTTACATCTGGTACTTCCATGGCATGCTACCGGCCACAGGGGCTCTGCCATTCGCAGGCAAGGTTTTCTACAGAGCCCCAAACATCCATTTAGGCTGGAACAGCTTTTAACCTCTACTGAATTTGGCTGGGTTCAAACTGATGACTTCAAGGCTGAAAGCAATGTCATTAGCAAATTCATGAGGAATCCGTTCTCCCCCAAAGGTACTAATGTTTTACCAGAAAAATGGAAGCTGCTTCCTGAAAGCTAACTTATTAAATCAGGTTCTTATTAACACATAGGGTGAGCCTCCAGCTCTTTCACAGAAGAATATTATCTTTCCTGCCTTGCTCTGCCTTTTCAAATATGTTCTGACTGAGACATCTTCTCCTTAAAGCAGCTACTCCTACTAGCAAGATAAAACATTAAGACTGGTATAATAAGATATTCTAATAATAAGACTACTACAGTTTTGTGCTTTCCATAGCCACTGCATCAAGGGGTTTACAAATGGATACACAAGCACGTAATGTGAGCACACTCCCTTATCTAAACATTTGCACCTTGAAGAATCCCTGAGTTTTAAACCCAGTTCTACCTGCAGTGACCTTGGTGAATCTAAATTTCTTGTAAAATGGGTGACAGATAATTAACGATTGGGTTAACGATGAATGATGATTTTTTCCCCAAGGTGGATGGCTGGTTAATAAAGATAGCAAAGTATTGGCAGCAAAAGGGGCAAACCCTACAATTTGTGGTTTCTTGCCTTTCCACTCAACTCCCAGGGAGTATGTCCTGACTGTCTGGTAAGGGCAGCCTGGAGGCTGCCTTCAGAACCTGACCCACATGCTCTGTAGTTGGTGAGCCTTCAAACTCATCATGAAGCATGGCCAGAATGGCCATCTCAAAGCATCCAGGGCAGGGAGCACACGACTAGGTGCCAGCAGGCAGGCTGGCCGCTGGGGCAGTCTATAGCTGGCTGCAAGGAGCCACTGGGCTGAAGGAGGAGCATGCTGTGTTTATGTCTGTTCCAGAAACAAGTGTTTTGCAAATGGTATAGACATCACCATTAGGCTATTGCATATGGGAAGAGTCTGTCTCTCCTCCACCATATGCGAATGTCGAGTGAGATGTGTGACACTCTTCACAGGTCTGTGAGATAGTTTGTGTGCTATGATGATGATGATCTCTGTTCCTGTTTAGCCCAAGCCTTGCTGTCTGCCTACAGCTTGTTTCCTCTTTCTTTTTACAGGCTTTTTAGTGCAATTTTAGAACAAGCAACCAAAGCAGATGGGGGGAATTCAATAGGAGGAAAAGGTGCCGGATTTGATGTTAAAGCACTGCGGGCTTTCCGAGTATTGCGTCCGTTACGGCTGGTGTCTGGAGTTCCTAGTAAGTAACATCATTGATTTTCTTATATGCATGTCTGTGGCACGGCACAGAGCAGGAGTAATTCGTGTAACAATTTTGAAGATGGCACATGATGCAGATTGTTTTTGGTGTGTGGAGGAGGCCTTTTTTCAAATGAACTTAGCTTCATGGTAAACGTGGTATTAATCAAAGGATGACCAACCCAGAGCCGAAGGGGAATGGAAGTTTTGTGCATGTCAGATGCGATTGTGCAACCTTAGTAAACAGTGGAAGTGGGAGATCCAAGGTTTTCAAGATTTCAAGCAGAAGATCCTTTAAACAATTGTGAAGTCACGGTGCGTTTTTGGTATTATAAATATTTGACCTTGATGGAAATGCTGTATGACCATTTGTGTTGATTTGGGAAGGAGAGGAGCTGTTTCATTAAAATTGCATTTTCTTTGCACGTGATGTTCTCATCAAGAGTGCTGGGAACAATTTAGAATCAACAGGACATCAGGAACACAGTCATGTTCCCTGTTAGTCTTATTTTCTTAAATTATTTGTAATGCCTCAAAGAAAGCCCTTGAGCAGCTTTTGATAGTCTAATATCCATTTTCTTATTTACAGTAAAGGTATGAGTAACTGGAAGTCTGGTAATTCTATTGTGGAAGTGGAATATGGCCATCACAGTGTGGGACACTTATATTGTTTTGGCTTTGAGAGTTTTAGATGGGGCCTATTGGCTTTCCAGAGAGACAGTTAGTTGAAAGCTGTCATTGCTTTCCATGTTCATAGCAATGAGAGATGTAGTTAGCAGGAAAGGAGTTAATCTCCAGAATAGTTGTGGAGAGAGCTGTGTTTATTTTCACCTGGGGAGCCCACTAGTTTGATATCTTGAAGTACTTCTTAAAGTACTTCTAACCACAGTCATTCAAAAACCTTAAGTCAGGCTACCATACCCTCTGTGATGTTAGCTTAAAAATGATGATGTATTTGATTTTAAAAGAATTGTGAAGCTCTTTGGCTTGTTTTCTGACCCAATGGATTATATCAGAGACATGTTTTCAGGCATGAAAAGTAGCAACTTTTTAAATGGACAGTGAGAATCTCTGCAGAGGAGCTGAACATTAACAAAAGTAATTAACAGCACTATTAATTGGTCTCACAAAAGAGCCATGCTTGGTAACCTGATGGAAGGCCTTAGCTTGTGCCCACTTGGGGTTGCTTTGGGCATGTAGCAAGCATTTTAAAAAAAAAAAAAAAAACTTTTCCTCTGATACATAGCCACCATGATCCACACTATTCATGCCACCTGTGTTGGGGATTACTGCAGTGTTGTTTGATGCAGACAGCCATGTACCGTGCAATACCTGCAGGCAGTGCAGAATGCAGCTCTCCTTGTGGCAGGGTTTGTCTCATGAAGTGTAGTCTGCACCGGCACTGACTTAATTCCTGGCTGTAAATCAAGGTTTTGTTGTTCTTTCTAGTCCTTCTCCAGTCTAAGCCTTTTGGTATTTACAAGTTGTGTGCCCACCTAATGGTAAGGGGAAGATACTCAGATTTAAAAGTCTGTGAACTGGGGCACTCTCGGTGAGATGCTGCTGATGACGGGATGTGCTCTGAGAGTTGTTCTGGCATGGGCTGAGCTTAACTGCCCTTAAACTTCTTGTTCTCCTGGGGACAACATTATTTCTTCAAGACAAAGGCTTTTGTTACTTCTCTTGGAGTCTTGGGGAGGGAGCCAAATCTCACATAATTCATATCCGTATTGCTTATATGACCTCAGTCCTAGCATAAACTATCTAATGGTCCATTTGTGGCTTTTCTCATCAAGAGAAGTATTTAGTTTGCACCAAAACAGAGCCAGGGAGCCTGGTGCATGCTAACAAATACTTGCTCTAGAGAACAAGATGCCAGTCCAGCGTGAAACAGGGAAACCATCAACAGTTCCTGACAGATATCTTCTATTATAGTCTATATGTTTCTGATCAGGGACATGTTTATTGAACCAGGCTTCTTTGGGGCTGATGTGGCTTTTAGAAAGCCTGCTGAGGTCTCTAGCTAACACAGCCTCACTGTGAGTTTTTGAATTGTAAAAATGCCTGTTGATTAGCCTAGATAGATGCTATCAAATCCATATGTATTAGAGCATAACTTTTCTTATGAGGTCTTTAGATAAGACTGGCTGAGCCAACCATAAATAGTACATTGCAGGGTTACATTATTACATAACAAGTTAGCACAGAGGTTTTGGAAGCTAGATCTCTAGGTCCAATTCAAGTGCTGTCCCTGAGATATTGTCAGCATCAGTGAAAGAGTTATAAGCATTGTACTTGCTGTGTTTTGCCATCCATAAAAAATTGTCTTTTCCTTCATTTGCCTCACAAAATGTAGCAGACTTTTTCACTGTGAGGAGGCTACCTGCACAGATTTGTTCTAAAATTACATGAATGTAGCATGCACTGCAGTTTCTTATCACTTAGACTCTGTATGTGTGTGGCAACAGCATGATTAATAAGAGGGGATCCTCTGGGTCATTGGCAGCCTTCTTCTGCATGGAAAGCCCAACATCTGCTGTTTGGATTGAGGTCCAAGTCGAATTACAACTGTTTGGGGGGGAGGGGGAAATTCTGAAGAACAATGATTCTTTTAAAATAAAATTATGAAGCACATGGTGAATTTTTGCATGTAAATCTTAAGCTCATCTGTATTGGGGTTAGGAAATGGGTTGTCTGAGGTAGAGTGGAGAGATTGGATTGTGGCATGGCAGCAGAGGATGGAGTAATTTTTTTCTAAGTCAAGAAGATTTTCTGTGTTTTTTGTTTGTTTGTTTGTTGTTTGTTGTTGTTGGTTGGTTGGTTGGTTGGTTGTTTTTCCTCTGGCTCAGTCCATAAGAAATAATCCAGTTTAGGAGGGACATCTTTTGTATTCAGATTGAAGCATTCAGTGACCTGTTTGAGAATAAAGAGAGTTTCCACGTAAGTGTTGCCAGAAGTGGGAGAAACAACATATGAATTGGCCTCTGAAGTAAATTACTAATGTCCATGCTTTGCAGATGGAGAAACTGAAGCAAAAGTTCAAAGTTTAACACTTTAAGTGTCTTCTAACTCTATATGCCTCATAGTGGCTACCAGTGCTAGACACCTGGGTTGACATAGGTATCTGAGAGCTTCAGATAGGTGGGTAAAGGATATTAGCATCAGAGCTAAGAATCCCTTTTCTCTAAGTCCCTTTTATGGACTGGGACTCAGCTCTTTCCGGCTGGAAAAACTCTTAGCTGCGTAGCAGAAAATTCAGGGACTGTCACACACAGGAAGTGGTTCATTTGCAAGCAGACAAGTCACTTCACCCACAAGCAGACAGGTAACAGTGCCATTGACAATCTTTAAGCTCAAATTATTCCAGGTGTCATATTAATTTAGTGCCTCCTAAAATCAAAAGGGTTTGAGGTCATGAATTCAACAAAGCCTGAAGACTGTGTCAGGATGACTGTTGTGGGGACATAAATATTCCATAATCTTCAAGAGAACAGATGACATTTTTATTCTTCTTAGTTATATGGACATTCACAAGACCACTTGTCATAAGGAAAGAGATGGACGGTTGTTTAAAACATGAGATAGACATTTTGTACCCAGGTCACAAAAACATTTGTAGCATCATGGGAGAAGCCTGCAGGGGCACTGAATTTAGTGCCTTTGGGTTCACATTACAACTTTTAAAATTGCTGTTAAGTATCTATACATTTCCAAGAAGTGCAGCAGGGATTGATTTTTTGTTGTTGTTGTTTTTATTTTTTAAATAAGAATTTTGAGTTCCTTCCTTGAAAACCTATTTCGGAGTGAGAAGTACAGGTTTTGTTGTGACTGTGTGAGGTGTAAGGCAGGGCAGTAGGTTAGGTACTTCCCACAGTTCTCATCCCAGTGCTGGCAGTTGCTTTGTGAACAAAATAAAAATAAAAAGAGATCATTGAGCAACCTTTTTTTTTTTTTTTTTAACCCTTTTTAAAGTCATAATGCTTCTAGAAATATAATCCACATCCAGTCTGTTTAGCCTGGAATTAACATGTAAATGAATGGTGCATATTTTCAAAAGCACATGGATGATTTAGATTTCAAAGTGGTAAGTTATGTCCAAAAATTAGACATAAGCACTTTAGATCTTTGATACACAGGCCAGACTGCGCTGTTCAACTATTCTGTTACAGTCATACTAATAACATTTCTGTAGTATGTACTTTATTTCAGCATACCTCCTGTTGTACCAACACAGCCTTCTTGTTTAAAAACAAAACAAAACAAACAAACAAAAAAACACTTCACATGTGCATTGGAGCATCCATCTTAATGTGGCAGTAAGATCAATATATTGGTTTGAGAAAGGAAAGAGAAGGAAAACAATTCCCTTGATGGACATAAGTAGACAAGTGCAAAATCAGCATGTATACCAAAACTTAATCACTTAAGTGTCTTGGAAACTGTTACCCGTTATCTCCTTTGGCACAGGTAAAATATTGCAAGGCTTTTGAGGGACAGAATCAAGCCAGCCCTTTGTGGCAGGAGTTTTCTGTCGATTACTCTTCTATATCCATTTTACATTATTAAGTATTTTAAAACTTATGTTAAACGTTTTGTTCTAGAGGAGGGCAAAAAGAAACATGCAATTTGGCAGTGAAAAAGCATGATCCAATTAAAAAAGAAAATCACTCCTGACTATTGGAAAGGGCAATCAGTTACTCCCACACATGCTAACTCATGCCCATTTAACTTATTAAATTCCATTTCTATCCCTTTTATTCATGCTGCTCAATTATATCACCTCATACATTCTGTTCATCCTCTTTATCTTGTACTTCATCTTCATGTAACTGCATTGTTGCCACTAGTTATTGCCTGATATCTGCCAAACTTAATTTATAAGCTCTTCTACATAAGTTGAATTTGATCAGTAAGTGTTGTGCTCCATACTTGTATTTTCAATGAGATCCTCTGCTGACCCCACCCCAATTTATGTGGGCAGAAAAACATGATATCCTTTCCAGGGCTAGAGAGGAAACTTGTTTGTTCCACTAGAACAAAAACTTCCAACTGTTCAACCATTTATTGTATTTAATTTTCTTATAGAAAGCTAAGCCTGTGAGTTACTCAAAGGCAGCATAGGCAGGTCTTTATCACCACTACTGACATGACCTGCAGTACTTACAGCGTAGCTGCAGTGATTGCAAACTGGGAAACAGAGAATATGAGTAGAAGAACCTAAGGCAGATCTTCCTCACCCTTCTCATGACAGTGCAACATCTTTCTGTCTAGGAGACAACAGCGTGTAACGGGCTTGAATATATTTTTTAGTTAAAATGAAATAAGACCAGAATTTTCATTCATGAGTGCCTAGAGATGGCTACTATTTACATGCATTTAAATAACTAACTTTGGATTGGCAAAGTCATCCAGCTGTGCTTGTTGTTAATTTGCCATATTGCTGCAGGTAGGTGAAGCAAGGAAACCCTAGAGTGACAGCACTGAATTTTTTTCCGTCTAGGTTTTTGTCTGTGTGGGACACTGCACTAAGTACATTGTGGATACTAAATTACAGTCAGTTTTGGGGGGAGAATTAAGAGAAAAAATGCTTGCATATGCTTATAAGGTATTTAGGCTATAGTCCACATTTTCCAATGAATATTATTCTTAACTCTAAAACTGGAAATATTTCTTTTTTCTGCTTTTTTAAGGAGTATGATCTAATAATTTCAAATCATAATTGAAATCCATTTGTGTGGTCTCTTAATTCAGAGATCCCACTGTCTGATAGAAAAATATGAGAGGACTTGTGGAAAAAATGTAACTTACAGGGCTTAAGACAATAAGGACAGGTCAAACCACCATGGTAGTCCTCCTCATGTAAGTCTAAGCAAATCCTCTGTCTCATGTTTGATCTTCACCCAGGAAGCTGAATTTGCTCTGGAACAGTTTATAAAAAAGGGGTTTTGTTGCTTGTTGTAAATGGAAAGACCTCTTAGTGTCATGAGCTAGAAAGTGGTTCTTGAAGGCTTAGTCTTCAGCTACACCTGGTTTGGAGGTAGTATACCTAACGAGAGGGAGAACAGGCATCATATTTTCTCTCTGCTTCAATCTTTGTAAAAATTAGTCTGTTTACAGACCAAATTGAGCTCAAGAGTAATAGAAGCAGCCTCAAAGCCATGCCAGCTGATGCGTGGAGAAGGCAATGCAAGTAAATAAGGATCAAGCATCATGCAGAGAGCACAGTTCCTGCTGCAGGCACGCTGCTACTGAACCCCCATGTTCTGCCTGTCCTGTATAAAACAGGGGGAATGGAATGGTGATTTTTAATAACCCTCAAATTCTTCCTTTCCTAGAGGAAATTCATTCCTCCTATTTGTAGCACTGTGTCAATTTGGACATGCCAACCCTCTTTTCAGGAAGGTGAGGATGGGGCATACAGCAATTCTACACATTCTTAGTTCTTTCTGTATCTCAGCATTCAGCTTGTGACATTTGTCTTATTCCATGCCCTGCACATGCCTTTCTCACCTGTGATTGCTCTTCTGCTTGAGCCTTTGATTCCCTACCCCGCCACTGAGACATCACAGCTGAATCTATTGCAATGGCTATTTTGCAGTCATTGAAATAAACACGCCCAGTGCAGTTATTCGGCTTGCATTTGTTTTTTATTTGTTTGGTTTTTTGAATGCATAATCCAGATTTTCAACTGTACTTTCTCATTGTTTTCCAGACAGCCCAAGAAAATTAACACCACTTTATATAGTTGAAGAAATAATGTAATTGAGGTAATAAACACAGAATTCAAGAAATCCAAAATGACATCTCTTTTGAGATGGCAGACATTTTTGCAATATGGCAAAGAAATGTGAGCCATTGCCTATTTCTGTATGTTGAATTGTACATAGTAAGTCTTAAGTTTTATGCAAATACTAACTAGCAGTTAGGAAGATAACTTTTTTTTCAAAACATATTCTTCTGGCAAACTGAAGTTGACAGTCATCTGTTCTGCATTTATACAGTGTCACTGGTGGAGCTAGGGGCTTAAGTTCATCCTCCTGGTGCATATGAGTTTATGGTATAAATACCACATGAATGGAGAATTCTGTGTTGCCTTCAGTAGAGAGGATAAAAGATATGAGAAGTGGCCTGATCAAAGCTTCCAACACGTGAAAGGTTTGTGCATAGATACAAAGGAGTAGAGGAAGCTGGAGGAGACCGTATCCTTAGCAGTTTATTTCCACCAAAGCCAAGGTCATGATAAAAGAAACTGCTGCAAATACCTTCAGGCAAAATTTAGTTTCCAAATCTTAATTCTGTCTTAAACTTTGTTGTTGTTGCATTTAATTATGTCAGTTATTGCCAAGTCCAGTTCCTTTCTTTTCTCTTGGGCTCTAAAAGCTTTAGGAAACGTGCTGTTGTGCAGATTTCTTACATGCTCCTCCACTCTTGAACAAGGCTTCTCAACCATCTGTACCATCTCTCCAGCACATACAGCACCATGTGAGGACGAGTTGCACCACCTTTCCCATGTCATTGCCTAGCTGTTTTTAATCTCAAGTGGCCAATTTGTTGTGCTTTCATTATAAATGGGAAGGGTGTGGAGAAAAAAGGAGAGAACAGTCTGAACCAAATGTCCTCATTAAGCTTATTTCTTCACATTTAACTTAAAACTCTAGGCAGGCTTGCAAGTCCTTTATTTACTTTGGTCACCATTACTCAAGGGAGTAATCTAATTCCAGCACAGCATCTTTTATAGGTAAAGATCATTCCTGTGAGTAGGGCTTACATAATCAGGATCTAAAGCATGTTTCTTTGAGTGTTACAACCTGCAGACTGATGTAATTTTGTTATTTTTGACAGAAGAGGTTAACTCAGTGTAGGAAAAAAGGGGGTTGTCTTAGAAAAGGTTACTCACAGAAGTACAGACATCTTGTGATACAGATTTCTCTCATATTTAAGGAATGCCAATGAAAACAAGGAAATATTTATTATTTGATCTTTGCTATGCAGATCTTTTAAAAATAGCACTAACTACGAGTGTACCCAATAACTGTTAGCCTTTATCCTACCCATTACCATGTGTACTGGCATGATTATTCAGCATGTCTTCAAAACAAAAAATCCCAATACCATCAGTGTGGGACCACTACATCAGAGTGTAGGTAGTCCCTTCCAACCAAAGAAAATAAACCTCACACTGACACCAAAGACAAGGAGATAGTCAAAGAATCCTAGCTTGGCTTAGCAGGAAGTTTGTCAGAAGTGCTCTGGATGGATCAGACTCTTTCCAGCACCGTTTTTTCCTTCTTCAGGTAGTGCCCAGAGGTCTCATTCAGAATAATGGGAGTAGGGCATGTCTGTGTAAGAGTCCATGCCATCAGGATGCTTGTTCTGAAGCATCTGAAAATCTAGGAATGTCATCTATCACCTCCCAAGAACAATTTGTATTGTTTTTAAGATATGCTGTTGTCTGGATCATAAAGAAGCAGAAGTATATGTACAGATTGTAGCTAACGGTATCAGCAGGAGTGTGTTGGGTTCCCAGTTGCTCACTTGTATTTGCTGGCTGTTGCTGTCTCCTTGAAGGGTGAGGGAAGATATTGCTGTTCCAGATCAAAATAGTAAGGATATTATCTAGCCTGTTTTCTTTTTACATTCTCTCCCTGTTGACATGTCCACCACATCTGATGTCGTCCCAAGCTTACATCAAGTGTTGTTTTATATTTTGATTCTAATTGGCTAAATTTTACATTGCTTATTCATTTAAGAACTTGTAAGGAATGGTTTGAAATCCTTTGTTCATTTTCTCTAAAATCAGTGTACATCTGTTAACTTGTAAATGAAGTTTTGGGACTTTTTAATAGACACAAAGCCTTCCCATCCTCTCGGGAAAAAAATGACTAACCCACCCAGAGTAGCATTTGTCTCAGAATTAAGGCACAAGAGTGTGTAGAAGGGTTGTTAGCTCAGGACACGAGGAGGTACATGGATGTTCCAGTGACTCTGGCATCATTTGGGTTAATTCTGTTTATCCCAGCATTGTTAGATGCCTGTGGTCATTGTTGTGGTTTTCACAAAGCATTATCAACAAAGTACAGAGCAGCAGACCAAATAATTGTCTCAACCAGTGAATGCATTTTAAGTCTCTGTTTAGCCAAGGTATTTGTTTGTTGTTTTTTTTTTTCAGTGTTGATCTAGATTTATATCGATATTACCTCTTGTATAAGTGCTATCAGAGGAAAAATGTGAAAGTACACAGAACTGAGAGGAGACAAATTTGAGGAAATATTTTAAGTATTTTAATGGCTACCAGAGACCTTCCCTCTTCTCCAAAATCAGCTACTGTCTTCTGAGTTATATCTGCTTGATATTAGTGTGCTTGTTGAGTACACAGGAGTATTAGCTGTTATGAACAACTAATGAACTTTTCCATGTTTAACATGTTCACTGATAGAACAGGTAATTTCTTGTTCTGAAGGAAGCGATGGGGAAGTAACTGTTGGCCAAAGATGAACAACAGCCCACCTAGCCTGCCTAGTTTCTTAACATTCTATCAAAGTTTGGTTTCTACTGGGTAGAAGGAAAGGAGATCAGATGTCTGTCTTAATCTCCCTTTTTCCCAGAAGCAAATCCAATTCCTGTTTAACACATGTAACAATAACCTATCCCATATGTGTTTTACCCTTTGTTGCAATTATTTTTTCTGAGTTGTCTGAGTAGCTATGCCTCTTATTTTTTCAGTTTCAGATTATGTTCTCCTGGTTTGTCCTGCCACATCAATCACAATTCAGAAAACATCTGCTAGCCCTCTGCAAAGAATCTCTTTTTTCAACTTTAGTAATGCTGAAGCTGTTCAACATTTTTCCAACAGAAGCATTTTTTGACAGGAAGTAGCTCATGGAATAAAAGAAATAGAAGAAATTATCAAAGTTATATTCACATCACTTTTTCATAAAGAAAACAAAATTTAGTAAGCCTTAGAATCTCTTTAATCTCTTTAGAAATTCGACTTCATAATCAAATTACAAAACCTCCTCTGTACATTTTCTTCAACCTTTTTCTCTTTCAATCAGATATTTGCAGAGGGTGCCCCTTCTTGAAGGCAGTAGTACACTTGGAACTGGAACATAGCAAGCTATATATCTTAAAATTATCATCTGTTGTTCTGTTTTCTATTACTGTTAACACATTAAATTGGCAGTGTGGTTGATGTTTCTATCTTGTTTTGCATTGGGTGCTGGGTTTCATGATTTTTCTCTAATAACTGCTGTTCCTTGCTGTTTAGCATATTTCTGCAGCTGATATTTTCTCATAGGTTGTTACTGTACACTGGTCTTTAATGTGTATTGGAAGTTGCCAAAAGGTAAATTTCCTTTTAATCAAGTTTGATATCTTGGTCAGAATTCAAACCAATGTGTCCATGTATCCACAAAAACAAGATTTATGAAGGCCTGTTTTTTACCTAGCAGTTCAGCTGTTTAGTACAAACAGCACCCAATGAAACAGCTTAGGGTTGAGTCTCACCATTGTCTTCACAGTGGAGGTGAAAATAAATCTTTAGATTTTAGCCCATCTTTTGCTTTAACATTCTAATGTTGAGATCTTAATTGCACTTAAAATCTTTACTTCAGAGGAGGCCAAATGTCATCCAGATTTATGTTTGCAGATGTCTGTATCTATAAAGAATTTAATTTAGCCTTTTAGTTTTCACTACTCTTGCAGCAGGAGAGCCTTATGAATCCCACTTGACAGCTTATTATATGTAAAAGGAAATTCAAAATAAATAAATGTTTAGTACCAATGCATTCCAAGAATACATACACAGCTTGCACAGGAATATTTTGAATTGTGCAAGCCACAAAGAAAGTTACAAAGGAAGTAAATATCAATAAAGAACCACTCTTTTTTCTGACAAATATGTCTTTGCAAAAACTACAACCGTTAATTTTTGTGTCCAAACATACTGGATACTGGAGCTACCTAGAGAGCTGAAGGAAGTTTTGCTTATTATATCAGAAGACATTTTTTCCCCAAGGGCATTTTTATTATCTGATGCCTTCAAGCAGAATTTTAAGTCTAATCAGATTTATAAAAATCAAAAGCAGCAGTCTTTCTAGTGTAGAAAAAGAAAAAAAAAAAAAGCTAGATTTCTAGTTATTCTGAGATGGGGCTAATTAACAACTCAATAAATAAGTCCCTAAATCCAAACTCTCTTCTGAAAATTAGGAGGCAAATTTGTTTAGATTTGTCTGGCCATGTATTTCCAAGGATGTTATCATCATACCATGCACTTTCATTGACAGCATTTTCAGTGATTAAAAAATTGGAAACAAGTCCTTTAAGTGCATGAAGACAGTAACACAGCAGTAATCCCACTTTGTGTGGTTTGAATAATTTTTTCATTACCTGATCAAGTAACTTTCTGTTTTTTATGTTCTTCACATACTCCTGAATACTCCATATCATGGTGTTTTTGAAAATGTCATGCTATGTCTATCTAGAGCTTAGTCCCAGTGATGCTCATTAAACATTATCTCAAGTTAAGAGATGGAGTGAGTTTTCTTCTCCTGAGCTATACATCCTGATTTTGGCATTGATGATGCTGCACTTCTACATAGACAGCCATCTAAAGACAAAGCTTTAGGGTTTATTCAGCATTTTGATGGACTTTTTCTTTCACGAGAAGGTAAAACTTAGTGTAGCTCATAGTATGCCAGTTACGATAGGCTTGGAACATTTAGCTCTCACAGGGCCCCAGGAAGATCTATTTTTGTCATCAATATATTTTTCTCCAAGAAAAAAAAAAAAAAAATGTAATGTTATAATCCCTGGATACACTTGCACTTGCAGGATTGCTGTTAACATTTGTTACCTCCCTAGCTTTTACCTTTTATAAACCTGTTCACAAATGGTAAGTTAGGAGAAGCTCAGACAGCTAAAAGAATCCTTATTATTTAGAAGACAGAAAGGATTATTTAGTGGTGGACAAAAGGGATAATGTCCACTTACCTGGGGAGCTATTAGGATAAGCAGGTAAAAATAGCACCCTTCATGGCCATGAGAATTTGGCAGCTTTGGAAAGGTAATTGTAACCTAGATTCATTAGTCCTCCACTTAAATATTGATGTATTTACAGTTCAGACCAAAGTGCCTTGAGCCCATTTCTGTTACCACAATGCTTTAGCAGTTACAGGTGGCCGCAGTTCCTTGGTTCAAAAATTACATCCTTTAGGGCACAGTAATGTGTGTAGCTGCTATCCAGAGCTGTGCTCAAACAGCAATCATCATGCTGAAGCAAAGCTTTTTCATCATTATCTCAGATCGGAGATGTCTTAACTATTGGTGGTGTGGTTGTTTGTTTTTTTTGTTTTGGTTTGTTTTTGGTTTTGTTTTATTTTGTTGTTGTTGTTTGTTTATGTACACTAGAACAGACTTAGGCAGCACAGCTTTTTGATGCATTCATATACAAGTTTTCGCGCTGAATCCAGTGGCACAGAAATGGACCAGAATTTGCTCCTCTGCTGGAGTTTGAAAGGCTGGTCTTCATCACAGCTGTGCTTGAGTGGGAAGAAGTTTAAAAAGTGTAACTGTGATGGATCATTTCACTCAGAACTAGTACAATCTTCTGTCCAGACTGTCTTTGATTTTGCATAGATGTGCAGAGAGCGGGGTGAATAAAAGTTCTCCCTATTTGTGATCCCTTGTGGGGATTTAAGTATAGATAAAACCTTTACAATGAGCACATAAACAGTTTTCTTGGAGAGTCCATTATCATCCAGTCAGCAGAAAGTCAAAGATAATTCTTGGTAAAAGGTGATAGCTGATTCTTGCTGGCCTGGGGACTGCCTTTCACCTGCCTTGCTTTCAGCCTGTTTTGGGGAGTTCAAGGTAGCCTCAAAATTAACTCACAGCACTTCATTTGTGTTTTTGACCAACATGCTCTTTCTTTTGTGATGTGCAATTTTCAGTAAGCAGTTAGTTGCTGCTTTTCTCCCCATACTTCTTCTGTGTACACTGGTAACTGCATGGGAGGGACACTACAACATTTTTATTTTTGTTGTTGTTGTTTTGTTGTTGCTTTTTTTTTTTTTTATCTTGAACATCTGTAGATCTTACATGTTCACACCCTCAGCTGAACTGAGCTAGGATCAAATGTCTGGAGAATTAAGTTTAGCTTGTAGAAGCTGACTACTATTATTGGGGCTGGAAAGATGAGCAAGGTCTTTTTTTCAGTAAGCAACTTTATAAGAAAGTGAATACTTAGAAGCTTTGAACAACAAGCTATTAAAAGTGTTAAAGCCCATGCCAGGAGGGAACGGGGATGCTTCCATGAGTGGAAGTTGAGGCTTCTTCCAGCAGAGAGGCAAAGAGCCTAAGGCAGAGTATACATTTACCCAGTCATCTTCCTCAGGCCGCCAAAAGCTGGGGCTGAAGACAAGCTGTATTGTTTGTCTAAGTTAGGTCACTCTGACAAGCTGGGGATACTGGAGATGAATTGCTTCCCAAGAGAAAAGGGTCCAGAAGGAAGAGATGGGTTTTGTTGTGGCTTTTGTTTTTGTTCTGCTATCCCTTTCTTGCCTCAAAGGACAAGGCGAGGGTAGTATTGCAAGACTTCACAAATATGTAACAATTGTGTTCACACACACATGCCCATTTGTATGAATTCCCTTTTGTGTGTGTGTGGATTTCAGTTTGTAAAGTCAATGAAAACAGTTTGAAAACAGAGCAAAGAGAACACTAGGAGCAGATGCCAAAACTTTCTTTTTCTATTAATTCCAGCACATGGTTGTGAATTATATGTTAGTATATGTTTAAATAGCATATATGTTTAAATAGCATAACCTACTCCAAAACAGTCATTGTTCCAGCTTGAAAAGTGTCTTTCCTAGGTTTTCTTTGCTACCAGCACTTTAGCTAGTGTCGTGTCTTTCCTTCCTATTCCAAGCCCTTCTTTATTATTCTTGAAATAGAAACGATGTCTGCAGCCCCAAGAACACTACACTACACCCACAGAGTTTGCCTTATCCAGCAATCTGCCACTAATATTTTGAGACTCCAGCAAGACAGGAAAGGATACCTCCTTGAATTGTTACTGTACAGTTGTCCTTAACTGAACTGTGCCATCTGAGTTCCCTTTGTAACAGTGGTGAGGAAATTCTCAATGTTTTCCCTCGTGAATCATTTCAGATGCAATTATCTCAGATATCTTGCCATGACTGTGGACCATTTTGTGACAAAATGTCTGTCGTTTTCCAGGCTGCCTTAAAAATTGGTATAAAACCTTTCATATTTATGAATATTTAATGTTTTTCAATTTTCCTAGCCAATGCCTATGTTTATTAAATGGTAAACATCCACTTTGGGGAATACTGCTGGTTGTTACAGCTTGTGCTGTGGAAATGGAGATAACCGTGGTGGCCGTCTCCTGGCACACTGTCAGGCAAAGCTGCGCCTAGCGGGTAGGCCCGGCTGGCGACGGGGAGCAGTGCATCAACCCTGCCTCTTGAGAGTGGTTCCCAGAAGTGGTCTGACTCAGGCACTGTGCTGAGTCACAAATCCTCCCCTGCTTCCTCCTTGCTCTCAGAAAGTAGTAGTTTTCTTCTGAACTATATTAGCAGAGAAATAACTACCTCCCCCACCCTTGGCACTGGCTTAAGTACAGAAATCTGAGTGTGTGTCTCAGGAGGGAGGGGAGGGATGGATAGAATTGAAATGGATAGAATTGATGGATAGAATTGAAAGTCCCCTCCTTTCGCTTTTATTCCTGCTTATTCCCAGAAGGTCGTGTGTATGAGACTCTGCTCGTACTCCTGGGTCAGGCAACATTATGGTGTTGACAAAATATAACCTCTCAAAACCAAAGAAGGAGCAGACTCAGAATATGCTTTCTCTGACGATCTGGACTGCTAATATGACTAGAAGAAGAAACCACCCTCTCCAGCAAACCAAGTTTGATCCAAAATTAAAGGCACGTGAAAATGCAAGATAGAGCTGTGCTTGGAAAGGCCCAAATGTTTTTTCTGAGACCAACCTACCATTAGTTTCCTTGGATATGTTCCACAGTGCAACAATGCCAAGTACATTTTAGCAGCTGGGTCCAGTGCACTTTTTTGTGCCATCTTGCTGAGCATTGGTCGAAATCCAAAAAAGCTTGTAAGTACACAACGGGGTATGTAGGCAATCCCATTGCTTTAGGTGCAAACAGCTACGTGCTTACAGATAAGTGCATTCTTCAATAACTGCCTGAACTGACAAGACACCAACCAGCCTCTCACATGATTGTCTTCCTGAGAGAAAAATACAGCACCATATAATAGCTCTAAACCCCCTGCAGCATCCCTACCAGTGTATTTCCCATAGCTCTGAGAAAGATCTATGTTGCTTGGTACAAGTTCATTTCCTTCGTTCTTCCCCATCCTCCCTACTCCCCAGCTGTGCTCTAAACCTTTGGGTTGACGCAGTCCTTGAGAGGCTGAAAAGGGCTTGACCTGGCATAAAAAGCAATGCCATTCCTATGTAATAAATATTTAAAACATTTTATCAGGGTAAATAAATGCTAAATTCTGTGAGCCTAGGGAATGGCATTAACATGTTTGGCTTACTGAAACATTTATGGAGTCAATGTCAGCCAACAGAATGCAGCCAAGAAGTTTTTTTTTTTTAAAGGTAAACTGAAGTGCTTTTAAAATAAATACTAAGAGCTGTTTAAGATCTTCAATTATTAACAGAAGAAAAGCGTGGGCTGAAAAATGGCAAGCAATCCCTTTTGTGGTGCTTTCCCTAACCCCTGCTCAGTTATCTCTTTGTCCAGCCCAGAGTGAGCTTCCCAAGGCAGATCCTGTGCCTTCTCAGATGTCTGGAAAGTGTCTAGCACATGGAGAGAGCTTCCACGAATGAATAAGTACGTTCAGAATGCCAAATATTTGAAAAACATTTCTTTCTATATTTACTTGCCAGGACATAAGTTCAGGGCTCTGTGTTTATGACTGACCAGCGATAGCGCTGCCAGCCTTTGTGAAGCAGTGTGAAAACACAGCCCTTCGCTCTGCTGTGGGAAGGTGGCTATTGGCATCATCTACTTGAAATCCAGAGGCCAGGTTTTGGGTCTGAGCAGGTCAGCAGGCATTCTGATTTAATTACGATTATAAGCTGCACAGCTCATTCCTAAGACTGCCAGCCTTACCTCCACAAGGGATGAAGTGCAGAAGGTGTGTCATTGTTTGTTACAGAGAGCATCAGGCCATGGGGACTGTGTTGCTGCGAACACCAATGTTAGATGCAATCTATGTGTTGCAGTGTGCAAAGACTAAGAGCATGCATGGGTTGGGACAGAGAATTCATTTCTTAGTAAGTTCAGCTGTCTTTTCTTCCTCTGCACAGGGAAAGAGCATATAGATGTGTGCAGAAGTTCTCATCATTGTTTAGAAAACGCTTTGTGACTCCATGTAAGAGGTTGATTCACCTTGATTTACCCCGACCAGAAATGAGTTTGATCAGCCACATATCTGCAGCTTAGTTCAGACACTGATCTACACCTCTCAGTTTTCAGAACACAGTTTTGTTGTGTTTTGAAGTATGTGTTTTTTATTTAAAAAAAAAAAAAAAAAGTGTTTCTGTTCTGCCTGCCTATGGCTCTTTCCCCAGTGCTTTCATCCTCCTTCATCTGCTCTCCCTGTTCTTCTCCCTTGCCACTACATAGAGATTTCTGGTTGTCCGGGCCCAGTTCCTCATGCCATTCCCTGCAACAGCTATTCTTGCAACTAGTTGCAAGTGGCTGCCTGAACTGAGAATTATGAAGCAACTTACTCGCAGCAACTACATTGCAGCAACTACATTGACTACAATGCAGCGAGCAAGGTCATGCACATCTAACCGTTGCCCTTCTACAAGTAGAATTTGGTACATCTGAGAGGGCATTCTATGGTTTCTAAAGCTGCTACACAGCTAGTGGTTTTAAGTTTAAGAAACTCTCTGAATGCTTTAGTGTTAATACATGTATGCTTGCTAATTACTGGAATTATCAGGATTTGAAGCCATAGTACCTGAATCGGGTGCTGCACAGCACGCACATCAATTCATGCTAACAGTGTTCAGTAGCTCATCTCTTCTACAAGGTTGATTTATTATCCTCAAGAAGCTTTTCTTTAATTAGTCTAGCTGAAGCATCTGTAAATCTTCTGGTGGTACATGTTCCCTTGGCTGTATGAACACCTTGTCTTCTCACACTTTTGGTGCAAGCCTTTGATTTCACAGGCACTGCTTTGTTAACAGAAAGGGCATTGGTTTGTACAGATATTATCTTCTCTAGACATCTGTAGTACGATGAAGCACTTTCATGGCATGAGCAATAATGAAGCTATATTTAAAACGAGAGAGGTTTTTGTTCATCATTGTATCTGTCCTCGCTACCCTCTCGAGCGCCCTGGGTATATCCTATGATGAATATTAAATCAATTAAGTAAAATAATTAAGTGTAAATTACATAAGACCTGGTATTAGGACTCTCGACCTTGCAATCTTGGCTATGTTTTAGATTAGCAAGGTTCCTAAAATCACTAAAAATGAAGGCCTTTCTGTGCTTTTGCGTAGATTTATTTGAAGACACAAATATTTTAATCTTCAGAGTTTGGTTGTTGTTTTTTGCAGGTTCATAGACATCTGCAGTATTTTAACTTCCTTGTATTGTTTTTCATTGTCTGGGGGGAAGGTGGGACGTTGCTTTAACTTTCTGGTGAACATTACATTCTCTACTAATGTAAAGTATTGGAGAAATGTTGATGTACACTGCAGTTCATTTTCTGTATATATTTAGAATTAATAGGCTGAATGAGGTGAGCAGCTAGGGGAAAAGGTTGACTGCTTTGTGTAATCACAGCAAGATTTTTTCCCAGTGACATTACCAATTCAAAGTAAGTTCCCTGAGGTAACTGAGCAAGCAGAGCATCCTACTCTTGTATAGGATGAGTTTTGATCCTGTCAGTATTGTACTTCGTGTAAGGATCTCTTTGTGAAATCCAGAATATTTCATGTAGAATATTGCCCCCTTTGGATGTTAGCATGACCTGTTAACAGGTAGATGCACTGACTGCAGACACCTGAAAAAATGTTCTGACTGGAGGAAGCTAGTAGCCCACTTTGGATTACTAACAGGCAGTGAATGATCTTGCTTGCCGGGGAGCTGACACCACCCTTGATTGCTTCTGTTGAGTTCCATCATGGCTGGGGACCAAACACAAAAACTCAGTCTTAGCTGTGAGCTGACGAGCGGATTGCCTGTGAGTAAAAGTGCTTGTCAAGAGACATGTCGTTCTTATTAGAAAGTATTAAGATTATTTGTAAAAAAAAAAAAAAAAAAAGAGAGAGAGAAAGAGAAACAGAATCTAAGATCTTAGATGATAGATTTTAGAAGTTAATTGTTATCACATACTCTCTTGGCAGAAGTATAACAGACATTTCCAACTCATGAATCACATTTTTCAAAAATCACAGCTAATATCAACTTCTCTGAGGAGATGACAGCATTTGCAGGAGACGTTAATGGCTTCTGGCTCTCAGTCATTGCGAAATCATGATCTTCTAATTGTTCTGATCTGGCTATTTGTAGACTATGGAGTTCTAGAGGTCTCTCGATATTTCCAACATTAATAACTTGCCAATGACAGTGGTTGCCATCACTGCCACCAGCAATGATAACTTTAAGACACTGTAAATGCAAATCCCTACTAAAAGCTTCTGAGGCTGGCTTTGTTATTCTGGTTGTACAAATGAGAAGAAGGAGGCAGAGAGGCACATGACTCTGCAGCTTGTGTCAACTGCATCTGAGAGTGCAGCTGCTTAGCACTTTAGCAAAGCAGGCTACGAGTCACCTTGTTTGCAAGTCACGAGGCCATGCTGAAAATGTATGCCTTGATTGTGAACAGTACTTATGTGTTAATGATATCTGTATAATAACATTTTGTTCATACCCCTTGCTGGGGACCTGGACCACCTCTGTTACAGAGTGATACCTAAATCTTGGGGCAAAAGCAGCACTGCTGGTTCTGACTCTCCCTTCGTTCAGACTGAAGTAAGATGAGGTGGATTTGAAGTGTAGAGAAATCCCAAGATGGCCACAAACTCTCAGTCAGTATGGATTTGGTGGTCTTTCAGCAGCTCAGACTCTGCCTGAGACTGGCTTCACCTCTGGAAGAACCCAGAATCAGAGCAGGGACATGACTTCAGTTTCCCATCTCTTCCCATCCTCTCCAGTGGGGCTCAGTGGCAACCCACCATTTTCCCTCTTGTATGTCTCACTGTTCTTGTCCTGCCTCAGTTCTGGTTGTTCTTTTTTTCCCCCCATGCTTTAACTCTCCCGAATACCATCTGGGAAACACCTTAGGTCAAGAACAGGCAAAGCAGCTAAGGTATTCCTTTTCCAGGGTGGTGGAATTTCAGCGGCAGGGAAAGTAATACAAGTTTTACTTTAGTCTGCAATTCAGGCTTCAGGGATAAATTTGTGAAGTGTTGGGAATCTTCTGGAGAGAAGATGCTCTGTAAATGTACATCTTTGCATCATCAAGAAAATGAGTTCAGGTGAGGAGGAACAAGTTAAAAATGGCATTATTGTGCAACTTATATTCTCTTTTAGGTACTTCCTCTAAATTTTGTTCTCTTGCTAATAAGTGCTTCTTTCTGTTCTCTCTGCAGGTCTCCAGGTGGTTTTAAACTCAATTATCAAGGCCATGGTCCCTTTGTTGCATATTGCCCTGCTGGTGCTGTTTGTCATTATTATCTATGCCATCATTGGACTGGAGTTATTCATGGGAAAGATGCATAAGACCTGCTACCATGTGCAAGGGGGGCTGATAGGTAAGAGGAATTCTCTGTGATATGGAGCCCTGTTCCTTTGCTTTCTCTCTTTCAAGTGAAGATTTTCACCAGTACAAAGCGAGTTTCAGATGTTGATGTTCTGACAGGAGAGAAGGTTTATGCAGCCATTTGACAGTCTGTATGTCCTAGTGCAAATGACAGCCAAGTATGAAACAAACAGTTATTAGGATCCTTAAGTGCAGGGAGTGGGAGAAAAAGTACTTTGGTGCTGCTGGTCTACCTGCTGCAGTGAAATGAAATCTCCAGGGTGAATGGAAACGTCCTTTCTCACAAGACTAGCTACTTCATCGCTTGAATACTTGGTTTGTTGCCTTTAATCTCATTTCTTCTCCCAAACTTCATCCCTCTCAGTGAAAGAAAAACCATTTGAACAGCTTTCTCGGCTCACATCTGTAGTGTAGAAACAGAAGACACTGAGACATTATGCAGACACTATGTTTGCTGGGGACATCATTGTCACTTACTCATGCCAGTGTGTGGAGAGTGATGCACTGCAGCAGCAATGGCAGAAACTGGAGGTGCTCTGCTCAAAGGCAGACAAAGACAGATGAAGACCCCTCAGGTCCAGATTTTTTAAAAAGTGATGAAGCAGCAAGATCATAAGCCCTTTGCTTAGGTGTGTATGTGAAAAGGAAGGTTGGTAACATACAAAGATTTTCTGAGGGAGACTCCAGGCACAATGGAGCATTTGTGCTAGCACAGAAGATGGGTGGCTGTTGCTCCCTGCTGTGTACCTGTTCCAGGTTTCACAGTAGTGGTTTTTCTGCTCTGCTCCTTGGATGTGAATCACCTTTGATGTAGAGAGACTGTCTGTAACGGTGAGAGTTCAGCTTGCTCATCTTGAGCACTCAGCTTTTGGCTGGTCTGTCAAGGCTACAAGAAAAACTATCAGTTCCTGCTGAACACAGTAGTGGATTCTTTAATGTGGCCCTTTGCCACTAAAAGCCAGCCTCAGTCTCAAGCAACAATAAAGTTACGATGATTTCACCACTAGCAGACTGAGCTGGAAATGAGATGGCATCATGGAAATGATCAATGCTTATATTTTATTATTAATCCTGTACCCAAACACATCTCTGTTTTAAACCAGAATCATTATGAAGGAATATCTACTTGAGCAGCAGTACCTGTCTTTTTAAATCACAGTCTGTGACTGTCGTTAGAGGTGCTGCTAATAAGAAAACAAAAGTATATTAATAGAAAGAAAGTTTTTTCACCAATCTATCTGGAAAGAACTTTGAAATTATTCACAGAAATGATAATTCAAATTTCAAAATAATTAATTTGTGTTGTCACTCTCTCATCTAACCATCTGCTCTTTTTTTCATTTGATTTATTCAACTTGAGCAGCAATGATTCCCTGTGTGGTGGTGGGTGCCAATGTTAGGACCTGGTTGTGCTCATAATCAAGAGAATATTGTACAACAGGAAATTGCTTCAGAAGTTCTATATTTTCTGCTTTTCTAATGTTGGAAAATTTCATTTTCTAGAAACGTGAGAACTGTAGTGAATTGTCAGTCTTGTTTTACATCTTTAAAGTGTATATATCTTTCACCATACTGTCAATATTACACAACAGCATCTAATTATAATACAGCTATTGCTGGCATGCTTTGGTGATCAGAACTTTTGGAAACTTACTTTTTAGCCATATAGAATAAGAAAAAAAATGTAATTATCTGCTCCCCCACACATAGATACCTGCTTCTGTTATAGATGTGGCATGAGACTCTGAAGTCTGTATATCTGGAAAAAAAAAAAAAAAACAACTTGTGGAGCTTTCGTGCTTATAAGAATATTTTTTTTTTGGTAGCATTTTTCATATACCAAGGCATTTAGGCAGGCTTGTTGGACAGGTTCTGAGATCTTTGGTAACACCTATACAGAATAAAGGGTGGATAATCGAGCATTAGAGTCTTATAAAGTTTCTGAGTGCTGCTGGGCTATTGATAAAATGCCACATAGCTTCTGAACTCCGAAAGAGCAGAGCTCCAGAGACTCTAAGCTGTAATTTAGCAGTGCCCAGCACCATATCATCCTATCTCCAGAGCACTGAAGCCTGTCTGCTGCAGGGGTTCGGCCTTCTTCAACAAAGTGCCAGTCAGTGCTGCAGTTCCTTTCTGAGATTAACCCAGAGGTCAGGTGACTGCAATATGAAAACACTGGTCATAACATGCAGCCTAAAGAAATGTAATAGATTTGACCTAATGTTCCCTCTCATGTTGAAAGGCATTATTTCTTCCTCCTAGGAGGGCATGTTAAAAAAATATACATTTCAGTTTTGACTGTAAAATTTGACAACATGGCCATTTTCTCTTTTCTTTACAAAAAGAAAAGCACAACAAAACATCCCTATGCCCATTAAAATTAATAGTTCCATGTGTATTTCAAGAGAAAGCTGTCAAATTCACTGCAAAATACATTTGTTAAAATCAGATATCCTTCACTTGCTTATCAGTGTGTCAAATAGCAATTAATTCTCTTCATCTCCTTTTTCTCCCTCCTCTCCTTTAAGATACACCCGCAGAAGATGATCCGTCTCCCTGTGCCCCCCAGTCTGCACATGGGCGGCAGTGTCAGAATGGCACCGAATGCAAAGCAGGCTGGGAAGGACCCAAGCACGGCATTACGAACTTTGACAATTTTGCTTTTGCCATGCTGACGGTGTTTCAGTGCATCACGATGGAGGGCTGGACAGATGTACTCTACTGGGTACGTATCCGAAAATGATAAGCTAAAAGGCATGCTCATGTGCTCCATTTGTGTTGAAACTCTGGGGCTTTAGCTTGATCTTTGTTTTTCATGCTTGTTCTAGATAGTGAAGGCATGGTTGCTAGCATGGAGCTTTAATTAACTCAGCATATTAGTGAGTGAAATGGGAGGGTTTATATGGTGCAGTTAAATGTAAACATTGACTTTCCATTGAAATTATAATGTTGAAAGATGGCACATGGCTTACTAGTTGGCACATGGCTTATTGTTTTGAAGATACGCAATGTACCTTTGTTGACCAGAATGCCATACGAAGACCCTCTCTGCAGGGGTGAACTATTCCTTACGTCTCCAGATTACTGACGTTGAAGTATTTGTAAAAGGCAACTGGGTGCTTTACCCGTGGCATTACTGTAACAAAGGCACTATGCTGATCAGCTCACAGGTCTCACAAACCCCTCTTCATGCCAGCACTACTCCTGATTATGACTTTTATCCTAACACTAATTCTTAACTCTCTCCTTACTCTGATATTAGTATAAATCTTTGTTACATCTTCAGCCAAAAGATTACATTCTTTAATCTAAATGCAGATTTTTAAATTAAATCTCATTTTGTCCTTTACACTAAAACTGGAAAATTCAATGGCTTTTGTTTCTCCCTTGTAATCCCTGACCTGTTAGGGGAATTCAGTGGCAATACAATTATACTATAGGAGTTAAAATCAGATTTGGCCTTTACCTGTAAAGCAGATATATACACTCCTGTATTCAGCTCTTGCCATCAACTTTTGCAGCAATATGTTATGGTCCAGGCATTTAATCCACATACAGCTGAGTCCTGACTGCATAAAGGTAACCGTGGACTATGACTACATCTGACAACTGGCATGTTATGACACCTGGTTCTCCAAGATGATAGGAATTCCAGTGTAAATAGAACTTGTGCTACAACGCATGATGGAGTTCAGCTGAAGACCCAAAACACGTGAAAGGGTAATCTGGACTAAAGCAGGCTTGCGTTGTTAATCAACATCAGCTTCTTTCTTAAACATGAGCCTGAAGCTGTATTCTACCCACCAGTGGGTTAGGGTTTACAAGATTTTCCTTTGAAGATTTAGCTTATCTGCAATAGATATTCTCTGTGTGGAACAGCTAACAGTTGTCTCTTTATCCTCTTAAATTTAGATTAGAACTGTGATTCTAGCTTCCTCCTAATGCCTGAGATAAAGGGCAGAGATCAAACCACAAGGAAAGTCTGTGTCTTGGAACATAAAAATTAGCTTTACTTGAAGAAAGTGGATAAATTAATAAAATAATGGAGAAGAATAGAAGTTAGGTCAGAATAGCAACTGGGCAAAACTACTCTACTGCTCTACTATGGCTATATATAATATACCTGTCTTTTTGTCACATTTAGCTCACATTCCTCCAATCTCCTAGCACCATCTGTCTTTGTGTGATTGAGAGGATTTATGGGTAGTTCAGAGGAAATAGGAGAGAGTAAAAGATATCAGAAATAAGCAAGAAAATAGCTTTGGCAGTGTATGTCATTTAGTATTGTGAAAGCTATCCACAAGTTATCATAATTTTCTCCAAGGGCATGTTTTACAAAAGACCCTGCCAATCCCTGCACTTTTGGGTCCATGTGTCATTTACATGACTGGATGTGAATCATTCAGAACTCAGTTATCAGTTATCTAATAAGAGAAGCCAAAAGCATATACTCACTGCTAAATGATTTTCCACCATGACTGCTGCAGACAGTCTGATTTTTTATGGTGTCCCTGCAGCAACCTGGATTTTAGCTGTTGGATTTTGTTTGATATTTAGCCAGTTTTTTTCACTAATTTTCTGAGTGATTCTTTTTCCTTAAGAGACAATATGGTGAACTGAGACCTGGAATTAACACAAATTGATGGTCATTATTTTTAAGGGCAACCATATTGTTAGACTTTTAGGATGTGGCTTTGATAGAACACTTGCTGTGGAAACAAAAATATTTGCTATCCTCAGTTCCCAGTTATTCCTAGACAACTCTAAAAAAGCTAGAATTAATGCTGCAGACACAATTTCAGTAACAGGAAGAGTACATTTAGTTTGTGTTTTTTAAAATATATATATGCATATATATATATATATATATCACCTATGTTTAAAAGCTGTGAAATACCAAGTTTGAGTAAATGCTTGAACACCTAAAATGACAGACATACTTAAGCTGCTGTAAATAATTCTAAGAACCTATTGTCCCATGTCACTTTTTGCCTCTTTGTTTTATATATTGACAAAGTGGATAGAAGACAGCACGGATCAGTGTTTGCCATACAGTAGAGTAGGTATCTGAGATGTGATGAGTATTTCCTTCTGCAAAGAGGTTTGTGCTACTCTGGGGGCAAATGTTGATTGGAAAGTTACTACAGGGCATGACTATGAGGAGCACTGTGGCTTTAATATTCATATGTAGAAACCATCTCTAAGCATTCACACAGCAATTTCATATGTGGATTTCTCAAACCATTTCTGATACGTTTTATACAGTACGTTTTATAGTCCATGCAAAGGGCATTCCTGCTTAAGCTAGCCAGATCAACAGAAATAATATTTCTGGATGGTAAAGAATACAAAAGATGCAGTATTTCAATTTCTGAGAGTGAATGAAAAGTTTTAGTAAGTGGGGTAGGATATAGATATGCATTTTAAACTTTGTGTGAGCCACCATTTATTTAGTGAAGCCTGATTCACTCATAAGTCTACTCCCCATCCTCTGCCTTTTTAAGCCAGTAAGAGTGGACTCATTGTAAAAACCCACTGGGGGCTGCATCTCCACAAGAGAGCAGAGATTGGAGACTATTCTATTCTCAGGTCAACAACAATTTGAAAGATCTCCTTCGTCCACAGAGCAGTCATGGAAATTAAAATGTGCTTTATTAGGAGATATATCTGCACAATTAATTAAATTAAAAATCTAGTCATATATCTCCCCTCTCCAACTGTGCCCTGAGCTAGAGAGTTGGTATAAGAAAGGGTTTCTGCAATTCATACAATTATGGGGCTGAATTTTTTGGGTGGTGATTTTCAGAAGTCATTCCTTAAACTTAATGATATAAACTACTGGATTAATATTAAAAGTTCTAAGCATTCAAATTTTGAGCTGACTGTTAGGTTCTTAGCTCTTCTGAAATTCAATTTAGACACCAAGTTTTGGATCTGATACTGCTGAGTTCAGTGTCAAATTTCCAATTTCAAAAAGTCAGGATCTCACCTTCTACATTGTAAAATCTTCATTATGCTGTCTAGATGTTCCACATGCAGTCATGTGTACAACATGAGGACTTACAGATGGCTGTTTAGGACCTTTGTGGCTGTTTTGATGGTCTTCCAAGGACATACATGTTGATGCAGGGAGTTTTCTTTGCTCCCTCCTTAAATCTGAAAATAAGACCCTGACCTAAAACTCAGTAGAACAATAGAGAAGGTTCTGGGCTGAATTACTTGGCTGGAAATGTTTATCCAATGGAGCAATTCCATTGGTTTGAACTTTTCTGTAAGTGCTTTTCAATTATATCTTCCTATTTCCTGAAATACAGCTTTTGAAAGATACCTAGATTCCTCTCAGTGAGAATGGAGGTACCTTAGAATATTGCAGCATGTTACCCTGAAAAATAAACTAGTAAAGTCATGAAACTCATGTCTGTCTTATGCCACACTTTTCAAGGTTAAGCCTGCATGTTTAAAAGTTAGAAAGCTGTGTGACCTTCCACAAACCCTGGACTCTTAATCCACTGAAGTAGCATTTCAAATTTTACCTTCAGTTTTCTGCTTCCTTCTTCACGCTTCCTCTCATGTCTCCTTCAGCTTTTCACATCTGTAGTGAAGCCTGTCTCTTTCATGGAGTACTGCTTCCCAGCCTGTGATCCACATGCTAACAAAAAGATGATCAGAGACAGGAAAGCAATAAACTTTTATTCCCTAGAAGGACTTGACATCAATAAGGTCAATACACTTTCCAATCTCCTCTCTCACTCAACAGATAAGATTTGTGAGTAGATTGGCTTCTTTTGAAATGCAAAAGAAAAATGTTAGGAAAAACAGTTTGACACTTCTATAGTGTCACATAAGACAATTGCTTATAAAGAGGCAATTTTTAAATATAAAATAACCATATTGGACAAGATGAAAATCTTTGCAAAACAACCTCATTTACTTTATGCTAAAGAAATGATCTTTGTTGAAGGAGGTGTTAAAGAAATGATCTTTGTTGAAGGAGGTGTTAAGTGTTTGTAGGAGCACATCTACTACACTGCCTCAACCTTTCGAGGCATATTTTGTCCCAATATAACTGCCGGGTGGCTTTGTCGCACATGCAGTCAGATCATAGAATCATTTGAGCTGACAAACACCTCTACACATCACGATTTTTCTTATGCATTGTTGAAAGATTGAAGTTATTATTCTCAAGACCCTTCTTAAAGTGTGATCAGCCAGCCTCAACAGCTTGCTCCCCTGTGCAGGCACCAAGGCCCATTTTTGAGGACCCCTCAGTCTTGGGAGCTTTTGGCAGCAGGTGTAAAGCCAAATGTTACAAATTGAGTCATTTGGCATTTAGTAATAAGTCTCTGCTGCAGTCCGTTATTTCTTATTGTCCTGTTGACTCAGGAGAAAAATAGATCCCTGTGCAGTTTCTAACAACCTATTTAAGTATTTGTAGGCATTTGTTGTGTCCCCTTAATCTTTTTCTAATCTGAGCAGATTTGGTTCTTTCTACCTTCCCTAATGGCGCTTCCTTTTAATTATTTTTAATCAATTTGTTACTGTCCTTCAGGGAAGTTTCACTTCTGAGTTAAATACAACTTGGACTATGCCCTGTCTCTAGAAAGGCTTTTATCTTTGTGCGAAATCTGCTTTCTGCAGCTGGAGCCCTGTGACACTGCATGCAAGACTGTCTACTGCCGCCTCAATTCTAAGTGCCTGGTCTCTCCATTCCCCTGCAATTAAACAATCATATACATAAATGAAAACAGAGTACAGAGCAAACGCAAAACGCAACAGAACATTGTTGCATTGGGCTGTTCATACTGCTGGGTAATGGAGAACCTTGACGTGGGATGTTTTGCATACAGCTTGGCCATTGCACCTTGAATTCTAGGACTGAATAATTCTACTTTATCTACTCCATGATTATTAAATATTAATAACGAGCAGCCACAAGCCTGCTATCATTTCTGGAATATTGGCTTTGTCCCATGTCGTTTGTGCAACGCATCAGAATGCTTGGTTGAGTCCCTGAAAATAACATGCAGTGCCTCCAGGGACAGTTTACCTCAAGGCTCTGACTGTAAACTGAAGACTGTGGTATTATTATAGGTGGACTAGAGCCAGCTCTGGATCAGATTCAGAGCACTAACCTGTCTCTGGAATAAATGCCTGAACTGGCACATAGTAGATTGACTCCCTCAAATTTAACTGTACAATCCTTGGTAGACTTGCCCAGTCCCTAGACAAGAAAATATTTTAGTGATCTAAGATAGGGCAGCAGAGCCGCCACAGTGGACTGAGACTGAATCAGTCATAGCTTTCAGAAGCATCACATCCCCAAAGACAGCAAAGTGTTGCATGTGCTAGATGGAGTGGGTTAGACAGGCTGTACTGGAAGACCCTTCTGTCTCTGAGAGATCATAACTCCAAGAGTCACTAAATGGAACTTGAAACTGGAGCTCATGGTCACCTTTGGTCACCATGGTCACCTTTACAATACCTGAGATTAAATTAAAATAGGAAATAAACTGGACAACAGGTATAATTTACTTTGCTGACAGCATTGAAATATCCTGAGCTTTTCTCATCCCTCCACAGCTTGTTGCAGCCAATGAGGAAGATGTGAGGAATGCAGTGATATTGCCACAAAGTGGAAGATGTTAAACGCAGAGCTGCAACCCCCAATTTTTGCCAGCTGTGTTTTTCCTTCTAACCATTTATTCTTGCAGCGCTTAGTCTTGATTTAGTAAGGCTTTCCACACAAGAGAATGATCTGATTCTAAGAATATATCTGTCTACGTTTCCATGGCGTTTATTCCCCATCCACCCCCATCCCTCCAAGAAAGTGCTCGGCTTTTATTGTTGTGGGGTTGAGGTTTTTTAATCATCTTTTTGGCAGGCTTTGGCATGGATGTGAAAAATTAACAAAGAATAAGCACGCAAGTATGAGCAACCCATCTCTGGGATTGCAGAGGTTATTTCTTCTCCTTCTGCTGTAACAGTGGTGGGTAAGGGAAGAGGGACCATGGTTCAGAGCACTGAAGGGCCACAACACTAATGCACTAAAAAAAAAGCACTGTCCATCCTTAATTTGCATAAATGCTGACCTGAATTTTTTTCCTTTTTCTCATGAACAATTGCACATGCAACTGTCATGGTTGCCTATACTGCTGCCTTGAACATAACAGCAGTGACTTGCTGTTTGCCACCTGCCACAAAAAATCTGCTGCTGAACATTTGCTTTATGCAAAAGGGACACTTATTTTGTGAAATGAAGTTTTCATGAGCCCTTCAGGCCTCAACTTTGGGCCTCTCAGCCCTCTTCCTCTGTATGAAAAGAAGCTATCTATTAAAAATAAACTTCTTCATGGGATGGTTAAAGGGGTGTTAGTGGAGACCTCTGCCCAGTGCTCCTGCGTGGGAAGGACCTCTTTAATTGCTCTGTCTTTCTGTTGCCCTTTCTCTATTCTTTCTTCTTTTGTTCTTCCTTAGGCTCTTTCCTAATTACTGCTATCTAATCACCACAGAGACCTTTCTAGTCTTTATTCTTTAATCTTTTATCCCAGAGCTATAAAATTAAGAGCAAAGCTACTGGGACACTTCTAAGTGTCTTAGGATTTTGAGTGCCTATGTTTGTGGGTGCGCTGTTTGGGCCATACTACCAGTTTTTCAAGAACTGATGATCACTGCCTTCTGAAGTAATCATCTTCAGAGGAGTTAAGTTTGGACCCAGATCCACTAGGCAGTTTCACAAATAAAAGGCTTTGGTTCATTATCTAGTCCACGGGAAAGAAAAAGAGTGGAGGATATGCCTAAGGTCAGAACACAAGTGGTGGCTCAAATACTGACGATTTATAATCCTTGAGTTTAATTTTGTTTCAACATCTTGTTTTCAAGATGTAAGGCAATACAACCAGTCCTTCACCAATCTCACTGTGAAAAAATAAGTCTTTTCCTGCCTGTGCAGAGAATTGGTTAACCACTATTGTCTTTTTTTCATTGATTTCAGCGGGATTTCTGCCTAAACAGAACTTGCAGGCTCTCTGATAGGTGGTCATGATGTCATAGCATATAGTTTAGCTGCTCTCATAGCATCCTCTACAGCCACTGTCTTCAAAATTCAATTCTATGAACTGTGTTCAAATTGAAGGGCTAAAAATGTCGGACATGTTTCCCTAAAGATGTAAAGTGACCAGAATTACTAAATGAAGGGTTTGGGACTGAGTCAGGGGACTTGTTGCCACAGAACATCCCTACTGTGGATTTTTAAAGCATATCTAGAAGTCAGTCCTGGACATTGTGCTCATCTTGTCTACATGGTGTTTCTGATAAGATTCACAAGGAAAAGAGAAGGGGCAGCCTTGTCGGCTGATATACAGTTGCACCTTGTTCATATTCTCTGATAGTTGTTTCTTCAGCATACCTCTAGTGCATAAGTGGGTAGTGTGCCTATCAGATGAAGACTTATTAGCTGTGTGCTATGAGATCTAAATATCATGTATTTTATTTGAGATTTTTGGGTGTGATTTCACAACTGAAAGGTGAATTCATCATCTGAAATATAGAACGGATTTCTAGCAATATCATAAATTGGGGAACTGGCTACAAATGCAAGTGGGATACACTGATCAAGTGCAAAAAAAAGAATCAATAGTGGTGCCTCCCCTTAGTAAAGAAGGTAGTGATTATCTACAGCTTACAGTACTGTTTTTCATTATCTTTATTTTTAAGGACTTAATTGACTATGTAAATCAATGAACAGTATGTGCTCGTGTATTCCCATGCATGCAGCAATCAGTGCTGTTCTGATATACTTGTGGTAGAATTTGCTATCAGACTGCACTGAGATAAATAGAAGCCTTTCTAAAATAGCAGTACAATAAAACAGGCAGAAAATCCTTTCTGGATAATCAGCCATGCAAATGTAAATACAAAATAAACAGAGACAGGAAGGGAAAGCCCAGAATTCTAAGATGAAATGAAATCTTTAGATTTGGTAACCCACCATCATCGGGGATATTTCCATGCTTGAAATCAGCGTTTTATTCTTTTGGAGTGAATTTCCAAAGCCTTTAAAAGATGAAAAGGTTTTTAAATAACTAAGCAGCAGTAGGAGATGGAACTGCAGTAGTAGCTGTAATGAAAGAACTGTGAGCCCTGTGGCTAAATAGCCTTTGGGCTTTTGGATGACTTTTTCAAAGATCAACCTTTTCCTCTTCAAGGGGAAAAAAAAAAGCTGTATGCACTTAATGTAGGAACAAGGCAACACATGCAAAGCTCTGTTACTTTTGCCTCAGGAGGCCTAAATTCAAATCCTGATTAAGTCACACAAGTCAAAATAATTTTTGGAGGTCACTACACAGCATTTCTGCAACTTGTAAATTCACCCAACAAGCTAACCCAGTCGGGTAATCAGCCACATGAGAACATGGGGAGCCTTAATGGATGATAGTTTCTGTACAGGGATCTGACTTCAGCAGAACACTGGAGACAGTTCAATAACATGAATCTCCTCTAAGTAGATCTACTGCTCAGGAGGCAAAAAGAGTAGTGCAATAAGAAGGCAAAGGTAATGCCACTGTTGATGTTAGCTGTTCAGTAGGGACGATAAGGAAAAATGGTCTGTCAGCTGCCTGTATCAACGAGCAAAATGGATCAAGAGCAGGGGCATGGCATACCAGACTCCAGGCTATGTTTGTGGAAAGTCATGGGGACCTGCCCAGTCTGGGTGTTTTATCTGTCAGAGTTCTGCCTGGGTCAGTGCATTGTCTGTTCTTTTGCAGCTGGTCTGTATGGCCCAGTCAGTCTCAATGCAGACAGAGGGTGACCTGAAACACCTTTAAAAAATAAAATAAAATAAAATAAAATAAAATAAAATAAAATAAAATAAAATAAAATAAAATAAAATAAAACAAAACAAAACAAAATAAAATAATAAAAAAAATAAAATAAAATAGCAAACAAAAAAAACACACTTTTGTTTAGAGGTGATTATTTTCATCCTCAAAATGCAACAGATCCAGTGCACTACAAAATAAGAGCTGCTTCATAACTTGGCAATAAATGAATATCAAGATTTGTCTTTGGGTAAAAACAGGCCAAAGAAAAATTTAAAACTAAAATGCATGTGTGCAAATATATAGCTGAGACGTTGCTATATAGAGGGATTTTGATTTGCAGTTAGTTGTCCGTTTGCATTTCTTTTTTGGAAGTTTGCATTGGGGTTTTTGGAAGCTGGGTTCCAAAGAATTATTGTTAGGCTGCTATCGCTGCTAGAACAGTAATTCAGAAGGGGTGAATACTCTGAAATCAGTGGGTCACTTCGTTCAACCTCCTACTTTGTTCTAGAAGCACTAGAATCAGCTCATGGCTGACACATTTTAAATGCTTTTCATTCATCTCTCTCCAGCGTTGCCCTCAAGGATGTCAGTGTGCTCTGTACACTGAAGGATGAGTTCTGATCTTCCACTGGCACAGTTTCAGTTCTCTGCTTTCAGTGAAGTTACTCTAGAATTAACACTTTGGCAAAAGAGGTCTACACATCCAAGCACAGAAACCGAGGGCTGCAAAGACAGTTATGATACAGAACACCATGAATCTGCTTGTGTTTTCTGTGCAGTGCTATAGGTTTTATTGGAAACAGTTCATGTAGCTGAAACTGGAGGGGGAACTGACATGAACTGGCCAGACCACAAACACTGATGGCCTCTTTGATAGCAAAATCCTTCTCAGGCCTGCTTTTCTGAAACTGATTCCCATCTAGCTTACTTTGTTTCTGGTATGTCAGGGTATCTGGACTGGCGGTGACCACACATGAGTCACTTTTCTATACTACTTTTCCAAAATGAACTTTAAAGAAGGAAACAGTTATAATTACTCTTTCCTAGCTAACTAGGAACAGAAGCAACCATGAGTAATCAATCATGATACCAACAGTTCTTCCTTAAGTCTCAGTGGAAGACATGGTCTGATTGATTCTAAAGTCCATGGACAAGTGATCTATGCTAAACTGAATTGAAATATATTGAAAAAAAGTTTGTTTGTTTTTGTGGTTTTCTGGTTTTGGTTGTTTGGTTTTTATTTTGCTTTTTTTTTCCCCCCTCTTTTACATATTAAACCTAGAGAAAGAGGGTAAGGTGGCGAAGGAGGAGGTTTATTGGAGCTCTGAATTAAATTGCCTTTGATGTAAGAAATTCTAGTTGTGTAAATAATGTTTGCAGTAGGAGTTCAGAATCCCTGTATTGCCAAACACTCTGCAGAGGTACATAGTACCCTCCTTTAAAAAAAAAAAAAAATTAATTAAAAGCACAGGTGGTATTATTCCACAATTATTTTTGTTTTCCCACCCTTAGTATAATTGACTACATGAATTTCCCAGTGATACTTGCACTAACAATTCAATATGCTTAGGTTATGTCAGCAAAATCCACTTTTGAGGTTGTTGACTTGCCATGGTAACCTGTGCCCCTTTGGGACATTACTGGTACTAATAGATCTTGCAACTTGGTGAAATCAAAATTAAGTAACACTGTTGTTTTCTTCAAATCAAGGGAGAGCCTAACTTTCTATTTATCTGTTTTGAAATGATAAGTGTGAAGTCAAATGCCAGCAACCTTTACCAGTAGAAAGAAGGACAGTAGACTTGTGTGAAGGCCACTTAAAATTATGGATTTAATTAAGACAGTAGTAAACAGACCCATGTCAATATTCCCCCTACCTCTTCTGCAAGCACAAACTACCATGCCATAGAAATATGGGATCAGTGAGCATTTTCAAAACAAGTAGCTTGCAGTGGAAAAAGTTCAGCTCAGTCATTGTGTACCACAGACATTTTGACCTGCTGGTATTTGAATGCAAATTTTAATTCTCTTCCCACTCTCAGACAGAGACCTCATATTTCCCATAATAGCTCAGCCTGTTAAAGAACAGCCGACTGCAAAAAACAATGTGCACCCAGACCAAAAACAGATGAAATATGAATATAGAAAGTTACCAAAGAATGAAATGATATCGTGGAGTCCAGTGGCTATACAGTGGAGGGTAAAAAATGCAGTGGAAAGATTCATTGTCAGCATTACGGTATCAGCAACCTGGGGCTAGACGATTGAAAATTGTTGCTTTTTTTATGTCTCAGACTTTATACAGCCTTTCCCAGCTGCAGAAGGGGGCATATCCATGGAAAGGTGGGGCCATAGTTAATGAGTGATGAAAATATAACTCAGTGCTGCTATAAAGAAACAAGCTTGGCATATTCTATCGGTAGCAATGCACTTCCTGCATACTATGTGCAACAAAAATAAAATACAATTTGCTTCATATCTTTTATGTTTTCTTCATTGGAGGGAGTTCATATAAAGACAAAATGCCATTCCACTGTGATTGCATACTTGCAGAGAAGTTCAAGTAGCTATTCTACATGTTTTCAGTTTGTCTGCCATCAAGCAGCTGACAGTTAGAAGGCCGTGCTTCAGGATCTCTACTCTAGCCTTGTTCTTGCACAGATTGCCATAGCCTGGTAGGGCCCTTCTGCAGGATTCCTGCTTTTACACTGACCAAGAATTTCAAGCCAGTCAAGGTGTACTTTTTTCTGGAGCGTATGCTCTTGTGACTCTGAAATTGAGCCTGGCACTGCTTTCAATTGTCTTCTTCATAGAGCAGTGTGGGAAGCCTGGTCAGTTCTGGATACTTCAATGTCTTATCAAGAAAATTGGGCAGTATAGCAGTGAATTATAGCTATACCCAAAGATTTTTTTTCTAAAATGAACCATGAATTACTGTTCTTCTGGATCAGAGAAGGTGTCCTTCGGTGAGGACATCTAGACCAGATTCAACATAGTCTTTGTCAACAGGATTGAAGAGGCAACCTCTGCAGACTCCATCTTTTCATATGTCTGCTTGCTTCCCCTTCTCTCTTCTGTACTCATCTTGAATTGTTTCCCTTGATGTTTCTGTTGTCTTTATCAAGGCAGTCCTTTCTCAGTAAATGTATCCATTTAGCTCCTGTGGTGAGTTCCGAACAAATAACTAATATTTCTGGCTCAGGGTGGAATTTCAATTTGCTCTTTCTGTCACTACACAACACATAGAACAATTGGGGAACGCAGGTGCATGTAGGAATCTTGGAACACTACATATTATTCTTCCCACTGCCATGTATGATGACTATTGCCTACATTATTTGCTTTTATCTACAGTGACCGTATACCAGAAAAACCTGTCTGGAGCATTTTTTGCTCTGTTTTATGATCCCTGTGCACTTGTCTTCACCCAGCTCTGTCTTGCCTGTGTCCTGAAGACACTCTGCAAAAGGATTCTAGCTGTCTATTTGCACATACAAAATTTGTAAAATTCCATAATTGAGGTTAGACGGTAAGAAGAGACTTACAAGTGCTTGGAGATGACAGCTGAGCTTAAAACTTGCCTTTCCCTTAAGAACTTCAAAATAAAGCAAATGTGATTGTCAAAACAAATAATTTTTAGCATGAGCAACTGATCAAGTGCTGCTCCTTCCTTTGAGTGTCATCAGACTGAGCCTGGGATGAATACTCCAGTCTCTTCTTTGCATCCATCTGATAACATCAGCTACAAAATACAGAGTGTTTCAGAATGGTTGCAAGGAGCACCTGTGGCCTACAGTCCTTTTAAGACCATTAGAATGTCAATGCTTAGAAAGAAATTCTACCCAGAATAAGAGCAAAGGCATCTGGAGTCCTTTGCTTATATTTTATGCCATTCGTAAGAAATTTTATTCTATTGATTCCAAGCCCATAAAAGTAAGTCTAGTTCCTTTGTTTTTTCTTCCTTTTTAATATATATTTTTGCTTATTTGGGGAGGTTGTAATTTTTTCACCCCCTTCTCTCTCCTTTACCTTGAGTCAGCTCTGAGACCTTCAATTCCCACTCCTTATCATCTGTCTTTAAGACTCAGGAAGGCTTAAAGTATTTCAAGTTGACAAGATAAATGATAATACTTCTCATGATGCACTAGAATGTCTAGACTGAAATGCTTAAATCTTGTTGCTTGAACCAATGATTTTGTAATTTCTTAGTCACTGTGTACAGAAAACTTCTAATTTTATGGAGCTGTTTTCCCCTGGGAATTTCAGAAAATGAGCTCTTTATCATATATTTCTCCCAGTCCTGTGCCTCATCCCATTCAAGCAGAGCACTTATGCATATCAGTTCAATTCTGCTGGTAACAATAATATTGACCATTGGCTTTAATGGAATTACTCATATGCTGTAAATTATGCACATACACAAGTACTGGATTAAAAACCAACCAAGCAAAGACAACTAATTAGATTTCAAATATTGAAGGATCTGCGAGGTGGAATCTTCATTCTTAGGATAATAATGCAGTAAGTCTAAATCCATCTTTAAAGACATATGATGGGTAATAAATATGTGCTTTTTCTTGCTCCTTCTGTGAATGGTGAAGTCAGACAGAAACTGTATATAGACTTACTTGAGGTGTATGTATGACCAACCAGGGATTTCTAAAGCAAAAATGTGCTTTTTTCATGTCATTATTGACAAGCTGTGTATGAGCCTTAAATTATTCAGGTTCCAAGGACAATAGCAGATTCGGAATCTGTAGGATTTCAGTGCTATATAATCAATCCCACAGTTTGTCCCACAAGTTAGAAGTGCTTATGGAACTTGACATATATAGAAAGACAATTTTTGTACTGTGTCTCTTTATAATCCCTCATTCAAATCTTCTTGGGGCTTCTTTTCAGCATTAATAGTTTTGTGAAAAAGTTAGGAATTGTGAATAACAATGAGTAATTTTCTTGTTAAAAGTAATGCTAGATTAGTGTGATTTATAATAAGTTGCAAAATGCATAATTAATACATTTAGCACATTACATGGAAGAAGCAGTGTAACATACACAGGACTGGGCAACCTGACCTAGTGGGTGGCATCCCTGCCCATGGCAGGGGGGTTGGAACTGTGTGATCTTCAAGCTCCCTTCCAAACCAAGCTGTTCTGTGATTCTATGACTGTTTAGAGGTCAAAGAAGAATACAGTGTGCAGGATTTGTTACCACATCCAACCAGCAAAGCTAAATTCCTGCAAACGCAGGGGTTGGTTTGTTTGCATCACAGTCTGAATGGTCAAAGACCAATTAACTAGAAGAACATGCTCAGAAGAGCATAACCACTAAAGACCCAGTTGTCAGATGACTTAGATCTCTAATGAGACATTGAGAGAAAGGAAGGAATCAGACCTTTCACATCACAAGTCCTCAGAGTGCTCTGTCTACTAGGAAGAGCTCTTAAAGTAAAGAGAACAAGGACGTCAGAGCCAAGGTTTTCCTAAGCCTGAATCAGCTTTGCAGTTGAAAAGTTAACCAGAAAAGAAGGATTTATTGAACAAATTGTTTCTTTTTTGTTTGCTGAGCAGCCTCAAAAATCATGCTATCACCACTTACAATTATTAGTTGGATGTTGTTAGGAGCAGTTAGCAATACCCTTTTGTTCATTTGGGATGAGAATTTTTTTTCCGCAGATATTTCTGCAGATGTGATATCTCTAGAATGAGGAAAGGTATCAAAAAGAATCTTTCAAAGTTTTGCTTCTTCACTGTATTGATTTATCTGGACACTTTCTAGCAAATCATCCTGCCTTAATTACTTCTGAAGGGTTGCATCAATTTTATCAGATCATTTTAGTTCACTGACTGGATGAATGCAAAGCATTTTAGTCAGTCAATGTCAAGTTTAAAAAAAAAAAAAAAGTAAACCTTTAACTATTGTGAAGCAGTATGAAAGTATAATGGAAGAAGAAGAAATAATACAAGAGTAACAGTACTTTGCTTTATGGGCCACATAGCCTTTGCCTGAGACCTAGGGTTTACTGACTACCTATAATGTAGATTCTTCTTGAATATGCTCAACGCAGCTGTAGCTGTGAAGGGTGAGGCTCCATCCTTTGTTTATTTTAATTGTTTTTGTGCTTGAATTCTGACTAAAGAAGTTTGGGGGAAACATTTTTCCCTCACAATGCAAGGCAATGCATTATCCAATAAAAAAGTTTCTAATGCTGTTTGAGCAGAGTTTAAAGTCATAGTTCCATAAGCATATGAGAATAAATTGCATTTACCTAAATATTCGCGGGAAGAGAAGGAAAGAGAGAGTGGACAAGGGAAAAAAAATAATACAAAGCTTTTCATTTTGTAATTGATCAGTGATAAATATCTAGGTCTCATGTTAGTATGTATATACACGGTCCTTTATGTATCACCTGTTAGTAGGGTACCATTTGATCTATAATCAAAGCCGAGGAAACAACTTCTATACATCCTTAAATTCTGAAGGTGCTTAAGTACTTTTCCCAAAAGAGAGGGTTTTAAAAATGGAGGCTTCAAGCAGGAAGCTATGTTCAAAGACAGTTAAATGTTGCCTGTACCTCCTCTTCTTTCTGCTGTCTCCTTCTACACATATTCTCCAATTTTATTTCCCTTTATGATTACAAGCAATATTTAGTTTCAGCTAGAGATCTTGCTATTGGCCATAACCATTGCATATGGCTAGATAATTTCCTGAGGCAGCAAATTCCACAGATTGGATTTAGCCTGCAAAAAATAGCATTTCTACTCAAAATTTCCCAATTTACTGCCCATTAATTTTATTGAGTACTCTGCCCTTCTTGATTAATGTCACTCTGTGAAAGGTTATACACTTCATTCAGAATACTTGAAGCACTTGACTTGTATATAAAAAAAGGCTATCATAACATTCTATAGTCATTAAAAATCAATTAGCAATTTATTCAAGAAATAGAAGGCTAACCCTGGTGTCCCAGCTAACTTGCTAAGCCATTGCTCTCCAGTATTGTGCACCGAACAAGATAGACTTCAGATTTTTTCTTCAACTGTCCATTTAGTATGAGTGGCTTGCTGCTTTCCAGTGACAGCTGCCCTTCTATGATGGATTAAACTTCTGCTGTAACTTGAGCTTGTCAGTTGTTTATGAAAGACATTTGGCACAAAGTGTAAGGGTGTGGGTATGTGAATTGCCAAGTCAGCAGAATTTAGTGAATTGTGTCTTCCCCTCCTATTATCTGGATGAAAGATGTCCACTGTGTGCTTGGTGATGCTGGACCATTATATTAATAGAAAATATGCCTCTAACATTATCTTTGAACTATGATGCTAGTGTAATGAACGAGAAACTTGAAAAATGTGCCTAGCTATTGTTCCTGGGGAAAAAGAAAAAAAAAAAAAAAAACTCTAAACAACCAGAGCACCCATGTCTCATGTAGCTCCAATAATATGTCTTCACCTAGTTCTGAAGAACCACAAGATATAGGCATGAAAGTGTATTTATGGAGACATATCGACTTTTCATTCCTTGGCCCGTACTGAAACTGCTGGTTGTAATTGTGACTAACAAACAACAGAATTAAAAATCCTGGTGCTATTGCTAGGCGATTATCTGTGTCATTGAGAAAAAAGCCTTCAACTGAAGGTTGCAATGCTAAGGTCATAGCAATTAAGGATGCTTGGAAAAGAAGAGGTCTCCCACAATACACAATGTTCATCAGACTTCCTGAGATATGTTGAAATGCTTTCTCTTCATCTTGATGTTGAGCAGTTTCTTTGACTTGCAAGAAAAAGAAAAAAAAGTATCAGAATCCAATTCCTTTGGTTTGTGTGTAGTGAAGTTGTTTGTGTTTGGTGAAATTGTTTGTAGTGAAATTATTTGCTTTGTCCAGAGAGGAAAAAATGACTCCAAGTTTATTTATAACAAGGGGTATGTGTTGCAACCAATGCAATGGGAGACATGGGTTTTCCCAGAAAGACAGTTTAGCAAAACACACCAAAACAAAGACCAGGTCATGTGGCAGTTAAGTGTGTAGTGGGTATCCAACATATGACAGGCTACTTCTCAAGCTCTGACAAAAGAATAAATTGTGTATGTCCATCGCAACTTGGTTCACGGTACTTAAAGCTAATATAGTTCCTCCTATAGGAGTAATCATTGCTTCTTATGAGTATTTATTGACTGGACTCAAGGCAAAAGAATGACACAGATCCAGAAATGCTTGAAGAGAATGCCAGGTGTGTTTCTTTAATCACAGTATTTCCAAGCATAACAAGCAGGACTCTAATTATATAGCCCTGCTCAAAATATAATGTTCTAAAGATCTTCTTAATTCTGATTATGTAACTCGTTCAGAAAACAGGACACAGTCTTGTATGTCAGGGAATGCAAATCTCTGTCCTCTTATTGCAGGTGTCTAGGATGACCAGGCAGTAAATCCATTCATTAAGGCTGAGAAGTGGTGCAGAGTGTTACTGACCGTAATGGTCCCTTCTGTCACCGCAAAATTGAGAAACTATCCAAAACAATGTTAATGTTAGAGGGAAAACTTAGAAGCCCTTCAGAGAAAAATCCCATCCTGTTCCTTTCAGCCCAAGTGAGTAGGTAAACTACAGTATGAACAGGCATTTGCAAAGTGCAGTAATTTGGTCCTAGTCCCAGTCCCATCCACATGAGCCCAGAGCAAAGTTAGAGCGTTGCTGTATGAGAGGCTAAACTGGATTCTTCAGAGGCCATTTGGTCACTAAGGAGTCTCTTGAGCAAACTTCTTCCTAGAAAGGGCAGAGGTTCAGCCTAATTCAGCTTCAGTGATCTTGAGTCTGCACCTGAATACTGAGATGAGATGGTGACATTCTGTTGTACAGTACCCAGTGAGGCAAGGCAGTATCTCACTTTGTAGATTGGAAGGCTAAAGCGTAGTGAGCCAAAATGATGTCCCACAGTGCTAGAGAAGGTATGTAGCAAATCAAGAGAAGGAGTCTAAGACCCTAATCTCTGAGGTGCCCCTAAGAGATGACACATCAGCAGCGTTCAGAATTGTACCAACTTTCTCACTGTTGACAGTAGTGAGATGTAAGCGTGGAGAAGTGAGCTATAAAAGGTCAGGCAGTTTGACTCAGAAAGCAGAATTATTTCTATAAATGACCATCTGTAGATCTATACTAATGCTATGCTTCCAGCTGACCTAGCAATCATCCCACACACACTTAAATTGACACCAAGCTGAATCACCTTGACTGCCGTAACTGGAATATTGTCATTCAAATCTACACTGGCTGATAGTCTTTGTTCAGACCTGTAAATGATCTTCCTTTTCTGTTGAGATTCATATGTTTAATAATAAACACCCCAGGGAGACATAAACAGAAAAAGTGCACTCAGCAACCAGGGAGCTAAACTGGCTATCAGCAGTTGTACTGTCTATCCTAGTGATGTAACTTATAAGAGATCCCCTTTGTGTTCACTGTAGGCAATGCTACAAAAAAATATTCTATAGACCTAATTTTCTACACTCAGTAATGTGTAAATGGTAAATCTCCTTCTGATTGTCATGACCCTGTGCAGCTTCTCTATTTCAGTAGCATAATTGGGAAAAATCATCTGTACCTCCTAAGTTATGTTTGCAGTGAAAGCCTCCAGCTTCAGTCAACAGGACACATGTATGCATGCACATGTGATTAATAGCTCCTTATTTGCAGAATAATGACGTTTCCAAGAAGCGTTTTCAATGAAAGACAGATGCAAGGTTTTTAATTATAACTGTATGGGAGCATTGTTCAGTTGTGGGTAGTCTATCCTGGACTTCTAGGATACTTCCATTTTAGAGGAAGCATTTCCAGATATTTGGAAGGATAAAATCTTAGCCAAGAATTTAACGTTTCTTAAATGTTGATACGTTACTGTTACTGTTTTGAGTAAGTGTTACTTCTTTTTTCCCCAAACCTCTGCCAAGCAGCCTACCTCTCTGCATTTCTCTTGAAAATATTTTTCAAGATCAAATAGTAAACTCAGTGTGCTGTCTCCATACCAAAGCTTTTTGTTTGTGTTTTTACATAGTTTATCAAATACCTAATGTTACATCAACATATAACATACATTCCTAGCACCCGTGGGTCAGTTTCACAATATTTGGAATGATCTCACCTTCTGCTAAAGAAAACAAGATGTGACAGTATCCTACATATGGAGTCCAGCAAGAAAGAGAGAGAGTAAATACTCAGCTATCTGCCAAGTACTGATGGTTTCTCTGCTCTTGAGAAGATACCACTGTCTCTGCTTGTCAGCTTACCCATTACATATATGGCTGAGCAGTAAAAAGGAGGTGAAAAATGGACCTCACAAATGTTCAGTCTGAGAAGTCCCAAATGCTCTGCTATACCAGGAAGCAGGTCTATTCTTCAGGACCAAGTTGTGCTGATGCTAGCTGATGTAATCATTATGCAATTGTGCAGGCACTGGGACTAGCCAGAGTACACTGTATTCTACTTATATACCTTACCAGACCACAGAGGAAGCTTCTTGTCATCTGGAAATTTCTTCACACCAGAGAAGTAGAAAGTTCTCTACCAGAAATTTTGGCATTTGTTATTTAAGATTCACTCATACCACAACTTCTAAAAGTTCTACTTTTCCAGCTGACTTTCCCAGATGAAGAAAAATACTGCCAATAGATAAGTGCCACATAGCTGAGACTTTTTTATCACCATCCATCATAATTAAAAGGAAGTCAAGTTGTCATTGTGCCTGCATAAATTCTTATGGCAGTTTCTCAGTCATTCTTAATCATTGTTTGTGTGGAAATTTTTATATAGATAGTTGCATTCTTTGTAGAAGAGAGAGGATGTTAAGTCCAATTTCTTGACCTCATTCCAGCTTAGGTAGTTATGCTTTGCCTGCCTGATTTATCTGCTGTAATTGTGGGTGAATATTTGCTTCCATCTTGTATCATAGTGTTTTGTTTTCTTTAATGCATTGCTGTGTTTCACAGCAGAGGTGTCTGTGGGATGGTCATGTCATGTGGGATGCAATGTGTCTTGCAAACATAAAGAATAATTAGTGATATTCCCATAATAACTGAGCAATTCTACAACCGTATTCAAAGGGAAAGTGGGTAATATACTTAGGGACTGTTAGAGAAACTCCTGAATTTCTGAAGAGAGGTGTTTCAGGTACTCTCTTCTGACTACAAAATCCATCAGTCCTGTGAGGAAGCAGCTGATGAACTGTTTTCACAGAGGTAGATTTTGAACTTCCTTTTTAATGAGTCTCCTTCAGTTAAGTTGCAGCTGAAAGAGCCCGGAGATAGAATTCTGTATTGGCCCATTGACTGTGGACTGTTGCCAGACATGGACTTTAGTGACTGTACTTTGAAAGTAAAATGGATGATGTACTTCCATCCACAAAGAACTGATTATATTAGTGTTACTCTCCTGCCTTGTCTTGCTGAAGGTCTGAAATTCCTTTCCTGAGTTGTTATGAATCTTAAGTCAGATCGCCTCCCCTAAAGTGTGTCTCAGTGCCCATGTATGGAAGAACAGTTCTTCTGTGATCACAACAAATGCTTAGATTGCAAAGACGAGAGCATTTTCCTAGAAGGAGAGAACAACATATGATAAAATTTTACAAGTGTGGAAAACAAAGGAACCTAAGTTGCTTTATGCCTTTTAGGTACTTTCAAGTCTGCAATTTAAGTTCATAAATCATTTTAGTGCTCCTGAATATGTTAACCACCATCTGTTTCTTTAATGATGCTGTGTCTGGCTCAGGAGATAAGTGTTTATGAAAAGTAATGAAGAAGGGGTTTTGGTATTTTGATACCATCATGAAAATGAGATATTGAGGTATCCAGCAACTTTCCAAAATTTTGAACTTCAGAGGACACTTCAAGATAAAATGGTGTTTATATGCTACATGCTTTTAGAATACGTAAAATATGTGCTAGTGTTGCTGTACACATAATACAGGTTCTGGTGCTAAAATAATGCTCTGCTGGCTTCATTTGCAGATTTTCATAGTAGTGTTAAAGACAGATCTATGTTCATGCCATTCAGTTTACAGTCTCAAATTCTTTGAGCATTCACTTGTGTAGGAGTCACATTTTGAAAGAGAGATTCATCCTTCAAGGAGAGAAAGGAAGTTTGTGAGAAAGCTTTAGGTCACACAATCATTCAGGTTGGAAAAGACCTCTAAGATCATCTAGTCCAGCCTTTAGATTGTCTAGTCCAACCTTTAAGTCCTGAAAGGACTTTTCTCAAAAGCATACAGCTACTGCCCTGACTGTAGAAAACTAAAGATTACCAGAGAATTGCCAGGGAAAGATAAGTATATGTCCACAGTTACCACACATTTTTCTCTGAAGTGTGTGTACCTGTGCTGCAAATGGGAAATAAATATAAGCTGACAACACACTGAGGTAATGCTTAGCAAAACCTAGCAACTTTTTCACAAGCAGAAATTACATGCACAGAGATTAGAACAGAAGTTTAGAAGTCATTGGATGGACCTTTGTGGTGCTGTGGGTAAACTCCATAAAGTGATAGTCTGCAGTCAAAGAAGTGCCAGTACAGCACATAGTTGTACTCTCAATCTGTATTAATCACTGCCTGTAAAGAAACAGCTAGAGGAAAAAAGCAATCAAAGCAGAGGTCACACCAGAAAGAACATACAGAAACACTTGCTATGATTATGTGTAAACCAACCACAGGCTCTGTTTACAAACCTTTCCATCTGTTCCTTTGCCTAATCATTTCTGCTTTCCCTCTCTGTCTTCTAACTTTCCTTCGTCTTTCCAGATGCAGGACGCTATGGGCTATGAGTTACCATGGGTGTATTTTGTCAGTCTGGTCATCTTTGGATCCTTTTTCGTTCTAAATCTGGTTCTTGGTGTGTTGAGCGGGTAAGCTGACAGTTTTGGTGTCCTTTTTCCAATGCTACAGGGCAAGACTCCACAATAAGGGTTCTTCCCTGTCACCAGGATTCTTTTGGAGGGATTAAAAATCTGAATCCAAGGAAGCTTTCACATCAGCTCTCAAAAATCTTGACCAAATATTCAAACTTGGCAAATAACAATGCAGGTAACAGAATAGGTATGCTGACAAAGAAATTTAATGTCTGGGCATCCAAAATTGCTAAAGTCAACCTTCCATAAATTTTCAGAAAAATTATTATTGAAAATTTTATTGCTGGTGACTTGGGATCTCTTTGGCTGGAGCCTTGCAATGCTCAGAACCTGAGCTTGTCTCACTAATTATCATTCCACTCTTCCAGGTCAATGATGCCATAGGAAGGGACTGGCCCTGGATCTATTTTGTTACACTAATCATCATAGGGTCATTTTTTGTACTTAACTTGGTTCTCGGTGTACTTAGCGGGTAAGCAGTACCAGGAAAATGTTTTGTTATTGTTTATTTTTTAAAATTTGTATTTCTATTCCTACTCTGTTGTTACCAAAACAACGGGCAATGGTGGGTTGATCTCAGGAATCTTTATAGAAGACCTGGGCTATTGCTGTGCAAATAGCAAAACATGGCATTCCTAATGGCATGGAAAGAGTCTTTTGATTAAACCAAAGGAGGAAAAAAAAAAGGAAAAAAAAAAAGACAACTATGACTGTAACTTTCCTCTACCTAAAACCTCTACCTATTCTCTATGGGAAGAGGACAATACTATGTTCCACTGTTTAACTGCCTGTGGGTGAAGCATACCATTCACCACAGAAGGGGATTACAGTAAAATCTCTAGAAGAGTCATTGGGACTGAAGGAGGAATGAGAGCACGAGACAAATCCCTTCGCAGTTGTGGGATGAGATTCCTGCCAAATTATGTTTTCTCACATGAGAAATTTTCACATTGCTCAGTATCTCTAAAGCACAGCCTAATGGGAGACTATTTTCCCTGAAGAGTGTCTTGGGCACATTTCTTCTTCAATAACCACATCTTCTCTGTTGTGTGAATTACAAGCCTAAAATTATGCAGGGAGGAAAGATCATTTCTCTCTGACCTTTCCTAAGGGTGAACAGAGAAGCAGGATAATTTCTTCTAGTGTCTAAACATCCCTAAGTCATCTAGACATGTAGCTGTATTTCAGTTCTGCTGTATAACCCTCACTGTGAAGCATCATTTTGGTAGATATGATTAAAAACAATTGATATTGTCCCCTGTAGTTAAAAACTTACTGCCCCTGGGGAGCCAGATAATTAGAGGAATCAAGCCAGTCAACATTCCTCACACAATTATTTTTTTTACAGATCTCCTAGAATTAAGCTTCAAATTCCGTATTTGGGCATGACTGGGTGCCTATAGCCATTCCATGTAGATGGATAAATATGGTGTGAGGGCTTTTATGCATCCTCTTTTTCTTTGTTTCTAACATCATGCCTCTCTCAATGAGCTCTAAATGAATTTGGTCAGAGCCTGTACTCGTTGCCTCAGTGGGAAACCCTTAAATCTCCCGTCTTTTGATCATAAGAGGGGGAATATCATCTCTGAGCAGGAGGGAAGCCTTGATGCTTCACCGAAATTGTGTCCTCAGTGTTTGTGCCAACAACATAGGAAAGGCAGTAGTAGAACTAGAGAAGAAAATCCTCCATTGATCATCCTGCGAAGAGAAAGATAATAGCAGATCTACAGAAGGTGTTGCCATTGTCTTCATTACTTCATTAAAGGAGACATGCAGCTAAGAAAGCTGCTGCAAAGAGAAGAGTTTCCAAGCAGTAAATGGAGAAGGACAAAACCCTCAGTAATGAAGTGTCAGGCAATAGTCTGTGTTTGGATTTCTGGAGAGTGATACTCTGGGTACAATTTTAAAATGTAAGCTCCTCATTTCTCCATGCGGATGCTCAGATCAGTAGGTAAGGATGTCAGCAGTAGAGGAGGAGGATGACCAGCTGACAGTGGGTAAGCAGTCTGTTGTATCAGAAATGCAGTTGAGGACCATGTAAGACGGTGGTTGAAGATTCTGTAATATCTGATTTGATAAAACAGTGCCTGTGAGCCCAGCCTTGAGGAGTGCATATTGTTGAAGCATTGCTGATTCAATTTACCGACACCTGGATTTGTGTCTGTACATAGTGTAAATTTGCATTTCCTCTCTCTTTTGTTTTTTAACCTAAGAAAGTGTTCTGGGGCCTAGATACTCCATCTCCTGAGACACTGCAGCCAGAGCACCACAGCTAGTGGTGAGAGATGGAAACTATCTGTAGGGAGAACTGAAATCAAATATGAAGTTCACCTTGCTTAATCTGTGAGTCACTATTTCTGGCTGTGTTCACACTATTATGACAGCTGCACTGTTTCTGCAGTTTTTCTCCCAACTGGAGAAAAGTAAAAAGAAACTTAAGAATTTGCATCCATGAAAAAAAAAATAGAAATGATGGCAGAAATGTTCTAAATTTTCTTTAGGCTAAATAAGCAGTTCTTAAACAATTAACTTTCTAAAGCAATTCTAAATTCTGCTGAGTTGCAAAGTGTCTTCGCTTTGCAGATTCAGCTTTTTTTTTAATAAACTCGCTATTAGTCTGTTTTGTGTAGATGATCCACCTGTCTGTTCTATGTAGTACACAAAGCAATATTCCCGGGCATCTTTGTAGATCCATTCTGGGCACCTCTGATTTCTCCCCATTTATTTCAGGAACGTCAACAAGCATGTTGTGTAGGTAGACTTCGTCAATGACAGATTAGCTTAGTTTTTTTAATCACTTCTGAATACGTAAGTGTAATTAATTGTACTCACAAAGACACTTTGATTGCACCTGCAAAATCAAATACTGAGTTCTGCTCTGCCTCAGATCTCATCTGTAATTTGTTTTTCCTCAGGTATTTCACCCATTCATGATTCTTCTGGTGAATTTTCTAGTCAAGTGCTAAGCTAAATAGTATGACAGAGTATTAGTGTGTAGAGCTATAATCCTTTTCGTATTTTGACTGAGCACACTATAAAATCAATGTGTTCCAAAGGAAAAACCTAGTCAGCAGATAACACAGTGGACCTTCTCAAGTCTAGGCAAAAGGAGTCCACGTCACTGCTGTAAGTAGTGAAGCCACTGTTACAGGTCTTCTGAGACCAGTGACGTTCGCATCTCCTACCTGTTTCAGTTGATTAGTGAGGGGAAAAAATGGCAGTGTGTGTTTAACTTTCAGACCTGTATGTTGATGCATATAGATTCAGATTTATTTTACATTTTGCCAATCAGTGATCCAAATTCCAGGATAGAGGCCAAACAAGCAATTTCCTAGGGCAAATGGAGGGCCAGAGAACAGCCATTTCTTCTGATATGAGAGGATCCTGGAAACCCAGTTGGCTGCTTCTGATGCTGTTACTGCCAAGGAAGAGATCAGAGTGAATAGGAGGCTGTCTGTGGTTGTAGCTCCTCCTGAGGATGGCAGAAGTAGTTTTCCTGATATTTCAGGGCTCTTCTTTAGTCTTCTGTCCCCTCTTCCAACCCTTTCCATTCTTTGCTGTATCTGTCAGGGTGGATGAGTTTTGAAGCCTCGTGCTGCATTAAGCAAGAGCTTTGAACTGCTAGAATTCTGCCATTTTCCTCACTTTCCAACACTCCTCTGAATGAGAGAATTCATACTGAGATCAGATATAGACATGAATTATCTATATTTCACCACCAGGATTGGTATTTCCTTTGGCAGATGTCTTAGAGTTTCCTGGGAAAGTGAAGGAAAGTGAAGCAAACGGAGTTGGGGAAAAACAATGAGATTTCGCCAACTCGTGAACAGATGTTGTCTTGTTCACTGAAAAGAGACAGATTGCTTGGTAGTTCTGCAAGCCTCTGTTGACCTTATCCTCACATGATATTGCAATTTTTTTTTGAGAAGGCCACCTCCTGACTCAGGATGGCACTTCTATCAGAAAGCTTATTTGGTCCTTGGCCTCCCTGCTGAAACTGCAAACAATGAACATTTACTGCCAACTGTGATGGTGGCAGAGGTAATGTGCACACCTGCCGGCAGTAGGAACTGGACTGAGGTCACCAACTCATTTCACATGGGATAGTAAATGACATGGATAGTAATTCTTGATTGTGAACTACATTTGCCTGCATACAGGCTGGCATTCCACATGGGAAGTGATTGGAATTGTATTAGCGATTTCCTGAGCCACCTGTTCTCAATAGTTTAATGCTCGTAGAGTATAGAAATTAAGATAATTTAAATAAGTTGTCTTCTTTGGAGAGTCATCCAAGATCTGGAAACCCATACATTGTACAAAGGAAAAAGACAGGTGAATTCATATCATTTAGACTGGGGGATCACAGTATTTTCAGCTGTGCCATGAAAAAGCCAGGTAACAAGTTAACTTCTATGCAGACAGTCAGCATAATGACATGCTGCTAAAAGCTCATTTCAGTTTAGTCAGCTCTTCTTCCAGCCTGGGTCACATTTGAGAGGGACAGTACATGGGGCTGACAAGACCCAAGCAGGCATGCAGCTTAGATGCATCTAATATAAATGATCCAGTTCAGTGCAGGGTAGAAATTCCATTTTCTGTTAGCTGGATCATTTCGTTTTCCACACTTTGGTTTCTAAAACTGACCCTTGCAAGTTATAGCAATGCAAATACATAGTTCTCACTTGGAGTTGAAAGCCTTTTCCCTTTTAAAAATGGACCTATTTGTTGAAGATTCTAAAATACCAATTTACAAGCCAACTATTGAAATACTAGGATTTGATTTTTCAAACAGCCTTAATAGTGCATAGCTTCATTCAGTGATTTTTCTGGAGTTCATTCATTAATTTGGATAAGGTGCTATGTAAGACCCAGAGGAAAGATGTTATTGAAGCTATAAACAGAAACAATTGGAATTGATTGGATTTTTTAAAAATCTTTTGTACAGATTTTATTGTTATTGCTGGGGTCATTCTTGCCATATTTGCAGTAGCTCTTTCTCGGCCTTGTGGCTATCGGGTCCCAGGGTTGACTGTGATCTAACTTCAGGCCTGAAAACCAGTGATTCTCTTCATCATTTGCACCTTCATTATCACTATCCCATGGGACAGTCTGAAACTTCAGTAATGTGACAGAGGGTGAAGATCGCACACGCATCCTTTGTCACATAGTTTGGCTTGAAATGAAGATATCTTCCTACTTTTCCTACTTTCATTCTGCTGCTGTGCTGGTATCATGCGCAGTTCGTAATATAAAAAGCCTGATCAAAAGACTGAAGTCAATGGAAATCTTTCAGCAGGTTTTGACCAGACAGAAGTACTTCACTAAACCATCACTACTGGAAATGCATCTCTGTCTCAGTTGCTTGAGAACACTTCATGTGGCACTCATTGATATTTTGATTAGGATTTTCATACTCCTGATATTGTCCCACCAAAGTTAGTGGAAGGCTTCCCATTTGTTTTTGGAGGAGCAAAACAAAGACTAATATTAGGCTTTTTTTTTTTTTTAATTTCACTCATTGCTGACAATCATCAGCGAGGCTAATGGATGTTGTATTTGAGAGAATGACTTTTCCTCTCATATCTAGACACAGTGGGCCATGTTATCTGCTGTGTGCACCTTGTGTAGTGATCTGCTTCAATAGATATAAGGCTTAAGTACTCTTAGTCCAGTGTTTTTCACAATCATTAAGCTTACTGTTAAAAATACAAGCATTAAAACCTGATTTAGAACCACAGGAGAATCGTTAAATGGAGGTAGATTGGCATTTCTAGAAAAAAGTAGTGCAGGATAGATGTCTGACAGATAGGAAGAAAAAGAGTCAGTCAAAAAGAAGGCAAAGCAGACACCCTGGATCATAACTAAGCAACATTAAATTCTTGTTCCTATGCCCTCTCTTTTAAGCCCATATTCCCAATAGTGGTTTTTCATCACACAATCAAACACCTACCCTGTTTCACTTTCTGGCAGAATCTATTATTGCTCATGTTTGTCTACCCAGCTGGAGACTTGAAAACTAAGTTTCATGTCAGATAACAGGCCTGAATACTGAAAGCCTGCAATAAAACATTGAGGTCTAAATTTTCAAGTATACTGTTCAGTACTATGGGTGAAATTGCCCATAATTATCTGTGTACAGAATTGTGAGTATCATTACTTACACTTACAATTAGTACAACTTAGTTGTGATTATACCTATAATCTTAAAGACAGATTGAGACCTGACTAAAAATTAGAGCCACCATCTCACTCTCCAGATGTCAGATTATTGTCAAACAGTTCATCATTGTCTCGAATTAACCACTATCCATATAGATATTTATGGATAGCTTTTGGAGAATATCAAGTGGTAAAGAATGTTAGAAAGTGTGTGGTATTGTACAAAAACATTATATATGAGTTTTATTTTAATTATTAATCAAATGTTGAGAATGAAAGGATTAAAAAGGTAATTATGTTCTCGTAAGCATTGGTAAAAATGTGGACACTCCAGCTGTTTTACAAGTGCAAGGATACTCCTTTCATGTGTCTGTCCTGACAGAACAGAGAAAGCTGGGTGTGCTACAGAGGATATGGAGACTTTCTAGTGGAAATCAATCTAACCCATTGTTTTTCAATCTCTTCCTCTCCCTCCACCCACGTCCCGTTCCTCCCTCCCTCTTGCTAGGGAGTTTTCCAAAGAAAGAGAGAAGGCTAAGGCTCGTGGTGATTTCCAGAAGTTACGGGAAAAGCAACAGCTGGAGGAGGATTTGAAGGGATATTTAGACTGGATAACTCAAGCTGAAGACATTGACCCAGAAAATGAAGATGAAGGCATGGATGAGGAGAAGCCTCGAAACAGTAAGCAATTTTCTTCTGTCTGTCTGTCTTTCTCCGCTTTTACCAAGGGAGCCTGTGCCCACCTGCTCTAGTGCTGAGATTGCCTATAGGGCAGAACAGGTTCTTTCTGAGACTCTCACTATGCTTATACGTGATCCAAGTTTAATGCTTTTTTGGAAACAATGGAAGGGAGAAATATGTGTAAAATAATGGATATTGTTTTGCAGATCCTCAGTTTCCTGTCTATAATACTGACATTAGAACCTGATATTAAACAGGAAAAAAGATCAATACTTGCCGTTGGAAGTTCGCTACTGGGATAAGTTTTAAAATATACATGTGTCTCCTATTTGTTTATTTAATTGTAGTTCAGTGTTACAGGCTATTGACACTTGGTTAATTACTTTGAAAGCAAAAGTTTCTAGGCAAAGCAATGCTACAGTATGGGATAAGGGCCAAGTCAACCCTGTTGTACATTAAGTGCGTCATCTGTAACTCCATTGAAATCAGCAGAATTGCATTTGCTTTTGCCAGGCTGGAGTTAAGCTTTCAGGCATTTCTTGTAAGAGAAGTACCTCTTTTTATTCTGTTCTGGAGTTGAGAAGATGTTTATGCAAAGTGAGAATTCACTATCTCTTCTTATTACAAATCTTGAAGGATGATGGGTTTGAAGAAAGCAGAGATTCCTTGTGTTTCACTGTCTTCATTGAATCTTCTCACTCCACCTCATCTTTTACTAGTACAGGCTCTGTATCACTTCAGAAACACCTAGCAGTTATCATTACAGGTCATGTGCTTGGGAAATGTCAGAGTTGGAACCTTTAGACAGTTATGCAGTTAAAGGACACCTATACTACTCAGCTTTCATTGCTGAAATGTGCATTATCCCAGTTTGATTTTGGAGGAGGAGACATGAAGCATTTCCCTATAGATCACCCTTCCTACCAAATAAACAAAATCTATGGGGTGCTCTGATCAGAACCATATATTCCAGCACCAGGAAGACCAGACACTGAAAAGTTATTCCTGCAGAAAAAAAGCAAGATTTCTATCAGATGCTCATGATATTTTGGAGAAGTAAGCACTACTCCCTGTAGCTGCCAGAACACTTAAGTTCTTTCAGAAAAAAAGGGAAGAAAAAAAAAATCACTTGTGGGGTCATGAATACCCCTGATACCTATGTATTTGGATTTGAGGGACTCATTGGGGGGACTTGCTCAGACCTCCCCAGATCAGGTTACTTTTCTTTTTATGTTGGTGCCTTCAAGTGCTCATAGCTTACTTTCACAATTTAACCTCGGTAATTTGTTATTCATAGACAAAATTTGCTGCTGTGTGGCATACAATAAATGGAAGATCGTGTCTGGTGATCCCATTTCCTTTCTTTATAGGCAGAATTTCCTATTATGAAGAAAAAATTAAAAAGAAAAAAAAAAGCACCACTGTAATGGACTCTGGTATCCTTATATGACATCTGAGTGGGGATGCCAATTGCCACACCACTCTACTGAAGTCACCAGGAGGCTTTCCCTTGACTTCAGCGGGAAGTTCCTAGAGACATGCCTGTTAAAAAAAAGTGTAGCCACATTGCTGAGATAGTATGATGAGAACCTGCCAAAGCTACTCGCTAATTTGAACTTTTTCCTTTTTAATTAACATGAAAATAATGCTGCTCTGGTAAAAGCGTTTTGAAATAGGTCAGACGTAGTTTCATTGTATTCATTGCAACAGGGTGGGATCAGTCCAAATTTGAGCTAACAAGCTCCTTTTCTGACTGGTGATACTAAGAACTGAAAGATAACTTATCTTCATCTTACAGTGCTTCTTCTTCAGATTAATAAAGTGAGTTTGGTAAGACAGGGTTTATAAAATCCGTAATGTTGCATCTGACAAGTTCTCAAGAGTTTCTCCCAGTCGGCTATTAACGGCAAACTAACTTTTTACCCATTTCTTCTCCAAACTGTTTATGAATGCAGTGTCTTCAGTGCTGTTGGTTCCAAGAGCCAGGTCTAAGGACAGTGATTGTTAACCAGTCCCAACCACACAGCATATCTTTCTCTCTGACATTGTTGTGGGACACTTAATCAGTTCTTGTTACATGACAGACCAGGCTTGGGAACAGACGTCTGCAGTGCCTAGTGGTATACAGCAGAATCACACCTTTGAGAGGAATGGCTCAGGATGTGAAGAAATGCTGTGGACTGATGTTGGCCATGTACAAGGGACAAAAGCCATGCTAACAGAAGTCTCTGAACAAGAGAATAGGAGAGACCAAGCAAACAGGTCACTCTATGAAGTTTATTTGCCTATTCCTCTAAAAGTTTTTTTTTGTTTTGTTTGGTTTGGTTTGGTTTGTGTTTTTGTTTTGTTTTTTCTTCCATTTAGAACAGGCTGTTGATAACAATAATCTTGTGTGCGGCTTTGGGCTCTACAATATAAAAAGGATGTTAAAGTTCTTGAAATGGTCCAGAGGAGGGCACCAAAGCAGGTGAAAGGGCTGGAAGGCATGTCCTGTGAGGACACTGGGCTGTCCCATGCTCCCTGATGCCCCCTGAGGAGACGAGGCGCAGAGGGAGGCGCTGGTCTCTGCTCCCTGGGACCAAGCACAGGGCACACAGGAATGGCACAGAGCTGCCAGGGGAGGGTCAGGCAGGGCATTAGGAGAAATGTCTTTACCTTGAGGGTGGTCAAACGCTGGGACAGGATTTCTGCAGGGGTGGTTGATGCCCGAAGCCCCTCAGTGTTCAAGAGGCAATTGGGCAGTGCCCTCAATAATATGCTTTAACTTTTGGTCAGCCCTGAGGTGGTCAGGCAGGTGGACTTGATAATCTTTGTAGGTCCCTTCCAACTGAACTATTCTATAGTGTTCCATACTCTCCAGTGCTGTACCTTGACCTCCTTCCTGCCAAAGGCTTTTTTAACTATGGAAGTAAAGGATCTTTGTGCTTCCTTCCTCTGATGGGGAAGCAAACAGCCTCTAGACATGGATGGTAAAGAGCAACACCCCCTTTCCCACCCCCAGGTCCAGTCCGCCAGCCAACAAAAATACCTGGATCCATGCCCCCACCCAGCAGAGTTGTGGAGTTTTCATTCTGGCCTTTTGTATTTTTTAAACCACATTAGTTTTCTTTCCTAGTAGGCTGTTGTATTTACTCTTGCCAAATTATGGGTACCATATTGTTTAAGCTCTGTTGTATTTCTTGACAAAGCAAAATAGTTTACAGGCATCCTCTCCTAAGATGTCATGCTCACTTCATTTGTTGACATGCTTATCTGTCATGTATACCACATAGGAAGAAACTCACTGTATATTTACTGTATCTACCTATGTGGTTACACGTCTTATATGTCCTATTGCGTACAAACATACCTAACGCAGAACCATCTCAACCCACTCTGATGCTGGAGACCAATATCTGCCTGGGATACACTGATGGAGAGCAGCACTGAAAAGGCCTATCTGCTCTCCTGAAGCTTAATTGCATTCAAGCTGTGCTGCTCTTGGGGGTTGATGGATCTGCTAGCAAATAAGGTGAAGGAGCACTGTGTAACAAATCAAATAGAAATAGAGGTCTTTTCTTTAATGGCTTCCATTTAAGATAACGCCATAGAAAAAGTGCCATAAGTGATAAGGTATTGTTTTTATTTGTGTGTGTGTGTTTTCTGCTGTGTTGAATGTTTTGGCATTCATGCCAGCCATCGATCACCAGTAGGGGTTAGACTGCAGGATTGGTATTAATTCTCTTCCAACTACCATCTACAGAACATACTCTTGCTGAAGGAGTGCAGATGCCTCACATACAGCTTCAGTGTGGTTCTCTCTCGAGTTTTCTTCAAAGCTCACTGCCTTCTCTTTCTGGTACAATGTCCTGAGGTCCACAGCAGAGTGCTTCTTCCCCTTTCCAACACACTTTGTTCAGTGATGAATTAATCAACAGTGTTGACTTTCAAGGTATCAGCCCTGAACATTTCAAATAACATTTCACTGAAGTACATACGGCAGTTCGGTACTCCTAAAGTGGTTGTTTTAGTTCAACATACTGGAAAGGTTTGTTTCAGTTATATCACACTGATGCTCAGCAGATCTGGGTTCCAGACAGTGAATTACACCATTACTTTAAAGAAGTCATGTTAGTTTTCACTTCCTCAATTTCCCCTCGTAAGCAGGTTTTGGTTGTTTTTTTTAATAAATAATATCGTAAGAGTTCAGCATTTTAATATATACTTATTAAATTAGAGTCTCAGCTAATGTAAATCTGCAACTCTGAGAATCAGCAGTTTACACCATCTGGGCTCTGGCCCAGGTAGGCTACCTAAACTGAATCATCCCAGACACAGAGAACATATGTTTCCAGTCTCTTCTCTGCCCTTGGCTGCAGAGCCAGGTTTCGCTGTCTTCTTTCTCTGTAAAGAAGACTGACTGCCTGCCTGTCAACATGCCTCCTGTAAGACAGAGAACATGAGGCAGAAGGGAAGAGAATTGCACTTGCATCCCCTTTGGTTTGACTGCCTGTGCCAGTCTTTTGGGCATCATCAGTTGTATATTGTATATTCCACTGCTTTCCTGAAGCGGTCAAACTTTGACCCAAGTCTCATTGGGTGTTTACAGCCCTTAAAGAAATGGTCAACAAGCCCAAGTACTACAGCAGCAAGAGCCCTCGTGGAAGAAAGGATGAGAAAAGAAAATAAATGTAGCCAAGGTTGGACAATCTGTGCAGCCTTCAGCTGATGTTCTCCGTAGCAGTGGTCTTAGTGTTCTTCTGAGGCAGTTTAATACCAGTTGCCTCTCGCATTCATTGAGGAGCATTCACAGTTCAGTCTGAATTCATCCTCTGTGTTTTGGGAAGTGCATGTTTAAGGCAGTTTTTTCTTGTTATTTGAAAACATGATTTTTCCATTTTGGAAGATATGAGGTGGGAAATGTCAAAAGGCGTCTAGGGGTTGTTTGTGTTGATGGTTTTCTTCTATGCTCTTTCCCTGATGGGCCTTCTGCAAGGGAAGAAAACATTAATTTGACAGAGGATAGAAATACATGTCATGGCACAAAGCAGATACTGAATTTCAAAATTACATGATAGTGAAGAGAATCACCCCTTCTGTTGTCACAGTAACTGGGAATTTGCCCTTTTTTATTCTTCCTAAGAGTGGTCTGGAATGCATCTGTGTTGTTGTGGGCAGAAACAGGAAACCTCAATCCAACCCAGATTTTCCTCCTATTGAAGTTAGTTGGCAAAATTCCCATTGACTGCATCAGGGTCAGTAAAAAGCTGTGAATGGGCAGGGAGAAGTAATTTGATGTTTCTGATTGCTCAGATTTTGCATTCCCTTTGTTTTCCTGTGCTTCAGTGCTATTTGGTGCTGCTGCCTACAATGTGAGCATGTCCACATCAACATCAAGAGAATCTCTAGTAGTAACAGCTCACTGCCTGGCCTCGGGTCTGATAACAAAGCCATTCTGTGATTCAAGACAACTCATTCTTCTAGTTAAGTCATATCCAAGGTGGTACTGCAAATTTAAGGGCTGATTTGCAAGTAGCTTACCCTACAACAGTTCAAAGTCTAATCATACTCCAGGGCTCTATTTCAATGGGACTGATGGCTGTAGATAATCAGCTTTTCATGTAACACAGCAGTAAAAACAGTGCTAGGCGGTATGTTGCCTATCAAAACATATAGCAATACTTGAGAGAGTACATTAAATAATGAAAGGTATAGGGGAGGGAGGCTTGACTGCACATTCAGATTTATGCCTCAGCTAAAGTGGAAATAGAAAATGTACAATGCAAGGCAAAAAAAAGTACAGAAATACAGACAGGTTCTAAAATATGTAAAAAGTAGTCTGTTAAAAAAGGAAATAATATCAGTTTTCACTTTCAGAGCAGTTATTGCAACGTCTTGGTGACCTTTGGAAATATTTGTTAACATCTGAGTTCACTGCCTCTAAGGAATCAGCTGCAGCCTAATTTTTAGGTGGACCACAGATTTTGTCTTACGCCAACATTCACTGTTTCTTGTGAACAGCATTATGTTGTCACGACTAGGCAGAATTTAATCTCAGACTTGTGAGAGTGTTCCCTAGGTGAAAATGATTTTGAAACAGGGACAAAGTTTTCAGCTGCAAAGGAAAACCTTTTAGAAAAAATTGGGAGCTTATGGACAATTAGAACATTTGGAAAATCTGTGTGTTTCACAGAAAGACTTTGTGCTTCTGAAATTTGGGCCAGAAATACAGAGAACAGGAGAGCTGGTGGTTCAAACAGGAAAAAAATAAAATAAAATAAAATTGAGAACTCTAGAAATAGCAGCCTCAATAATTTCAGCCCAAACAGGGTTTTATTCCCAAGAGCTCCAACAGTAGTTTGACTCTATTACGTAACAGGGATAAAAGTATGAACACCTTACTCTAAAAGTTGAGGCTTTTTAGGATTTATCTATCCAATTCCTGTTGACTTGACTTCCTTTTACAAAGTCAACTTTTAAACTATAAGGGGGCTCTACTGATTTCAGTGAGGCTATGTACTAAATAAGTCCCATTGACTTTAGTGAAAGTTCTCACTAAATCCTATGCAGCCCTTTGGAAAATATTGTGGTTTGAAGCTGTTGGCTAGGGAGAATTTTGTCTATGGATCTAATCAGGATACCAAGATAAAAGAACAACAAGTTGTTCAAATTTCACATTTAGTAATCTCATATGTCAGCTTGCTCTGTGGGTTTTGAATCTTGTGCTTAGTGTACTGACAAGGAAGTGGCTTATTACTTTCAGCCTGAAAAATAACATGGTACTGTGGGATAACGTCTGAGGCAGAAAGCACATAACAGGATTTTCAGAGACCTGGTTACAGGGTAAAATTTCAGGGTGGCCTAAAAAATTCTTAGTCTGCTTTCTATGACGAAATTTAATGGGGAATTGCACAGTTAGAGAATTAACAAGGGAGATTCAGAGCGGAAAATGAGAGGGAGTATATTTACAAGATACTTATTTTAAATTCAATCTTGATCATTGTTGCCTTTTAAACTCATGTCTTCTTACTCTACAAGCAAAAAGGTGGTGTGCTGAGTTAATTTTTATGTCTTGTTTAACCAGAACACACTTGAAACACCTGAAGTTGTCTGTTGACAGTAATTCAGTTCACCCTGATTTATTCTAGTTTCACCTACAGAATTTGTCCCAGTGTATCTCACATACACATGGAAGGACATGGGCAACCACTCCTTAACAGGCATGTACAGCTTGATATTTGAGAGTATTTTTTTGCCTGTTATCAAAAAGTAGTTAAAAAAAACACAGGGTGCTCACTTGGGATTTAAGATCATCTTAGCAAAAGCTGTAAGAGGCACAGTCTGGAAAGTGAAACCTTTATCAGTTTAGTTCCTCCTAAACCAGTTGGTGATTTGACTTGTGTCATACAACCTGGTTGCATTTTGCTTTCCATGCATAAATGCAAGGAAACAAAAGTCAGTGTTGTAAAATGATTTACTATCTGTCAAAACCTCACCTAAAGAGGCAGAAAGCACAGTGTCATCTTGTTTTATCATTGTCCACTGATGTGGAAAATAATCATCTGGTAACTAGGAAAAGATTAGCTGAAGTGCCAACAATTGTGGGTATTTCACAAGGGCACCTGATAAGTGTTTCACAAGGAGTTTAGCAGCTGTGATAGATTTATTCTTTTTTACCTGGAGACGCGGACAAAAGAAGTGTTTTCTGGTGTTTGCACAAATTTGATTCTCCTAGAAAAACAAAAACAAAAAAAAAGCCCCATATACTCAGCTGCAGAGGTCCAAAACCATGATTTGCTTGGGTATGAGTGACAGCAGCTCCCAGCTGTGTGCTGTGCCCAAAGCATGCACTGTAGAAAACAGTCCAAGTGGTGTTTTTGTACCTCACCATCTTTTAGAGTAGCTCAAACATTGCTCTTAATACAAATACTACTACAGTTTGCACACACTTGCTAAAAGGCCTTGTTAAATGATAAGTCAGCTTTGTATTTGTTGTGTGGAAAGAGAAGCTCAGGTTGCAAAATGGTGCATGGGTTTGTGCTTCAGATGTCAAGCTGTAGTCTATAATTAGCATGCTGCCTAGAAAAAGTTTCTGGGACATTAGTTCTCACACAAGGCTGAATCACTCCCGCGGTCTTTGGGCAAAAATCTTACTGGAGTTGCTGGGGATTTTGCCTGGGTAAGGCAAAAAGGACTTGGGTCCTAACCTGTTTTATCTGAGGTCAGTAACAAAACAGGCAAGTGTCAACACTAGAGAATAATGCCTAATATTAGGCCTTGATGCACCAGAGGCTTGTGTATGCTCACACATGGCTCTACTGTTTCGTAACTGTCACCCACCAAAGGGAGAACATGAGATACTTCATATCTGAAATCACTTACAAGACTTGATAGTCCAGATAGTACTGTTTGCCCAGTGCATAATTCCACTGGCTAAAATACCTTTATATCTGTCATGAATTTGACCCACTGTCATTACTAGCATTTTGATTCCACAACTCTGTATATGGAAATATGGGGTCACACCCAGATAAACTTTTATATCCTGAAATGGAGAAACGACAGATATCACAAAAGAATGAGACGACATTGTGAGACTCCGTAGTGACTCCGTAGTGAGGTAATGTGGTAGCTACCTATTCAGCCCTCTAAATGACACAAGGTAATGTTGCCATTTAAAAGTAACATATATATATGTATGCATATATATATGTATTAGGGTGACTTTACTTTCACTTTTGCTCCATGTTTCATCAATGTCACCAAAACTAGGATGTCAACATTTGACTTTTTCCCCATTGGGAAAAAAAAAAACAAACTGGGAGTAGATTTCCCTACTGACTGTCTTCACATGTTGCTTGCCTTTTCTTTTTCTTTTTCTTTTTTTCCAGTGACAAAGCAAGGAAGCTGTAGGGCCTTTATCCTTAATTGTTTTGTCTTCCTCACCATTTCCAAAAGGAGAAAGGAGAAACTTAAAATGAAGAACAAGATTAGTTTACTGAACAAAGTGAAATTAAAACTTTGCTTTTAAGCTCTGTCTAGAAATGTTTCATCTACTAGATTGATTCTTTAAATACATATGCAGGTTTGGAGAGGGGAAAACGTTCTGGCCTGCTTCATCTAGTTAAGAGAAAAAGTCACAGAAAGGCTAAATGATGTTCTGAAGGTCACCAACCCTCTCAGTGCCAGTGCCAGTCTCTCATAGCAATGCTCAGCCCTTTATACCAGAATTTTGACCTTGTATCATATCATATAAGGCATTTACAGATTTGATCAGGGTGGACACACTTTTCTTGTTTCCCTGAAAGAATGGATTGTTCAGTCTGTAAATAACTTAATCAACAGGTTTATTTTTAATTAGTAGTACAATGTAACAACCCAGCTTTTATGAAAAAGCAACATTTAGGTTCATAGTTCTGTAGATTTTGCAACTTCCCAGTTTCTCTTTCTCCCTTTCTGGCTGAAAGAAAGCTTTGATCATAAAACAAAAAGCAAGCAACTGTTTGAAATCCTTCTTCCCCTTCCTTCTCTGCTGATAGTTACTGCTGAGGGTAGGTAAATCCCATCTAACCAAACGTAATGAAGAAGCAGTTTAGCTCAAGCCTGCATTTTATGTCAAAGCACAGTATGGAGAAGACAAATTGTTGCCTTTGAATGGAGAGCAAATAGAAGAAAGAGCTGCTGGTATTCAGAAAGCCTCAGGAGAAAGCTATGGCCAGCATTACGGTCTATAATTCTGAAGTAATTTGTTCCAACATAATATCAGAAGGCCTGGTATTGTTTGGCAAAGCAGGAAAAGCATTTCCAGAAAGTAGAGCGGAGTAACTTTTCAGTCTGGGAGAGCTGGGGCAAATTCAGGTATGCGACTGACCACAGCAGCCAGCTCCTTGAGTGAAATCTAATGCCAGGAGCAGCTAACAAATCTTTTGTGTTGCTGCTGCCACTGTTGTGTGGAAGAAGGGAGGGCAATTGTGGAGAGTAATGTCCAAAACTGTGCAAATTTCTGCCTGTAGGCTCAATTTTTCTTCTTACTCCCTTACACTATCAAAAGTTACCTAAACTAGATAAGCTGCCAGGTTGCTGTAGTTCATGCCTGGGATAAAGCTCTTCCTGTCAGATCCTCTGTGACTGAAGAAGTTTTGTGGTGATATCCATGTGCTCTGCTGTCTTGCAAGTGAAGATCTGGCTAATGTTGTTCAACTTCAGTTTTTCTCCCTTCCCTGAGGAGCACAAACAATGTTATGCTGAGTACTGCTAGAGCAGTGATTTGTGACCAGCTACAGCATATAGAGGCTGGCATTAATGTTGATAGGGCATTAAGTTTGTCTGCTATAAAAGCTATTTCCCTAGCAAAGACTGTTTGGTGAGATAACACCTCTGTTTTGCCTGCTGGAAGAAAGACTTACGTTGATGTAGGAATCCTCTTTAGTACTAATATGTTACAGAGAAATATCTCTTTAAAGGTATGGGTTTAGAGGGAATCCATTGTTTATATAGCTGGGGAAGACACCTTTGTGCAAATAAATTAATCTCCATCTGCCCTGTTAGGAAGCACTTCTGGAAGCTGTCAAGATTCATCCACTGACACTGGGATTCCAATTCTCATGAAGGGACATTAAAGGAAACCATCTATGAGAAAACTGCCATCACCATACCTTGTGACAGATTGTATGTGCTTTATTTCCCACAGTTAGAGAGATGTAGAAGGCATTCAGTGCCATGATTTCTACAGAAAATTTTAAGAAATATCACAAACTCCCCAAACTCCATATATGTAGAGCAAGGCCAATTTTTTAAGTAGAGGCCTAAAACATGCTCTTAAATTTTTATAAGGACACTTATAGAATAGTTTTCCAAACTGTGGAGTATTCAGCATTTCCCGCTGAAGACAGTGAGAAAGACCAGTGATGAACATTTGAAAAAAATGTTATCATCACAGATGTAGCCTTCTTCATTGAGAAAAAAGCATTAGTGAGCAGGACTGATAGCAGCTGAAACCCCAAGGACTCTATAATGTGATATAACAAACTGTCAGGAGAGAGGCTGAGGCATTTAGTAATGATGGCAGAGGGACAGGGAGCATGTGTTTGGAGTTAGGAACAACTGTTGGGGATGAGAATTAGTTGTATTACATCAGTGCCAGATGACATCAGAGCTACAGTACGCCTGACACCTTATATACACAAATAAAACTTAGGTGTCTGTACACAAATCAAAGACAGCTTTGGCTCCAAGAGCTTACAGTCTGAACAGACAAAAGGTGGTATTACAATTCCTATATTTATTTTTTTTAAACAGGAAAGCAAAGCTAGTACAGAAGGGAATGCCACTTTAGGCACTTCATGGTACCCGAGACTTTCACTGTAGACCAGCAGATAAAACACGGCATATATGAGGTGGGACATAAAAAATACCATCCAGTGCCTGATAAGCACTGAGTGTGGTTTGTCCAATGACATATGTGAAGAAAGTACTGCTAGAAACTTCAGTATGGATCTTGTAAGCTCGGCATCCTAAAAGTGTTTTTGGTAGAGAGAAGAATGTGGTAGGACCAACTGTAGCAGAAGCTGTTCCGCTATGAGCTTTTTTCCTCAGGGTCGAAGTTCATATTCATTGGAACCTATCTACCTGTCTTTTTCTTTCCTTTTGAGTTTTATATTATAGCTTGAAGATATATGTACAGGAAGATAATTACTGAGGTCCAGACCTTGTGTTCCTTGGCCCAGACCAAGAGCTATGTGGGATGGAACTGGAAAACCTCTGAGATTCCAGGACAGGTGGGGAGAGGCAGGAGGGGCGTTGTTAGCAAAGCTTTCATGGGGAAATTGTTGTATCCTCCACCTTCCCTACCCCAACTGCAAGATAGCTCGAGCAGTCCGTTGCTTCCTTAAATGGACCCACAAAAAAAAAAAAAAAAAAAGACAAAATTAGTAGTATTTTGCTTTAAATGGAAGTAGGGTTCGAAAGCTGACCCTGCTGTTGTGATAGCAGTGCAGTAGAGCAGCACAATGAGCTGCAGCTGACAGGCGGTCTGTGATGCGGTGATCTTCCTGCAACAGAGCACGGAGACAAGGAGGCTGGGTGACATTACACAGCTGAGCTAGTATGTACGTTACCCAATTGATAGCCAGTGCTGGCACAGCTGGGGATTGACAGTTGTGAGTGGCACCTAGCATTTCTCAGTGCTTTGGTGGGAAGCCTGGAAAGCTTGCAGCAGGACCCTGGTACAGGCACAGCTCTGACAGAGGAGCAGTCACACTCTCGCTTTGTGGCCGCTCACTTCTACTTACTGGGTGAGAAACTTCCCATCTGCTCCAGTACAGTCTGCTAATAGGGTAAAAATCTCCGGTTGTACTTGCTCCTGGGAAGAAAAGCTGGTCTCTCCATTCCAGTTATCTCATAAACAACATCAAGCCTGGAGAGGTGGCGGGGGAAGGAAAATGTTTCCAACTGGGGAACTGAACTGAAAATAGCTGTGGCAATGAGTCTGCCTGCTGATTACAGCAGCTCTTCAGTTAGCAGGACTGTGGAGATAAGTCAACAGATTAGACAACTGGCCTTTCAAATCTTGAGGCCTACATTCAAATTCAGCTTAAGGGCCCATGGGTGTTTGTAGTGCTGCTCACATCCTTATTTCCATTCACACAGTTCACAAGCCACAGCATGATGCATGCTTCTCCTTGTCTGCTTGAGGAAGGGCTGCAGTCAGATGTGTCCCTCTAAGTGCAAACTGTGGAGGTCTGCAGGGGGCCCAAGGTTAGGTACATATATACAGGTGTCACTGGAGATCAGAATGGTGGTGTTATCAACTGCATTAAAACCCAGAGGCTGAAGTAGCAAAAGGGTTAAACATCAGAGCAAGGCTGCAGTGGCAGAGCTGCATGGATCCTCACAGATGTGCTGATCAAAATGTAAGTGTATTATCTAGCTGTTTGAAGAACCAGAAGCAGAATAACAGGGCTATGCCAGGTCACGAATGACTTGTTTTAACACAGCTGTGTGAGGGAAGCTTGCATAACACCTGCCCACACTAAGCTTAACTCAAGCTGTTGTTATCAGTCCCTCACTCTCCTGCATGCTAGAAGTATTTGCAAACTAAGAATCTATTGTTTCAAGGCCACTATAAACTGCCTGTTTCTTTGAATTGGGGTAATTGACCTATTCTCAATGCCCTACTCAAGAGGTGTAAAAGCTTTAATTACAGGTTTGACAAGCTGATTTTAAGGGCAAAATTCTTTAACTTGAATTCGTTGATTTTCTCCTGGCTGCACAGTAACACACAGCCTGCCCAGCTAGCAAGTCTCATGCTTCTGACTCATGATATTGTGATAATAGTGTCTAGTATCAGACTAGTCATTATGTTAGCAAAAGTGTCTGAAAGAACACCACATGCAGGAGAAGCACACAAAATCACAAGCATTTTATTTACTAGGCACAGAAGACAGAAGAAATGTAACAGACCGGGGGTTAAAAACAGAATTTTATGTGCATTTCGTAATAGAAGAGGTGATTTCCATTTCAGGTCGTGGAGCTGAATAGAATCTGTCGAGTGTGATCCATGAGTACAATTCCAAGGATCCAGCGCTTTCACACAGCCCTGGCTTGAAAGTGACCTATACCTAATGTGTGTGTTACCATACCTGTCGATCAGTGAACTGAATTGCTTGATCGTTTACCATCAGGAATGCATCACCCAGGAGCCGCCTTACACATCCCACGTGAATACCGCTATTAGAAAATGCCTGCACTTGCTGAGAGTTAATCTGTCTCAGGTGTTGCATGTGCAATGGGACTGCTCAGATGGATGGGGTCTTGCTGTTCTCTAAATTTGGTAATATTAATGCTCAAATATTTTAAGTAAGTCACTCCTAAATTATGCCTTCCATCATGCAATAAGCATACGCTACTCTTCCAGCTCACAGAGCAGTATTTCAGATGAAATATTCAGTCACAGTTGTTCTTTCCCACAGCTTCTTCACCTATGACCCAGCCTCTGCCCAGCTGCCCTGCCTGTCCTTTGAAATAATACAATTTGCTCCTCACGTTCACTTTTCCTTTTTATTTGTGTGATATTCTGTCAACAAGGGCCAGCCTCCAGGAGCTAGTTTCCTCCTTCTGCAGGAGGTGGTTCTCAGAGACACCTTCCTCCCCGTTGGCTCAGGCCAGGCACAATCCCTGCCTAAGCTTCCTGGCTGCAGGTTGTGGGAGCTCCCTGGGGAAAGATTTGCGTTGTGAGCCCCTGACCCGCTGAACCATCCAAGCACAAATACAGTCACCTCTGTCCTGACACATCCTCTTATGTGCTCTGGCTCACGAAGTGTAGGCCACTTGCTGAGTCTTCAGGTGTCACCCACCTTGGAATGGCTGGTGCCAGACAGGGATGTCATAAAACAGCTAGAGCTGCATCTTAGCCACTTTGAAGCTTAGCAATCGAGGTGGTGAGCAGCGCTCCCCAGAGAGTTTCTGATGACCTAAGCAGATCAGGTTAGAACTAGCTTCTGTAATTTTTTTGCTTCTCCCTGACTCTGCAGGGAAGACAGGGCTGTGAACTGAAAGAACAAAGATGCTTTTGCTGAAGTAGAGATCCTCATCAAAGTTACTGATTCACCACCCAGGTGTATGTTTGTGTGGATGGGCAGATGCAAAAGTTCCCCCATGCATAGAAGTTTAAGGAAACACATGACCTGCCTTAAAACCACATTTGTTCTTGAAGCTCATGTGCTGATAATTTTCATTTATAACAATGCTAGTGAGCAAAATATAAGTAGCTGTGTGATTATTAGATGAACAAAAGTGATCAAAGGGGGAGGGATTTTATTTTTTCAGTTGATTATACTGTCTTGAGGGCACTTTCTTTGCGGCTAATTATTTTATTTGTTTTGTTTCATCAGTCTTTGTACCACTTTCCAACACCTAGTGTGATAGTAGCTCTCATGCACCCACTTCTTAGATGGCTGCCAGACCAGACTGCAATACTAGAATCATTTTGATTTTCAAGTGAGATGCTCCTGCTTCTTGTGTCCTTGTATCATTTATGGCGTAGATTCAAGAACATTTGACGGTGCTGCTGCTTGTCCCAACTTCTTCTGTAAAAAAATTTTAAAGAATGAGAGAGATCTTGCAGAACCATTCAGAATGTGCTGTTATAATTTGTTCACCATCAAAAAATGCCATTGAAAGAGTTATATATCCTCAGTTGCCTCAGTTCCTTTTATCTTCTCTCTCCCTCTCTTTTTTCTTTTTTTTTTTTAATTATTTTTTTTAATGAATGGCTCCAGAAGTCTATAGGGAACTAGAGTATTAGACTGACACCAGAAGCTTAGGCTATAAACCTGGCAAGTAAATGCCTTGCACTTTGGCACATTAGGTGTTGTTCCTAGCAAGACAAACAATAAAAGACATTTATCAAAAAAGAAAACAAGTTTAGGATGTCATTGGAGCACCCAGATTTAGGAGAGAGACATCTTTCAAGATCTGTTCTGGTAGCAGCTCTGTCACCCTGTGACCCGGCCCATCTGTCCTTCCTCAGCCACAGGGATTAAGCAGGTTACTTCCACAGCCCTTGCAGGCAGAAACTCTGCAGAGCAGTGAATGGGCTCCTAATGCAGACTCAGATGTTAGCTCAGCAGAACAAGCTGTTACCCAGGGAAACTGCTCATTTTGCCCTTTTTAACAGAGAGTTAGACTCCTTTCTGAAAGGTCCTACATCCTGTGCCTCTGAGACATTTGAGATACCACAGTTATGCAAAAATAACCCCTGCCCTCCATGCAGCGAAGAGCAAAGTGGATTTTAAGTTTTTCCTTTCAAGTACAGAACAGAACATGTCAGAGACTTGCAAGGCCACCTCTCATCAGGGCCAGAAGTTCACTTGTGCTCATTATGTGTCTTGTGAGAAATGTGCATTCCACTCGATGGCTGAAATGAACAAATATTTGTGGAGAGCTGTGTATTAGTGTCAATATTACTGTAAAAAAGTAGAAAGAAATGGCAGCTGTTTAAGGTAGCTGGGGTGTTTGTTGTACTAAAATAAGTCTCAGGAAAATTAAGTAGTGGCAAGGTAATGCATTCATAGGTGCGCAGTAATCTGCATGTGTTAATGACAGATCTGTTAATCACATGCCTGCACAGCTGATACAGATCTCTGTCTCCTGTTCCTCTTTGTGTATGGTATAAATTCACTTAGCCCATGACTGCATCCCCTCAACATCATGGGATGTATATGTGCCCGTGGTGACACTCCAGGATAGGAGAACATGAGAAAGCAAGTCTCTTTATATGAAAGATATATATTGCTATTTATTATAAAATGCATAATGTATATGTGAAATGTTGGACATACAATACTCCATCTCAGTATTGGCAACGTTCCTACTTCTGCTCAAGTCGGTAACCTGTGCTACACTGCATCAGTCTTCTCAGCCTGCTTTTATGACTGTAATGACAAGCCCTGTTACTACACACTAGCTGCACCACCTTTGCTGCTGGTTTGCTGGTGTAAAGGTCTTTTTACCAAAAGCCATTCTGTTTTTGATTGAAGCAGATGCAACTGACAGACGCTCTATGGCTCTTTGTTGCTATCCTCAATTTGACCTTGTGTGAAACTGCAACTCAAGCTCTCTCCTTCTAATTGCAGTCATTTGTATGTAACCCAAAATTAGGTTATTGAAAGTGTATGTATTGCATATATTTAATGTAGTACTGTGTGCATAATACCATCTGTATGGGCATTGACCTCTGAGCCCTCCATAAGGATTTTGAAAGCATTTTCACAATTTTTCTGGATTCTTTTTTTTTGTGCTAGATTCATTGATGCATTCTGTCTGTCTTTGGGAGGTGTGTAACCACCAAGTTCCTACAGGTAGTTTAAGTTCCCTTTCCTCTTCTCTTGTAGAAGCCTTCCTATTGCAGAGCTTCTTTTCAAAACAGAAACCCCCAAAATGTTCCCCAGTCAAAAAATCAGGAAGAGATCTAGAGAAAATTATTCATTTGCCTCTGCACAGTTTATTCTCTGCATGCTGCTTCCATTTAAGAACACACTCACGGATTGTTCCCAAGACACCGTATGCATGTATCAGAATAAATTCTGTATCTAATTTAAATTAATAAATATGATGAATGAGTATAGCATTTCCAAACAGGCAATGAGAAGAGGAAAGCTAGACAATATTCACATATTAATTAAAATGAGAACTGTCCACCAAAAAAAAAAAAGAGTCGATTGATATTCTGACAGCTGCCCATAAACTCATTCATGAAATGACAGGCATGAGAGGCACCACAGGAAGCAAGGTCCTTACTGGAGACAAAGTCATTCACTTGATGCACATTCTGTTAAAGGAAGCAGCCTGCATATTGCAATTTATTCTTGTTGTGCTTGATAGAAAGGAGAAATCTTAAATCTCAGCTGGAGAATTCACAGGACTTCTTTGCTCTTTAGATTTGCTTTATAGTTCTGCAGAGTCCCACTTGGGAGACATTAGCATCAGTAATAACTATAGTACTTAGCACCTATTGTAATGTGTTTCATCTGCAGATCTCAGAGAGGTTTGCAAGGTGAGAGCAGAATTATAATCCCCGTTTCAGAGACACTGAACAGATATGTAGAAAGGCTTGATCACATGAGCAAGGTGACACAAAAAAGTAACATCAGGTCCATCTGACTTCAAATACCAACACGGGCAAAAGGGGTGATTTAGGTCGATATTTCACAATGTCACTCAATACCAGCAGAAATTAGAGAGTTGAGGAAATTGTAGTCCAGGTGAATATATCAGAATACACAATCAAGTATATTGTTCCTTTTCTTAACCTGAAAACCCACGGCAAGTCATTTTGAATATGGATGAACACACTGTTGAGTAATCACACTGGTTTTGGTCAGGTACCTAACTGGGGGCCTACTTTAAATGCCCAGCCTGTCCATGTGGTTGAGGGAGCCATCAGTGAGCCATTCAGAAAACCTGTGATAGGAACCTCTCTGCCTCTGGAGCTTAACTCAAACAGCTAAATCAGAGATGTGAAGTCAGGCAAAGTGAATAGCCTCCAACATACCCAGTTCTAAAACTAATGACCAAGTCTGCAAAGTCATTTAGTAGTGTGTCCCATTAAAACCTGAGAAAAGTATATGCTTCATCTGTTTGTGGAACTTGCCCAGGCTTCATCTTTTCTGGGTCTTAAGTTCTCACAGTGAGGTTTATTAAACTCAGATTCAGCAACAGTGTGGCAACATTATAATCCATGGAGCTAAATCTGAATATTAAAATTACTTCCACTGGCAAGATAACAAAAGTGCCATAAAAGCAAGATGCATCAGTGGTAGTGATATTCCTGAACTGGGAGCATATATTATTCTCTAAGTGTGTAAAGCAAAAAAAAAATTTCAGGGCTACAGAGAAGGGTACTTGCTTGTGCTAGCTTTCTGCTTGAGTGTTTGGCTGTCTCTTGGCAACCTGCCATCTAATAATTTATTGCATGTCCACAGGGCACTGGTTGGAGGAGGGACATATGTTAGTGCAAGTGGAGAGCTGGTATCAAAGCTTGATGCCAGTGACATGGAACAGAGGCTCTCAAAGGGTCTTGCACATCTGTCTATCTAGCCAGTCACAGACTGCAGACTCTTTGTCCTTACTTCTGTCTGCTGGGTCTCAGAGCTAGAATTAACACAACATGAAGCATATCTCAGATTTATTTTTAAGGAAGCAGCTAGATAGTCTTTGCTACTTCAGTTGCTGCAGGAACGCTATGTAAGTAAAATGAAATCAGAGTTTAGGCAGTCCAGGACGAAAATTCTGTATTCGGAGATGAGCCACACTGTGGAGAGATGTAAGAAGTGCAAACATTTCAGAAGCGACTGTAAAGTATAAAACATACTGGTCCTTAAGGTTTGCATTCTGTTGAAACCATGAAATACTTTCATGCTTTTAAAAGGTTGTTTCACTTCCCTTTAAAAAGAAATTGCTATACAACTTTGAGAATGTGTAATTAATGGGAGATTTCATCAACCAGAGAGAATTATGGAAGTGATGACTAAGGATAAATCCAAAAAAAAAGATTGCCATGTAAGCAAAGCCTCTGTGTTTTGCCCCAGGGAAGTGCATAATATCTTCTATGGGACCTGTTCCTGTGCAGTTAGTAGCAGTTCACTGTACTGGTTTGGTTGGAGCAGGCTGCCCACAATTTGTGCTCATTGCCCTGTTAGCTGCACTGCTACTCCTGGTGCAGCCAGGCAAAGGCAAACCACCCAGTGGAAATGTCTTCTCACTCCTTTAACAACCTGCTCTCACTTGTGCCAAGGAGTCGCCTATGTATGACGTAGGCATTTAGATGTTAACCTAATACCCTCAGGTGTTAGGTGGTCAATTGAATCGCATGCACAGGGATAGTGTCTGTGCTGCAGTTTGGACACCGAAGTGCCTGCAATGCAAAGCATGTGGTAGATGGAAGATCTGTTGGTCTGCTTGAAGGCCGGGGGGGGGGGCGGCACAGAGAAACAGTATGTCCTCTGCATCTGGTAGAACCCAGCCCTACGGGGACCTCTGATCTGGGCACAAGCAATAGGATTTTTGAAGATGACAGGGAACCACTTCTGTCAGAGTGCATACTTCATGGGAAAGGAGGAAAGGCACCAGGACTTCTCCCCCTGAGTCATTTGTGCCCAGGTAGGAGGAAATATGCATTTGTCTCTCTCTTGCTTTTGTCTCAGCTTCCAAAATTACAAGGAGGAAGTGGCCACTGAGATGGCATAGTCTGTATAGTATGAGCCTGAACATAACTCTGGTCTGGACTAGAGCCCACCATTTAGAAAAACATCTCTTCCTGATTAAAACATTCCTGTGGTAGATTCACCACCGGCATTCTTGGTACATGGTTGCAGTAATTAATTACCCTGACTGCAAAAAATGCCTGCCTTGTTTCTGTGCTGGAGCTGGGGTGCAGGCAGGAGGTCCGTGTCCCTGAGAACTGAATCAGGTAAGAAAGCCATATAGGCAGTATTTGGTTTACTTCATCTCATATTCAGCCCTAGTTTATACACACGTCTTCTGCAGCATCTTTTGTTTCTAGGATTTGTTAGCTGGCCTGAATGAACCTCACAGCAGCTCTGCACATGATTATCTGCTGATTTTGAAGGTGAAGTGAGGTGCCACAGAAAATTAGTGATTGCCCTGCTGAGAGCATATCACATTTGAGAATACAGTCCTAGTCTACTGTCTGTCATGACCTTTAACTTCTAGGCCATCATTCTTCTTATACGTGATACCTTAATACTTTTTATTGTCCTTAACATTTTCCATCAGTGCAGTGTAGGAAGTGCCTGGGAGTTAATGCCAGTGAGCTAGCCCAAACCACAGGAGGTGGCTCTTCAGCCTGTGTGTCACTGCACCTCTATCCCTCACCTTAATTTCACCTTCCACAGCAGTAAGGATTAGGGAAGTGCAAAGTATGCTCTGTGACACCTTTGCACATACACCTCTGATATGTGTGGGCTGAGGACCTCCATGCATACATAATAAGCAGAGGATCAACATTAAGTAATGCCATGAAAAGCCATGCAGCAGAAGAACATCAGAGGGTAAATGCCAAATGTAAACTCAAATGGAAATCATGAGGCATAGCTGAGGTGTGTCCTAGTTTGAGTAAGGCAGGGTAAATCTGGGTGTTTGAAGGTTGTTAATCTCTACAGATGGGAAAAGACAGAAATGTGATTATTCCAACTACTTTCCTTTAGCAGCTCCATCAGTTTTGCAAGAGTTTCTTGATATTGAAAAAGTTTAGGAAAAAAAAAAAAGACATATCATTCAAAAATAGGCTAGTCTAGTACGGATCAGGGGATAACTTTGGGACAAATTGTGATTGCCTTAGTCTCACTGATTTCAGTAGGTCACGCAGTCAAACAAGAAGAGTTTTGCGATTGATATCACTGGAAAAAGGATTTGACCCATAAACTTAAATTCTGCCACTTCATGTTCTCAGAAGACAAATATAAAAAATAGCAGAAAGGGAACATTATCCTCCAATGATCTGTTATAATATTTTTTACTTCCGTATACTTTTGTTTTTGATTTTGTACTTTTAATTCACATGATGAAGTTTTCAGACAGAAGTGGATGTCATGTGCAAGCTGAGTTCCTTGTTTTTTTCTTTTGCCTGTCACTGGCTGCTTGTTCTCTATTGATGTCTTGTTCCTGGTACTTGACACTGACCATCTTGTCTGTGAAAGGAAGCACTCCGTCTGGCTTGCCTGATAAGAAGAAAGGAAAGTTTGCTTGGTTTAGTCAATCCACAGAAACCCATGGTAATGTTCGACTGCAATTTGTGTCCACACTGCGTATATTTGTGTGTGTGTGTGTCTATATGTCTCTATGCAGACTGACACATAATGTATCTTTGTATACTTCTGCATGTGCGTGCCTTGCTTTTTTTATTGCTTGTGCAGTGTCCTCTTCATGCACTCAAGATAATAAGCTGTTCTGCAAATCAATCTCTTGCTAATGTCTTCAAGATTGTTTTCCATTTGCAAATAAGCTCAAATATGTCTTGAAAGTGCTTTACCTCATCTTCAAAGATGACTTGCCAAATATCAGTGTTTGTTTTTTTTTTTTTTTCTCTGAAGGGCTTAATCTGGACTGAAAATTTGAATTGTGAATGTCATTTTTTCTTACAGTTTACTCTTCCATGTGCATCAAAATATTAATTCAGTTGATTTCTTAATTCATCTTTCTGAACAGATAAGGTTATTAAAACATCTAATCTTTGCAAAGAAATGAGCACCATTAGAGTACAGTATTTCATGATGTCAAGAGTGGTAGAGAGACCATTATTTCCTATGGGCTGTGTTCCTACAGAAAACTGTACAAGAGCTTTAGATTTCCAAAGATACACATCGGAAGCACTTGCATCATTGGGATGGGGTGAAGGAAAGATTTTGAGGGGCTTTTCTACCATAATGCTTTCAAAGCAGAAACCCAGGGATTTCTTAGATCTTTGGAAGAACCTTCTGATATCTTTCTAGTTTCTGAAAGAAGACCTGCACCCATGGCTCATTAAACATCAGTCCAATTGGAATGCAGAGCATATTTATTCTGTTTTGTCTCTTTTTGCACCATTGACCCCCAAATAGATATTTTCTTATTAATGAGTAACCTGTTTTGACAAGCTATTAGAAGCCTCTCCAACAGCTAATAGTGCATGCTGTCAAATCTCATCTGAGATATACATCCAGTGCAGGTCATGTTTTGCAGTCCTGTTGGGCATCTGAGAGATCTAACTCCTCCATTATTCAGTTTGAAGCAACATTTTCCACATATTTTTGTAAAATTAAAAAAAAAAAAAAAAAGGAGGGAAGGGAAGAGGACACGTTGTGTCCTATCCTTTCTTTTCTTCTACCTTAAGTTGAATGTTTGTGTATGAAAGGAGTTATTAAAGCTCATATAGGAGCTGGGAGCAATTCATGGAACGGAGACCATGAATCTTTGTGATCAACAGAAGCAAATAAAATATTAAGGTTTCATAAGAGAAGATAACACCTCCTTGAATTCAGATGAAGTAGGTTTGCATTCATTTCATTTGATGGCTAAGGTTGCTTTCATTTGACGGCTATTCCATGACATTTCCGCAAAAGTGTGGGAAATTCTTTCCAGATCTTGGTTGATGGGTGTCAGCATGAAATCTCTGCCACAGTCCATATTAGTTCCTTTGCTGATAATGTCTGAAAGAGTCAGAGTCTGAATTTCCCTCTTATCCCTATAGGCCCAGTTTCTAAGTGTAGGGCTAAAACACATCAATGGTAGTATATGACAGATGAGCCATCAGTATTATTTGTGGTACTTGCTATCAGGCTAACAGAAGTCTTTTGAACACCTATCACACTGGTACTTTTTATTTGCACTCCTCTCCACAAGAGATGGGGGAGGGCATTAAGGTGGCTGGGCTGGTTGCAAGTAAGGGGGAATCATCTTAAGCGTTCACTGAATCAAGCAAAAGCTTCTTTCTTGGTTTTGAAGGTTCTCTAATTTTCGGTGGTTCTCATTCATAACATTTCCAGAAGCCAACTCAGAAAGAAAATAAGCAGCTGGCTCTTCCCCTTCCTTTAGCTTTTGAGTAACCTATGTATGTTCCTAAAGTCTACCTGCCCAGCCTGGCCTGTGCAGGGAGGCAGCAGACTTGATCAGCTAATCCTCAGGAGCTGCAGCTGAGGGTCTTTTCATTACACCAGTTCCTTCACTGATGTGATTCATTAATAGATGTGTCAGGTTCTAATGGCCAACCCTCTCTTTTTCTTCCCTTTGACTCTTACAGTGAGCATGCCCACCAGTGAGACCGAGTCCGTGAACACAGACAACGTCCCTGGAGCAGATATTGAAGGCGAAAACTGCGGTGCTAGGCTAGCGTGAGTACATATACGCAGTTATATGTATGTAGGTGCTGGATTGAGCTTGGTGGGTTTAAAGCCAAGGCAAATGTCAGTCTCGTTAAGGGGGAGTACACCACAGTATGGGTGAAAGGAGAGGATGGAGAAGATCTGTTGATCCCACTTCTTATCTTAATTGCAATGTAAACTCACTCCGGAAATTAGTGGAGAGCCTCTGGGATTACATAGATACAAATAAATCATAGAATCCCCAAAATAAGAAGAGCTGGTTTTGCGTAGTAGCTAAAAGAAGAACTGATGGATAAATGTTCTTAATTTAAAATTTATCTTTAGTGATGGATAATCAAATCCAGAATATACAGACCAAGCAGTGGAATTGACTGGTATATTTTAATTTCACTAATGATTCCTCTACACTTTACGGTATCTTGTAATAGAAATACACATATGGTAACTCTCATCCTTCAGCTGAATTACACCCTTTAAGTGCTGAACACAACATCATAGTGACAAAGAAATGCATCACTGGGGAGAGAATAATGCCTCCTCAAAATCACACCATTGTTGTTAATAGACGTGCTCAAGAACATGAGATAGCAGTTATAGAAGACATTTATATTTTATGGTGTATTTTTTAACACCACAGAGAGCAAGAACAGACAAGAGGAATGCTTTCTTGCTTTTTGCATGACTTGAACAAGAATGGACCTTATGTTGCAGGGAAATATGTTAATCTCCCCAAATTTCCTTGAAAAATGGACAAAGCACTCTTCTGGAGTATTCTGGGACTCTGTCCTGTCCTTGGGTGTACTTCGAGCCCTTCAGTGTTGATTAATTAGTGAACATAAGGACATAAGAAATACTGATGCCAAAATACTATTTTGGCAGACATGTGGTCCAATGTTCAGGTCCTGACAGTGACAGGAGGGCAAGTATGCAAGCCTGATCATTTCCTGCCTTTCATTCAGCTTTTACTGCTTCTGAATTCATGCTTATCATATTAGAGATCTTAGAGGGCACACTTCTTTTTGCCTTTAGCAGAAATCTATGGACCTGTCAGCCATGGATTTATCTGAAACTACTAATGCTGCCTGCCCTCACAATCTCCTGTGGCAACAAGTTTCCAGAAGCTCACTACCTGCTGTGTAGACAAGTACTTTAGTGTATCTGTTTTAAGCTGATCTACTGCCACTTTCAGTCAATGCCCTCTCCTTCTTATACTGTGAGATCCAGTGATCAACAGTTCTGCATTCAGCTTATCTATCACTTTCATGACTTCATAAACTTTGATTGTGTCTCCCACGCACACCCCTGGCCTTCTCCTCTACAAACTGAAGAGGAGGGGATCTTATCTGCATTACACAATGTGATATGTGAAATATGTTACAAATTCAATCTGCTTTTCTGGAAGTGTCAGCCAGTGACTTACAAACCCCAGAAGAAATTGTGACAGCTTTCCTTCACCTGCCTGCTGTTGTGTACCTGCTGAGTCTGGCATTATAGTTTAGGTTAGGAACTTTTTTCTGAAGGAGCCAGGCTAGGTCTATTGACAGCGCTAAGGCAGTTGTAACGCTCCCTTTAGCACACCACTGAGATGCCTGTGCTCTTGTCACTCTGTAGGAAGCAGTAGCTGGATATGTGACCACATCTTCCAGATGGATCTAATTTGGAGAACCATCTCTATTCTGCAGTTACAGTTCCTAACACAATGGGTCCCCTGGTGCTACACAGTGCCAACAACGTCAACTGTTACTATAAAGTTGCATATATTTTTAATATTACAGTTTGCATTCATTTAATGCCCTTAATCCCAAGGGATCCTAAAACACTTTATAAGCTGTACATGCAAGGATTATTTTCATAGTGTTAGAGTTCAGCCACCTTCAGGGTAAAATGTGACAGGTGTTTAAAAGCTTAAGGAGAAAGGACACGAGTGTACAAGGAGATGTAGAAGAAGGGTAGCTTGTTTTGCACCGGAACTGTATGGGGATTTTTGGCATGCAGAACATAATTACCTTAGCTGGAATATGGTCAAGAGAGCTGAAGTTTAACCCAACTCTAAATGTAATCATCATTTAGAATGGAGTTTACTTAAAACAGTCCAACATGTCCACAGTAAAATAACAGTACTGTGGTCTGGCACAGTGATCACCATGCCCACATTATTAGGAGAAGGGGTAGCTATGTCTCATACATTTTGGGGAAGAGGACATAGAAAGATGACAGGAAAACAGAACTTCATTTCTTCTTCCTGTGCTGTAAATCTTAAAACAGCGCCCTAAGTTTCACCAGAGCAGGATGTGTAAGATTCAGGGAGATAAACAGTTTCCTTGCCACTTTCCACTTCCATTGAGAATGGGTGGTGCATAGTAGGGAAATTGAAGTCTGTTATTGAGAAGGGTGAGTTTTGTTTTTTTTTGTTTTTGTTTGGTTTTTTTTTTTTTTTTTACTCCTTACCCAAGGACCTTCAAGATCCTCAAGGCCTTACTGAGATTGCTTTTCATCTCTCAGAGATGGATGGGAGCCTTCAACCAGGAAAATGAATGACTATCATTGTATTTGAAAGTCTGGAATTAAATACAAATTTCATCAATGCTTTCTGATTTTGTGAACTTGTGGAGCTCCAAATTCTGCAGTTGTGGGTATATTCAGATGTGCCTAGCACTCTAAGGCTTGGACTCCTCTCTGTCTTGCTTGTTTAACATATCACATAGTCAGGTGGACAGAGAAATCAGCTTTCCTGGTTTCAAGAACGATTATGTCCTCCTCTTCTCACTGAGCCTTCATTTAAACCTCTCACAGGTCAATATTCTTGCTAGAACATATAAAATGTAAGCAAGGATTTCAGAAATGATTTGAATAGTATGTAACTTCAATGGAACCTGACTCAGAGCATTAGCATTTGGCCCAGTGCTTCCAATAATTCTTCAGGGTCACTTAAGGATAAGAATAGTTCATGCAGAAGTCAGTTGAACTTTTCAATTAAGTTCCTCAAGTAGTACTAGTGACTTTCAGTAAGTGTTAACAATTGTGGTCATGCCATCCTGATTTACTCTAGTTGAAGTCTAGGCCTGGACTTTTGAGCAGTCATCTGCCCTCTGGAATTTGTTTTTACAGTTGAAATAGCTAGACAAGTTTTTTGTTCAGTTGTTGAATTTCATGTATTGCAGACGAGTCTTCATTTTTACCAGCCTGCTAAAATCACCTAGTGGCCATGAGTCCCCATTGTCTCTCTCTAAACACATTTTTTCCCAGAGGGCAGAGACTGCACTGGGCAAGCTGCAACCAGACATGATTGAAGCAACAGGGAGATTTCAAGTCAAAGGTAATACATTTATTTATTTAGTGGCATCAGGCTGCTAGGGCATTTAACCGCCCTAGCACTGCCACCACCACCATGGTTACTGGCTGACCTTGCCTTTGGAACGGGCTCATGATAAAAAGTATCTAGGCGACTGAAAGAAAAAGCATTTTTAGTGAAGATAACTTAGAATTACTGGCTGTTCTTTTTGTTTGTATAAAAAGCTGTAGAGCTTTGAAAGGCTTGGTCTGTGAATGACAGAAAGATCTGCTTGAGAAGCTAGGCTCAAGCATGCCTTTTGGAAAAGGAGATCTTCCCTGACAGCCTTTCTCAGCTCCACAAAGACATATGCTATGTGAGATCAAGAGAATACCTCTCAAACACACGCTATCTCCTACTGATGAATTGTTTCAAAGAAGCTTTTATTTCTATAGTATCCATACTATAGAAACTGCCTTCATCAGCTGTGCTGTCTGGAGCAATGCCAGCCTTCAAACCAGCAGAAGGAGTTTCAGGAGGAATATAACATCTAATCTCTTTGCTTATTGTGTAAATCCGGTTTCTTAAAACTAAAACAAAAACTTCATTCCTATTCATCCCTAGTTTAATTCTGCTGCCATCAGGTGAGATGTGGCCAAGAGTAGTTCCCTTCCTAAGGTGGGTGCTACCTTTATCAGGTGTCTGAATTTGAAGGAGGTTTTGTAGGGTTCCATTGGACATTGAAAAATGTCCAAGAATATCCACAGTATATCATCCCTGTCATGATATTGCCTTGTACTGTGCTGACATCTGCCCTGTAGTAGAAGCACAACAGCTTTTATCCTCAAGGCCAATGTTTGGAAGTGAAACTTATCTTAATTCTGATGTATCACAGCTCTAATAACCTGTTGCCTCCAGATACAAAGAAATGTGTTTCCTCTAAAAATATCAGTGAGATAAACCCAGAACTAGGAGCAATGGGTTTCTGTTTACAGGATAGCTTTATACCCAAGACTTTCCAGTAGCGAGTAATTTCTCAAAACCTCTATGGTTACTGCTCAGCAGGTCTTGGATTCCTGTGGACAGGCTGTTGCTTATAATCAACAGTAATCTATTCTGTGCAGGATGGCAGTGTATATAATCTTCTAATACAACCAGAATGCTAATTTTCTAATACAGTCATACAGATCCGGAGTGCCAAAATAGAACTTGTTTTTATACATATGTACTAGCAAAAAAAAAAAAAAAAAAGACCTTTGTGGAAACTAATGTTCCATGGAGCCACAGTAGAAAACTGAAGCACTTGAGTTCAAAGGGAAAGACAGCTTAAAATGATCTGCTTTCACTGAAACAATAAGCCATTTGGTATTTTCACCTTGGCTGGGATTTCCATACATTTGGGGGACAGTTTGATTGTTTTTTCCACCAAAGAGAGTTAAAACAATAAAAGATGATAAAACAAAATGAACAGCCTATGCTGGCTTTTTAACTGAAAAAAAAAAGGTTATCCTTAAAATATTATTGAACAATGGAAGCCTTACCTGGCAGCTGAACCATCACTGATTTTTCACTTGATGCTTTTCTGGTAAAATAATTCCTATGCAGCTCTTGCCATAATCAACATACGAGCCAATGGTAAAGGGGAAAGAGACAGTTTACTTGCAGGTTCACTACAGTTGCTGGTGTTTTTGACCTAAATGAGAAGATAGCCTCCTTTGAGGACCAAAGTCCCAAGCACATCAGGAGCAGTGATAAGAAAAGTCTGCCAAAAGCTCTGAAACCAGTGCTGACTTCAGCAGGAAACACACAGGATCAACTTTTGTGTGTCAGCCTTAGCTACTGTTCTCCAATTTATTTATAAGCATGGCATTTTTGATATTTACAGTCAGCTCTAGGTATGTGTCTAAAGGACAATAGCATGCCCTTGTGGAGGAGAAATTTCTTCCTGCATCAGGTGCTGTGACCAGCTTTACCTGTGACTTGCCACAGGGAGAGCTAGATTATTCACTAAATTCTGAAGTGCTGGCTTATTTTCCCAGTCTGTTTCCCAGCCCGAGAAGGCCTGATAAATATCAAAGCAGCTCAATTTTAAGACAGATAGATCCAGTTTTCTTAAGGATGTTCTGCAGATTCTTATTGCTGCTGGCTAACAACTACCTCTCTTAAAACCAGCATCACTTATTCAGGTCAGCATGTTCTTCAGTGCTTGTGCAAGAAGGGCAAGCAGAAGGATCTCAGTCCACATCAGAGCTCAAGTTCTCCAGGGCCAGTCTTCTATTCTGTTTCGCTAGAGCTTTTAATAAATGGTCAAAAATTAGAAATGGTCATTGTATGTCCCTGCGGTATTAATTGCATTGTACTGAGGAGAGCAGGTGGAAGGATGGAGGTCCATTGTTTCAGTGTGAATTGCAGAGAAGTAGCTGAGGGTAGAACTTAGCCCTAAGACTTTATTAGGATGAGAGATTATTAGGTATGCAGCATGCATTCCTGAAAATGATTCCTTTGAATGAGAATGAATTCAGAATTCCTGATTCTATGTCACTATATGCTCTTGTCCTAGGAATGTGGGGGCAGGGGGGAAGGACCCCAGGGTGGGCGTCCTCTCTTCAGAGATTCCAGCATGCTGACGAGGAGCAATGAAATAGCCTTCCATCAGCATGAAGACAGAAAGGGAAGATGGCTTTCCAAAGATCTGTTTTGTTGCTTTATCTCTCAGAATATGGGCTATCTCACTACATTTAAATTACACTGATTATCCTGAGCTTATGCTTATAAAATCTTTAAATTTCACTGTCTTATCTGTATGTGGTATATAACCAGGTAAGGCTAGAAGAGTATTTTAGAGAATTAAAGATATCTAGTCAAACGATAAAAATCTGATTTCTGTGTTTGCCTTTCTAAAACATAATCTGAGTTACATGGTCTCTATGACAAAAACATTCAATAGTGATCTGCAATAATTTTCTTATAGACTCCAATATCGTGATATTAAAAAAAAAAAATTACATTCCAGAGCAGGACACAAGTGAAGAATCTCTCCTTCTTCCAAATACATAAAGCATCCAGAATATCAGGGGTGTAAGAGATCCCTGTTTAAACCCATAGCAGAGAATCTGGTCCACCGAATCCCTGGCTAGTGCTAGTTTGGAGTGTCACAAAGAGGCCGTGTCAAGGCCCCAAATTCAGATTATTTGACTGTCTGAAAAATGTTCTAAGAACATTTTTGTATACTATGTAGTTAATACTGGTTTTGAAAGACAAAGGCTTCTTGGATCACAAGGGTCACTTGAAAAATATGTTTCAGAGTAGGGCATAATGTTGTCAAAACCAGTTATTGTACAATTCGTGTTTCCAGAATTCAAATTTGCTCTTGGATTCTGCCTCTAAATATAAATCTATTCCTCCTCCCTTGTTCTATTCTATATATACAGCACACCCACATGTGATAGAGCCTTCTGCTGTAGCAGTAAGGCGCTGGGGGGGAGGGCAGTGGTTTGTAGCTAACCTGTTGGAGCACTGAATGCACTTGGCTGCTGCTCGTAATGCTCCAAAGATAATTGTCACATGCGTGATGAGTACTACACCTGCCACATCTCTTTTTGCCAAAATAAACAAGAGATTCCTTAAATGCAACAGAGCAGGGCTCCCTTACTGGGAAACCATCAGCCAGAGAAGTCATCAGAGGACTTCACACTCCCTGTCCTTCCTTCACCTTACACTGAGCAAATCCCCCATGACATCTCTCTTGCTCTCTTTTCCTCCCCCCCAGCTTCTTCCTGTGAAAGTCCTCGCCATCTCATTTTCAGTGTCAAGCTTTCTCTGTCATTGCATTTTTTTTTCTTATTTTTTTTTCTCCTAGCCTTGTCTGATCCTTCTTTCCTGTTCCTTGTCAATCTGATCCATTACAGTAGGTAGGGCTTATTAAGCAAGACTTCTCAGTATGATGTTCGGATAGTATTAACATTAAGTATATGCTCTGTGGATAACTAGTGAAGCACCTTTAATAAAGTTCCATGGCCTCTGCAGTATAATTTAGCAGTCTGTGCAGCCAGTGCATTTCTTCTTCTCTTTTGAAGAAGTTCTTGCACATGTCTGTAACCATGCTGCTGCCTATGTGTGGCCCAGACAACCTGCCTTTGACACAACAGTTCAGTGCAAAGGCTTTTTTTTGGTTTTTGTTTGTTTGTTTGTTTGTTTGTTTTCTTTTTTTCTTGGACTATCTGCTGGTGAAATGTTTCTATCACTAAAATGTCTTCCACGTAAGGAAACTGGCCCATCATGGACTACACGTCAGTGACTGATGTCCTCAAAGAGGGACATGACCAGTTTTAAGACTGCTAGAGAAAGTTGTGTTGGATGCTTTGAGAATTACTTTCTCCTATGTCAGCTAACAGTGAATCCATTTTTAAGCCAGTACAGGAAGACCTTTGCTGACTGTTGTCAACAATCAATCACTTTCTTGCCATAGAGGGAACCTTAAGAAATGCTTCCACTCAGCAGAAATATCTTATTCATAGTCACTCTCCAGATTTTCATTTCTTTTGATTATTGATAGTGGATTTTGCAGCTTCTTAAATCAACTCTGAGTAATGTCATTGCATACACATACCTTTATTTCTCTCTGTGCACCAATGTGTGCATACCACAAGACATTTGAGGGACTTACAGGACAAGTGTTAAGCAGAGCAAGACACTTGCTTGGGAATTGGGATCTGTCCCTAGTTTTGCCTGTGACTTCTTGTGTAAGGCTAATGAGATTATTTAGGTGAATGAACCTGAGTGAATGGAATTAAATATTTAAATACATGTTTAGTGGGAACATGGCCCAGTTTTCAGGAATGCTTGTTATCCCAAATTTCATTGATAGCAACAGAATTGCTGATTGTTCAGTCCTATTTAATTTCAAGACACTTTACGCAGATAATAAGGACCAATAAATACGATCATTGGTATGTAAATATGAAATATCCACCATATACTGTTTTTCCCTCAATTGCTGGAAAAAAAAAATGAAAGCATTATTTTCCCCATGGTTTCATAATGTGCTTATATATCCTGAAGTGACAGGTGATGTGTGAAAGCAACAAGTCTGTTTGTATAAAGTCATACATATTTTAATATAAGAAAAAAAAAACTGGTGGTGAAAAGGAAAAAAAGAGAGTTATACTTGAAAAATAAACTTGGTAGCAGATGTACAATACCCCTAGCATTAGGCCAGATTTTTACCCAAGAGAAAGGCTATTTCACTAATATCTGTAAGTGGTAGAATCCCATCGTGGCATGACTCCTTCTTCATGACTCCCACCAAACAACAAGATTTAGATATCAGAGAATCCTAGCCCTGCCCAGTGCCTATATTGCCTCACAGGGGATTCAAAAGGAAAACAGCATGGATTTAAAATAAAAATTGAGCTTAACTTTGCTTCTTTCTGTCACTATTCTCATAAAAGTCTAGGAGGCATGGGACAGCTTCAGAAACTTTAATGGCAATTTTTATCTTTCAGGCATCGGATCTCCAAATCTAAGTTTAGGTAAGTAAAACTGATTTTTGTTTTCTTCCTTTCCACTGGTTTTGCTCCTTACCTTGTGAAGTGTTTATTCCTGCATCTGTTGGACACTATCTTGATTCTAGGACATGCTGTCAAACTTGGTAGATATTAGTCAATCGTCTACGAAATATCAACATGCTTTTTCTAAATATCATACTGAAATAAGGCGCAGGGACTACTGAGAATATTTTCACTCAGAAGTACCTATCTGATTGCTATCTGCACATTTTGAACCATGAAATATAAAAGCAAAGGAAAAAAAATAGTTCAACCATATAATTATACTACATTCATCAATATCAACCCTGTCAGCTCAAGGTTCTGTTTTCTACACTTTGTTCCAGTACTCTACTCTGCTTGATTGTAAATCTTTCAACTGATGAAGTTTGCATCTTCAGGTTATTTGTGAAGTGTTCCCTTTTATCATGAGGCACAATCTTGTAATGGTGATATTTCCTTCTCTGTTGACTTAAAGTTCTTAACAATGTGAAGTAGTCCTCAGGTGGTCATTTGCGGGCGTCCATTGGAAGAGTTGACTGAATACATGTAACTTGATTGTTGATGTCCAGTCCACTTCTACATCTTCGGTAGGAGCAGCTGCCCTCCTCACTCTGAATTCAGACTCAATTTTATTAAAAAAAAAAAAAAGTAAATAAACTTTCTCAGTAACTGGGACAAGAAAATAACTCTGTCCTTCACTTTAATTAAATAATAAACAGTAAGGTCAATTCAGGAATCCACATATGTGTACATATTGCCTATCTGCATCCCTGTGCAGAGCATTACATACATGATCACATTTGTACAATCCATGGTTTTAAAGTATTAAGTGTAAGCACAAGAAAACACTTCGATCACCACGTGGTGATGTGCATGCACACTAATGCACAAGTACACACAAGTGTGGGGGATTGCTGACGATTTAAGGCTAATGTATATGCATATGTGTTGTGACTTTTGAAAGCTGGAAGATCGTTTCTTGTCTCCAATTCACTGCAAAACACACAACCTTGATTAAATGATTGAGCTACATAGACTAGATGCCCTTACAAATTACATAGCTAAAACGGCTTGGATTTGATTATCTGTTAAAATGTTGCAAAGTTCTTGGCCAGTGTGGAACATTCACGTTGCCTGGCTTTAGTTTATCTAGATGCTGAACCCTGACATGAAGCACGGCCACAGCTTATCTCTGGAAATGATATGTAAGAGAAGACTAGCCAAGAAAAGTTCTCTCCTCCTTTGTCCTGTAATGTTGTGTATGTGTGAATCTCTATAGAGCACACACACCTATGTATATACCGTCTATATAAAAACTATTAGATTTATTATACAGTGGCAAATGTTGCCTGGAAACTGGTTGCTATGCAAGTTAAATTCTGAAGAGTAGGAGGTGTGTAATTAGCTTTAAATATCTTCTGTGGTTAGTAATTACCCTCAGAAATCAGTGACATAAGAGGACGTGTTCATGGCAGGCAAACTTTAAAAGGTTTGTTGATTAACAAATGGTATCCTTAGTTCCAGGCATGAAGGTGAGATGTTGAGGTCCCCTAAGTTTTTCTGATCAGAGTTAGCTCTGGGATTAGGCTAGGTCCTGAACCTTGCAGAGTGTTGGAAACCTTCCACAGAACTTATTTGTTCCCACCTCTCCAAGGGCTTGATCCAGAGGTCCATGGTATATAGTGGACATCTTTTAATCGACTATTCTGAGTTCAGGCCACAAGCGTTAAGTACAGGAAGAATAAAGATTTCAGTGGGAACTGGGCTAAAAGACCTCAGGATAGCCGTGATGGATATCTTAATCAGATTAAGACATTGCTTGAAGAGGTTTCTTCACCATTAAATGTTGCAAATTGGCTTAGGACTAACTTTATTCCTAAAGAAAGCATGATCACTACTGTTGACTCAGATGATAAGGATAAAACATTTCTCAGGGTGAAATCCAAAGTTATTCTCTACCAGGTTTGGACAATGAATCAAGACTAGAGTCTCCCTTGACAGAGCTTTGCAGTAGCCTAGGGTTCCCTATCTGAAAAGCACTCTTTCTTTTCTAATTTTTCAAGTCGCTACTGGCGCCGGTGGAATCGATTCTGCAGAAGAAAGTGCCGTGCCGCTGTCAAGTCCAATGTTTTCTACTGGTTGGTGATCTTCCTCGTGTTTCTTAACACCCTTACTATTGCCTCTGAACACTACAACCAGCCTGACTGGCTCACTGAGGTTCAAGGTGAGGAGAGTCTGATGGTGCTGTTTATTATGGTCAGTGTCAAGAAAGGGGGCTGAGGGAGGAGCTGGTGTGTTGGGCCACACAGTGTAAAAGGAGCATACACGGCTGCAGATAGTCCTTTTTCTGAGGAGGACCTTAACCAATACAAGAAAATATCTGCCCACATTAGGAGAGGTTTCAGGGAAAACATAAATTTCTGGTTTCTAGCCAAAGCAGTTTTCTGCTGGGTGTAGATGAAATCAGGAGTTTATGCTGAATATATATCTGCAGCTATTGGATTTCCAATTTATGGATGGCTAGTGGGAGCCACAAGTTCTCCAAGGTCTTCCCTGAAATGGTGTTTATGATAAATTCTAGCTACCAGGGAGATGTGGAAGGAAGAGAGATTTGTAAAGTTCTTCAGTCTGCAGAGCAGTTGAATCCTCACTGGAGGTGAGAGCAGCTGAAAGGCTTAATTAAGCAACAGCAGGTAGCACAGCAGCTCTTCTATTCCCGCTCCCATCTGCAGATGACAACTATGATGGGAGGTTGAGCTAGGGAAGGCATATCCCTGCCATGGAGGTTGTGTAACACATCACAGCTGTATGTGCAATACATAAGAATTGCTGTAACCATCCTTGTAAAACATTTCTGTGAATGAGCTGCCCACACTTTTGAAGTCCATCCTTTGACCCAAGCTTAGATAAGGTTGCTCTTTCAGGCTGATCCCAGAAGGGAGTTCTTACAGGCAAGGGTCAATAGTTATCTGTGATGATCCTTTAACTAAGTTTCTTCGTTCTGTTTCTGTTTGTTTTTCATGAGACACTGCCAATAAGGTGCTGCTAGCTCTTTTCACGGCAGAGATGCTGCTGAAGATGTACAGCCTTGGTCTACAGGCCTATTTTGTGTCCCTCTTCAACCGCTTTGACTGTTTCATCGTGTGTGGAGGAATCCTGGAAACGATTCTGGTTGAGACAAAGATCATGTCACCACTGGGCATTTCAGTGTTGAGATGTGTTCGGCTATTAAGAATATTTAAAATCACAAGGTACTTCTGTGCTTGTTTTGGAATGTAAGAGGGCTGCACATCATATATAGTTTCAAGTCACTCACATGGTAGCCTTTTCTTTTTCTTTTTTCTTTACTTTTTTTTTTAACATTAATTGGGTAGTGAGAGTGCTAGGTTGCTGGTTGTCATCTGAAGACCAGGGCAGGATGGGGAAGGCTGAACAGACCTGGTGTCCATGATATGAGTGGTAAGGACTGGGGAGAAGTCTGGTATAGGGTTCTGGAGACACTTGATACCATGCAGATTAACTGGAATCTGGAACAATAACATGAGCTGAGTTTGTGCTCTTAAGTTCTGTGCAAAAGACAAAGTGAAAGCAAACCAGCAGATAGCCTTGTGACCTTTTCTGTTGCTTTATGGTGACACTGAGGAGCCCATGCGAGCTCCAGCAGACTCAACAGTGGCCTAAGTGGGAGACAGTGTCAACACCAGCAGCAATGGGCAAAAGATGTTGCCAGCCCTTTTCCTTCAGAGAAGTCCAGCATGAAGCAGCAGCTCTACAAAGACAGACTTTTCCACACTCCAGACTCCCTTGTTTTTCCTTTTCCTTCCTCCTCTCCCTCTGCATAAAGGCACAGTGGTACCTATTTAATAGTCCTTTCTTCCTTCATGCACATACCTCCAAAACACCAGCTTGGTATGGCAGGAGTTTTTCAGCTTGAAGGGAGGTCATAAGACAGGTCAGCTCCTGACTTACCCAGATTGGAGCTCTTGGAACAAATCTGATCGTGTGGTCACTCAGAGCAGCCCAGGGCCTGCCTTTTCCCATGTGGGCACCAGTCAGCACCTTATGAAAAGCTTAACCGAGGTGGTGAAAGAGTGAGTTTTCTGCAGGCTCAGCTACAAAAATGTCCCTAGAATTGCTATAAACTCCCTCAAAGGAAATTTCTGACAAATATGAGATAGAGCATGAGAAAAAACAAGACCAGAACTGGAAGACAGTCAAGATGGCAGAGCTGTGAGGCAGAAAAAACTACAGACTTGGACTTTTGCATCATACATTTGCCTTTAAAGCTTCTCTGAGCCTTGATTCTCTGGCAGGGTGGATTGTTTTCAGGGTCAGATGGCAGAGACAGAAAATCAGTTTGCAATCTCAGAGGGAGTGGCAAAAGCAAGCTTGTAACTACTAAAAGAGGGGAAAAAAAGAAAAAAAAAGAAAAGAAAAAAAGCGGCCTATTTAGACATGTAGTAATAGGTGAGGAAAAATGTTCCAGCTAACGAGAGTTTCCAGCAAAAGACGCATCTTTGCCCTTTCAGAAATAGTGGAGAACTCTGGTCCAGGGACTGTTTTTCCTGGATCTTTGGGTCTGAAAGCTATCGTCACCGAGTCCCAGGCCTGGTTTCTGAGGGAACTAGTAGCTGTTTCAGGCATTGGGTAATCAGATACACCCAGGGCAACATACCAATAACTATAAAAGCATAAGCTTCAACATAGCATCCTGGAGAGGTCATTGTTTTTTCAAGACATTTCTCCACTCCTACACAAAATATATAATCGTGCTAGAAGAATTAGCTAGTAGAAAGGCAAATGGTGAGAGAATATCATTAATACTTCAGGAAGCTTGATCTATTCAAATACTCAAATATTCCTAAAGCTTCTGGCAGAGATGTAATGTAGGAAACAGCCAGCAATAGGAGTAGTTATACTTACCTTCATTCTGTAGCAGATCTGAAATCCAGTTTTGCATGGAATAAAATGTTACCTGGAATATGTCTTCTAATTTGTACAGGGGCCTATGTGTAAAGCACAGTCAGAGCTGAGGAATAACTTGCAATGAATAATGTATTAATCGTATTTTGCCTTCTTTCCTGTTCCTAAAATATTGGCAAGTAGGTTGCAGTAGTCTCAGATTTATCTGTTTTTTAATTATTCATAATTTTCTCCATGATTTTTTGCCTCCGTGGGTGAAGTTCATGCTCATGTGGAAGGCCTTAGCAGAAGCCTCCAAAGCAGTACTTCAGGCCCACTCATGTCTGACTGCAGGAGAGAATATTCTGACATTAAAGTAAAACTTACACTTTTGATGTTCTCCAGTAAATTATAATCTTTTCCATTATTCACTTAGCTTTAAACACAATGGCAATTTAGTGACACTGACATCATCAATACTAGTGGAAAATGCCACCTGAGTGAAACGATAATACAGAAAGATACAGTCCTGGAAAGGTGGGAAGAATAGGAGGGATGATAGTGCAATGTTTTATGTCAGGTGTGTATTCAGGAGCAGTGACGTGGACATACAGCGGAGATGGAATTAGTGATCAGCAGCTGTGTTAAAAAGGCACAAAGCAGGGAAATTGGTGAGAGTATGTCAGTAGGTAGCCTAATCTTTATATATTTGTGCGGATTTTCCATGGTAAACACCAAGCGCAAACAAATTCTGGGTGCTTTCAGATGATACACTTCTAGGAAAAGTCCAAATACAACTCCCTAATATAAAAGAAACAAAGACACCATCAGATGAACAAAACATAATTTTAGAAACCACATTTAGAATTTCAAGAGCAAACATTTCTTCCAAGATTATAAATACTCTTTGAATCATTGTCTTGTACATTAGAGAAGCAGTCAATATAATCTATGTTTTATTCTCCCTAATTTTTACAGTGCTGTGTGGAAAATTTTCCTTTACTGAGAGAACACAAATGATTTTCTCTTTATACATAGTACTTTACTGCTTTATAAATCCTTGTATTTAGTCCTTTATACTTTGAAGATAAATCAACTTGTTTGCAACAGTGTACTGAAAATTGTTATTTTAAAACTAAATCCTGTCACTAGATATGTCACTGTTAACTCTAGGGAGGAGAGACGGGGCACCTTTTTATGTACCTGCTTTCAAAATGGTTTTATATTGGATGAACAGTGTGGGAAGCTTTCCCACAATGAGGCTGCCAGCTGTTGCTACTGTTTTAAGCTCTGCATCTGTGATTGCCAGTATCATAAAGCCACAGTGGAAAGCAATGAAGAGGAAAAGGAAGAGAATTAAAGACAGCATTAAGGTCTAATCCAGTTCTGCAATTGATTTCTATGTGAGATGTTGAACAATCCATTTAACATTTCTGCATCTTATTTCTCCATTTTGAAACAGGGATCATAATCATGTCCTACTCACTGGGGTTTTGCAGTGCCTCATTCACTGGCATCTTGGGAGATGCTAGGAAACACATTCATTTCCCTATAGGTCTGGGGAAGCATCAGTGCTTTCTTTTTTTTTTTTAACCTCCCATTGTATGCTGCCTGGTCCAAATTCTCCAGTTCCACCCTGCAGTGCCATGAGATTTATTTTAACTGTTTTTTGTTTGTTTGTTTGTTTTCTTTGTAGTATATTAACCAAAGACAACAGAATGGCCAGAGACTTTTTCTTTGTCTGGACTTTTACTATTCCTGACCTAAGAGCCTTGTGTTTCGTTAAGTAACCCCAGATCTCACTTTGAGGGAGTGTTCAAGTTAGCTCTGCAACCACCTAATGTTGCAGATGGTAACCTCAGTTCAGGCTTCAAGAATGCTGAGATAAGACCATCGTTATTTCCACATCCTAGTCAAGTCAAGCCTTCCTTATCTTCTCCTTTTTCCTTTTCCTCTCTCTCTTTTTTTTTCTTCCCCTTATTGGTTTGTTTACTTTTCTAATGGTGCTGTATTTCTAGGTAGCACTCAGAGCACAGATAAAACAGCACTAATCTTATCACCAGGTCATCTCAGTTAATTGCTTTAAAGTTTGTAAGTTACATAAGAAACTGAATCTCAGGTATTGAGCCATTTGTAAGAAATGCAAAGCTGATAAAAGTCTATGCAGTTGTGCTCTGAGATAGCAAGGCATTTAAGCTTTAACTGAGTCATTGAGACTATTCAGATGTGTAACAGCTTTACTGCCTCTTAAGGACACTGCTAGAAAGATCTAGAAAAATGTGTGTCCTGGCTGACATTGGAGGGCTTGAAGATGTTCTGGGCCCCATCCCTTTCTGGTTTAAGGATGCTAAATTCAGTCTAGTTTCATCAGAAATTGTTTTTCCCTTTTTCTGTATCATTTTCCCTTCCTCCCCAAGTGTGAAGCTGTAAGCATAAACACAGACACAGTGAGCTGTTACATTGCACATTTAATACAGGCCTTTGGTGGCACTGAGCCCACAGCTTCCATGCCCTTACCTTTGCTCTGTAGTTTTATATTGCTTATCTCTTTAATTGCAGTTGAACTTTAAAGCACTCTTGTTTTCTCTGAAGTGCTTCAGAAGAGAATCTGGGCTGGAGGGAGTCATCACGGTTCTCTCCGATGTTCAGCTCTAGGAGGTGAACTAGTTGCTGAAATTCAGAGGACATGGCAGTGTCCCCTCTGTACATCAGATTGCTAGCCTTTAGAAAGTATTTGGGCCACTCAAACATTTCTGCAAGGGGACAAGGAAAACCTTACACTAACATTGTAAAAACACTAATTTAAGGGGGATTTTAAGAGACCTTGTCTCTACTGACTAAACTGCCGTCAGAAAAGACAGATCTGTATGTAAGAACTATCAGGCTTCCTCCAGGGAGTGGGAGTGTTAGATATGTCTGCCATCCTTCTTAAGTAGAGCTTATTTTTCTAAGGAAAATACGTCTAAAAATTCAGAGTCTTTTAAGGACAGAAAGGTTCATTGTTATGGGCTTTGGGAGAAGGAAGTAGAGGATATTGACCATGGTGGGATCTCATATCATGGTGGTAGGCCACAAGAGATGGTGCTGGAAGGAAAACTTAGGGATCACAAGGAAACATTACTGGCTTGTTAACCTCGTGCAAGCCACCAAAGCTTGCTAGTAATGTGCATTCAAAATCAGGTGACTGGGAGATGACTGCTAATCTTAAACCTAGTCTGAAAGCTCTGTCAGACTCAAAACTGCATACAGTAAAAGTGTTCATGACATAGTAAGCAGCAGGGTGAGAGTGGTCAAGCAGATGCAAGACTGAAGTGGAAGTTGCTCCATGGGTGATATGGTAGATTCTTCAGAAAAAATCCGGCATTTTTCCAACACATGGCTTCTGTGCTGGCTGGCAAAGAAAGCAAACGGACATGTTGAAGTAGAGCATGCTACTGGTGTCTCTTTGAACCCTTAAGTGGGACCACAAGGGCAAGAAGATCATTTCCCTGTAGCGTACATCAGCCTGATTTGGGCACAAGCCTGAATAAACTGTGGGAGAGCATGTCTTAGCCATACTCTCTCTTTAATGGAAGCTGTTCCAAAGACAGAAGTGTCAATTGTATGTCATTTGTGTTAGGTCAAAGATCATTTTTCCTTTTCTCAGGAGCTGGTCTGAGTGGGCTTCACCTTAGTCATACACAATAAATCAATGCTAGTCCCAGAGAACAGAAGAAACATCTCCTGGTTTTGGTCATTGTGATCAGCTGGTACCTTAGTGTCCTGGGGATCCTGGAAATGTCTTGTCCAGCTGTCTTCGAATCTGGCTCTAAGCCCTTACAAAATGTTCTGCAGCCTGCCTGAGAAAGTATAATGTGTTTGGTACCCAAAAAAGCAGTGACAGTGTACTCTTCCAACAGCAAAAGAAACTAATGTCCTTAGGCATGTGGAGTCTCCCTTTAAGGGTCCATATAAAACAAGCATTGCAGGATGTGAAGGACCTTTAGTATCTTCCTCATTCTTCTCAGTCCCACAAAGTGTTGCAACCTCTATTTGTGAGTGAGCCCAAGTGCATACTCACACCAGATTTTGGACAAGTTTGTATTTGCATCCAAACTGTTTCCCCATCTGCTCCTGCTAGTTATTACAGGCCATTCTCTGGAGTGAGGTATTCTGGCATGCCATAACATCTGTGAGTGTTGTAATGAGGTTGGTTAGAATGTAACTCACTGAAGCAGCAAGAACTAATCACTGTATATTGATATAAGATTTGCAGAGACTTAGATGGAGAGTGCTGCAATAATCTTCTGGGTGTGCGTATGGGGTGGGGGTGGAGGGAATTGTGCATGTACATGTGTGGTAGTAAAATTACTCATTAGCTGTGGTAGGTCTCATTATCTTAGGGAAGAACATCAATGATTCACTGCTTAACAGGGTGTTTGGAAATGCCTGCTTATACACAGAAGGCAGCCTGAACCAATATCCTGTGCAGGCCATGAGCACCTGTCTTAGAGTGAAGAAATTTTAACTGCCTCTATTTTCTCGACCAGATATTGGAACTCCCTGAGCAACCTTGTGGCTTCACTCCTGAATTCAGTTCGCTCCATTGCTTCCCTGTTGCTGCTCCTCTTCCTCTTCATTATCATCTTCTCACTCCTGGGGATGCAGCTCTTTGGGGGCAAGTTTAACTTTGACGAAATGCAGACCAGGAGGAGTACATTTGACAACTTCCCCCAGTCCCTCCTCACTGTGTTTCAGGTAAGAGCATAAGCAGTGCAGATGGGACCAAGACATTGTGCTTACATGGAGAGACACAGACCAGGTCCTGCACCATTCCTCTGCCACCTGGCAGTCCCAGAGACTACACCATGCTAGTAGCTCTGGGAGCATGGCACCACTCTATGTTGCCAACATGGGGATATTCCCTCCCAAAGTGGGGAAATAAGCTAAGGCCCATGTGTAGCAAGGCCACCAGGGCTTATCAGGGTCATACAAGAGAATGGCCACTGTCATGTCCCAGCGCATTTCCGGCATGCCAAAGCCCAACCCTTCATCTCCCACGGTTCTGGGGAACAAATATCTGCTCACTGCACCAGAGAAGAAATTAAACAGCTTTTAAGCTGACTGTAGTTTTGAGAGTGATCAGCCGACAGCATCAGGATCATGATTTCACGTGCAAGGTGAAAGGAAGTGTCAGGCTGTGCTGAGTGCTGTCCTCAAAGCTGTAGGTTGCACAGCTTGTCCAAAACAACAGACATGTGGGAGGGAAGTGCCTGGGAGAGGTGGGGAGACTTAAACAAAGATGTCTTGGAGAGCCATTTGGCTTCAACCATCAGTCTTCAAGGGAGCATCTCTTTTTTTTTTTTTTTTAACACTTTGGGCGCCCTTTCTACATTCTCTCTTTTTGTTTTTAATTTGTTGAATGGATACAGCCAGAGTCTCCAAACATCTTGGGGGAGGGGGTGATCTCTAGGATAGTAGATATCTTTGTGTTAATGGGGTTTTCAAATTCTCTGTGTGGTCTAACACTGTGTCCCTTATTGGTGGGAATGTGTCATTTAGATCCTGACTGGGGAGGACTGGAATTCGGTGATGTATGATGGGATCATGGCTTATGGCGGCCCCTCTTTTCCAGGAATGTTGGTCTGTATTTACTTCATCATCCTCTTCATCTGTGGAAACTGTATCCTTTGATGCTACTCTTTTCTCCAAGTGGGGCTGAATTTAAAGTCACCCTTTACTACTTTGTTGTATTAGAAAATAATGAATTTCATGCCTTACATCTTTACCTTTTCCCTAGCTCTGGATTTTGGCTTTGCACTACCAAACGTTAAACAAGTTTGTTTAATTTTAGCTAGTGCTAAGTCTTCAGGCATATAAACAGTTGCAAGAGCCAACTACATGCCAGTTCTGTATGCTAGCTTTTATTTAGTATCTTTACGCGTTTAGTGTTTTTATTTTTTATTCCCCTTAATTCACTCATAGGTCTTCCTTTCCTGCCTTCCTCATAAACTGATCTCTCTGTCTACCTGCAGTACTTACTATGTATTTTTGCTTCAATTGCCATTTCAGTAACATATTCCATGTGCTTTCATCCAAACCTTATGTGGAATAAAAATATGTATAATCTACAATATGCTATATACAAATGCTGTAATAGGAGTAACATATGTTTGACATAATAGATTTATGTGAGATCATATATTAACTCATGTATAAACGAACAAGAACCATGTTCAATTTCACTTACCGCAATCTGTGTGTTCTTCAAACAGAAAATCGTGTACTCTGTTATCTACCAGCCTGAAATAATATTAAGTAACTTCAGTTCTCTCTGGCTTCAAGGTGAAGTGAGGGCACTGTACCTAACCCAGACGTACAAAGCACATTGCATGATTAGGCTGTGAGTGTCTTTTCATAGGAATTTGCATATAACATAGTGCTATGGTTCTGTTCCATATCTGTTTGCTCCAAATTTGTTCATGTTTAGTTTCTGCTTCCCTAACAGATAGCCCTCCTGTGTCAGTGGTGACATCTCTTTTTATACCGATTCTTCTATAAAGCTACCTCGTAGTCTCAGCCCAGCTCTTCTGGCCTCTCCTCATAATTTAGATCTCTCAAACCCTGTTATGTGACATTTTAGTTGACCTGCATGCCCTCTCTTCAAAGTGAGATGGTGCAATTCCACTTATCTGAAGGTCAAGGGAGGCAGTCTGCCTGACAGCTTAAAAAAGCTACAATTTGGATCTCCTTATGAACTACAGGGGAAAATGTGAGCCAGCTTCACATGCTGGCTGACTTTTTAGCCATTAGACCTTGGATCTCAGTGAGGGCAGTGGCTATATTTCCAAGCTAAGCCTTAAACTGGAGGTTACTTAGAAGTTATCATGGTGTAATAAGACCCACTATCAAGAAATTTATAAAAGAATCTGGTGTTTAGATTTGTAACATGAGATCTGAACGATGACTGGCATGACAAGAAAGCAGTTGATTCCTTACCCTTCAGCTGCATGTGCTTGGCTGGTTTATAATGTGGCTCCCATACATGGGCTCTGTGCTAGGAGATGGCAGATTTGCCAGCTCAACGCTTTAATACTCAACTCAAATGAATTTCTTTTGGTCCCCTCAGAAATGCTATCCTTACTGTCCTTAAAACCTACCGATGACTGTGGGAAAGGTTATCATGAGGTTGTTCAACTCAAATATGTAGTCCAGAATTGGAAAACCCAGGTGCCTAATGGCATGAGGCTCTTTAGTATGAGTGCTTTAATAAAAAATTACCTGAGCCTTCAAAGATGGAAAGAATCTAGAGCTCCCCTTATCCTCAGAGGGATTTGTTGCACAAAACAGGGCTCTTTGGGGAAACCAAAAACTGAAATGTAAGTGCTTAAGTCTGGACTTGGATCTTTTCTATCAGTCATTCTGTTGTAAAATTTGGAAACCCCACATAGTGTGTTAGACATTTGGTTGGAAGGTGTAGGTTTGTGCATGCTCAATATGTGTGCTCTGAACATTTGTGTGAACTGAAAGTTTGGAAAAGCGAAGAGATCTGATGACAAGTTGCTAAAAAAAATCAATTAAGACACCTTTGGTATAATGTTGTTCTGCAGTTTTCAAAGCCTGTTTTCTTTAAGTAGCACACAGATATCCTGCTGAATGTATTTTTGGCTATTGCTGTGGACAACCTTGCTGATGCCGAGAGTTTAACATCTGCACAAAAAGAGGAGGAAGAGGAAAAAGAAAGGAAAAAGTTAGCTAGGTAAATCCATATGCATACATCTATCTACGTTCATATGCATACATTTGTACATGCATATATATACACACATTATGCACATATATATGTGCAAGTATGTACATATATGTAATATGTATAACTTTTCTCTGAATGTATATAGATTACATATATATGATTAATAAAACTATGTATAGAATTATGTAATTTTTTTTAAGTAAAAGAAGTCAAACTAAAAGACAAGATGTTGTTAGGAGTTGGGAATCTCCACAGTTGCAAAGATGTGAGCAGAGGAAATGAAGGCTAGGTGACTGATGAGATTTCAGGGCATCAGTAGATAATGAGTGTGAAGTGGTTTCAGTGTGACAACCCCATTTGAATCTTCCTCTTGCCTTTTGATTGCTCAGAACCACGAGGCATATTTTCAGATTCCCATGACACAGGATTCAGAGGCTTCCTTCTCTTTTGATGTCACAAGCTAGCAAAGGACTCTGGCCAGTTCTTTTAGTGTTTCTGCAGACTCTTAGGCGACATGAGCTGGGTGTAGACCTTCTCTCTCATTCTCTGCTTGCCACAGTGGGGAAGCTTCTCCTTACTGGTTATTTCTCCTCACTTTCTTCCAGGCTGCTTGGAGGGGTTCTCTTGCGCAGATCTTTCTGCTCTGTCCTGCACACCAGTCAGGAGGGTTTCCTTCCCTGTGGAAATGCAGTGAGGGGCAAAACTTTGTAGGCAACCTAGTGGAAGTCCACAAGAGAGGGCTTGAAAATGTTTCATTCCATTGTTGCTGGATGAAAGAAGAGGAGATACCTGGTCATAGACCTAAGTATGCATATACACAAACACACAGGCACTTACTTCCACAGATGCATGCACGCACGTACACACACACACATACACACACGCCATCCAGAAAGCTATAAAATAAATGAAATTAGAGCAGTCTCTGCCTTTGCCTGCAGATGAGGACAAGGTGGAGCCACTGATATATAAGCTGGACTCAGAATGGAGGTGCCAGCCAGCTGATCGTTTTCATGGTGTGTGCTGTACTACATGAAGTTCTTGAAAGGGAAACAGCTTTTCACCTTTGTAACTGTTTGCTTTTTATCTTGTCAAATTGTTAGGACTGCTAGTCCTGAAAAGAAACAGGAGATAGAAAAAACAGCTGTGGAGGAGGAGACAAAGGAGGAGAAAATTGAGCTGAAATCAATCACTGCTGATGGAGAATCCCCGCCTGCTACCAAGGTCTGCTGCCAGCCACCACTCTCTATGCAGTGATAGCATGAACAGCTTGGGTTTCTGAGGGAATGAAAACTCTCTGCCTTGTCTGATAAAGGCTTTTTCTCTTCTTCTGTTTCTGTTAGATCAACATGGATGATTATCAGCCAAATGAAAATGAAGAAAAGAGCCCATATCCCACAACAGAAGCACCAGGTATCTCTCAGTTTCCTCTCATTCTTGATTCAAAGAATTGAAGCTCCAGTTGCTAGTGCATATATAACCAAACTGTGGTAGCAGGCACGCTGAACGTATAATGCCTTCATGATGGGAGAAGATGATGCACTTAGAATCATAGAAAGGTTTGGGTGGAAGGGACCTTTAAAGACAGACCATCTAATTCCATCCCCCCCGCCATGGGCAGGGACACCTCCCGGTAGACCAGGTTGCCCACAGCCCCATCCAACCTGGCTGTGAATACTTCCATGGAGGGTACAACAACAACTTCTCTATGCCACCTGTTCCAGTGCCTCACCATCCTCTGAGTGAAGAATTTCTCCTACATAACTAATCTTAATCTACCCTCTTTTAGTCTAAAACCATTCCCCCTTGTCCTATCACTACACTCCCTGACCAGGAGTCCCTCCCCAGCTTTCCTGCTCGCCCCCTTTAGGTAAAAGAAGGCTGCTATAAGGTCTCTGTGGAGCCTTCTCTTCTGCAGGCTGAACAATGCCAACTCCCTCAGCCTGTCTTAATAGGAGAGGTGCTCCAGCCTTCTGATCATCCTTATGGCCCTCCTCTGAACCCACCCCAACAGGTCCATGTCCTTCTAGTGCTGGGGGCCCTAGACCTCAATGCAGTACTCCAGGTAGGGTCTCATAAGAGTAGAGTAGAGGGGAGAATTGCCTCCCTCAACCTGCTAGCTACACTTCACTTGCCCACGTTTCCTTCAGAATCCCTATAGGAATTAGTTGTACTTGATTTGATTCTCTGTTCAGCACGCATTACATGACTACAACTCTATTTTCAAAAAAAGTCTACTTTTTCATTACTCTGAGGTCAGGGAAGACCCACAACAGATACTTATGAAGGGAAAAGTGCTGAATGCCTTTTTGCACTTTTTTAATTAAAAAGGACAGTGTGATTATTAGTATAATTCAAAGGCATAAGCTCTTAGCCTAAAGTTGGAAAAAAATGAGCTAGAGCATTAGACTAGTTTTCAAGTCAGTTGGACCTAATTAACTTCGTCCTCAAATACTTTAAAAAAAATGATTGAAGCAATCTCAGAACATGGAGCAGTTTTTCTCTGAGAATTTTTGAAGGCTGTGTCTTTAAAATAGTGGGTAGGGGTGGAGCAGAGGAATTATAAACTAGTTAGTTCAACTTCCATTCTTGGAAAATTGTTGGAACAAATGATTAAACAAGCTATAAGACTGCAAGGTAAGAAGAAGACTAGCAGGAACATGGATTTGCCAAGAACAAATCACATCAAACCACTTTCTTCTAAAAGGGGCTGAAAAAGCTTGAAGACAGGAGAGAAGTAGATATCATATGCTTTAACTTTGCTAAGGCTTCTGACTGTCTCTTATAACATTCTCATAAACCAGCTAGGAAAGCATGGCTTAGATGATTGGGAGAGAAATTGGTCAGACCCTTTATGTGGAGATTAGTGATGGCACAAGTGAGGTACTATGGCTCAAAGGCCTGTCCTGAGTTCAGTTCAGTTCAATGTTAATGACCTGAGTGATTGAAGAGGAAATATGCCTATTGCATTTGCAGATGACATGAAGCTAGGAGGGACAGGAAGCATGCTGGAGGACAGCATTAGAATTCAAAGGGCTGCTGAGGAACTGGATAAATGGTCTAAATAAAATGAAAGTACTAGGATCTACATAGGCAGGAATAAATAATTCAAAAATAAAGGATCTTAGGTGATAGTAGTAAGGTAACAGTGCTTGAGAAAAGAATCTAAATCCTGTGATCACAAGCTCAAAAGGAGTCAACAACATTTTACTGCCTTTCAAAAGGCAAACAAATATTGAGATTATAAGCGGTGAAAACAACTCTTTACTCCCTTTATGGATTTCTTCTAACAGGCCAATGAAAGCTAACCAGAGCAAAACAATTCTTTTTCTGTTAGCAATTGATAAGATCTCAACTGAGATTCTGTGTCTTATTTTGGGTGCTCTACCTAAGAGGATCATAGAATGGCTCAGGTTGGAAGGGACCTTAGACCTCGTCTAGTTCCAACCCCCCTGCTATAGTCAGGGACACCACCCACTAGATTGGTTTGCTCAGGGCCTCATCTAACCTGGTCTTGAACACCTCCACGGATGGGGCATCCACGACCTCTCTAGGCAACCTGTTCCAGTGCCTCACCACCCTCTGAGTGAAGAATTTCCTCCTAAAGAGAAGTGGGGCTGGATTGGAAAGAGTCTAACAGGTCATGGTGAATGCAATACAGGAAGGAAACAGGAACTAAGATTGAAAGAATTGTGCTTGTTTGAGTTATGAAAGACAGGAGAAATATTTTCAAATGCATAAAAGGCTGTTAGAGGCAGGAGGAAAATTATCTCCATCTCCATTGTGAATAAGAGAAGTAACAGATTAACACCTGGGGAGGATTTTCTAACAGTGAAGACTAGAAAAGATTGTGAAGAAGGTTGTGGAAACCCTGCATGTTAAGAACAGGTCAGAAGTCAAAAAATCTGCAAGAAAAGGCTTGAATATAATAGTAAGTTGATCCTAGCTTGGCAGAAGCATGAACTGGAGGGCCTTTTGTTGTCCTTTGCTGCTCTGCCCTTCTTCATTTCTATGATAATGTAACAGGCTGTAATAAGTAATAAATCACATTCTTTTCTATTGTGTGATTCCTAATAAATGTCTGTTAATAGGTCGATGTGATAGAGTGAAAAAAAGACACAATAGTTCACTTTAAATAGATGGACAAGAGTTTCAGACAGGCAAAAAGGAAAACTTCATTGAATTTGATTTTCAGTACAAAAGATCTGTGCATTTGCTATACTTGTATCGATCCATATTTGTAGCCTATTAATCAGTAACAGACTGTTTCCAATACCATGCAATACAGTTTTAGCAGTTCCTGAAGCAGATCACTGTTTTTAATCTTCCAAGCACCCCTGTAGGCACAGGGCAGTTATTGCACACCCATCCCCAGTTGCTCATGTGTTCTGGGGAGTCTTTAGTCACAAGCATAAATTAAAACAGGCTGAGGTAGTTCTGTTTCTGTTTTTCAGCTGGCTTGGATTTGCAGACCTTTATATTTTTTCAAGTGAAGATACACCCACCTGTATAGCAAATTTAAGCCTACTGATAATAGAATTACATTTTAGTTACCTTCTGTAGACAGCTTAGAAATAGCCTAGCATGACAAAAGCTGTATCTACATTTTTGTCTATTTGACAAATGCTATATCTACAATTCATGTCATCGATGTTTTATCTGCAGCCATGTGTAGGATTAGAAGGCAGAAAATTAAGTAAAGACATTTTAAAACTCCTGCCTTGCAGTACCAATCCTTGGACTGGCATATTTTTCAACAGAACCTGACATTTGAATGGATGCTCCTATCTCCTAAAGCATTATCAACGCAAAGGGACAGCATCTTGGTTTGCCTTTTTATAATGCCATTTCTAAACAGGCCCCCATGGCTGTTCCCAGAATTGTTTTTCTACTCTTTGTGAAGAGTGAAGTTACTTTTTCTCTTTTCCAACCTGAAAAGAGAACTCTGAAAACTTTTTTTTTTTTCCTTTTTTTTCTTTTTTCCTGAAAATAATATCTAATGGCTCACACAATTGCCTGACCACTTCTTTCAGAGTTCACGGAAGTTACCATAAGGCTCAGATGGAGTAAAGTTTTGTAAATCACTTATTAGATACTATTTAGCATAGTCATCTACTCCATTCTGCAATATGAAGCTCAGAAACACCAAGGCCCTCTCAGAGCTGATATAGCACGTCACATCTGTCTTGCGTAGTCAGTTCTGGGGAACAAAGCTCTAAGGCTTTCTCTGGCATTAGCAAGCAAGAATTTCCCGATCCCCACATGTACCCTGTCCCTTCATCAGCTCCCCTGTGGCCACAGACCAGCCCAGAATCCTTCTGCTGATTGCTGTGCAGCCACATATGGCCCACCTGGGAAAACATTTTTTCTGCCCGTTTCCCACATGTGGATCCATTTCAACTGTTGTTGGAGGGAAACATCTCATTGCTTCTTAGATGCAGTGAGCAAGTTCTACCAATTTTCAGATTATGATTTAAACCTCCCATGGCTGTGTATCATTCCATCCCCTGAAAACAACCTTCAAACTAACCTAGGGTACAGAAACAACTGAAAAGGTCAATTTATTCGCTTTCCCTTTATTCTCTGCATCTACCCCACTCAATTTCCTATGAAGTTTCTATTGCCTCAACCAGAGTTTTCTCAGTAACCTCTTCTGACTGTATTTGCTGCATGGTGTAGCTCTTAGCCCCCAGAATACACTGTGTACTTGCAGCTCATCAGTTTACCTAGCCACTTTGCTGGAGGGAGGGACTAGTTCTTCCAGAGATTTGTGTACACTAGAAGGATTATTATGATGACATGTTTATTATAGGAAGACAGGGAGCAAGTCTTGCAGTCTGGTACAGAAACAGACAAAGAATTCAGAACGTCAGATGAAGGTAAAAGCTTGGGATGATTCATGGAAGCTTGAAGCAAAGCAATGTCCTTGCCCAAGAGTTCTGGTCTTTGTATAGTAAAAAGAAAAAAAATCCTCACCATTGAATATATCACTGATGCTGCACTGAAGCTTGTTTGTGCTTATGGCTTCACAACCAAAGGATGTAACTGTTCTAATGAAGTATAACTCAAGATGACAGTCCCAGATTTAAATTTCCTTGAACTTCAGGAGAGTTCAAAACTAGAACTGAACTTGGCAGCTCACAGTCATGTTTCTTCATGATTCCATGGGAGGCTTGAATAGAAAAGTCACTTTTTAAACACTAATATCCCTTAGGTATAGAAAAAAGAGAAAAAGTGTAAGATTGCAGATAATGAGCTCCCCAGCCAACATGGGAATACTGTGTTGACCTTTGCTTGTATGAATGCCGGCAACTGTGCAGCATGTTGTTTCTTTATACTGGTAGATAGCTTAGGCAGTGACCTGAGCTGAAACTGTAATCATGTTATCCTTTCTGTATTTGACCCTCAGTTTTTGCTTTTTTATGTGCCCTAGACCCTACTTTATATGAAAATCATTTAGAACATTATTCTTGCTCCATAACTGAGGAACTGAATGTGTTTTCCAGTCTGAAGATAGGTGGCTGTTATAATCATTAATATATTTCTTGCTCTGTGACAGACATTAGAAAAAGAGGAGAGAAGCAATGTTCCTTATGGTCTTTATGAGGCTGATCCTTCTGCTAAGAGTCCATTTTCCTGAGGCATTTTTTCATACCCATTTGAAAAAGTTTTTTTATAAAAAAAATAAAATAAAAAACACTTTGAGAAAAGCTTTCTTTAAGAAAAGGAGTGATCTTATAATGAATGCACAGAACTGGGACTCAGAATACTAGTCTTTTAAGTGAAAGCTCTCAAACGTCCTACATGATCATGGACATAAGTACTCCAGACTGTTAAAGAAAAGGAATGTGCTTACCTCAGTCCTTGTCAGCCCACTTTGAAATCTATAGATAAGAGGTGCAAGTGCAAAGTGTTGTAATATTATATAAATATAAGCATTAACATTAACAACATTTTTTCAAGTACTATGCACAAAACTACTTCTGAAAGAATAAAGTCTGTAGAATGGATATTATGAAGTGTTTTAGAACGTGAAATTGAGCTGTTAAAAAATGGACCTGCTTAGAAAGTCCAAACTCTGTGTACCAGATCAAACATTTATTCAAAGATCTATCAAGTGAATTTAGCTGAACTCTTGCTACCAGAAGTGTAAAGAAAGAATCCTATTTGCATGCCATAATGACATGCATTGAAAAGGCCACTTTTCTCCTGTCTCTGACATCTAGACGGGATCTATGTTGATAGACGCACCAGCATCTTTCTGATGCATCCATTACCAGATCAAGTACCATATCCAATCCTAAAGGAATAGATTCTTTCTGGAATTTATTTCACTTCATGGAGTTAAGATAAACCTTTTTAACTAGTGTTTCCGCCTTTGCGTTGGCTGGAAGATGAATCAGTTGTATCTTACCTGTCAGGCACCCTTCTTAAAATATTTCTTCCTGTCTTGCTAATTAAATGAGAGGATTGCAAACTTCAAAATATCAAAATCCTATCATATCATTTACAAAACAGCATCTGATTTCAGCAGGTAGAAGAAATCCTCAAAGGTGGAAGGTTCTCTTTCACATGCCACTTAGCTTCCATCTCTACATTTTCTTCCTTGAGGGTACTCAGTGATGTGGCAATGGCTTCATGAAGAGCTCTTACAAAGAGGAGAAAGAAAGGTCCTGATAAGCTGGAGAAAGGGTCTGAAGAAAATAAGATGCAGTTCAATAAGGATGAGGTCAAAGTGTCACTCTTGGGAATAGTCAGCAGCACAAATGCAGGGGGAAGTGACAGGCTAGGCAACCATTCTGTGGTACAGAATCTGTGGTTCATGCAAATCAGAAACTGATGGCAAATTAATACAAGAATGTGAAGAGAAGAAGTGTCCATGAAGAACATTTAAACAGGAAAACAGTATTATAAATATAAGAGGTAATTAACTCTCCTTTGCACCAGTAGGACCTCAACTGCAGGTTAATCCTGCAGACAATCCAAAGGAAAGTAGTGAGAATGATCAGAGATCTAGAAAACAAAGCACCTCAGGAAAGACTTGTTTTTGTCTAGGAACAGGAAAGCCCGGCAGAAACATAGTAATGGTCCTCAACTATGTAAAAGCCTTCTGCAAGAGGAAGGGAATTACCTCTTTTTCTGTGTCCATGAAAAAAAAATACAACAGATAATGGATTTAGACTACAGCAAGAAAAGAAAGATTAAAGTTAGTCATTAGGGGAAGCTATTTTGCAGAAGGGACGGTGAAGCATATGAGGAGATTGTTGTGAGGATATTGTGGATTTATCAGCATTGATGGTTTTGCAAACAGACTAGATCTATATTTGCCAGGATGGACGCTGGGCAGTGGATGGTGCCTTGGAGAAGGGAAGTGGACAAGGAACCTCAGGCTTTCATCATCTTATTTTGATGATTCTAAGTTTTTAGCTCTAGTTCCAACAGAAACAAATGCCACGGTACTCTATAAGGGGTAGTATTATGCATAAAATAAAAGCATTTTGTGTGAAATAAAAAATAAAGATGTTTCTTGCAGCAGAGGAAGATGAGGAAGAACCTGAGATGCCTGTTGGCCCTCGACCTCGCCCAATGTCTGAACTGCACCTCAAGGAAAAGGCTGTGCCCATGCCTGATGCCAGTGCTTTTTTCATCTTCAGTCCTAACAACAGGTATTTAAGAGGCTGCTCAGCTGCAGCAAGGAGGAGAAGAGCAGGTACCCCTTTCACAGTGGTCCCCAAAGGTTATGTTGTGCAGAGCTCCCTTCCAAAAGTTAATATCAGAGACCACCTTTGACCACTCTGTCTTTCACCCTGGCATAAAATCTCCGTGTAAGCAGAAATGTAGAAAGCACTCTGACAGCATTAAGTGGGAGGACAGGGCACCTGCAAGTCTGATTGAAGACACAAATCATCAAAGCTTTGGAAATAACAGCCTCAGAGGCAAGTCAGTAATTGGAACTACCCAACAAATTCAGGTCCAAACTGCAAGCAAGCCATCGTGCAGTCAGGCAAGCATGAGGCTGGAGCTTCTTGTCCTAATATCTTCTCAAAAAATACTCCCAGTAAGGAGTTCCTGTCTTTCTGCTTGTCACTGACCAAGAACAAGCGTGCAAGAAAAGAAACGAGGAGGATAAGAGTCCATAGAACTGAGGGGAGGCTGAGAAGAATTGTCTTTCTCTCACACTCTTCCCTCAGGCTTCTCCATACAGTGTGGCTTCACATTGCCCCACTTCTCTTTCCAATACCAATGCGTGAGATCAGTGCCATGAGTGGAGGGCTGAGCAGGGCCCACAAGGGAATATATCTTTTAAAGGTTCAGAAATTATCTCACTGTTCAGTGATCTGTACAGTGTCATGTATCCGAATGTCTCCCTTGGGGACTTTGCCTCCAAACAGTCTGAAAGTAAGGCAGGGCCGTAAAAGCACAGCAGAATTCAGAGCCTGTCTTCCCACAGCAGGGCTTGTGCCACTCCTCCTTGGTATGTGCAACAGGGAGAGCCTGATGATGACTGGGACTCATGGACTCTAATGTCAGCTTTGCCACCCACACACTGTTGCTTGTTGGAAAAGTAAATTAACCTCTGCAATCATCTGTAAAATTGCTATAATAGGGGCTTGGAGGCTTAACAGCCAAAAGTAGAGGTAAATAGATTAATGAAGTGCCTCTAGAATTATCCATAGGACTGTTATAAAGTTTAACTCCTCATATCCTGCTATCATTGTATGGAAGGCACATATCTAAATCACACACCAAGCATGAGTCCTGCAGGCAGCCAGTCACCATCACTGCATGACACAGAGAGCCAAGGCTGCCCAGCACCTAGCAGGGCAAAGCAGAGCTGCCTGGGCCATTGCTCTCCCTGCTGCAGGGGCAGAGGGAAGCTGCTCTGCAGAGCAATCCTCCAGGGCCAGTCTTGCCAGCAAAAGAGGAAGAGGGAAATGTTTCCCAGGTTTTGCTGTTCTCTGAGAGATAAAGTTATGCCTCTCCTCTCTCTTTCAGGTTTCGTGTCCACTGCCATCGAATCGTTAATGATAACATTTTCACCAACCTGATCCTATTTTTCATCTTGCTCAGCAGCATCTCCCTGGCAGCTGAGGACCCCGTCCGACACCTCTCCTTTAGGAACCAAGTATGCTTACCATACTCCTTCCCTCGCTGTGTATTAGAGGCGTGGTACAAGCAGATCATGAGTCGTAGCCAGGAAAGGCAGAAAATACTGCATCAGAGGCTTTGGGAGTGATTCTCTGCCCTGATTTTTACCTTTTGTACACTATGTGTAAAATCATTGTTTTTTGCAGGGAACATGAATCAGTGCAGAATTTGGCCTCTAGTTCGTTTCAGAAGTGTCTGTTAGGGGTAGAAGGACAGGAGACTGAAGCAAAATTATTGCTCCCTGGAATTTAAGGCATTAAAAATGGGCCGTAGAAACATTGATTGGGGTTCAGATAATTCAAATTCAGGGGATTTACAAGTTCCCTTTGGAATGTTTCCTCTCCTGCCACTTGTTTGTTTGTTTGTTTTCTTTTTGGTTTTGTTTTTTTTTTCTTTTGAGCTAAAAAGCCCAAGGCCTGATTTTCTCTTTGTTCACACTGGTTGTGAATCAGGAGTAAAATTCTTGAGTTTGATGCAGTCACTTTGGAGGAAATTGGTGTCATCAAGGTTATAATCAGGCTGCTTGAGTGCAACCTGCAAAGCTATCACTGAGTTTGAGATAATCCTCAGAAAATATGCTGTGCTCCTCTCCTTGCCAGGCTGGGGGAAGAAGAGGAAGGCATTCATCACATAGATACATTCTCACCTTTTTCCTGACCATTCATATTAGCCTTTTGAAATGTTCAGTACTTAACTGCCAGTGGTAGTTTCCATTTATCTGGGGTCATACAGGAATCACAACTGCCAGCAGTCATATATGAGACTTATGACCTCTGCTGTCTGCAGTGGCATTTTGGTGCCTTTAAGCTGGAGGAACTTTCTAGGCATAAACAGTGGGCCATTTATTTACTTATTAATATTAAAACTTTAATTTAATGCTCATTGTTCTACCTAGCAGAAGAATTCTGGCCTGAGCCTTCATTTAAATGCACATGTGCATGCAGAGAAGGTGCTAATGGAAGCTGATTCCTGAACGTATCTCAGCATTGCTTTGCATTTTGTCCTGAAGAAGGGTGCTAAATAGTAGTCAAACGCGTCAGTAATGATCCACTTGTGCATGGCTGAGTGTGCCCACCATTTAGGGCTAAATGTATGTCAACATGTATTAGCACTGCAGAATGATGTCAGCTGGCATATGGGCTTCTGACATTCCACAGAATCTGCTGTACAATCTATAGCAGAGATATTTAAATGAGAAAAAGAAAAGAAAAGAAAAGAAAAGAAAAGAAAAGAAAAGAAAAGAAAAGAAAAGAAAAGAAAAGAAAAGAAAAGAAAAGAAAAGAAAAGAAAAGAAAAGAAAAGAAAAGAAAAGAAAAGAAAAGAAAAGAAAAGAAAAGAAAAGAAAAGAAAAGAAAAGAAAAGAAAAGAAAAGAAAAGAGTAGTGAAAACTGTGAAAGATAAAAGTGAAAGTGAAAGATAAAAGAGCTGAAACTTTGGTGCAAAGTGGCAAAGTGTTGTCTTGTGTATTTGAACCTGCTGATGTTGCACTGATGTGTTTAATTTTTACAGGTACAGGTGTTTAAAATGTATCATGCAAGGGGACACTGACAAGATGTTTGGGTTGCAAATGTTGTCTGCCTTTACACTTTGACAGTAGAACAGTAAGACTGGATCCTGCTCAGTGCCTGGGAGGGAAAGCAAGCAAGATGAATACAAACACGCTGCCTTGCCCTCATGCTGGGACAACATAATCAGGCGTTCACCTTCTGTGGCCCTGTACTGCTGTTGATACAAACTGTCCCAGAGCAGGAAGACAGGAACAGAGAGAACCTCCTCCTGCAAGGGCTAGCAAAGAGGCTTGGATATTTCATCTGTCCTGGGGTGGGCTAGTGGCTGCATCTTTCCTGTGTCACACAGGGCTCAGGCAGCAAGTCTGTGGAAGTGCCTCTCCAGTCTGATCAAAGAGCCTTCAAATCCCAAGCAAGACATAAAACTTTATGGTCTCACAATATTCTCCTGTTTGCATCCTGGCAAGGTGCTCTTTCATTTTAATATATTCTGGATTAAATATATATTTAGATAATAATAAGTATGCCTGCTGGTAAACAGTACCACCTGCACAGGTGGGAAGTGATCATTTCCATTAGGCGTGATTTCATCTATATGGAATGTCTTTACTAGCTGCAGCTTTGGGGCCAGATTCACCAGTATGCCGTAGCTGCTTTGCAGTGCTCTGGTGATGTAAAGCAGCTGCAGGCCCAGCTTAATCATCCACTTTAATCAAGTTTATGGCTGCTTTATGTCAATGGAGTCATGCAAAGCAGCCTTAGAGTACCCATGAATTTGGCACATACATTATAAAATTATACCATTGATATAATAACCAAATGTCAGGACCTAGAAGGCAGCAATGCAAGGGGACATTTCCGGCTATAATGTGTGGGAATTAATATAGAATGCAACTGAGGTCTGTCCATCCTTGAAAAGGCCCTTTTTTAATTTGCAAAAAAAAAAAAATTATAGACCCTAAGCCATCCTCAAAGAAGAGAAAACAACTTCTGCGTAAGTCTTGGGGTCAAAAATCCAGCAGTAACCTAAGGGGCTTTAGGTTATGCAGCAGGAGTAAATGATATATGTCCCCATTTGACCTTCATTGTCAGCAAATCACTCTAGGTTGGGGTCATGCTTAAAGGGTGCAATATAAATTAACCCTGTAGTTTGCAATAGCTACCGATTGCCCATGGCATACCAAGCTGTAAGAATCTAGCCACCTTTGAGTTTGTATTAGAGCAAGACCATCTAGATACAATAAAGAGATGTGGGATGGGAAGGATAGTTCTGTATGTTTACTAGTATTTTAGCACTAAAGGATTAAATTTGAAAATGATCAAGTTTCTACTGCTTCCTTATATTGGCCTTCAGGTTTAGAACTTGGTTAAGCTAAAACAACAGTAATCCAAGGGCACAATACTTTTGGTTTTAACCATTTGCGGTATAGATAACGTCAAAATGGTTTGGGATATTGGAATATATTGGTAACAAATGGAGTCCAATTCTGGTCCCAGTAGTAAGTTTAAAAGTTTCCATTTACTTTTGTGAGCTGTAGGTCAATGGGCAGTGAAAGACATCTCCATCCTTGATGCTGTTACTTAGAAAAATCACTTAACCCTTCCAGACTTGCTGTTGCCTTCTGTGACACTTTAGGGCCCCTTCTTGTGGTCTGCTATGCATGCCATAGGTATGCCCACCACTGGGTCTAAGTTCATTGGAACAAGGGGTGTTTCAGCTTGCCTGTTACACAGAATGCCAATGGAAAGATGCAAGATATAAGTTAGGCACATTTAGTGCATGATCAAATTATGGTCACTGTGATTCTGTTCAATTGGCAGAGTATTTGTTATTCATCCTAATCCAGGGCAAGTCAGGGTATAGAAAAAAATGAGCTAGAGCATCAATTTGCAGTCTGTTTTTCTTCCTTCACAAGAGACACAAAACAAGCCTGAATGGCAGTTAGTGAGAAAAAATCTCATGTTTTCCACTGAGAGACCAGATATCCTTGTATTCTCAGTTTGGAAATCTGTTTGTGAAAAAAACTTGAATTGTCTGTGCGTTATCACATTAAGAAAAAAAAAATAGAAAAAAAAATCCTATAACAACAACCAAAAGCTTGTTTTCCCTCCACAGCCTTTATGGGATTGTAACTCCGAAAAGATTTCATGTAATGTGCTGCTTGTCCTATGTGCCAGGACCTTCACTGCACTCAACAGGACGTCATTACAAAACCATTTCCTATATAGCCCTCCTTGTTCCCTTGTTAGGAGACTTGTGCATTTGATTTTGAACTGTGATTTCCCATTCTGGTGGCCAGTCACTGATCTACCCTCCCCACTCCTATTCCCTTTTGTTTTTACAGATTCTCTTTTATTTTGATATAGTTTTTACTGTCATTTTCACCATTGAAATTGCTCTGAAGGTAAAGTGCCCATCTTCTCTACCATTACCTGTTCACAAGCTTACTAGTTTTCTGCCACTATCTGTTGCTAACACACACGCCTGTTTGTTCCTGGGTCACGCTCAGTACAACTAACCCGATTGTGCTTATTTTTCAGATCCTAGGCAATGCAGACTATGTCTTCACTAGTATCTTTACATTAGAAATTATTCTTAAGGTAACCAATCTGAGCAATAAACTCATTTTCTGCTTCTTTTTTTCTTTCTTTCTTTCTTTCTTTCTTTCTTTCTCTCTCTCTCTCTCTCTCTCTCTCTCTCGCCCTCTCTTGCTCTCTCTTTTTTTTTTTTTTTTAACTCCAGTATTATCTCTACACAAAAGATTGCTTATCTTTTGGTTTTATGCTTTTGGTAGTTGCTTAAAAAGAAGTCTTATGTGAAGTTTTGATATTCAGACTTATAAGGCGAATATCAACACAATGCTTTTTTAGGGGAAATGCAATGACAGGATGACAAGTAAGAGGACCAAGAAAAAGGCCTTCACTCCAGAAACTGCTCTCACTACCATGTCTTTCCAAAACAGGACTTATTTGCTGTACAAAGAATCCCGAGCTCATGCTCCTGTTATACATGCTACAACTCAAAGAGAAGGTCTCAGTTCTGCACAAGTCATGAGGCTGGGCCAAAGAGCAGCCAATACCTTATGGAAGGTTATAGGGTGCACAGCCAAATAGGAGCCAGGCAGTGATTCCACCAGGGAGTACAGTGCAAAAGCTCATGTTTTAGGAGCGGAGAGTTAACCAAGAATACAAATCACCGAAACATGAGGGACTGTGGCTACAAATGAATATTGCTGCACTGCCTGTTTAAAACCTGGCTTCACATTTCCCAGAAAACATGCTCTATACCAAAGGAAATGTGCAGGAGAATGTTTTAGCTCAGAAGAAAATAAAAATAGGCTGCCTCATTCTTAACTCTAATTTTCCCAAATTTGTAGCCTAATAATTTAAATAACAGTAATTGGGCAAAGTTCTGGCTTTCTAAATGCTAGGTTCATTTGGCAGCTTGTTTATTTTTCTCAGCAGGCTAGTTCTAAGTGCTGGCCTGCAGCACCTTAGAGTTGCTCAGATCTTGCAACTCAAGACCCTAATAACAGTATCCATACTGGAGGCTGGCAAGTAGGGTGGCCCCTACATATTTTTGTAGAGAGGAATGCTTTTTGACATGATTTTAAATCAGCAAAGCCATAATATTCTCCAAAGAGGTGTGCATATTATGCTGCTGTGCAGTGTGCATCTGTGTTTACACAATAAATCTGAATGTGCACACGCCAAATAGCCTATCAAAAAGGCTTGTCAAAAAAGGAAAACATCTTAACAGCAACACTTAAAATCAAAATTGCAGTTCAAGTCTTAGCTTTCTATACCAGGGCACCTTTCCACCTGTTCGAACTTACAGTAGCAATTCTGCTGCCATTGAAGCAAATGGTAACACTCCTAACGACTTTAGGGGAATCAGAACGTAACCTAACCCACTGGTGTATTGCTCTGTTTTCATCAGGGAAGCGTACTGCATAGTACCTGTTTCCGAGCTTCCTGATGCCCTCCCATTAACTTCAATGGATTTAGGTCACCACCCTTGGATTTTCTCCAAGTACAAGTGGGAGAGGAGTGCAAAGAATACTAATATTTAATAAATTCTTCTGTTCTTATCCCATCAGTTCCTGCCTCACAAGTTTCTGGGTTTCTCCAGGCCTGTTTCTCTGCTGCCTTTCATTAAGCACAATCTTTTGCACAACAGAAAAGTTGATGTAAACAGTAAGAAGCAAAAGAACAAATAACTATATGATTATCAAGACTGTAGAGAAACAAACTTATCTGCCCCCATGTTGCTGACAACACCTCCAAGCCCACACTGCCATGGTGGATTCTGATGAACGTTAGCAAGGTGACCAACTTTGCAATGTTTTGAACATGCCATTGAAGATAGTTATGGTTTAGTTTTAAATGGCACCCTAAGAGTTTTGTTCAGTGTACCAGGTGGGAGGCAGACACAGGTTACATACTCTTTGAGAGTCTCTTCTTAAATAAAAAATCTCCCAACCACAGTTTGTATAGAACTTAAATTCAACAGAGCTTCCCCTCCTGATTTCAATGGTGTCTCCTTTTTTTCAAGTTTGCCATACAAAATATAATCAGTAAAGGGCATCTTTACCACCTTTGTTATGGCAAGAACCCCCCCATTCCCGAATCAAATGTGTCTATAAGTATAAATTCTAAACCAAGACGAGTTTATACTTCCTCCCCTTCTCAGTTCTGTCTGACTGATTGATAGTTGGCTCCCTGATGTCATGGATGTTTGGTGAAAAAATTATCTGATATACCATTTGCCCTTCCACCATCCTCTGGCTACCTAATTGTCACAGGTAGGCAAGGCTGGAAGCCACTAGTAGCTATGCCATCCTGAGCTACTAGCCAGAAAACTCCCGTTTTAATTTCTAGTTCATACTTCTCAGCTGGAAGAGTCTGGTCATTGAGGAACAGTCTAATGACGTCTGCTTCAGGTTACTTTAGACATCTAACTTAGATGAGATTCAGAGGACTGAATTTACAAGCCTATGTTCCTAACCCAGGTAATGAAATGAGATTAGCAGTTGGGGGAATGGGGTTTCTGCAAAGCAGTTACGTTAGATCACTTACTGATGCTAAGGTAGGTGGTAAAAATAAGATTATCACTTCTCCCTCTTTCGCCATGCCAGACTCATCTAGTCGCATTCTAAAACTGAGCTCATTCTAAAATTCAGAGTCAGGACCTTTGCTCTCCTGAGCTCAGAATTGTGACATTGTGGCTGAGACCCATTTCTGTTTATACTGGTTCTTAATCCAGTTCTGGAGCTGTGACATCCTCCTCAGCGCCAGCAAGTATTCAATAATCCTTTGTATGCAGAAGGGGCAGGACCTCCCTTGTAAAATATGTAAAATCTTTCCCTTCCTCATCTGGGTGATATTCATAATGACTACGTCCACAAAGAGGCTTCTTGGTCTCAAGGAACATTACCTTGGGTTCTGTTAGGAAAACAAAGGAGAAAATGGAACTGCTTCTAGAATAAAAAGGGAGGAAACTGTGTAGAGGTAGGAAAAAGCATATGGGATTGAGCTGAACAGAAGTAGCAAACTGAAGAGAACAGGAATTCTGCCTGATGCTTCAGTGCAGCTCTAAAGCATGAAATCCTGGAGGGATTCTGTTCTTTCTTCAAAGAAGAAAGAGAGCTCAACTGTCCACTGCAGCCGATATAAGCATTGAAAAACATCACAAAAGAGCCCTTTTTGTTTCATGTGTTTTATTCAATTTAACTAAAGAGGCCTTTATATAATACTAGTATCATACTCACAAGTGTCCTCTGCCATTGGAAAAATGAAAAAATAAATAAATAAATGCATAGGATTGCAATGAGTAGTTTTTGCAAATACTCTTTTTGCTGCTTTACTGATTCAGTATGTTATATACTCTGTGCAGTCTAAGTGCGTATTTTTCTCACTGCACCTAGTGTTGGCTTTCCATAGTTAGGTCTTTCATAGTTATCTTACTGTCTTCTTCACTCTCTCTTCTCTCCATGGGGACTCAACTTCTCCTTTGGGGCCTGAGGGTAGATTGTCTTGTCTATGTTAGAAATACCACCCCTACCCAAATATATACTCTGAGCACAACCAGATGGGTTTGGTTTCTGAACAGATGTTAACGGCAAAGTGTGTTTGTGTCGTGTGCCTTCCTGCAGATGACCGCATACGGAGCTTTCCTCCATAAGGGCTCCTTCTGCAGAAACTATTTCAACATCTTAGACCTGCTGGTGGTCAGCGTTTCTCTCATCTCCTTTGGGATCCAGTGAGTGAGCTGTTTTCAATCGGTTGTTTTTTTGGGACAGGAGGGCTGGGCTGGGAGATGATACCTAAATCTCATTCTCTTATCTGGGTAAGATTTTTCTCATGAGCCTGGAGGTATTTTTCTCAGATGATTCAAGAGGCATTAAAATTCATTCTCATGAGGGGATGTGATAATTGGGAAATGCTATACTAATGACCTGGAGGGAACATCTTCCAGAAAGAGCAAATGAGAACAAGAAATTTGATCCACTGGGAATCATAACACTCAGCTTTGTTCCAAGATTTCTGAGTCACTTTATCAGTTCAGGACAGTTAAGTGACTTACTGTTCCTTCCCAGAGCTCTCATTACCTCTTTATAAAATGGGATGATAGTGATTTCCTACTTCCTAATATACCACAAGTCTTGGTCAATGGAAGATCATCAAGTGCTTCAAAAGCTACGTAAGAATCTGCAGAGCACTGGTGGCAGCATCAGTTGAGCCTGCTTCTGTCACTCCATTTTGTATTGGTTGATTTGCTAATTTGCTTAATAAGTTATAGGACCTACCTGGACAGTATACCTGTAATGCCTGAGTCACCTGAAGTGTCCATTCTTCTGTGAATATTTCAGCAGAGAAGCTCTCTATGAGCCCTGTCGGAAAATGTCTTGCAATGCCTACATATTGGCACAATTTCCATCAGAAAGCTATAGAATATTTGGCAACTTGCCCTGCTTATAAAAATAAATAAATAAAAATCCCTGCTCATGTTGCATTCCCTTCAGTAATACAACAGAGACGGTGAAAGCCAGGAGAATGTATACTGATGCTGCATAGATCAGGAAGCAAGACCTACGAAGGTAGCACCAGCGAGTGATTTCCTTATTCCTGAGATGCCAGAGCAAGTAGAAATGAATTTACTCTCTAGCTACCCTAAGCATCCTAAGGTTATGTAGGACTTCAGATGAGAAAGAGTGGATGAAATCCATCTGTCCTTGCAGCACACCCCCTATATTGCTGTCTGTCTCAAGCGTTCCAATACTTTCTTCCAGGTCCAGTGCCATCAATGTGGTGAAGATCCTGCGTGTTTTGCGAGTACTTAGACCACTGAGGGCCATCAACAGAGCCAAAGGGCTAAAGGTTAGAAGAGTCCCAATGCATTCTGTAAAGTATAAATCTGAGTTATTTCAGGCTGCAAGGACTTTTGCAACAGTTCAAGTAGTGTTTAAGCCTCACCACAAAGATTATATGATGTTGTTTTCTGGGGTTACAGATGGGCTCGCAAGCCTTACTCTATTAGTTAAATTCCTTCCTGTGGGCCTGGTGGGTGCCCAACTATGTAAGACTCTGCTACTGGACTATTCAGAGAGCTAAGCGTTGGAATTTTCCTACCACTCTTTGCTTGCTTCTATAATGATAAAAGTAACAAGTTGGTTTTCTCTCCCCTTTCCTGAGACATTACTTAATGGGTAATAGTTAAATGAAATATTTGTATTTGTCATTGTAGCCTTGGGCTTCACTCCTAGCCAGCGCAGCTCAGAACAGTCCTGCAAGTTACTTTTGTTCCTATCTTCCATTTGCAGCATGTGGTCCAGTGTGTGTTTGTCGCCATCCGAACCATCGGAAACATTGTGATTGTCACAACTTTGCTGCAGTTCATGTTTGCCTGCATTGGAGTTCAGTTGTTCAAGGTAAAACCATTGGACCCGTTCATCCAACCATTACACTAAGCTGTTTTCTCGGGTGGGAAGAAAAATATGAAAAACCTTGAGGAGGGGAGATGGAATCTTCCCGTGTGAAAGGCAGTGTGGGCACCGTCGTAGTTACCTGGGCTCCTGCTACCAGGAGTTCCCCAAAACTGGATCAGGTATTTTCAGAACTGCTGTGCTTCACCTGTAACGGTAAGAAATCACCAGTAACATCAGTAAGCCTATTTTCCAAATTGCTCGTGGCATGACAAATGAAGGGGGCTGTTCTAAGGGATTGGTAATTACAGGCTGTCTACCTTCCATTTTACAGAAGATGGGGTATGCCAGCTAATTACTGGAGGTTACTCATTCACTTCCTTACATCTGCTTTTATTTCTGTGCCCTTCACCACCCTTCGGACAATTAGTGTTTGGCAGCACTCAGGGCACATGCACCTCAGGACACACAGAGAAAAACACTGTGCAAGCAGATGAAAGCCTGTGCTCTTGAACTACCTAGACGTAGGCAACTCTTGATACAGTTTGTTCACATCTGCCTGCAAAAGAGCATGTAAACATACCCACAGTAGTTAAGCAAGTAGTAAGTGCAGCCACCTTGGTACATGACCTGCCCTAACCCTTGCACTGTCAGGAAAGGAGGCTTCATTCTTCTTTCTTCCTCTTCAAGGGCAAACTCTATAGCTGCACTGATAGCTCCAAGCAGACAGCAGCAGAATGCAGGTGAGTCTGACCTTTCCCACTCAGCCCCTTTCCCTGGCCACATGCTCTCAGGGCCTGGCACTGGAAGTGCAGTTCTGTCACATTCTCTCTCTCCTCTCCACCCACAGAGGGTACTACATTACATACAAGGATGGTGAGGTCAACCAGCCAATGATCCAGCCCCGGAGCTGGGAGAACAGCAAGTTTGACTTTGACAACGTCTTGACTGCCATGATGGCCCTCTTCACTGTCTCGACCTTTGAGGGCTGGCCAGAGTGAGTGCTTCTTGAGATGATGCAACACTAGTAATGTCCTCATTCATTTCAAAAGAGGAAACTCAAATGCAGAGAACAGACTTTCCCATTCTAAGTATTTAAAAAGTCTAAAACATTATATGTAGCAATAGCAGCAGCAGTCATTGTAGTACTAGGTACGTAGTAAATTCCTCAGGACCTGTAGGAATTGTGGTTCCTGTACTTGTAAGCAGTGTATAGCACTGTCTCTGGTTCTTAATAAATGATTGTCAGTAGCAGCAGTAATAACAATATTGATACAAATATTATGTATATAAAGGGATATAAAACGCCTGTCAGGCACTTACCAGTATTGCTAGGTGCTGCAGGTTTCCCCGTGGAGCCAGTGGTCCACTTTGAAATACAGCACTGCTAACTGTGCAATATGGGTAGACACAGGATATCTCACCAGGCTGTCCTCTCTTTGTCACAGGGGCTGAGGACTCCCACAGATCCTCTCAGTCAGTGACATGGGCATGTAAGGTTATCATGGGGTTGCCCTTGAAATGGGTCACAAGGTGATGCTAACAGCAGTGTTAACAAATGTTAAAAGTGCTGAACAGGTTCAAACATATAAAGTTAATAAAAGCTGTGTTCTCTCTTTTGCAAGAGTTTATACTCAGATCAGTGCAAGTCAGTGCATCTGTGAGTGAGGTAATTTTGATACAATCCAAGAAAATCACAAAAATGAGTTTTATAACATCACCTATAAGGCCTCATGACAGCTGCAGATTTTCTCTGCATTGGGCTCCTGTTTGCTTTCAGGTTGCTGTATAGGTCCATTGATTCCCACATGGAGGATGTGGGACCCATCTATAATCACAGGGTTGAGATCTCCATCTTCTTTATTATCTACATCATCATCATTGCTTTCTTCATGATGAACATCTTCGTTGGTTTCGTCATCGTCACATTTCAGGAACAAGGAGAACAAGAATACAAGAACTGTGAGCTGGACAAGAACCAGGTAATTTACAATAACTTACTGCCACTAAGGATAGAAAATACATTGAGAATAAACATTTAAGAGAGAAATATAAACATAGAGGAACATGTGAAAGTGCCAAAAAAATATAAGCTGGCTTCACTACCATCTTTAAGAAAACTGGCTTTAAAAAAAAAAAAAAAAAATCTTGCTGTAAGATTTGCACAAAGGACAGTATTTACTTAAAAATGTGTGCTGTCCCATTTGGTTCACTGAGATTAGATGAGAGTGACAGCACTCTGTGGTCAAAGTAAATATATATGGATCTCTAAAACAGATAGAATATATGCATTCAGATTAGAAAGATTAGAAAATCTTCTTCCAGGCATTGTCATTTCAGAAAATAACTTGAAACACATAGGTTTTATATATATATATACTTGAAACACATTTTTTATATCTGGGAGTATCTGATCGATCCCATATTTTTTTTTGATTTTTAAACTTACCGTGCCTCTTTCACAGCGCCAGTGTGTAGAATACGCCCTGAAGGCCCGGCCCCTGCGGAGATACATCCCTAAAAACCAGTATCAGTACAAAGTTTGGTATGTGGTCAACTCCACCTATTTTGAATACCTGATGTTCGTTTTGATCCTGCTGAACACCATCTGCCTGGCCATGCAAGTAAGTAAGCAAGAAGAAAACCTCACAGGTGGTGAATTATTAGACCTAGTTGGGGGAAATGTAGAAATAACAGAGGCTGAAACCTAATTTCACCTTCACACCATGTGTTGAGGGAGAGGAACATGATAAAAGGCATTGTACTGTGTTCACTCATGATGATATTTAGTTAGAATTAGGAACCTACCTCTCCTCTTTGTGCTAAAATGTGATGCTTTCAACAATCCTGTTTATCTTGTTTTAAAACAAAATTTTAAAAAGTTATATCACTTGCAAATTCAGTGGCCTCTGTAGTAACATGACTTCTCAATTCTGACTTGTCTTCTATGAAATGCAAGAATAAGCCTTGAACTGTCACTCACCTAAGATCTGAATTTCAAATTTTAGCCTTTTCTATGTTAAAAAGTAGGGAGCGAATAAGTTGGCAAACAAGTCAATCAAGGAAAGTGGGAATTGAGGGTCCCTATTATCTCCATTGTTCTACATTAAGAATCATAGAAATTTGTCGAGAAAGAACCTCTAGAAGCTGTATTTTCTACTCCATCACCACAAAGTAGGATCAACTCCACCTAAAGTATTTCTTGATAGTTGTTTGCCTAACTTGCTTCATTAGTGATGCTACTGATTGCTCTACTACCCACTATACTGTGCATTCATTTTCCTTAATGTGTGAGGGGTTTCCAAATATCTAGTGGGAATCCACCAAAGAAACATCTGCAGCTGGATCTACAAGAATAGCAAATAAAGGTAGTAGATTAACATGTGCAGGTGGAAGAGCAGTAAAGGGGAATAAGACATAACCTTTACTAAGTGGTCAGTTAACAAAAAGGAAGTTTTATGTTCTTTTCAGACAGGGAATGAGCCTGTATAGACAAAAACAGTTCTGTACATTTACCCAAGCCTGTCCTTTTCTGGTTTGTACCTTCCACTCTGCCTTTGCCCTTGGTCTCTATCACCTTCCTTTTTGTTTTGAGTCAGTCCCACTCTTCTCTCAGCTGAAGCATCTGCTGCTATACTGTCATGAAGCAACAGAGGGGAACTGTTATGTTCACTTGGAAGCTTTGGAGCATGCTCAGCTGCTATGACATTGGGGCATGCACAGGGCAGATAGATCTAGAAGCTGGTGAGATGTTTGCGAGCCTACAAGCAGGACAGCATCTCCGGAGATTCTAGGAAGTCCATATCCATCCCGAGAAAAGCACAGTTTTTCAAAAACTTACACTTTGGTTCAAACTTAGAAAAGCCACATTCCAGTAAAATTCCAAGTTTTTAACCAAAGACCTGCAGGTACTAGAGTCTTTCAAGGAAAATGTCATGAGCAATTTTGAAAATTCCTCGACAATGGATTTTTTCCCTAGCCTGTCCTTCATCTGTATCTGAATTGTTTTAACTAAAGCTCTTTCAAATAAATCACCCTGATCCAATGCAGAATAGGAAAATTCAGTCCAGGTGGTTAAAACTGTCAAAATTAAGCAACTACAAACAAGGTCTTGTAATATGAACTGAAAGACAACTTCAAAATAAGGTAATCGGTCCCAAGTATAAAGATTTTGAAATAAGGATATGAAAAATGAGGTGGCAAAATCTGCAGAAGACATTATTTGAATTAATCAATAGATTACAGAGCGTAACTTCATAAGATCTTAATAAAGTTAAGTGAATGGTAGCATGATTGCAAATTTAATTCAGAGTTGGCAAATGCAAGATAATGCATATTAGAAAGATATGATGTGAGCTGTTGATGTACTTTGCAGAATCCTGAATCAAGTGCAATTATTTGGGGAGTGCCTTGGTATCATTATGAACAGCTCAGTGAAACCCCCTGTTCACTGCACAGTAGCAATCAAACAAAAAAAGTAACCCAGGTGTTAGGGAAGGGTAAGATAACAAACACAACTGGAAATTGTCTTGTACCATTATGCAGATTTATAGCCCTCAACTGGAATGATAAATGTGATTTTGGTAGCCCCCAATCAAAAAGATTTTTTTTTAAAGAGAAGAGATCCAGAGTCAGATTACAAAAATGGCTAGAGGTATAGAAATGCTTATGTTTGAAGGGAGATGGGAATTCTAAATTGAAAAAACGAAGCATGCTGGGGTTTCCTTTAGATAACCTTGATGTGGAGGGAGATTAGTAGTAGTCCTGTGGATAACCAACTAGCTGGCATGTCCATTCCTCACAATGCTGCCGGGACACTGTTTTTCAGCACTACGGTCAGAGCTGCATGTTCAAGGAAGCCATGAACATCCTCAACATGCTTTTCACTGGCCTCTTCACTGTCGAGATGGTCCTGAAATTAATCGCCTTCAAACCTAAGGTAGGTGCTTTAGGTGTAGAGTTTCCCAGCCTCTGTGTGTGTGTGCATGTGTGCGGGGCAGCTGTGAGGAGAAGGAGGAGGTGAAACTCTTTGATCTCTCACCCCACCGATAAATGAGCTGGACAGTTGCTCTCTGGATTGGAGTCTCATGTGTATTTAATAATTTTTTCACTGGAGAGTAGACATGCTAAATAAATAAATACGGAAAAACAGTGACACCTGCTAATAAAGAAGGTTCCTAGTTCTCTGTTTTCATTAAGTTATAATAGTGACACTATGTTTAGGCTATAATATGTTTTCCATGCTGAACATTATTCTGATGTTCTCTCTGACTTTCTTAAAATGAAATAGAAATATCATCCTATGATTAGTCTCCTGGCCTAAGTGAAGCTAATCAAGCATGACTCATTTTGGGTTATGAGCCTTCGAAAAAAATGTTTCTTCTGGGAGGACTGTGGCTTAATGCTAGTTTGAATTCCTTTAGTTTTGAATTCAAGACTTCGTTGATAATATTCAGCACCCCAGCAGGTCCTGTCTGAATGTATTGTCCTGTCCATTGGGCCATGGCATTCTGTATCTTGAAGGATATATTGAAATGTTAAGGTTGGCAAATACTGTCTGAAACATCAGTTGTGACTAAGATGTCTTTCCCATTAAACATGTAGGGTTTCACTGAAGTTAAGAGCTCCCAGCTCTAAACTAATATTTTTTTCATCCTCAACTCAGAAACATCGCTCTCCCATTCTACTGAACTCAGTCTTTCTCCTGTTATTTCTGTGTAGACTTTACTTCTACCTGGCCTCTCACCTTCTTCCACAGCATCTAGGAATTCTTTTAGTAGAGTCACAATTTTGTATTTTTTCCTGAACCCAGTATCTCTCTCCTTTCTGAAATGCAGTTGTCTTGAAGATTAGAAACATCTCATACTGTCCTTGTGAAGGACTGACATTTTTGTGAGATCTCTAGCACTACGCTGGGAAATTTAGAAGTATTATCATCTGTTTCAGATGGGATTTCAATATTCAGGAGGGATCTACTTTTCACTTTTGACATTTTGCATGGTCTATTAGTGAGCAAATCTTCCGGCAGAGAAAAATATTATCTGCACATTGTATACCCACGATTGTATCTCACAGGCTTTGCAATTCTCTTCTGATTTCATGGTTCTACTTTACAAGAGATTCTTAAGTTTAAGAAAGATGAGTTTCTGTGGCAGAATTTGTTATGACCATTTAGGGAAAGAGTCCAACCACTTCAAATATTGAGCTCTGTACATATGCAGGAAAAGCTTTACCTGACATGGTTGCCTCTAGCAGTAAGGAGCTGGACTTGATGATATTGGAGGTCCCTTCTACTTCCTGTGCCTTACTTTCCCGTGTTCAATCTCCTTTTCAAGTTTTGCTGCACCACAAAGAGTTAAGCAAAATCAGCTGAGGGCAAACGTGTATCCTCCAGATAGAAAACCACTGGAACAGATTGCCTGAAGAGATTGTGGAATCTCTATTATTTGAGGTTTTAAGATTAAGTTAGCTGAACTTTTCCTTGGAATCACTTTAGGAATGTATAATCTGCCTTGGGACAGGGGGGTGGTCTAGATTATGTCACAAGATTCCTCTCAGCCCAATTTTCCATGATTTTGTAATTTCCAATTTAAATCTCCAGCTACTACAGTATAGTAAAAGTGAGTATATAAAAGAAGTTTTCCTTGTGACCAGAATAGTGGATTATTAATAAAGTCTTCTCAACTAAGTATGAGACACCAAGCTCAGATTGGGCCCTGCCCATCCTGAAAGAACAGCCACATAAAATAATAAATCTGTTTAAAACCACAGTCTGGACTGTATGCCAAAAGTAGTTCAAATCTATTTAATTAAACTGTCTTAAACTGATAGCTTAATTAAATACCTTTGGGGAAATAAACAATTTTTAAAAATGGGACCACAGGTTTTACAGGGAAGAAAAACAGGAATGAGCTTGTGAAAACAGCTAGTACAGCAAAAAGTAGTGTCACCAGTATTGTATTCACACTGGATTGTGTTGAGCACCAGTGCTTTGTGTAACTTGCCATTCAGTACAAGGATTTGGCCTGCAGCCTTCATTCCCTGCTCCATATTGACTGAACCTGCTCTCCAAAGAAGGAAATCACCTGTCTCAGAAAACTATTTGGACCAATGTGGACCAACACTTGGGGGCACAGTCTGCTCATATTTAGGCTTCCCCTTTTGGATTGAACTTGAACCTGCCTAGAATATGTTCAGATGTGGGAATCTCTCAGCAAGAAGAAAATTGTTAGCACAGCCCTCTGCTTGGCCTAACCTTGTGTCCTCCTATCACACAAGATATAAAATAACCTACCTAAATTTGCAGGTGGAGGTTGTTCCTAGGAATAACAGCTGAAAAAGTCCAGGAAGATTTCACTGTGTCACCTGGGTGAACATCACTTTGGCAGTCACCATCCCCTACCCTCTAACCAACCAAGTTCACCAAACAAAGAAATGAGATGCAAAATGGTATTTTAGTGTTTTCCAGGTACCAAATGGCAATTTCAGAATGCTGAATGCAGAAATGCAGAATCATCTGCAATTTCCAGAGCAGTAAAACACAAACCAGACTTTAAGCTCCTTTGCTCAGTTTGATTTTGTGCTCCAACATCACTTTTTTTTTCTGTCTGAAGAGTACCTAAAACGAAGAAGCTGTAAGCTTGTTGTCAGTAAAACTGACAAGAAAGCAGGAAACTTAGGTAACTGAAGGTGTTGTGTTCTTGCCTTAGTGACAATGCCCAGGAGAAAGTGGCAGAACAGAGCTGAGCACAGAACTGAAGGTGGTGAACTCCACTCTATTTTCTACGATTTTGCAGTGCTTAGCCCAGCAGTGGATGCTGCAGTTAACCCTCCACTACAGCAAGCAGCACACTAACTGACTTGTAACTCTGAAGCAGCTGCCACAGAGCTTTTCTTTGCACAGTCGCTTCCTAAAGGCACCTTGGAATGAATGGTCTGCAGCAGCAATACGGGATCCCTTTTTTTTCCCTCTGTGCAAATTAGAACAAGCTGCTGTTTATTCATACCTTTACCACAGAGAATTGCTAAGGGAACTGGGAGAGACCTCTGGGATGCTAAGAGCTGCTACCACCCTAGCTCCTTACAGAAGTCGCCATGGGGACTTGCCCATGCCCTGCCTTGGAGGGAAGCCTGGAGTTCCCAATATGCAAAATTCCTGCTTCAGGCAGTGGTGTGGTGCTCAGTATTATATAAAATAATAGCAGTTTATTGCCACTACAATGCTGCTTACTACCTGTGTAATAATGGAAGAGTTGGCAGTCTCTGAGTGCACAGATTTTTCAATGCATACAGTTTTTTTCTTTGCTCATATTCTGTGAAGAGACATGTCCTGCTTATTTGCTGCTCCTGATAGTGAAGGTGGAAAAAAGCAAATACACAGTCAGTTGCATAGACATTAAGTAGGAGCATATATCTGCCTGACTGCAAAGAATCGATTGGGATAATCCAGCCCTGCAACTAGTCGTTCTGGTAAGAGCAGAGATTTACTTATTGAAAAGCCAGCTGTAGGAATAAGGAGCCACGTCTGAGACAGGGCTCATCTTCTAACACTTAGAGAAAATATGTGAACGAGGTAGAAAGGCAGGGGTTCTCCTAACTAAACATACTGTTACTTTTGGGATTGGTTGCCCAAGTCAGCTTTTTTATTGGCCATCTTCTGTGAAGCGTTTTGGTTTGTTTAGTCTCCCGGGAGGCTGTAGAGAAGAAGGGTATGTTAGCTGTAGTAGCTATCTGTGGGTATAAGTAGCACATGCTGGGCAGGGACAAGGCCAGCCTCTGAGAGCCCACGTGTTTCTGTGTGGTGCATTTTGTGGAGGAGAGGATCAGTTCTCCCAGGTTTCTTGCAGGATAAATATAAGCACAGTATAAGACAGCTCATCTGTGTCTGCTGCAGTCTTGGCAGGAGGGTGTGCTAACAATGTGCAAGAGAGATTTGGGTTGATTAGGGCTGCTGATATAGAAAACATCTACTACATGCCCTCCATCTCCTTACAGAGTATTAATGCGCTGCTCTGAAGCAAAATTCCCAAATGGACCTGAGTGTTTGTCTTGGCTAAAGCGCATAAACTGATTCAAAAGTAGTTACTTCAAAGAGACAGTCTAGAAGTAATGCTGTTGAGCCAAGGCCTTTTGCTGCTTTGTTTTTCTAATTTTATAAATTCTCCAGCCCATCTGGTGAGCTGTTTTCCAGTTCCTGCATGGAGAAAGCTGCTGCTACTTCGTGCATTTTCCAAAGAAAACTACTGAAGGGAATGAGAGGTGCTCTGCTGTCTGGTGTGCTCACAGTTACCACTGTCCTAGCTTCTTAACAATGTCACCACAAGGCGCGGTCTACAAAGGACCAGCTGCTATACGGAACCTGCCTGGAATTTATCTTTTCAACTTACAAAAAATGACTTAAAATTCCTATTCATACGAAGCTGCACCATCTGTCAACACAAGTGCTAATATGGGGATGGATCCTCCTGCAGGAATTTCAGATCTTTCCAGCTCCCTGGAATGGGTTGTTTTACTAATGAACCGTATCTAATTTTATTTCGGGAAATATTTCATACATCCTCCTATTAGCAAGGGCAGGACTAGTAATCTGAGAGTTCTGGATTTTCTACCACTGTCTCTGTCATCTCAAAGCATAGAAGATATACCAGTGGAACTACTCCCATGCATAAAGTAAAGCACACAATCATATATTTTGTCAAATCCAGGTCTGTGTGTGGAAAGGGAATCTTGGGGATTTCCTCTTTGGAATTATGACTACCAGAGGGACTACAGATCACAAGTCTATTCCCTTTGCCAGACACTGTCAGCACCTTTCTTCCCTGGGTGTTTATGGATGTTACTTGTAAAGCAGCCTGTAACGACGCCATCTGTCCTTCCTCAGATAGTTAGCTCAGTCCTTCATTTATCACTGCTACTTTGCTCTGAATTCTTGCCATTCTTTAATGTCATTTTCCTGCAGCAGAGTTCAGAGTTCTGTGCACTGTTTCAAACAAGTTTCACATTCAGTACAAGGCACATAATCCAATGTGATCCCAGGAAGGACTATGACCCTCTGAGTTGTGGAAGTCATGAATATCAGCCATGGTTATTTCTTAGTCTCTGCTTACGGATGGATCTACCTGTCCTTAGTGTTTCTTTCTCTCCTGATGTATTTGCCGTTCTTTATTCCTCGTTAAGCACCTCTCACTCAGCATTTATCATGCATTTGATGCACGGTTATCTCTTCTCAAACCTGCACAATGACTCATCTGTTTTTGTTCCCTTTTTACTACTCCATTTCTAGTACATTTATGCTTATAAACAGACCTCTTAGCAGTCTCTCCTGAAGTCACACTGGCTGCCTGATACTACTTACATTCTTCTTTCTCACTAAGATCATAATCAGTCATTCCTTGATCCGGATAGAGGCTCCAAACAGCTGAGATTTATATTCAATCTATTTACTGCACCACTGAAACAAGGCGGGTTAATTTTGGAAATCTAATGCTTTGTGTAGTTCTCCATTCTAGTACCTTTAGAAATACCCAAATAGCTTAGGATGCTGCCCCGGCACCATTCATCACAATGTTTTATTTCTCCAGCTTATATGGAGAAAACAAAGACATTCTGCACTGATATAAAAATACCAGAAACCTGGTTACAATTACATGGACTTTTGCCCACTGCTGAAAGCACTGCAGTTCCATCCAACAGACATAGGAGTCATGTTTGGTTAAAAATCACATGGTCTAGGATGAAGTATAGTGGTATAAATTAGTAGTGTAGGTTGTGTAAATGTGTAGGTAGTATAAACAAGCCTTAATTTTTGTTGGGTTATCCACAGGCTCAGAAAAAGAGCCATGCAGATCCCACGGTGCAGGTAGCTGCCTCCCTCTCATGGGCTTCAGATACACAATTCTGGTTGTAAAAAGTCTCTTTGTAGATTTTGTCTGCTGCCTTTGGCAGGTTCATAACCTAAGTAATTGGTTTCTAATTGTTTCATCTCCTCAGCTTTAGTATTACTCTTTCTGTTTCGGGCAGCCAGCATCTAGACAGAGCATTTGCTGATTGATTCGTCTACTCAGCGCAACAGTAAGGGCAGTCTCTAACCCTGCCTCTGTTAGAGTATGAAATGGCAAAGGAAGGGGTAAGAAAGCTAATATATTTTGGGATCTGTGGTTGGGAAAAATATACCTCATTCAACAAATAGGAAGAGTGAGCTCTGTTTGATAATGATGGTAAGAAGCAGCATGGAGAGAACTAGGAATAGTCAGGTAATAATGTATGTAAACTGAAGGAAGTGAGAGAACTAAATATACAGGAAGAACAATGTCTGGGGGAAAAGGAGAGGGAAACCAAATCTGGATGGGAAGAAAAGCCATACACAGATTATGGAAAGTGGGAAAGGACAGAATATTCCTTAAGGCAGAAAGAAAAAGAAAAAAGAGGTGGAAGGAAAAAGAAAAACAAACAAACAAAAAGATCCAGACAGAGGAAGATATTAGTAAAATGGAGAAATAAATGATCGGGCAAAACAAATGGAAGGAAAAGAAGAACAGAAACAGGGATGAAAGGAAAAGTGGACATGGAAAGAGGTTTTTAAAAATGAAAAAGAGAATTAAAATCCATAGCTTTTAAGCTAATGAACATCTCTTTGTGTTTCAACATTTTATTGAAGTTCTCTGGCAGACATCCCAGGCCTCCATGTTCAAACACATCAGTATCTCAACCACAGAACCTTCCTGTGTACTGTTTCATCAAAATAATTTGCAATAAAAATCAGGTGCAGTGTATTTCCCCACTTCTCTGGAATAATCTCAGCTCTGTTGCAAAAAGTTAACAACAGCATGATTCCCCAGAAATGCTTTTCTTTTTCACCCCATTTTTTTTGTGTGTGTTTTTTTTTTTCTGGGTGAAGTCTGAATATGTTTAATATTCCTCTGCATCTTTTATATAGCCAGTAGCCCAGCTGGAATTACTGCCAGCTGCTTCAATAAACCCTGCAGCTACATGACCAGAAGTCCCTGGCATTTCTGAAATGCATCTCCAGACACTGCACAGTATGTATGCAGTCAGTCTGAGTCTCCCAAAGAACCGCTGATTCAGGCCCAAGGTTTTCAGAAATACACTAGAAAAGGGAAAAATCTTAATTCTTCATTACTTGGTCCTCTGCTTTCTCTTTACTGTGATTACTTCTCTGCCAGGAGTTTCATGCATCTTGCATGGCATATATGTCACATGGAGAGCGGACCATATAGTCTTTCGTTTCTGTAGGTCTGGGAGGAAGAATGAGCCTCTTTGCTAAGTGATACTGAAAGTATTGTATGTTAGAGCATCATTTTTAGGTGACTGATGTAAAGTCAAGAAATATTCGTAATAATTATTGTGGACATGGACGACAAAGTTATCTCAATCCTTTATACACATTTGTGGGTTGGAACAGAGGGTCATCAGGTAGACTTGCTTTTTGATTCTGCTTGCTTGATGGAATTTCTATCTGAATTTCATCCAAAAGAGAGAAAAGAGAGGCTCAGAAAGGAAGTGAGTCTTTTGCAGCACATTCTGTGCCACTGCCCTCTCTAAGCAGCTTGGCTTTGAGACCCTTGCAGAATGTGGAAGGGCATCCCACTAGCCCAGGGCCACAACACTGCTGTTATTCCAGGCCTTAAACTGAAACCATTCGGGAGTCTGTTATGGAGACATCTGACATGGAAGTGACATTAAAAAAAAAGGAACCACATCCTGGTGTTTTACTGTGCTGACCCATTAAGTTAAACAGTGTACCTGATGTAACTGTAGAGCCTTAAACAACAAATTCTCCAATTTAGTACAGAAAAAGAAATTTGCATCAGAACACTCAGGGATTTGGTTGTTTTAGTAACAATTTCCACAAATGAGGAGTCAGCAAGCAAATAACTGTGAAAGTACAGCAAATCCTCATTGATACTTCCAGATTTCACTGAGTCCCTCACCAGTTCCTGAGTATGTGTGGGAGGGGAAGTCTGGCCATTCCCAACACTTCAAAGGAAAGGAAAGTAGTGTCAGACTAAAGTTTTTCTATTGTGCATATGCTTATATTCTGAGATGGCATAGGCGTGACTCCATCTAAACAAGTCATGCAGTGTGAAAACAGTTGGTAGGTGAATGTAACAGAAGAAACTAGTCTGATGATGAGAAGTGGAATTTTGCAGTAAATCCTAGCTCATACCTCTTGTGGAATCTGAGTCAGGAAGCATCCAAGTCTTCCTTCTGAGGGCTGGTTGGCATCCTGAACGAAGTATACTGGTCTCTCCAATTTCCTCCTGGAAAACGTACGTCACAGAAGGGCACCAGCAGAGTTGATCCCAGTTGGCTTCTTTGTTGCCACCCCCAAAGAAGAGGCCAAGAATGAAATAAGTGTACAGAACAAATTTCCCTCTTTGTGCAAAAAAGTGGTCCTTTCACATCATGATAGAAACAACTGATGAGGGACAAAAAGGCTATTTGATCTGCTGCTTCCCATGTTGCATTGTTTAACTGCAGGATGTTCTCTTTCTTGGAGGAGGAAGCCAACAATTCTCTGCACGCAAATAGATCCTTTAAATATTGTTTTATAGGATGTATGACGTTTCTAACACTCATCAGCTAGAGCTGTGTAATCCTCCAGCTTTCTGGAGGATCAATGGAGAATTCAGCAGGCAGAAAAAAATGTTAAAGAAACCTCATAAGAGCTTCAATGAGAGAGGACCATTTCCTTCACAGCAAATGTACCCAGAGAATTTGCATATTACTGCAACATTGTGACAGATTTATTTTCAGTCTGGCACTTGAGGGTTTTAATGTCATTATAAATGATCAAAAATAATGATATGACTGCACAATGCAACAGTGTGGGAAGTGCTGTATTAGCTATTACACTTAATTATTTAATACAGAAAATTATTCACACAGTGTTAAAAGCCCAGTGGGATGGTGCACTGGGGTCTCATTCACAACAGCACAGACAGCGTCTGCAGCAGCATGTAAGGGAACAGATCCAGGAAAAAGTGACTTGCTCTCCCTCACAGAAGAAAAATCCCAATCTTCTATCGCTTCATGTAAGGTTATTTTAAAGGGTCAAAAGTTCTCATAGATGTGAATCCTCTTTTCATGTAAGAATGGTATCAGATAACAGACTGTGATGCAGCCCCTGTTAAGAACTGTTCATTGGTTTAGGAAACAACATTTCCACTGCCAAGTGGTCACTGAAATGAAGTCTAAGATGGTTGACTTCTCTGCCATCCACCTGGCTTTTGTAGGATTTTGGAGACTTTTGTTTTCTATATTCCTGTTTCCCCAAGTGTAAATGAGTGTAACCACACTCTTTCTGAAAGTTGTGATTGATGGACTACATAACTGCTCTAATCCATACAAAATCAAGCCTTTCTGAAAATGGAGATAACTTAACCTCCATTAAATTTACCTTAAAATGTATCTATATTCATCAGTCATATCTACTAGCCTGTTTCTGGAATCTATATTCATCAGTCATATCTACTAGCCTGTTTCTGGAAGACTGTGCCTTTCTTCCAGTGAGTACCCACTATCCACGCAGCAACCATGGCAAAGCAGTCCATAGCCTTTTCCCGTGGTGCATACAGAAACAAGAGAAACTATTCCAAGTCCAGCCCTGTATTCAGAGTGCCTCTTCAACCAATTCCTGCCACTGTCTCATCTTCCCACACAGTAAATGGCTCTTCAGACTGAAAGATTATGTTCTTACAGGTTTTGTTTTACTTCTTTTGAATCATTCTTCCCTAAGCTGGGATGTCAGTCCTACTTTAGAAGACAGACTGGCTTAGATAGCAAAGCCTATCCTTTTGCTCTTTTCATGATACTTTTTCTTGTTGATGGTTTGGTTTATTGCCTTCAGAAGTTATTTTTTCATTCTCATTAAGACCTACTTTTTATAGACTTTGCAAAGTCTTTGAGTATTTACGACTCCTTCCTAATGGAATTTGACAGCAAAATTTTCACAGAATCCATTTTGTGATAAATGATCTGTTCAGATATAGCAAGCCATCACATTCACTTTTCAGTCTTTCCAGTAAGACTGTTATTGATTTCATTTCCTTTTGCTGAGAGTCTGGTTTTGATTGCAGGGCAGTGATTGCTAAATGATTGGTGTAATTATTGCTCCTAAGGAAAAGGGCCCAACTCCTCATAGGGTATCACTGTGCCACAACATACTTGTAGGAAAACTAAGAAAGTTTCTTTCACTTTTTCTAGGTGGCCAGCAGCATTGATAAGAGAGCTTTCTTTTATTTTGGCTTAATTTTCATGCATTTATACCAAGGAGGCCTTAGGCATTACTGTTCTGAGGCATAGCTCACTCTTTCTTCAAAGGCAGCTAAGAGCGACCCAGGTTCTTAGCTCTGACATCAAGGTCAGCTAGTTGAATCATCCAGTTTCAGCATGTTTTGCTGTTATCATTTCCTTAGGCCTTCCCAGCATGTTGCCTTGAAATATAATCTGTCCCAACAATAAGAGATGCTTCCATAATACATCATAATACGTGCTTCCATATTGCCTTCGTGCTGTTTCTGCGCCAGTCTTTGGAGGACCTGTGGCCATAACATTGCACTTTAAGCCTCCCATGTGGTTGAGTGCTGCGTACTACTAGCCATTTTAGAGGAGATGAAATACAGAGAGGTGTGAGATAACTGTACCACCACATAGGTGGGAATGGAGGGGCTCAAAGGAATATCTAGAAAATACCGTTCTAGTGGAATGATCTGGGTTGCAAGATCTGGAAATGGGAATTCCCAGTTCCCAGAACAGATATGATGAAGGCCTCTCTAAGCATGTCTCTACAATATTGTTGATTATCTGTAGGTGTAGAGAGCATAAAAAAATGTTCTAACTCAAGAAATTATGTAGTTCCAGCCTCTGTAAATGTTTAAGCTTGTAAAACAGGAGTTAGGAATCTCTCTTCAGGCAATGGTGGTTTTTTATTCTTTTATTTCTTTTCTTGTTTGTGTGTGGTTGAGATATTTGTCCACTAGAAGTTGTGAGACCGATAACTCACTTTAGGACCTACAGGCTCTCACACGATAATCAGTAGGTGGTCACTTTTAACCAGTAACAAGCTACCTTAGATTTGTACCAGTGACCTTGAAATAAACATTTGGGGTCTTTATCCAGATCACAGAACCATTCAAGTCCTACCACTCCTTTGTTTCTGTCAGTGTCTAGTATGTCCAGAGAGGCTTTGAGGCACCAAGGGACACCTGTCTGCTTTTACTGACATCTTTATGTGGGAGTTGTGAGAGAGAGTATGAAACAGAGTGAGAGAGGATGAAGTTAAATATCAACGTTATTGAGCCCCTATCTTGTTCTACAAGTTGGTCTTATTTTCTTATGGAATAAGCAGAGAGAGGCAGGAGACCTCTTCAGAATGAAGCAAACCTTTGGAACTGTCTGGGGAGCTGAAAAGCTCCTCTCCTTGCTCCCTGTCTGCAGAAAGATTTGATGGAGTACAAGGGAGAGTTGTGCAATTCCCTGCAGCAGTGACTCATTACAGTGACTGGTAGGTGAACTGCAGGGAGCCTGAGTCTCAGAATTAATCCGTCAATGGATGAGAGCTGATAGATAGTATGCAAATAGATGCTGTTTTCCCACAGCCTGTCAGGAGCTTCAAGCAGCTGCATCCTCCACTTTATTCCTTCTCTATTAGCTTCTGCTAATTTCTCTGATTGCTGTTACGGCTAAATGGTATCTCAGCATAACAGAACTTGCACTTGCATTATCTCCATTTGGTAGCAGCTATAGTAGGTTTGTAAGATTTCTCAGTTTATATGCGAATCTCTCCGAACTGCTGTGAGAAGGTATGCCAAAAGTCACAGTACTGTGTAAATGTCATTTGATTTTATTCTGTTTTCCAATGAAACTGTCCCTTGCAAAAATTCTTTCCAGGAAATCCTCTTTTAATGGAGTCTGAAAACTGACTCTCACAACTCCAAATAGTGTGCTACATTTTCAGAAAAGAATTCCCATATTAAGCATCAGCCAAACTGTGGCAGTTCATCCCACTTTTCAAGTCACCAGCAAAGTCTGCTTTGGTGCCCTTTACGATCAGCAGGATATTTTTGATAAGGAATCACACTGAATATCAATCAACCCCTTTCTCTCCTTCCTATATACTCTTACTCGTTAAGATTAATGTTTCTTTTTGTCATCTGAGTATGTTGGTTCACTTCATATAAGTGGTGGCAAGGTTTGATTTCCTTTTAGGCCCTGTAGTTATCTATATGTCTCATTTTCTCTGCCTTGATACTTCCTTTCTGTATTCATACATGCATACATACATGCATGCATGCATATCTTTCCCTGTTATCCTATGACATTGTGGCACCTTCTTCCACTGGAGAGTATCTGACCCTTTCAGATGCTCTCTAGTGCATTCAGATCCCACCCAATGAATACCCTTGGCCCTTGCCGTGCTCTTCATCCTTAGAGGCTTTTCTCTCAGAGGGTTTGTGTTGTTTGTTGTTTTTTTTTTAATTTTGCCAACCACTTCATAGGAGACAGAAATGAAAACCTGGGACTAAGCAGACCAATAACTCCATGTTAATTAACACAGAAATGACCCTGCAGCTCCCACAGGCCTGGATGCTCATAACCCAGCTGGTACCACAACTCAAACAGCACCCTTCCAGTGAGGGTTTCTGTGCTTCAGCACAGCTGTATAGCTCTCCAGCCACCTCCTGTACTTATTATGGGCCCCAGGTGACTCTGAGCTCAGACCTTCTGACAGGCTCCAGTGGGTGATTTTCCTTGTTGTTAATGAGGCTTCTTAGATACTGCATTTAGGATCTCATATTCGCAGAAAGTAAAAGAAATGGTCTCCAGAGATTTCAGTGGTTCCATTAGTACCAAAACAAACCCCAGCTTCTTTGATAGCTAATCTCAGTGACTAGGAAACATAAAAATGATTGGCATACTCATTCTGAAATGCTACAATGTCTGCTCCCCTCACACAAATGAGATTCCATTCCAGTCAGCTACTGCATATTTATGCTCAGCCTTTCATTAACATATGGATCATGTGATGATTCACTATTCTTTGCTACCTTTGGGGAAATAAAAAATGGAAAGAAAAAAAAAAAGTGCTCTAACGGTGGGGTTATTTCATGCTTCTTGAATATTCAATCCAATCCTCCTGGTCTCTTTCTGTCCTCCTTTCTCCCTGAAAGCTTCATAGACCTCCAGAGAACTCCCACAAGAGAGGGTGACTACCCTTCCCCAGCATGCCTCTTGGGCTGCCATAATGTGACATGAAATTATACAGCTAAATCAGGGTGAAGTGTCTCCCTTTAAGGGTAAAGTATGGTATTGCACTCTAAATTCCTGTACTGCAAAAACAAACAGTGCCATCAATTCATTTCCAGTCAGACCTCCTTCCCCTTGGGAAAAGTATACAGAACTTTCTGGTGGGAAAAATAGTTTGGAAATACAACCTCTTTACTAGAGGGAAAGCTCTCCCTTCATTCAACTTGTCTGTCATTAGCCACCCTGGTACGCTCCAGTGAGGTACTTTGAGGTCACAAGAAGCATGTCCCCGGGCCAGGGGTGTAATTCACTCTTAATATGTGCTCATAACTCCTGACAAGATTATGAGGTCTGAATCAAACCTGAGTAATGGCCATTCGTAGGTGAATGTCTCCAAAGAGGGTAGCTTTTTAGGAAGGATTCCATTACCATTCACACAAATGAAGCATCTATGTTCTCTGTTTTCTTTAAGCTCTCTTACTGTGAATAATATCTTCCTGTTTTTCACCCTTCTGTTTGAAACAGAGGGAGCAGGTGAGGAGGAAAGGAAGGTTTTTAAATTCATGTGTTTCTTTAATCCAACACTAGCATATTGGATGTGGGGTTGAGTAAAACTGCATTCATATCCGTGGTTCCTCTTGATCATTCATCTAAGAGGTACAGGAGGAAGAGAAGAGCTCTCTGAGTCCACCTCACAGCCACACAGTAACATGCAATAGTGCTGGTCTTTCTGTGACCCCAGAGCAGGTCAGCCCATGACTTTCAAGTGAGGAGCTGGCTGATGAGACTCAGCAGAGCACCCCAGGGGGAAGAGCTCACAGTGTAAATCTGGAGAAACTCCATAGAATTTAGCAGTGACTCCAGATACTCTGTGGTCTCACAAAAGTCCAAAGCAGCTATTTGTGATAGCAATGAAAAAGGGACATTTTCTTTCCAGGCCTGAATCTCTCCTGAAATGTGCCAACTATGTTAATGCAATGTCATTGCTTCCGGTGAGGTTACATTACTGCAACTGGGAGCAATGTTGAATTCACTGGTTGCAGTGGTCATCTGAGGACAGGATTCACTGCTGCTTGTTGCCTGGGTTTTGTACCAGCAGCAAATGCTGTTTTAACAGCAGCAATGGCTGTTGGGCTTTATGTCCAAAGTTTCTCAGTAAAAAGAAACTGTGAATTTGGTTACCCCCAAAGTATTTTTTACAGTATGATGCCAATTATTATAAAAATAGTAAAAATAACCACATATCCATCACCACAAATTTTAAAGTAGAGTCGTCATTTTCATGGGCAACACATGACCAGCGTGTCTTGGATCCTCACCCTTGCAGCTGCCCAAAAGCAAACTCTGTTTTTTTGGAGTTGTTTGGGTTCCTGTTGACATCCTTAATAGTTACCAAACTGTTCAATTTGAGAAGGAAAGGGAAAGATAGCCATGCTATTCAATGCATGTATTAACTTGGCATGTAAGTGGTGCCATTGCCTTCAGCAGGAATGTGCACATGAATGGGGCAGGAGGATTGGGTCTGTTTTCTACTCCATTCTCTTTGATCCTCCGAGTGTCTTCTCTGCCAAGGTCGCATCAGGCTGCAAAGGCACTTTTTGCAACTCTGTACGATCTGTGTCTGTCCCTTATCTATTCAAAATGCGTTTGCCTCTACAATTTAATCTGCTGTTCTCTCCCTCCCCTTCCTCTTGGTGAAGTCTAATTACAGTTTTATTCCAGGTCCATCTGGTTGCTAATGATGCTGGACATCACTGCTGAATTCATTCTAATATTTGTTGTGTATTTTCTAGGCTGGACGCTGAATAATAATATTCTCTGAATTTGCTTTTGCTCCTGTTTCCTTCTTCCCTGTTGTAGCTAATTGTGTAGTAATGACTAGTCATGGGATGATTATTCCTCCCAGTGTAGATCTGCTAAGATTTGCCAATTTCAGATTGGAGGCCAAAGGGATTTTTTTTTTCTGGTGTTGTGAAGACTTCAAAGTCCTTTCTGTCAGCTCCCTTCACTGCTGTGGAATCACGTGGGCAGTGGCTTTCTCTGTTTTTTTGGGGGTTTTTTTGTTTTTTTTTTTTCCCAGCCCCACTCAAATAACTGTGAGTCTCAAAGCATCCTGGTAGGCAGTGTTTCAGAGTTTAGAAAGACACTTTTTGCCAGTGCCTGCTCCCTATAATGGTTGAGCCTGGAGTATTTTAAGATTCCCAAGCCTGGCTTATGCAGTGCCAGTGGGATTTTTTTTCTTTTCTCCTTTTTGCTTTCTACACACTGCCTGGGAACACAGACTCGCACTTTACCCATGACCTGACTCTCTGGCTAAGAATAGCAGGAGCAGTGCAACTTGGGTTCAGTCTCACTGGAGACATGCTGCAGCTGGGAAACAGAGAGGTCAGAGTAGCCCATGCTCACAAAACCAAAACACAAACGGAGCACTTACCTCCTTTTAGGATTGCAGAACAAGGGGAGAGGTTGGCACAGGTGTTCAGTGGGCCAAGACACATTTTCTTTGCTCATGACATTAAGTTAGACAGGAAGTTTACATATAGAAACTCATTTTCTAGGCTGAACAGGACTTTTTCTCAAAAGGTCCTGTATCCTTATGAATCATCCAGCCAAAAATCATGCAGGTTGGGGAAGACAAGCAGTGCTGATTAGCTTAGGACGATGAGATGTTTGAGGTAGCTCTCCAAGTAATTCTGCACGGTAACATGAAGGTATGAGTTTAGCATGTGCTAGGAGATCTGCCGTAGCTTGTCCTACACAGCTAATGTCACAGTGATGCTGTGGCACTGTCTTTAGAGTGAGTGAGCAGGTCTCACTCTGAGCACATGTTAAAACTGACTTTGCTCCCATCCTTCCCCTTTCCTAGTGGCATGCACCATCACAGGCTACATTCACACTTTCATTTTGTGGTGCAGATATGCTTTCAGAGTAACATAAATACCAGTCCTGCTCTGCAGTTTTATGACAAAAAAAGCATTAGTAATAGAATAGCATTAGTAAACTGTTAGGCTAATGGCTGTCGTAATACTTATTGTGGCTGGGTAAAGATAAAGGTGACAACCTGTAAGGTTTAAATAGCACATCCCCAGCTTGATTGTGCCCTCTGCTCTGTCGTGCCACAGCACCTGACTGTTCTCAGCACCAGCACAGAGCAGTGTATCTGGAATGCAGACTGGTGAAATAATATTCACCCTGGCACAAGGGGAGTCTTTTTTTTTGAGAAAGCAGTATGACACCATCCCTGCCCTCTTCCCTCAGCCAAATCTAAACCAGATGTGGAAGGGAGCTGTGTTGCTAGGAATCAGAGATGTCTGGAGGATCTGGACCTGCAACCCCTACTCCTGAGAGAAGCCATGCTCAAAGTGATCTACATGGTTTCCCCTTTTCCCCCATCTCAGAGTTGGAGTTGAGGGATACCTGGCCTGGGATCACGTTGCCTGGATAGGGGCTGCTCACACAAGTCAGGGATGCCAGGACTGGGCTACGGCTTGAGAAGCAGCAAGTAGACTTAAGAGGAAAACCCCTTGAGGTATCAGGGCAGTAATTCTAATGGTAATTTTGAACTGTTTTTGTCTGTCTAACATTCCTTTTTAATCCCCATCCTGCCTGCCCCTTCCTTATGTAGGGTTACTTTAGTGATCCTTGGAATGTTTTTGACTTCCTCATCGTAATTGGCAGCATTATAGACGTCATTCTCAGTGAAACTAATGTGAGTATTACTCTACCCTCCCCAGGATACCACCACCTCCTCCTCCTCTGCTGTTCCTTCTCTCTTTCTTTCTTTCTTTCTCTTTTTTTTTCTGATTTTTTTTCCCTCTAGTCATGCTTTTATTGAACTTGCCGTCGTCCTTCTCCTTCTCCCAGGGAAAAAAAAAGGAGGGGGGGAAACGCCTCCTTCTTTTTCACTTGTCATAGCTTGCCCCAAGGCTGTGACTGGTGAAAGCGCACAGAGTTTGGGGTGTGTGTGCTTTTTTTCCCTCCAAAAGGTAGACATGCTTGAGAGTAACTTTCTGACTAACCAGGCTTTTGTTGATACCCTCCATCATGTGAAACGTTACAGAGGTTTGAGCAACCAATACTGTAGAGTGGTAAGAGACTATTTAATATGCCCACGTAACCTCTTTCTTTTCTTATTTTTTTCCTCTTCTCTCCCTCTTTCATGCTTTGTTTTGTTTTGTTTTGTTTTTTATTTTAATTTATTTTACTTTTTCCTGTTTTTCCCTCTTTTCTCCCTCTCCCTTTCTCTCTCTCCCTCTCTCTCTTTCTCTCTTGCTCTTTCTCTCTCTTCCTTTCTCTCTCTTTCTCTTTCCTTGGCTTCTCTGCCACATGCAGCACTATTTCTGTGATGCATGGAATACATTTGACGCCTTGATTGTTGTGGGTAGCATTGTTGATATAGCAATCACCGAGGTGAACGTAAGTAGCTGGCGTCTGTCCATGATCGTGCCTGCTCTAACATTCATTTGTCTTTCCCGGGTTCTTTATTTTTCCTCCCCCTTCCTCCTTTCTTTTGATTTTGTTTTCAGAGGTTTTTTTGTTTAGTTTTGAAGCTCTCTCTTTTTATTTTGTTTTGTTTTGTTTTTATTCTCATTTAATTTTTGGAACGACTTAAAGGACTTTTTGACTGTTGCATCATTCTCTTCCCTTCATAATCCGCCTGGCATGAATTAAACTGTATAGCAGGAAAAGTGATGGGAAATGTGGAGCGTAAGTGAAAAAGCTATTTTTGCCATGGGAAGCTTCTAGAAAAGTCCCAGGCCAGCACTTTGGTCTACCCAGTGTTATGCTTTGCTTCCCATGGCAGTTCAATACCCTCCACCCCATAGAGATCTAAAGGTCAGTTCTTTCGAGGTGGAACTGCGGGAACCAAACCAACAATCCTCCTGGTGCCTCCTCACCCAGGCTTCCTCCAAAAGAAATAAAGACCAAATCACCTCTGTTTAAAGGATCTTGCTCATAAAGTTTAGTTTCTAATTTGGAAAAATAAAAATAAAAAATAAAATAAAAACAAAGCAGAAAGCCCAAATAAAAACAAAGTACCAGAGTTTCAGCCCAGTTTGGTTTGCTCCATCTCACGAACTCCACCAGAACAACTGATACTGATTGGCCCCAGTGGTGCCCATCTCAGCAGACAGGTGAAGGATTGAATGAGCCATGGAGACTGAAATGAACAGCTGGTGTTCAAGGGAATAAATCACATCAGGCAAGCTTTTTCCTCTTTCTTTGGAGGTGGATGGGCATAGAATTACTGAATAAAGAGACAAAGGACAGGCAGGACGTACAAAGGTTCCCAAAAGAAAGACTACAAAGGACCCACTGACATTATGAGCACAGGCAAAAAAAAAATTACAAAATCCAGCTTAGTAAAGACAGGAAAGTAGCAAGATTGAAAGAAAATTGCTGTAAAGATGTTAATGAAGAGCAAATCAATCATCAATTTGCAGAATGATGTTACTGTTGAATAAACATTCCATCTTGGAATTGTTGTGTACTGTAGAGGCAATCCATCACAAGCAGAAAAGTGACAGCAGTTTTCACTCAGTGCTGTCTTTAGGAGAAAATGTAGACAACAATTTGGAAAAGTCAAAATGTCTTGCTTTGAACTTCTCAAACAAAATGTTTTCCTATTTTGGTTCTACTTTAATTTCTGTTTAACTTCCTTTTTTTTTAATTCTGAAACAAAGAAATTAAATGAAATATTGAACGAATTAAATATTTAATTTGACACAGATTTTTCTTGTCTTTTGAGAGAATAGAAGATAGTTTCTAACTGTAACATTTAAATCTTATTTCTTTTTTTGCATCTCTTAAGTGTCCTACTTTCTGTTCTAATTTCACCCAGAATGTTGGAAACAATATTGGTTACCCTTTTACTAGAGAGAGATTAGGACTAGGCTAAGTTTGTAGAGGGAAATTACAATGATCAGCAGGTCAAAGTTGTTAATTTAAAAGAACAGCATAAAAGTCTTTTTATGCCACACTTGTCACAAGAAAACTAAACAGGGAACCTGCTAGTAGCCTTCAGACTGTGGAAATGTTCAGTTCTCATCCACACAGGCAGAACTGTACATGGTAGGTGAGGAAATAACTACATTTAATAGGAGATGAATGACACTAAACATCAGCAAGATTTTCCTGAGTCTCCTCATATTTGAGTCTGTAGAAAAGAATTCCAAGTAGAAAGGAGAGAAATCCTTTTGTTTTTCCAAATAAATTGGGATTTTAAATTGGGATTCTATCATAGAATCATAGATTGGCTTGGGTTGGAAAGGACCTTAAAGATCATCTGACTCCAAGCCCTCTACCGTAGGCAGGGATGCCACCCACCAGATCAGGTTGGCCAAGGCCCCATCCAGCCTGGCCTTGAACACCTCCAGGCATGGGGCATCCACAGCTTCTCTGGGCAACCTGATGGCAGGAAAATCTAATGGACTCTTTTGAAGAAATTCACAGTAATTTTGTGTAAATTCAAGAACTTTTTATATCATGGTTTAAATCACTTTGATATACATCCCATTAATATTCAGTCATCTGAGAGGATGGCTGTCACCTTCTGCAGTTTGTGGAGAGAAATACACCTTCCCAGGCCAACTGATTCCTCCCCGTCTATGACAGGGGAAATGAATTGCTTTCTGGAGGTGCCCATCCAGTGACTCAAGATTGTCTAGGTTTGTTAGGTTTGTCTAGGCGCCCAGCTCTCAGACATTAAATTTAAGCAAGATAAGTCACACTCATGCTCGGCATGTTGTCAAGAAAGTCGCACTGCTGCTAGTTGTGCTATGTTCACATCTTCAGTCTCCAGGGCTATCCATACTAGTGTGTTTAATTACCACTGGCAAGACTCCCTCTCTTTTCCATTCCCTGCCTAAATTCAAGTTCATGTCAACCAAAGCCCAGAATCCAGTGTCAGGTTACGGATGTCTGGGAAGAATGAGGGTGTGCCTCTGTCTAAACTCCCAATGCCTGTCTTAGTTGAGAAGGCAGCAGGAGAGGCCCTGACTCTTTTAATAGGGGTTATGAACAGCATTTCATAATGGTCCCTGTGTTTCCTCTAAAGAATCCTTTCCTTCTATACAGTTTTTACAGATTTCTGCACACGTCTTTTTGTTACCTGGCATGTTTAAATCTTCTCTTTTTATCTAGGCAAATCCTTTGCTACTAGTTTCTAACGTTTGTTACTAAAAACTTGCACAATCTTTTGATGCACTGATAAATAAGCAGCAGCTATGGATGGAGTTTGTTCTGAAATGTTTTGAAATCCCTTTGCACTTATAACCCTTATTGAATAAGAGAATGTATTGTATGTTGGTTTGTCCTGTCAGATTCCCTTCCTGCTAGCAGCACTTGATATGTTACATCTGTGGCAGATGGGCTTTGGAAGTAGCAGCCCATCTTGGATGGACAGTTGTCATCTTCCCAAGCAGTGTGAGGCAGTTTATCAGATACACTTCTCCCCTTCTCCTCAGGAGCTTGTTGCTTTCTTGCTGTTTGTGGGTTTGAGCAAACCCTGCATTGTGTTTCTGTACACTGTCTTGTCTTGTTCCAGTAGACCTGGAGTCTGGAAAAAAAAATGCCACCAAACTCCACTAATTGGAGATGTTTAGCCTGGTCAGGTGCAGGTAAGATGTTTCTGCCCAATGCATTAGAACCTGACAGACATTTGTGGTAGTGTCCTGGAAGGTGCTGCTCTTGGAGCTAAGGGACAGCTTTCTCTGAGGTCAGTCAGCAAAGACAGAGACACCTGGCACAGGTTAGTCTGACAGGAATCTCTATGAGGTTAATCAGACGTCTGCACTAAGAGGAAGCATGCCCAGCTGGTGCTGCGCTGCCATAGCTGTAGTTGTGATGGGAACCCTGACTGACAGGCACCACGGTGTGTGCGTAGGTACGCATTCGCATCTATTGTGCAGTTCCCCTTTATTCCTTCTGACAATTATTTCTGTTTCTTGAAAAGGAATTTCCCAGACCAAAACCTTCGTTAAGATATATGTGAGTGTGCATGTGTGGGTCTTTGTGTGTGTACTCTGTTGGTTGTAGTACATATTCCTGAATGTGTCTGGATGCCTGTGTATGGGCTACAAATCCATAGGAGAGTGTACAGATATGTATGTGAGAGCGTGTGTATGCAAGCACACGTATATGTGTTGTGAGCGGTTGCTGGTGGAAACACATGAGTTGTTTTGTATATAACCAAGTGTATGAACATGTTTTCTGAGCCATTGTGGCTGTCCTAATGTGCAAGTTTGATTTGTTCATGGGTGGGTGTTTATATCTGAAAGTCTTCTGTATGCAGGCATGCTCATCTGCATGCCTGTGGGTGAGTGTAGACTTGCATGTCAAACTCAGCATATGTTTGTTAGCATGGCTGTGCATTCACACACAGTGAGAAGGCATGTATTGATCAGGCAGGTCCCCAGGTTGTCTTCAGCACTTCTGAGTCCTTTGGGGAGCTCTCACTTTTAACACCTCAATGGCGTGGAACTATGGTAAGTCCAATTGCATCACATTAGGCCCACTTGGTTACAGCAACTTGGGAACACCTCCCAGGTCCCTCCAGCCAGCCCCACAGGCACACAGAGATTCATCTCACACCACTGATAATGTGCAACACACAGGTTAAAATCTGGCAGATATGAAAATTTCAGAGAGTGATGCAGTTTCTGCCAAATTTACTTGTAAGTTGCTTTATTTTCAATCTTGCTCCATAACTGCATTTTCAGAACTTTGCTTCTCAGTAAGCATTGTGTGTCTAACTTCCTAGCCACAAAATGAAGAGTTTTGAGAATTTTCTGTAAATTAAGGGGAGGGTGTTAATCTGCTATTAAAAAAAAAAAAAAAAAAAAAAAAAACAACCTGAGGCACATTACCATGCTTCAACTCTCTCTAAGTGCTAAGACCAAGCATGATGTTTGGATAATAAATTTAAAGATGATGTAATATATAGGGCCTGGGAGGTAGGGCCTGTGGGTTGCATTCCTTGGGCTCTGCCTAGATCCCTATTCCTCAGTCTCCCTATCAGTAAATTGGAGATTGTTATTATTCCCTCAGTTAAGAAAAGATTGCCATTATTGTTTCCAAAACACTTTACGTTCCTCAGAGGAAAACATTATGGTGATAAAAAATGATTACTATCTATTATAACAATAATAGGAGTGAAAATGTTACAGGAGTTGAATAAAAGACAGCAAATTTGGAATATATCATCCCAGAAGTAGCCCCAAGCACAGGCTTGCATTTCCTTCCTTTCCACATCAGCAGACACAGCCCAGAGTTCAGTACTGTGAAGCTGACTGACAGCCTGCTGTCCCCTCCTCCAGGCAAATAAAGTTTCTCATTCCAATTTGTTGTGCTGTGTCAGAGGGGGAAATCAAGTTTGATTTGTGCTCTGCACTACTGTGCCCGAAGTGATGGGAGAAAAATGACCAGACCCTGAGCCACTGAGAAAGCTGCTAGTGCAATATCCTTCCTCTCAGCTGGAGAGAGGAGCCAACACCTTTCTGGTCAATAGGGTCCTTTTTCCTTCATCCTTTCTCCTGCCAGTGTCAGACCAGACTCGCTGTGGCTGAATCTTTGTTTGCCACCAAAGCGATGCTCATAGCATCACCTGCTGAGCTGGATGGGTTCCTGTGGCCAGCCGAGTCTGCAGCGGGCAGCTCCCGTGCAGATGTGTGAGTTACAGAGGCATGGTCGGGTGGGAGCATGCGTGTCTCCAGAGCACCAGTGTGGATACCAGTGGCAGTGGGGATGTCGTGTGTTTGATTCTGTCTGTCTTGAAAGGATGTTGGGGAGGGAGGGATTGTGCCAACCTGTGAGCCTGCTGCCAAGGGGTTCTGCCAGTGCTTCTGAGTGTGTCTGCATCTATGGGTACCTCTATGTACGTCAGCTGTGTATGTCTGGGAGTGCATGAGGATGACTGAGCCAGAACATCTGGACTGGTATACATCCCACCTGTGCTACTCAGTGGCCATAAAAGTACTTGTGTGTTTTGAGTGTGTTTGTGGATGCTGGAGGATGTACAGAGGAGGATGTATGCATGACAGGTACCCAGTGTGATACAGCAGATGTGACAAGAGCCAGGGGGTGAGCACAGATACAAGATCAGCACTACCAGGGATAAAGAACTGCTGACCTGTGGCTTGTGTGAAATAATGGAGTATTTCCCTGGGTACGTTGCCCTCCTGTTGAAGCAGTACGTGTTTTCTGAAGAGAGAGCATTGCATCAGGTGTCAGGGTCAATAGACATGGTTCTATTTATTTTTTTAATGAGGTGACAGGAGGAGAAAACACAGAGGTACTATGTTGTGTGTGATCTGATCCATGGTGGCATCTGGGAGACGTAGTACCTAGGGGTTTCAGGAAATTGCAGCCCTATGAAGAAGGTTAGAGAGATCCAAAACCCTTCTTGCTGTATTTCTTCCCCTGGATAATGCTGGTCAGGTCTGTTGTGCCCAGGCCTGCTGGGTAGTAGTTTGTGCATCAGGTTCATGAGGGCTGAATACTTTATATATTGCATTTCTGTAGAAGTTTCCAAATTACTGGTAGGAAGTCATCTGAGGGCTGTAGTTTTGTTGATTGCTGAGTACTGGTGAAGTAAGGCCAGGGAGGGTGTTCAGATCCCAAGGATACTTGGAGACCTGTACATTGATTTTCCCGTTAGTCTCTTTTATTTCTGAAGTAAAACAGCTCAGGCTTAAACCAGACGCATGAGGCCTTTCCTTACAGTCATCCTGCTTTTGGTGTCAAGAGGCTTCATATGATTTGTCATGGGCTCCTGCTCCCATTCTTTGGAATATCTGACAGCCTATGTTTAAGTCTCCTTATCACCTTCTCCTGCACTCTTCCCTTTTAACCCGCCCCCCTCCTTTCTTCCTTTTCTCCCTTGCTTTCCTCTCCCTCATCTCCAGCCACACTAAACCTCACAAGTTCATTTTCACCCTCAATCAATGTGTCTGAAGGCAGAGAACCAGTGGCTTTAACCCTGCAGTCCTTATCCAGGCAGAACTGCCGCAGGGCGTTCGGCCTGCGCAAGGCCTGGAGCAGGCAGCCCCAGTGACACGGTCCTGTACACACACACACCCCGCAATGGGAGCAAGGATCGGTGGAAGGACGACATACATCTAGCCTGCACCTCAGTTGGGACTGGCATTCATCTCTGTCGCTGCGTCTGTCTGTCTGTCTTTCTGTCTCTGCCTGTCTGGTTCTCTTCGCTTCCACGCCCTTTGCTGCTCAGATTTTGGCCGTCAGCTGCCACCAGACACAAACCTTTGCAGTTCCTAGAACCTGCAAGTTCATTTGCCTTCTGGAAAAGGCAGAAAAGATCTCCTTCCCTCTCTCCTTCCCTCTCTCTCTTTCCCAAATGCCATCTGGGTAGCAGAGGCCTCCAAATTATGTAGCAAAGGGCTGGAGAAGCACAGCGGCTTCTTTTGACATCTGTGTTGTCATACCCTTACTGCTGCCATCCTAGAAGTTGTATGTAGTCCTGAGCTATCCCTGTGTGCGTGTATATGTATGTATATATGACCTGTTTTCTTTTGGGGAAAACTACTGATAAAATGGATTGGGGGTGGGGGGATTGGGTTTGCCTTTCTAAATGTCTGGTGGTGTTCTTTATCACTAGAGTAATGCAGGTAACACACCACTGTGGCCCCAGCTTCTCTGTGTAGGAAGCCAGGTTGAAGCATGGTTGTGAGCTGTAGCAGTGGCAAATGCTGGTGCACAATGCTTTGTTTTGCCTCTGGTGAGCATCAGGAAAGGTGCCCTCAGCTCTTCCCTAAATTAGACTTACATCAATTAAAATTTGACCACCTTCCATGTCTAGCCAACAATTCCAGTGCATGTTTTTCACCCTGTGTTGGTGAGAAAGAAGCATGGTGAGACTGTCTGACCACAACCATGTTTGAACACGGTTATTTTGTTTTTATTTATGTATTTTTGTCATGAACATGGGGCCTTTTTTTTTTTTCTTTGGTTTAAAAAATGTTGGTATTCTGAGTGCATTTCCAGAGTTTATAATATGATTTGCCCCTTCAAAAGACTGCTTTTGGTAACTGCATAACTTCTGTTTAAAATATATATATATATGTGAAATATGGGCAAAAAGATAAATATGTGTGAGTTTTTTGCAGAAAAGGGAGTAATGAATGCCAATGGCTCCTTCCTCAGTTTACCTGAGTATTCAAGCTGTTACTAGTGACTACCAATCTTAGCAATGCACAACAAGAATAAAGCATGTAGTTCCCACTTTGAAAGACTCTCCTTATGGCCCAGTTTTGAGGAAATACCTTGATACTGTGATTTCCACAAAACTTCTAGTTATACTTGCTTTAAACATTATTCCAGGTAGATGGAATAATCAGGACATATTTTAATGCTGCTTATAAGAGCAGCATAAAATTAAGTTTGCCTTGCTGTGTAAATATAACCACACACAAGCTAGTTAATTAAAATATGAGAAACAGAAGATACAGAACATAGGAGGACAAATCCTTGTAACCTAAATGTAAAAGCAGTAAAAGGAAAGTTAGATAGCCCTATAGTTGTAAGGCCTGATGCACAATCCTGTCTGGAATCTTTCTGAGTGAAAATGTTCAGAGCTCACTTTAAAATGGTGGGGCATCATGTCTCATTGTCTGCACTGGGGGCTGGGTCATGCTTTTAATTACTGCAGGCTTTCACATACTCAAAACATTTGTGGGTTTTAAAGCTTTTAGGGAAGCAGTCCTGAGTTCATATTTGACTGCAAGTTAGTGTTACAATAGCAATAATAGCTAATGGTGGAACACAAAGTACTAGAGGCCTTGTCCTCTGTTGGCTCAATGGTGACATAAGTGTGTGGCACATGTATTTAAGTATAAAGAGCTCTTTAAAAAGCTATATCCAGATTTTCTGACCAATATTTATCTTTTCTTGTAATTTTTCTATCACATCACTTTAAAAAAAATCTACAATATTCTGGTATCAACATTTGCAATATGATATGCTTATATTTCATTTTCCTTTTAATGCCAGTATGTTTTTCTACAAAGCTAGTTAAAATGTTCAAAAGAAAAAAATAGTAAATAACATTAAAACTACCCCAAACTTGTTATATTTTCCGTTGGTTTGCTAGCCAGGATAAATCATTCCTTTTGCGTAGACGTTTCTTTTAACTTTGCCTGAACTCTCATAGATATTGTATCTTTCTGTGAAACCACAGAAAATCTCTGACTCCTTAGATCATCTCTTAGTATACTCATGTTATAAGCACCATAAGCTAGATGTTCAAAAAGGTGCTTGGCTGGGTTCAGACCCAGCTAGTTTTCTCATCTAAGGCAATTTCTTGAAGCAGTGAAAGATGCTTTCTGGCATTTTATTCTCCTTCTTCTAAAACCTACTTTGCTTAGAACACCCAAGGAATTTTTCAGCATTGCTGATCTGCATATATAGATTGCAGTACTAAAGGCTGCACAATCCCCTGTATTTTACTCATTCAATTTTGCTGTAAAAGCTTCTGGTTTTCATCCAATTTACAAGAGCTTTTAACATCAGTTCTCCAAGACCTCATTGCGTGCACTATCTCTTACTATTATGCATAGCTAGAGATCTGCTAACTGGTTCCAGATTGCACTGCCAGTTGCAATGAAAGCAGCAAAGGTGATGGGAGAAGGGAAAAAAAAAAAAAAAAAAAAAAACACTTTATGTGTTTTCCTCTTTAACTTTCTCTTTTCCCTCATCTTTTACCCAGCTACTTTCCCAGATTTAGGTAAAATGTTGGGTAGCAGAGATCATGTTTCCCATTCTCAGGAGCACTGGGATTAGTTTTCATTAAGGCAGTAATTAGTTCCTCTCTGCCTACAGTAACAGTGATTTTCCCTGTTTTTCTTCAGCCAAGATACAATCAGTCCAGAGGAGAGAGGCTGTTGCTCCTTGTGAGGGTTTTTGTGCCAGGCACGTGGCAGCAGTTCAGCATGGTGATGGGTACTATTCTGCACACCCTAATGCCCAGATCAACAGGAATTTTTGAGGTTCCCATTATACAAAGCTGTCACTGTGCTTTTTGGCTGGTAGGCAGGAGAATGTGACCTCCCAGCCAGATTTGTAATCGAAGGTAAACATACCTAAACTAGTTTTACTCTTTCTAATGTAGACAATATAACGCTCTTTTAGCTCCAACACCCCTCCCTGCATGCTCATATGTACCAACCAGACAAACATAAGGGTGGTGTTGTTTTTTTATTTCTCACTAGACAACTGTTTTTAAAATAGCTGTGCTCTTACCTTCCCTCACTGGTCTGTTCTTCATGGGGACTGTCTGGCACAACATGCCAGCAAAATGACTTCTGCTTTATATATCTTCCTAGACATCTGCTAAATGGGACCCATTCCCAGCTGCATCCAGATGACCTAGCTGTTTACACTGGGTTGCTGCTTATGGTCAGCAGACTGATAGCCAAAAATGTGTGTCTGGCTCTAATTACTAGTAAAACTGACCATGTCGCAGAGCAGTGGTACATCCCAGCTGGTCCCATCCCAGTCTTTTGTCTCAAAATCCATTTTTAAACTGGGAGATGCCAGTCATCGGTGCTATCTGCTGAGCCTTGTCTGAGTGACTAGGAGAAAATCTGCTTCACCCAAAGCCAGTTCAAGTGTCTTCTTTTCCTAAGCTGAACAGACATGAAGGCAAAGATGCCTCAGCAGTAAAGGAGCACTTGTTAATACAAAGACACTGAAACAAATTGATATTTGGAGCTAGGGATTTTGAGTCTCATCAGTTTGCTCAGACTTGAACATAGTAAATCACATACAGTGAGCATTGCATTTCATCCAAACCATCCCTACTATTTTTTTTTAACTGACAAATTCATAAAATCAATAATCATCTATTCTTGGAAAGAGGTGCAGAACAAAAAATGTTTCTCAGTAGTTTTGTAACAGCTAGCTGCAATCTCCATATGACCACTTCTAAAATGCTCTGATAATGCCTGTGATTGGCATTTCCAATCCCAGAATGGTTCACAGGCTCTATTGTATCACACATTAACATACAGAGATCCAGTATGCCTCTGAAAGCACCACATTTCTAGGAAATTGCATGTTCTGCATCAACATTAAATAACTTTCTAATTGAAAAGGCAATGAAAAGGCACAGCCTGTGAATTAAATACTAACTGCTACAAATCTCAAATGAAAATGGTCCATAACAAACTCTCTCTTTGGGCTGCTGGTGTTTCTTTGGGCTTCTGGTGTCTCTGGCCAGCATCCCTTGAGCAGAGATTCGTTACTCAGAAGTAACGGGGGCTGCCCTTTCACCTGTATCCACTGCCTCTTGCAATGCACAGTCCTGTTGCATTTGAACAAAGGTGGATTGGGTTTTCTCCTGGTGTCAATGGGATGTGCAGTTTCTTTCAGCACATTCATCAGAGCATAACTTGGTCATTCATTTTCACCCTGCCCAAGAGCCTGTGGGCTTGCCAAAGGAATGATCCTGGCAACGATGCAGAGTCTTGGAGCTGGTAGACTGTCTGCCTTCCTCTTCAGGAAAACCTACTCATGATCTAGTCTGCATCTGTCTCCATTAGTGCACGGAAGAGTTACCATATGAAGGAACTGGAGATTTTGCTGCAAAGCACAGGTCTGCTTCTGGCCTTAACACCATCGGTGTAATTCTCCATCAGTTGCACAGGAGTTGTAAAGATGCAGCTGACTGGATTCATGCGTTCCTGCCAAGCACACCTCAGTAAACCAACCCTTCATACTGAGCTTCCAGCAAACCTTTTCACAGATGGAGACCATGAAGGTCTCCTCCTTTCTGCCATCTGCAGTTGAGGCTGCCCAGAGAAACCCCCGTGACACCATTATGCAGAAGGCGTCAAGTTTCAATCTGTTCTTCATCGTTTCTTCTTCCTAATCCTCTTCTCACACCATGCAATCCTATCAGCTAATAAATAAATAATTAACAAATAGCTGTAGAAGAAGTGGCTCAAATGCTGAATGCACTGAAGACAAGCACAGCTGTGACAGAAGATGGACATGCTTTTAGGAATTTGCTTAATTCATCAGATCATCATCCCCCAAGGAATACGAAGTCAGTAGATGATATGCATGTTTTCAATGCTGTGGAGTGTCACAAGGTGTTGGAGACAAGGAAAGCTCCTCAGCAAATTCATCTCAGAGAAGAACTCTGCTGCTATTACCCTTTCCAAGGGAAGACGTATGAGGAATGGAAAAGGCCACATCTTTTACAGTACACAACAGCATCTCTTTAAAGTAGCTAAGACTGGTACGAATGCTTTGAACAGTCTTTTCTTTTTCAGTTCAAGATCAAAATCAGTGGCATGGTCTTACAAGACCCTTAGCAGACAAGCCATGTCAGAAAGTCCTCTCTCTACTTGCAGCCCTCTAGAGCAGCGGTGCTTTCACAGCACTGCTACAAAGAAGATGAGGTGATGGATTTATCTGGGTGTTTGGGATGGGAGAACCTGGAGATAAAATGAACTGTCCTTAGGAATGAGTCAAAACCAGAACCAGGCTGTGCTCCGTGTGGAGTAACAGCCTCAGATTTTCCTTCCTCTCTCCCAGACAATGAAAAAGAAAAAGAAAGAGAAAAAGGATCAATGTAAGAGAGAACATAGATCTTCCTAAAGAGGTGCAGGAAAAGAAGACCGTCCTTTCCATCAGAGTGATAAATTTGGTGTTTAAAAGCCATGTTAATTTTGCCATAGGAAAGATAGTGAGACCCACTGGACTACTTAGAAACAGCAATGAGGAAACCATTGGCATTGATGGTAATGGAGCAGAGGAAAGCTGGAGACCTGTGAACTCCATGTTTTCACACTTGCATTGTCTCCGTCTTGCTCAGTGGTCTGGTCTGCTCCCAAGGTCATCCCCCTCAGTCTGCTCTGGGCTGGGACAGCCTCACTGCCTTCCATGGAAACCCTCGTCCTGTGAATCAAGGATGGGGCAAATGCAAAGAATGGGAAAAGTCCACTCTGTCAAACATGGCACCTGGCCATGGTGTTCAGATCAGCAAAACCTCTCCTCAGCTGATATTCATACTGGAAAAATTTTTAAATCACTCCACCTTTAAAGTGAAAAGTAAAAAGTCCTGCACACAGCTGGCCTTTCAACATTTATTTTCATGGCTCACTATCTTCGGAGCCTTCATTTTCTGTATGTTCTAGGCCTTTCTTTGACTACCCGTCCCACAAAATGCAAATAACAATACACAGGCAAGCCGCACCTGCCTCTCCGAGTCAGACCAGTCCTAGTGCCTGGAGATGAGCACTGCATCTCTGACAGTGTTTAATATCTACTTGTTTCTCAGGAACAACCCCCTAGGCCTAATTACCATAAGACTTGAACTCATCATTTACCCAGAGCTAATGAGAAGGATTATTAAAACATCCTGAAAATTAAGAATAATTTGCATAGACATACTTTACCAATTGTTCTGCTTTTCCTCTGAAAGTCATGAAAAAAATAGAGCTTTCAGCTGTATAAAAAGGGACTCTTTCATTAACGGTCCAGTAATTGTCAATCTAAGGTAATTTGCATAACCAAATTAATGCAATTGACTTCCCTTATATTTACCTTAAGCACTTGAAACCATAAGATTACTGTCTCACAATTTCATGGATATATATATGAAATTAATTAATAAGCTATTCAAATTGGTATGATTTGCATATTTGAAGCTAATTAGAAAAGCAAGCTCTAGAATTTCAAAATCTTAGAATACATAGGAAATGAAGGAAAGAAAAAAAACACACACAATAGCTGCAAGACTCGCTTGCTGTAAAAGTTACCTTGAACTTATTAACTATTTTTGGAATAGGCTTTTGTTCACTTGGAGATGCTAATATCTTCCCCAAGATCTGAGGTTTTGTGGAAACTATAATATAGTTGTATTTGCATGAACTAGCCCTGTATGAGTATTGACTCACATGGTTTAGTGCCAGCAGAAATGTAATGATAACCTTCATTGCAGATGTCATCTTTTTCCTAATTCCCACATTGTACCAAAGAAAAAATTAATCCCCTAGTGCAAGAGATCTTAGTCTCTTCTGCAGAGATGTCTGAAGCCCGTTACTTTGCTTTTCCCAGGGAAATCAGCAAGGTGTTCACCATTTGCCCCAGTAAAGGCAGTGTCATACACTATGACTCCCTGTTTTCCTGTAAGATGGTGCCCTTTTCCAATAGATGCTAAAACCAAACTTCAACTTATGGAAATTATCCAAAAACCCTCTGTTGCTTCACCCAAATTAGAGCTATGAGGAGGCTTGATTTTTTTTTGTTTGTTTCACAAAATCTCCTTGTAATTCTAATACGCTTTTCTGTTTTAAAATAGAATACAAATGAAAAATTACAAGATTTCCAGTAAAAGAACATTCCATCAGAAATAGACGGGGAAAATCAAAACATTTGTTTCAGTAAAGTAAAAACAGTTCAGTCCAGGATTGATTATTTTCATAGTTATATAACATTTCTAATTGAAATGAAAACTCAAATTGAAATGTGCGAGGATAAAATGTGAGATTGCAGTCTTACTAACATTTCTGAAATGTGTTTTTTTTTCAAAATTGACATGTTTCTACAGAACATTTCACTTTCAGCATCGGCATTTTTCTAACAGAAAATATTTTTGTAGCAAAGAAAATAATTCTGTCTAGTTTTATTCAAAATATTCCCAGAAATTCTCAAAGAAATGCACACTTAATGGAAGAATGCAGCATTTGAACAGCTTGCCTGTTTTTTATTTTTCCAGCTAATAATTTGGTTTCACTGTAAGGTTGTGGGAACCGAGAATTATGCCATCTGCAATCCAATAGTATTCCTTGTCAGAGAAATACCAGATACATTTCTGCCTGGCCTTATAATAACTTCACAGACTTTGGTGGCAGGTAGTTTATCTCTAGAGTGTTTGTTAATAAAACCACACACAGCAGTGGCAGACAGATGACTCTGGGGGGGTTGTGGTAACTCCACGGTGTACTGCCAGCAGCCAGCTTGTTTTGAAACCCTAACTTTTTCTCTCTCTCCACAAAGACTTGTGTTACTCAGCCTCCTGAGGTCCTTCAGCCTTTTGACACTACAAACACAAGACAAAGTCTAGTGGCTTGTCTTTAATCACATCTCCGTGGCACTGATAAATTCTAAATCTCTCTTTCTCCTGTAGCCTAGTAAATTCTTGTTCTTCTTGAAGCTCATGGCCTTGCAGATCCTGTCTCTGCTTGTAAGTGACCCACATGAGTCAAATAAAAATCCCCAGAATAGCAGTGCTGTTGGCTTGCAGTTGCCTTATTTGTGGCCTCTACACCCAGTCAAGATAAAAGTAGCCAACCATCTGAAACAATCCTTCAGTTCTTTCTCACTCCCTGTAGCAACAAAATCAAAGTGCTGTTGCCCACCAGCTTTTCCTAATGAAACTGCTTTTAATTCCCTCAAAATCTTATCCATGTTTGTATGATGTGGTCATGTTCACCTTGTGTCCAAGAATGTCACAGCTGCAGTATGGCTATGGTAGACAACAGTCTTGGAGGACTTCAAGATACAAAGAACTCGAGTGCGAAAAGACTGATATCCTAGAATGGCAAATGAGTTACACAGCACTGCAGCCTGCTCACGTGAACTCTACAGTGCATATTCTCAGAGGCATCCTTCCTGCAATAAGTAGAAAAAAACAAGAGGTAATCACCTATCACCCCCTTCCTCATTGAAGAACCAATGGACAAGCTTCCAACAGATACAGCATCTTCATGGGTAACTTTTCATTCTTCAATCATCAACACCAATCAAGGAAACAGGAGACAACTGTCACCAACAACCAGCTACTGCAAGCGGTCTCTTAGGAGCTTCATCCACAAGCTATGCTTTCCTCAATGGAGAAATCCCATTAGCAATTGTTGGTCACAGAAGGCAACGTAAGCATCTGACCAACTTGTTTTCTTGAGGCATATGACGATGCTCTATCATATCACCGTGCTAAAGTCTTAAACAGATTTCCTCTCATCTCTTCAGATCTAAGGCTACCAGGCAACATCAGGATGTGGCCATTATAGCACTGTGTTGACTGAGACAACTGTGGCAAACAAAGCAATAGTAACTGCATTCGAGTTGCTTATAGGTTCCCTAGATCAAGCCAGGCCTAACGTTGGATTCTGCCTTGCAGGGGATTACAAAAATTACAAAAAAGGGGATTCCTTCCCACATAGAATGAGTCTTACTGGAAAGTAGGAAGTTTTACTCCTCAAAGCTGGGAGAATATTCATCATGGACTTCATAGCATAGACTGCGACTGTGCTCAATAGATTCAGTTTGTCCTATGGTGTAAAAAATCAATACCGTCAACAGTGCTGGTAACAGGAATGCCACCTGCCTGTCATCCCAATGATAGTCAGGCTCCTACAAGTACTGAAACATACTTACTGAGCATTTAATGAGCCTCCTTGGATTTATTAATTACCAACCTAGTGCACCTTCCCTTTTTCTAGGTTCTGTTTCTCTGAAAAGACCTGTATTTGTCAGCAAACCAGCCAAAAAAAAAAAAAAACAGGGAGCTCAAACCTCTCAAATTGGTCCTCCATCTCTAGTGTTCCACAGGGACAAGGAGAGATTTATGCCTCTTCTCAGGATTTTTCTGCTGAAAATTTCATTTGAATTTATTAACTCACCTTATTATTATCTTCCAAATCTTGATCTATCCAGAAGATATTCTAAGTCATGGCTATTTCAAGGGAATTCAATAACACCACGATGGTACAATCTTTGGTCTTTTTGCTTTTGCTTTTGCTTTGGTCTTTTTGCTTTTGGCTTCTGCCTTTATGGCTCTGAATGGTCAAGTTATCCCTTCTCAAAAATTTTCAGAATTTCAAAATGGATTACAGAACAGCATTTTGTAGTACAATATTGACTGTTATACGTCACCCTTAAAACATTGAAATTGGATCTCCTGAAGTGCAAATGTTATCCTCTCCTATTTTTCAAAACATTTGTGTTATATTCAGCATCTAGAAAGCCCCTAAACACAGCAGTCCTCTTACCTCTGTTAAGCAATATTTCCTTGACTTGGTGGCATGACCAGATATGACTCATATGTGAGTCAGTGTAGATATTCAGGAGACTGATGGTCCCTGTACCCAATTGGAGGTGGTATGTTCTTTGGGAGTAGCCACCAGTAAGACTCACTCCCACCTGCCCAGGTGGAGCACTCTTTATTGGTTAACCAGAGAGCAAGACTGGCAGGAAGACAAAACAGTTACCTTATTCTGAGCTGTGTCCTCTGAGGTTTTAAGTATCTGTCTCTTGAATAAGCATGTCTTCTTTCCTGGAAACCTCCTTACCTGGGATCCTGAATTCATGATAGGCATAAGCTGTACCTTTCATTTTTGTGCCTGCAGGAGCTTTAACGATGTGAACAGGTTAGCAGCAGCTCACGCAGTGTGTCCGTGTGTGCTCTGACACACACTGAGCATAGTTAAAATGAGGTACATATGAGCAACAATAACCTGAGGAGCTTTCCAGACATGCTTCAGGGATCCCTCAGTCACTGTCCTACTCAATCTCTACTTTGGCTTCTAGTACCTGCTTCTCTGTTTCTTGACCTCTTCTGCTCCTTAATATCTGTTACCTTTTTAAATATGGTAACATAAAAAATTTAAAAAAAAAAAAAAAAAAAAAAAACCAGAACTATCCTTCCTCAGATATTTCTCCTCTTACCCATCTTAACCTGTAGGTCCCCTTCTATATCAGTCTTACCATGTCCCTGGATGTGTTTGTGACATATACTTCAGGTCCCTTTCCTCTATGATAGAAATTCCTCAGAGCGTCATCTCTTGGCTGATCTCACTGTTATTGTTGTTGCCTTTTCTTAATTCAGTTTTGTGCATGCTACTCGTGCCCCAAATGACAAGAACAGGGTAGAATAGGTGAATTTCCTTGGCAGATTGAACCACATGCAGAGGAAGAGGTGATTGCAAGTAAAACAGTACAGCCAAAGCCACCTTCTGTTAAGTGGTATTGCTTCTATAAAGCCTCCTTCAAATATAATAAACAGATGAGGATTTGCTTCTGTACATTGTCCTGAGATTTGTAAAAATGGAATCCTGTCCACTTCAGGTGGACAATGGACACCGACTTCAAATCCAAGTACCTATCACCATGTCTCTATCCCTGTGAACAAATGTGACCTACAAGTTCTCAGGTGCCAGGTGCCTGTCCTTGTCCTTAAATTAGCATACCCTCATCATTTGCAATGTTACAAATTCTCAGAAAATCTAGCAATAGCTCTCTGTATTATCATTAGGAATGGCCACACTTTAAAGTCCCAGTAAGAAGTTCCCAGATAGCTGTGCTCAGGTCTGAATGGTGACTCTTTGGCACTCATGGAAAATGTAAGGACTTGGCTCCTCTTTCAGACTACTGTGGACTTCAGAAAATGTATTCAGCAACCCACAAGTGGGGATTGATTCCCCTCACCCCCATGTACTCATGCACAAAATACTGTATGAGCACAAGCACATCGAGAACCTCTGCCCATTTTGCTTGACTTTGTACAGCTATCACCTGCCAACATTAGCAGAAACTTTCCTGTACTGCTTTTGAGCCTTTATTGTAGGTAGTGATATAATATGCTACATATCTGACCCATCTTGAAATATAGGCCAGTTAATTAAGGGAATAAGAGTGGAGTAAGTCAACCTCTACTTCCCTTTCTTAGCAGTGCCAAAGATTAACAGTGGTTCCTAGTTTTTCAACATGTTGCCAACTGCTCCAAGTTGAGCATCTCATATCAACAGTGTCATCTTAGCTCATTACACAGACATATTGTTTTATACAGATTTTTTTTACTGTTACATTACTATTATCCTCCCTTTCTGATGAAATACTAAGAATATCAAAGTGACAATTAAGGTATAGTATTCCACAGTAATTTACAAGACTTCTTCAAACAATCGGTCACAGATACACTGATGTTGTCAGCCAGGAAAGATCCTGAATCTTGAAAGGTGCTGAAAAATGTTTGACTTCCTTCAGTCAGCTTGAAGGAGCTTTGTACTTTGTACCAGGAAAGCAGAAACCAGCAGAATAAGGATCCTCCTTTGTTAGAAAAGGTGATTGGCAAAACTCATAGAAAGAGGAAGGGAGATGGGGCAGAGAAACACACTGATGGAAAGGAGAGGTTTGCCCAGCAACACAAAATCAAAATCTGTAAGAAACATGCCTATGGACACTGCTCCTTTACTTGGACACTTGCTCCTTTACTCCTCAGCCAACACTTGCCTGAAAGTTTCTTCTGAAAAGAAAGCATAAGAGCAAACACATGAAAGAGGAGGATAAAACCAATGGAAGCTGACACTACCAACCAATGAGTTAATCCAAACAAATATTGCATGGTTAGGAATAGCTTGGGCGTTTAACTGGTCTCATTTACCTATATCACCAAATAGGCTAGCCATCCAACATACAGTTTTTATTTAGGTAGTACAGTGCCAGCTTAGTTAGTACAGTGTCCTTGGAGAGCAGAAGCACACTGCGGGAGTCCTTCATGGCACTAGAAGTGATTTTTCCCATTGGCAGAAGTACATCAGTTTCAGCTTTGGTAGCGTAGTCACAAGTAATATCAGACCAGTTTGGCATATGACTGAGGTTTAAGCCTGAAGGATTACACTACCATTGAACTGAAGGACTCCTGATGACATTGCCTTTATTTAATTTTCAATTCTGCTTTTTAAACTTAAAGGTATTTGCTGCCTTGGGCGTTTTTAATAATTGCTTTCAGTAGTGGAAGTGGCCCCAGAAGTTGATCAGGGAGTGTCAGGCAGAGTGTTTGCAGCAACTAGACCCTTCCAGGAATGACTGGGGCTCAGTTCAGCTCCGCTTGGCCTCAAAGGATGCATCCAATGGGTCCCTGGAGCTTTGGTGTGAGGTGGGTGAAGGTAGAGCACGCTAACCAGCTTTACCAACACACTTTCCACAGCCGGTGGTGGGTATTGAAGGGTTGCCAAGAGCTGATTACACTGTCCCAGCCCATTTTCTTAGTAACAACAATGTAATCACCCAGAACTATGTGTAGAGGAATAGGGGTATATAAATAGAAAGTGTTGCTTTAGTACCAGGATATTATGGGTTTACAGATCAGATTGATGCACTAGAAGCTGGCTGCTCCCTATGCAGGCATTGCCTGGATCTGAACTGAGGAGCTAAATCAACCCCTATACTGAACTTGGTAGTAGTGATACAAGAAACATTTTAACAGTGTAAGTGCCTCCACTGCCTGGATTCCAGGATGTCTAGCGCTCAGAAGATACTGGGTCAAATTCATGTGTGGTATTAGTGGATACAGCTCACGTCACTGAATTCAGTGGGAGTTGTACCTACTAATGCCACGGCCAGCTTTGATCCTGGGCATCCCAGGGAAATGAGCCCAGCCTCTTGTGCATTTCTTTCACATTCCCTTTTGCCCTCTTCTGCCATTTTGTTGCTCCTGTGTTAGCCAAGACCTAGTTTACTAGGGCTCTTGATTGGAGACTTATTACAGCTTATTTCTGTCTGCCTTTCTTTAAAGCCAGCTGAACATACCCAATGTTCTTCCTCTATGGTAAGACCAAAAATACAGACCACCCTCCCAGCTTCTGTGACACTCTTTCTAACACACTCCTTTATTCTCTTCCCCCGATCACGAGTTCTCTCTCCAAGCCCAGCCTAGTTATTTGTGCATGAAGCTGCCATGTTGTGTATTGGTGTTTGAGTCTGGTGTTCACATGAGCTGTGAATATGCTGCACATGTGTACTTCTTGTGCATCCTGAGCTTTCCTTTGGTCAAGTTAACTGTCGTTCTGCCTTCTAATGAATCACCAAGAGAGAACCAGACCTGGTAAGATTTCTTGTTAGCAACACACTACATCACGACCAATATGATGCTGAATGAGTTTGCAATGCGATTTCACATCCAAGCTTACAGACTAGAAAGGACTGGAACTCCAAAGCTCCTTTTCAATGAGATATTGTCAATGTAACATTTGAGTTCATACTTTGCACAAATAAGAATAAGCTGTGCAATGGCACACACAAATTATGCTGCTTTGGTGTACAAGGCTGTTCCTAAGCTACACCAACAGCGCTGCAGTAACTCCATTCTCTGATTGCCACCTTGGAGAACTTCCCTCCTCTGGCAAAGATGTGCCTTCAAAAAGCTGGACGGAAGCCAGGAGAAAGTAAGCTACTGGGACAGTGGTTAATGTGTAGCCACCTAGTTTGAAAATGACTGTAATCTCCTGAGGCATCACTGAATATTTTTGGCTAAGAGTTTTGATGCCAGCGAGTTGCAGAGATATGTGTCAGGGAGGAATTTGTTTCACTTTGTCCACTGTGTAGACTTTGTCTATCACAGGACATTTGGAGGGCATGGGAAGTTTTCTGTGTACATCTCCTGCCTCCTCTCAGCAAGGAAAGACAAAGCAATACTAAAACATCTGTCCAGACTCATGCCCCAACTGGCTGCCATCCAAAGGGTCAAGCCCACAAGGAGAAGCAGCAGGTAGAATAAGAAAAAACTTCTTTTTTTGTCACAACCATGGCAGTAGTGATGCCCACACAATTTTTAAATTTCAACCTCAATTCTCTTTTAGGTAGTATTGGAATTTAGCTCCTTAGGGAAAGTCAAAAGGTGGCCATAAAACTTCTGTAGGCTTGGGAAAGACCTTACAGCCAGCCCTCTAGGACTGTAGTTCTGAGGATATTAATTGCCAAGAGTTTTGATTTCTTGGTAGCTACATTCCCTCCTTTACCTCAGAACCATTCCTTCCAGTTCACTGAAGCCTCCAGACTGTTGTCCAAGTCAGAAAAATAAGAATGATGTGAGATTTAGGGAACACTCAGGCTTTTCTGTGACACAGCCTGTTCCCCTAATCTTTTTCGCCCCGCTACTGCGTGGGCAGCTAGCGTCAGCCTTTGCTGCAGACTGGAGGAAGCTACCCAAAATATCCACTGGTGATTCACATGGATAGACAGACAAACTGCAGCTGTAGTGCAGTCCTGAAGTATTACAGGCACACACATCAGCAGACAGGCCTGAGATGCAGCCGGGGCAGATGGAGCCGAACACAAACCTGCGCGTCCCAGGTTGGAAATGGGAGCACGCTCACAGCACAGGTACGCATCCTCATATGCACAGCTGGAGCTTTAATTCCAGAAATGTACATCTGGGCAGTTTCTGTGCCTCAGATTTTATCAGAAATGCAGAGGCAGATGCAGCTTTTGCTGCCCCATGGCAGGAAATCCCAAGGGTCTGTTCTCTCTTGGTTTACACAGTGGTGAGTAGTTAACAGCAGGGGGTGATCTGCACTGTTTCTTCCTCCGAAATGTTGCTCTTTTGGTGTTTAGACTCCAACTCTGGTCTTTGCAGCCTGGGTGGGGACAGAAGGAGGCCTCTGGGCACTCCGTTGCTCCACAGGCAGGTCAAGTGGCAGGGTGACAGTGTTACCTCCCCACATGACAGAAGGTTACATTCCCACAGCGCTCCTAGCAGAAACCGCCAGCTCCACAGGCTTCGCACAGCATTTTAGGGGGTTAGTGAACTGGGAAGCATCGCATTTTCTTCGCCTTGCCTCCCCTCGAGCTAGACAGCGAGTCCTCTGCAGAGGCCCAGGTACACGGGCTGGCAGCTCAGCGTTCGGGAGGAGACTGCCTTCACATGTGTGCAGTCTGAGGAATGTCAGGGCCGGCTGCAAGCCCAAGGGAAAATGCTTAGGGACAAAGCAGATGCTGTGAGGAAAAAAAAAAAAAAAAAGAAAAAAAACAGGCCAGAAAAAAAATAGTATTTAAAAATACCGCACGCCTGAACAGTAGCAGTGAAGCCAAAAGAAAACGTTTGTGTTTTCTCTTTAGAAAAAAAAAAGGCAGTGCACAGACTGTGGGAAGTACAAAGGGGTCATGAGAAAAGCGAAAGGCCCAGAAGCAGAGCAGCGGGAGCTGGTGACCACAGCTCAGCCCCCAGCGGCACGCCCGCGGTGGCACAGGGACAGCAGGGCTGCGGGGCCAGGGGCAGCACATGGCTGGCCCTGGTGGGGTTTCGCACCCCACAGCAGGCCTGGGACCTGCTACTGCATCCCAGCAGAGCAAGCAGCACGTGGCTGGTGCCCACAGCAGGTTCAGCAGAGCAGCTGAATCAGGGGCTTGCTGGGGTAAAACATCCAAGGCAGGTCCAAAAAGAAAGTGTCTCTCTCCTCCAGTAAAATACCAAGGAGAAATGCATCTTTCCCGTGTTAGGGGGAATGCAGAGGAGGGAGCATGATCAACACCTGATCCTTAGAAGTCCAGGCAAGCTGAAGGGAGAGGCCGATGGCCTTGGTAGCCCTTATAGGTAGCCTCACCACCGTGGGAGAGAAGGCAGGAGAGAGCGGCCTCGGCCATCCCTGGCGTGCTGGGGCAGTAAAAGGCCAGGGAGCATTACCAGGACAAGGAACAGTGCAGTGAGCTCTCGGCATAGCGTCCTCTGTGGCCCAGGGCCCTTGTTCCTCCCGTGCCGTTGTAACTCCTGCCTCTGTGACAATGGCTTCCAGAACGCAGAGGAAAACTCTCGCATCTCAATCACCTTCTTCCGACTCTTCCGCGTGATGCGTCTTGTGAAGCTCCTGAGCCGAGGGGAGGGCATCCGGACGCTGCTTTGGACCTTCATCAAGTCCTTCCAGGTATCCCTTCACTTGTTTTGGAGTAGGACATAACCCTTTCATTTTTTCCCCTCAGTTGCCCCTTGGGGAGGGTTTTCACTGACGTGGCCGCTGCCCGAGCTGAAAGGATGCTCATCAGTGCTGCACATGGCGCGAGTGAGCCGCGAGTAAACAGGGCTCAGGGTGGATGTGTTTCATCTTTAAAGCATGAGTAATTGCTTGAGACCTTCCTGAACCGCCTTGATAGTTCTGTTCAGCTCAATTACTGTCTGACTGTAACCATTCAATCTTTTTTTTTTTTTTTTCATTTGAGCTGTATTTTATATCTGTTTATTTAAGTGCAATTCACAGCTATGGGGAAGGCAAGGGCCTCAATTAAATTTCCATTAAGCCTTGTTTTGAGGCTTTCTAGTCAATATTATAGGCGTGTAGCCCCCGTGTTTTCATCAATGAAGAATTTCACCTTTTTGGCCCTAAACCTTTGGCCTTGGTAACAATGACAATTATTAAATTGCTGCTGCTTTTGCCCTGGCAGCAGGTGCATTTCAGTGCTAGGTGAAGTACCAGAGTAGATAGCAGAAGGCAAAGGAATCCAAACAAGATAAGAATCATCACCTCTGGAGATGAAACTAACACCAAGAGATAGCTAATTTCTAGAAAAAAACTGCTTCTAAACCAGCCACTAACCTGCAGAAAAATGCTAGGCAGAGATGAAGCACGGCATGTTCCTGCATTTTGCAAGTATTTGAACCAGACTCAGTGGGCCAGCACAACCTGGCCGAGAGCTGGGGCAGATCTGGAGGAGGCATCAGGAAAGGATGGCACAGTAATGCAAATGGTGATCTAAACATGAGCAAAGATGTAGGGACACACCACTGTACAAAACCATGAAAGAGTGATTTGCACAACACAGCAATCTTGAAACAGCTACCACATATCCCTCAGATTCAGGCTTTAAATGGTTGATTGCATTTTTATTGACTCAAATGAGAAAGCAACTGACCAATACTTTAAAACTGGAACCTCACCAGCTATGACACAAGCTGAGACCAGAGCCTACAGTGCTGTGGATCACCCTGACTTCTGTCTGTCAGCAGGAGCAGCGCATGTTTACACCAGGGATCAAATCTGGACCTTTTCTAGTGCAGTTCTCAGGTGTAGCTGTAGCACTGGGCTTGTGCAAATGACTTTCGTTTTGCTCACTCCTTGACTGCCAAAGGATCTGATATGGCACAGCAGTTTTCTGACACAGCTGCATCATGTGGCCATTTTTCCATTGCTCACACAGTTGCTAACTTTCAGGTTATCTGAGCAGCTGCAGTGGGAACCATTTTGTCTGCATGCATAGGAATGAGATTCCCTTGGCACAGCTCAGCATCCCCAATGCAGGGGACAGAGTCACACTTTCCAGTTCCTGCTTCCCCTCCCCATGCCCCCTGCACTTCTCCAGCCTCCTTAGCAATAGCTCGCTCTTATCCTGAGCTCAGCTTGCCAGGGCTCTTGGCTGGAGAGGATGAGATGGATGGGAAAGGGAGTGCCTGGTACTTCCCTCCAGTGACCTCCAGACCTCTTTGATTGGAGAGTCACTTTTAGGCAGGGTTGAAAGGTGGTGGGAGAAAGTATCAAGGGAGGTATCTTCCACAGCAGGGGGGAATTAAAAATAAAAAATAAAAAAGCACTGCGAGCAAGTGTCTTTTCCCTTTAAAGCCTTTAGCTGTTTATAACATGGTATTCTCTGCTTAGAGCTCCTCCTCTTGCAGATTCTGGGAGGTTGCTTTAGTAGCTAAGAATAGCCCCTGCACAGAGCTCTCAACTCAGCCACTCTCACCATGAAAATCTGGGATCCCTGCAGACTGTGTCTGGCACAAGCTCTTCTCCCGTGTCCAGGAAATGTTGTTCACACAGGGCAGCCTCATAAGCAATGGACTCATGCAGGAGTTCAGATACCATCGTAATTGCCACGTGCTCTGCGCACATAACACCCTACATGTAGCTTGCAGCACCGGTCAGAGGAGCATGTGGTGGGAAAACACTCGGCAGGGTTTCTGTCGGCAAAGAGCAGGCTGGCAAGCGGGAGGAGTAGGAAGTGAGAGGGGTGCTGAGGGCAAGGCGAGGCCGTGGGAATCAAAAGGACAGAATGGTAAAACCAGGGAAAGATGGGGCTGGAGGAGGACACTGACAGGATAGTGGAATGTGGGAGATGGGGAGCTGAAGGAGTCACAGGGAATAAGGAGCTGACATGAGTGGGAAGGTGCATCAATAGGTTGAGCAGAAAAACATGGAAAGAAAATGGAGGGCAGGAGGGAAGACGCTTTTCCAAGCCCTGTGTGAAAGACAGAACTGGTAAGGTTATGTCCTTGAGGTCCTGTCTGGACACTACCTTGGGAGCTCTACTGAGGTTCTCTGTGAATCAAGTCCCAACTAGATCATCACAGAATGAATGGAGCCCAGTTCTGAGCTAGTGCATCTCCACTGGCATTGTGGGGTAACCATGTAGATTCATCTGACCCTATAAAACACAGAGGAATCTGCCTCTGGGTCTTGAGATGATTATTACAGACACTGTTTAAAGGTTTAAATTATGGCCATTTTGATATTCAGATCTCTTTGAGATGATTTCTGCATGTCTTAGTCAAATCCCCATGGTGGTCAGTGAAAATTGTCAATTTAGACATAAACTGGAAATGTATAAATAACATCATATTTTATAATAATGATGTTGTAGGTTTTTTATACTCCATGAAATGGGATGTTCAAAATCCAGACCAGGGACTGTGCTGGCATTCTCAGGATGAATACATCTGCCCATTGCCTCTGAAGTAAGGTCTGGAAATCTCTGGCCTGAGCACTATATTTCGAAAGCAACAGAGTAGAAAATTCCTTCTCAAAGACCCAAGACAGCGAGGCCCTGAGCTGTGCCCTTGATTCCTGCAAGTGGTGGAGGAAACTGATAGCACTCAACACTTTGCTGATTGCACTGGCCTCTCCCTCCTGAGGCAGCTCTGCAAATCAGGGTTCTGCATTTCCTCTTCAACAGCTGATCACAGACACTTAGTGAGTTGCAGACACCGTCACAGACACCTAACACTGAGCAGAAGACAAAGCTGATGCTGATTTAGATACTTAGGATGGCACCAGCCATTGTAGAAGCCTTGAATTTGGATCTGGGCAGCTGTTGCATTTTCAGTTTCACCAGGCTGGATCCAGGAAAAACACAGTCAAAGGGCACTGCCATTTGGGACAGACTCATACCAGTTACAATAGTTTTCTCCTCATGGTAAGCAGCTGTGGACGCAGTTTCTACCCTGGCTTTCCTCACTGCCAAGGACAGGAGGGACTTGAAAGGCAGAGAGCCACAGCATCGCGAGTGGGAGCCTGGTTGGGCTGGGTGGCAGCAGGGTGGTGGCGCGGAGGGCAAGCAAATATGGGCCTGTAGAGGCATCTAGTGGCTACCTGGATGAATTACAGACTCTGCGTTTCGGTCGGTCTGCCCAGTTTTCCCAAAGCCAGGAGCAAGAACCCGGCTCCGTAATGCCAGGCTTGGTGGAGACACGATGCTCTCTTTTTTTCGTTTCTAGGCTCTCCCCTATGTGGCTCTTTTAATAGTGATGCTATTCTTCATCTACGCTGTGATCGGGATGCAGGTAAGTGATACTAAAGGTTCAACTGTGTCTTTCTCCTCCTGATAGAGTTTTGGGGGGTGATCTATAATGTCACTGATCAATGTGTGGTTATAAAGGTTTACAAGAACATTTTCTCCAAGCAAGGTAAGAAGGCAGCTACTTGGTTGGAATGCATTGTCTGCCTACGCACTGCCAAAAGGATCACAACACGCTCCAACAAAACCAACAAAAAAAAAATCGATCCATTTAATGGCAAAATACAATATGCAAGCAATAAAAGGAATGTGCCAGCCCTCCACGCTCACAAAGGAACACCCAGCAGCTCTGGCAAAGGTGAATTAGTGCCTTGCTCATTGGCTTAGAAGAGTTGTTTCAGTGGGCTTGTGGCCATGCTGCAACGAACAAACCTCATTTTTCTCTTGCATCACTTTCACTGGCCTAAATCCATTTGGTTGTAAAGAGCAGCGTTTGATTTACACCCATGAAGGCAAATACAGGATCAGAACCAACGTACCAACCCTGTGTTTGTGCCAGTTCTTCAGGAAGCTGCATCAATACAATATCCTATTCAGTTTGCAAAATGAACTTGGAACCAGCCCGAGCATTCATCTGTGCAAGGAACTGATGTTGCATACAGACCACTGAAGACAGCATGCGATGCAGGCACAGTCTGTGACAGTCCTAGCCTCATTTGCTGTGCTTTTCAAACTAAGCTTCAGTTTCCACTTCTGTGTTAATCAAAGATCTCAGACAAGTCAGCCATCTGGGATGAGAGACCAAACTATAGAAAGGCAAGGCATAATTACTTCCAGAGGCCTTTATACATGACAGGCTTCTTAGTTTCACAATTCAGAAAGAATCTGTAACAAAATTCATCTCACCTCTGTGACCTTATTTTAATTTGTTTCCTGTTATTATAATCACATCTTTTCACAGACTCCATCCACCCTCCCCCAGTCTGAAAAATAAAACTAATCATTTCTTGAATTATCATAGGTTATCTCAATTGCCCCTAGTAATTACAGCTGTCATTTAATCTACTGGGCTCATTCTTTAAACTTGCTGGTTTGCCTTTAATACCTAACTTGTTCAAGTGGACAAGATCTTTACAGGATTACCTATGCTATACAGAAAATCACTTGAGATTTTTATGCTAGTGTTACGTAGCTACATAAAGCATTAAAAATGACTTCCCAACACCTACCCAGACAGGGTTACAATGATCATGGCACTGCCAGAGCTAGATAGACTGTTCTGTAATTCTATAATTCTATCAGCAAGTTCTGAGCTGGCTATTTAATCCTTAGCAAATGCTCAAACCTCTGTTTTAACAGTCTCATCAGCCTGAAGATCATACATCTCTCCTTCACATGGATCTAGGTCACTAGATCGCTTTCTGACCTCCTGCCTTCCAACAAGAAAACCAGCTCTTCTCATCTCCTCTCTTTGCTCGTAACCCACAGGCCTGTTATTTCTATTTTTTGTCAAAATGGCATTTCAACATTTTGTGTGCTGCTCTCTTGAACCTGCAGACAGGTAGACTTCCTTCACACACAGGGACACGTAGGAAGGGAACTCCTTCCCCACTCCATTGAGCAGCTTCCTTGAAGGCTGAGAGGTACCAGATCTGATGGAATTGTAAGAATTACCCACATGAACAAGACCTTCCATTTTATCTCAGCTACTCCCCTGACTTGGAACCTAATGACATTTGAGCCTTGCTATCCAACGTGCCCAAGGGGAAAAATCCAAAGTGATGGTGACAGATGGAGCCACTAACATAATGGCTCAAGAGGCACAGGCTGAAGAGGCTATGAGAGAGGAACTTCTACCTGCAGCTCTTTGCAGCTGACTAATACAAAACATCCATGGAAGCTGTTGCTGGTACATCAAGTGTGAGGGAAGCAGCAGGGAAGAAAGGAAAAATCAGACTTCCAGCATGGGAAGTTCCCTTGCCTACGCTTGCCTGAAGTGAAAAATATGGGCTGCCTCAGCTCGAGCTGCCTCCGAGCATTTAAACTGTCCTCCTGCTCCTCCTCAGTGCAGCTGGGGCTGTCACTGCTACCCACGGCATGGGGGCGGTCGGGGCTGGGGAAGGCTCACATGTCCACGAGGAACCCCTGCAGAAAGCCTGCCACGTTCAGACCCTCCCTCCCTCTTTGCACAGGCTTCCTCTCCACATCACTGTTTGCCTTGGGGTGTTAATTATCGGTGACATTTGCTTGAAAAGAAGCTCCATGTTCTCTCAGAGCTGCTCTGTTCCTGCTGCTCATTTCGGCTATGAGATAATGGTGCTCAGTCCTTGAGATCTCTGTCACATTGCTGTCGATGGGCAATAAACAGTCCTCACCAACTGTGCTGGGCAGAGACTATTCTGCCGGGCAAGGTTTGTTAAGCTCTTAGCCCCAGTGCCCACAAGTACAAAAGTGATGTAAGATTTTTTCAAAGGAGCCTGAAACTCTGCTGCACGGGGGGCTTCGCATCTGAGGGCAGACTCTAAAAGGTCTGGCCAATGTTGCAGGCTTCATGCTGTGGATGGATGAATGAGTTGGTGCAGCAGTGGTTGGTTGGGCTTGGGAGGAAGCTGTAGGCCATTTTCGTGGCTTTAAGGAAAGCGCTGTCAGATCACCATTATAATATGGAGCAGCTCAGGCATGGTGCAGAGAGAGCCCCAAGCAGGCTGAAATAGCCAGCAGAGTTTTTTCTTATGCAGTCACTAAAATTGTTACTGTCACTTTGTACCTAAGACCAAGTTCCCCACAAGGGCTGTAATTCTCAAGTTACCTTCTCTGCAAAAGCATCGCTTCTACAGCACACAAGCCACCAGTCTGCTTCACTTCCACCAGGGAGAGCCACTTCTTTCAGTCAGATTATAAAGCTTTTAAACTAGATCTTTTTAAACTAGATCTTCTCTGTCATACACCTCTTTGCTTCCAATGCTCCGTTCCCTTTTTCTCTGGACAACTCTAGTCATCATCTTCACACTGCTGCCTTCTGAGTGGCCCTGAGACACCTCCTGGTGACAAGCGTGGTTATTAGAAGGGCAGGCATTTCGATAATTTCCAGATCCAAGGCAACATACTTTACATTGTTTTGGGAAGATGCAAGGCATCACGCAGACCTCAAGGCTTTGCAGCTGTTGGTCGTCTGCTTATCATTTCCTCCTGGTGCAAACAGATAAGCAAAGAGGGAAGGAGACTTTCCTTCTGTATTCGTAGCTTCTTTCAGCTGGACCCCCTCCCCTTGTGAGTGCCTGTTAACGTAAGACCCCATATCACACATTCACAGTATATGAAATAAGGAAAGAGGCTTCTTGTAAAATATGAGTGCTTTTCTGGTGATAAAGCACAAGCAAGGGAAGCAACGGTAAATATGAAAGACAGTTTAAAATAAGAGCAGTTTCTGTTAAATGTCAGGTCTTCAAAGTCAGGGTGAGGCCAAAAGCTACAAGTAACAAGAGGTTTGGGGACTTTACAAGGCTAACCTGAAAAGACCTCTGCTTTCTGCCAGGTGTTTGGTAAAATTGCGCTGAACGATACCACAGAAATCAACCGCAACAACAACTTCCAGACCTTCCCCCAAGCAGTGCTGCTGCTTTTCAGGTGGGTGTCTGACAGCTCTGCATTGTGTCAGCCCGGGAGCGTGATTCCTCTGCTCTTGGGCACAGCTTATCTCCTACCGTGTCATGCTCGCGAGGTGAGTGGAAACATGTTGTCCCTTAGTAGGAGAGCCTAGGAGCCACGTCAGGTGGAACAAATAGTCCATTGAGCCTCGTGCCCTGCCACCTGATGCTGGCCAGCCCTCAGTGCCCCAGGGAGGGAGGCAAGTCCTCCCACTCAAAAGAGAGGTGGCCAGTTGTTCAGTGCTTTCAAGCGCTGATACTCACCACAAACTCCTCCTTTATTTCAAATTGAGGCAGTATGACTTCCAGCTAATTTTAGCAGGGAGGGGGGCATGAACTCCCACGCATGCTTTGGCCTAGCTCAGTTTGCACATCATCTTGCTCCAGCTGTGGCCAGGTGTGCCAGGGCCAGGGAGAGGTCCTGAAGGTGGTGAGAGGATGGCAGGGAGTTGGCGTAAGTGCAACAGTCTATGCTCCTTCTTTCCATGGAGGTTTTTCTTGTAATCCGTACCCATGTCACACACATCTCAGTGACTCTGTCTGGCCAGACCACAACTGCCCCAAACCCAGACTAGGCACAGTCAGTACACACCAATAATGGCAACAGACCTAACAAAGAGGAGCAAGACATGCCAGTGAATGTCAGAGCCCGTCTGTCAGCCTGACGGGCTTGTAATCAACCTCAGTGGAGCAGGAGCAAGTTGCTAATGTGCCAGTCCCTCCCATCCTACACCAAAGGTCACTGCTGTCTTCCCTCACCCTCTGCTGTGCCCAGGTGTGCCACTGGCGAGGCCTGGCAGGAAATCATGCTGGCATGTCTCCCAGACAAGAAGTGCGACCCGGAGTCGGAGCCAGCCAACTCCACCGAAGCCGACCACTCCTGCGGCAGCAGCTTCGCCGTCTTCTACTTCATCAGCTTCTACATGCTCTGTGCCTTCCTGGTGAGTCCACCCCAGCACCCAAAACCCACCCCCCTTTAC